>NC_143246.1:628331-1256662 GCF_009617815.1 Ciona robusta
TATAGACTTTAAGGTTGATGGGCGAATAAAGTGTCATAAAATAAAAATCTAATTTGCTAAAACGAGAATTATACATTCTTTGATGCATGCTTATATTTATACATTCTTTGTCCTTATATTTCAGGTTGCAAACCATGATACGAAAAACAACAAGGTTGAAATAACAATTGATGAAGCTGAGCTTAAAGATATACTCGGTAATTCTTTCACCTATTTTGTAATCATTTGTTTTCCAAGCAAACAATACAAAAACAGTAACTAACAAAAACTGAGGCTGCATGTGTTATTGTCCTCATTCTGACACTGCACCAGTGGTAATATGATAGCTTTTAATACTAATGTATTTAGCAGCTGAAATGTATTAATTAGTGAGTGTATTTACAGCAATTGCAAATTAACTTATTGGAAAGGTAATTTACAGTTTTGAGCTAAAACCACTAAATCTCGTTTAACTATTCAGGTCCTCAAAGATTCGATCGAGAATCGGCGCAAATACTGACACGACCGGGTGTGGCTGCTGGGTTAGCTTGGACACAAACAGGGGGTGAAATACTTTACGTTGAGGCAAGTCGTATGGCTTCTGTTGAAGGGGGTGAGGCAGGAGGTCACATGACACTTACTGGCCAATTAGGAGACGTTATGAAGGAATCAGCTCAACTTGCAGTCAGCTGGTTGAGAAGTAACGCTCAAATACTTGGGATTGATAATGGAGGTATTCGTTTAATACTTTAACACATATTTCTCTGTTTTCTATCAATGGTATTATGGCTGGTTTCTAAATGGAAACTTAAAGTCTGTGTCAATGCCGTGGTAGTTTGTTGTATAATGGTAACAGTAGAAGTTGGTGGCATTTGTCACTGGAAATGTAAACGATGCCGTACTCTGCCACATAACTTTTGTAAACATTTATAATCGGTGGCATTTGCCACAAACTTTCCAGGTGATATTTGACAGATTCATATTTTCAATTTCAAAACCAAACAAACAATTGTTTGAAACCAGGCAGAAGCATAATGTGTGGCACAGATATTCATTTACACTTTCCTGCTGGTGCTGTTGGCAAAGACGGTCCCTCAGCTGGGGTCACCATAGTTACGGCACTTGTTTCATTATTTACTGGCAAACTCGTCAGATCTGACCTTGCAATGACAGGGGAAATTACTTTGAGGGGTCTTGTCTTACCTGTGAGTGGATTTATTATTTAGCAATGTAATATGTCATACAGTAATAAATTTTGTTACCCTGATCCTGATCTGGTGCTCATAGAGTAATATCAGAAACTACTTTTAAAATATAAAATAAACCGTTTGTAAAAATCCCATGTTCAAAGCTTTATGATGCTGGTACCAATTTGGTAAATTTGCAACAGATAATAAATCGCTAACAAAAGTAAGTGAGCATGAGGTGTATGAAGCCACCACACATGGTGTGCAACATGACAGCCATATGGCTAGAAGTTGCTTCACCATGTGAGGATAACTAAGTGATGATAATGAATTACTTTATTGAGCAAATTATCTTCCTTAGGTCGGAGGAATAAAAGAAAAAGTCCTCGCTGCTCATCGAGCAGGGATGAGGAGTGTAGTTCTTCCTCGGAGGAATGAACCGGATGCGAGAGCAGATCTTCCAGCGGAGGTGCTGAAGAGCATGAGCATCAGTTTCGTGGATTGTTTAGAAGATGTTTTATCGGAAGCATTTGATGATGGAGAGATTTTTGGAAAAGATAAAATTCCCAGCAGCAAACTGTGACAGGAATGTGTGAACAGAATTAAACAAATATAAAATCGCAACACTAATTATTTATTTTAGTTTTCGCACCGTTTATGCAAATATAATTGTACTGCAATAATAAATTCAATTTTAAATAAAAACATTTTCGTGTAATATGTTGGTTTGGCCATTTTTAAATTCAACAAATCGGGTAAAATATAAATTAAAGTTGAATTGTAATGTTGAACTAACATTCGTGATATTTGCTCAGTTTAGTCAACTAGTTCGGCGAACACTTTATAAAAACATTTCAATTCATTAAAAAACATTTCAATTATTACGTCATAATCAACTCGGAAGCGCTCGAGCTGCCACAAGTAGCGTTTCTGGTAATTCCCCTGATATTATTTGGAAAGAGGAACTTCTTGTACCAACGAATGTTGGTCGTTACTGGGTGTGTTGTGCACAACGTATTATAAGGAGGCTACACGAATCACAGCGAGGAAAGCTTATATACAATAATACATGTATAAGCTCAGACAAAAACACACTTATTTAGACAATAATACCAGAGCTTATAAATAATACACGATAGGCTACACATAAATGATTTGCAGCTATCAACACTGAGGCAAGCTATTGTTTCTTCAAACACAGTTTGTAAGACAGTGAAGGAATTTGCATGTTAATTAATAAACAAATTATTTTTTTGTTTCTTCTTTGTGTGTTTATAGTCTTATGCTTTCAAACTGCGGTGTATTTTCACCATTAAACCTGCTTTTATATGCTAACCTCTACAATCTACATAAACATAAAATGGCTACAAATGATGAACACGTGATACAATACAAAGGCGATCATGAAGGACGTGTACTTACAAAGTTAAACAGGTTACAATTTATATAAATTTTCCTCTTACTTAACATTTAAAATAAACACATTATTACCGCAATCTACCAGGAAAAATGATTTCGCCAGAGTATTAACCAAAAATTGGTGGTCCATTTAGTTACAAGTCACTTTATGTTGTGAAAAGTTAAAGCCTCGCACATCTTAAAGGTAGACCTGGGTATATATGTTTCATTGTAATCATCGTTCCACTGTTATCTGGTTGATCTGCATGTTATCAAATGGAACATGTTACTGTCATTGGACAAAATTTAATGAAACTTTCCAAACAGTTATTCAGCATGTCTTGTATGTACAGACTGATTAGATCTTCTTTGCATATTTAGCATTTCTACCTCATTGTTTAAAGTATGTTACAACAAAATAATATTCAGGTTACGTAAAAGAAAAGTGTTTACTGATGTCACATTCAAATTAGAAGATGGAGAAGTTTCAGCTCAGAAAAGTATTCTTGCTGGATATTCTGATTATTATGAAAAAATGTTCTCATCTGGGGTAATGTATTAAATGTGTTAAGGTTTACCAGTTCTTCATGAATTCAACATACACATTTGTGTGCAAAATAAAATATATGGTTTAATATCCTGTTAATTTGGTTTCAGTTCAAGGAAGGTTTTAATGGAGATATTGAAGTAAAGGGGATGAAGGCTTCAATATTAGATTTGTTGTTCACTTTCATTTACTTACAAGTGATCGATATAAGCGATAAAACTGTTTGCCAACTTTATGAGGCTTCAGATTACTTGCAGTTTAATGGTAATATCTGTATTTATCAATGTGTTTTCAATTCTTATTAAACATATGTTTCTAGATGTAAAAACACATTGTGTTAGCTTCTTCAATGATGCACTTGCTGTTGGGAACTGTTTAAGTTTCCGTTCCTTTGCACAAAGATACCAGCTTCTGGAGTTGGTGGAAAAATGTGACAAATTCATCGTTGACAACTTAGAGTTGGTTTCCAAAGAATTGAAATTCATGGAATTATCCATTGATGAAGCTGAAGCTCTGATTGCATTGAAACAACAACAGGTTTAAATTAAAATCCTTAATATTGGTTCCGTTAAAAGTTTAATCTTGTTTAAAATTGTTGACTTTAACTTTTTGGTAATCGTTTTGTGTAACATACTTTTTTCTCTAATTTTCAGGATTCTTGCCAAGATTCGATTTTCAGGACCATCTTGAATTGGATCAAACACGACTTTAAACAACGTCAACAATTCATTGAACGATTGTTTCAACTGATTGATGTCAAGAAACTATCAACTGCGTTCCTTGAAGAAGTTGTTGAAAAATCTGAGGTTTGTTGATTGTTGTTCGTAAATATAAAGTAACAACAAACAGTAAACTGTATGATGTTAAAACACTGTTCCATGATAGATGCTTTTGCTTAATAGTATAATTTATTCATGTTTTAAATGAATAACAATCAAAATTAACATGTTTTTTAAAATTAGTTTTAACTTTACTAAGTTACGTTTGTCACAAACTATTTACATTTTTATTTGATTCAGAAATGGATTAAAAGAACAGATTATTTTCTTGATATTCTCACCCCAGAATATATCGCTCGTCTTAAATTAAATCCAGTTCAAGCACCAGGTGGAATAAAATAAATATTTTTATTGTTACCTAAAAATAAAAATTGTATATATTTTACAAATATGTATGAAATATGCAGATGGTTTATTTTGTATCTAAAATAATTTTATGTTTTAAATATTTACTCTAAATATCTGACAGTGGTGACATTTTAAATATGCGTGACATTATTACATCATAATGTTACTTTTACTTCAATATAGAAGCAACATTTGAGTTGATGATTGTGGGTGGTTGTCATGAACCAAAGAAACTTGTTCAAATTTATGACGTTGTGGGGAAACATTTGAGAAAAATAACGGTCGGTTATTTAGTGTTTTATATTGTGTATTACCCCACCTAGTGATAAAGATTATTACACTTTGGATTATTATGTTGATAAAATATCTTGGTTATAAGCATGAATGGTTGCCCCTTTACCACCGTCGTCATAGTGATGGAGAATAGGTTTGTCCAACCTTTAATAAAAGGATATAATTGTTCAACTGCCACCAACTAATTCATTGCTTTGTTTGCAATGTAAAAGATGGATATTGTTTAGTTTTTCATTGAAACTCATGCTATTTGAACAAATAAATTTTCAAACTAATTTTAAAATATTGAATTTTATCCACAGTCAACCTTGTATGAAAGGTTTGGTTCAACCAGTGTGAAGATAAACAACCATGTTTATACGGCTGGTGGTGTTGGATCCAACTTTGTCGAATGTTTCAATTTAAACCAAGTTGATGGTGATTGGTACGAGGTGGCATCTATGAAGGAGCAACGATGGCATGCAGCATCTGCTGTGTTGAATGGTTGGTTCCTTATTATGTTAACAATAATTTTGGTAGAAAATTATTGTAGAAAAAATGTTTAGATTCATATTAACCCCTGCTATTGTTAACAGTATATTGGGGTGGACTAATTTACTTACTGGCTTAAGTTTGAACTAAGTTTATATTCTTTACCAAATTTATAGAATATTTTTATTTTTTTCCTATTAGTAAAGAATGTTAAATATTATGATGTTATAATCATTAACTCATTATTTTTAAACTAAAGCAAATTTCATTACAGATCAAATGTGTGTAGCAGGAGGAATGGATGGTGGTTATAATATATTATCATCAGTTGAATTATACAATCCAGTGGTGAATACATGGACAAACATTCCTCCAATGAAAACTGAACGATGGCTACATGCTCTTGTTTCTTATAATGGTTGGTATAATAAATATAAATGTAATGATAAAGTGGGCTGAATATGAACAGTAGCATGTGCACAATGATTCTCAATCTTATGAAAAAGTAAGCGACTTAAAAGGACACCGACCACAATAACCCATCAAACAATTTGATTTCTTTACATTTGTTATAAATATAAAAATCAACAAAAATTAAATTATCCATACACAGAAAATCTTCCACACTTGGTATAACAATGAAGTTTGCTTCTGAAACTGAACATGCTTGTTATTATATTTAAATATTTTACTCTGGTTGTTACTTTAGGGTTAAGTAGACGTATCATGATTTTCAATGGATCCTCCTTGACACTGTTCACTGTGAACCATTGTCTCACTATGTATTAGATCAAACTGATTTATTTAATATAATTTATCCTTATTTTATAAAGTTCATTAGAAACACTTTACATTGTATAATAAAAGGTAGAAGTATTGTTAATCTTTAGTTTGATTGTGATCAAATATTTAATGATTTCAAACATAATTCATGCACAGGTCGCTTGTACTCGTTTGGTGGAAGGAATGATCCTTTTAGTTCAAATGATTTAAATTCAATGGAAAGTTTTGATCCAAGAGAAGGGAAATGGAAATCACTAAAACCAATGAATGAGAAAAGACCTGCATTGTGTGGTGTTGTTTACAATGATGAGATTTACGCCATTGGTTTGTTGTTTATTCTATATATAAACAATAAAATAATTCATTACGCATTGTTAAATTTTCTAAAACTACAGATTTTATAGCAATATTTTATTGTTATAACATAGGTATTGAAGTTATGCCATATTGGGTATTTTTTGATTTCTTTATGTTTAATATTTCAGTTTTAATATATGTTATTTCATAACAATATATGTTACATTATCTTTAAAAGAGGGATTAAAATATTTTTCAAAAAAAACACTAAAGAATTATTTAGAATATTTTTGCCAGCTAAAAATATAAAACATGGTTTGATGACATAGTGGACATTTTTCTCCCAATTTTGACTTAATTGTAAGGAATGACTTGATTTTTTTATTTTTTGACTGGATTGTGAGTAATTTGTTTTACATTTTTAAATTAACTGAACACCACAACCACCAAACTGCAACAAACTAATCATATAAATTATACCAATTACATTTAAACAATAAAATAACATTTATCACATATAGTATTCTATTATTTTATTAGAAAGCTGTTTTCTTTATAATCATCACTCTATACGTTTATACAATGTTTATTAAGGTGGTCGTGGATTAAATAGCGTAGAGCGGTATAACATACGAACCAACACTTGGACCAAAGTTAGCAGCTTGAACCACGAACGAGATGGTTCTTGTGCTTGTGTTGTGAATGGGAAGATATACGTCATTGGAGGGTAAGTGGTCATGTTCATGAAGTTGTTAATAGGAGACAGTAGAGAAACTTGTCTTTGAAAACTTTACATATTTTTAACTTGTTATTATTGTATTGCCAGTACTATGTATTTTGCTTTTTTGTATGTAGGAATTTACTTAAAATAAAATTTGTTGGTTATAGGCTGTGTTGCATTAGAAGTATTCGTATTAACTATCATGCTAATACAGCATGTGCATACAGTTAATAGCAATACAGCATGTGCATCCCATTTTATACGATCTCCCCCACAGCAATGCTTAGCCTCTTATTATGCCCCAGCATCAGTCCATGGTCCGATAACAGTCTGTGACACATTTCTTATTCAACTACACAATGTTGTTGGGAAATGATTCATTTTCAATAAAATTTTTCATTAGTATTCTAAAAGGTTATGCCAGGTGTGCCCAACCTTTTTTGACCCAAGATCTACTTTTCAACTAACCAACTGCACGCGGTCTACCAGCTAGCGTCAACAAATGCTGAAATATCTCTTGTATGCGTTTATCCCCTGTATAAGCAACTGCAGCGGTTCAATGAACCATGCTCATGGTTTTAACTTATCAGCAACAAAACTACTTTAATTACTACACAAATGACTTCGTTACCAAAACTAACTGAAATGTAACGAACGAAATACGTCACACATACAATTGTTGCGTCACACCTCACACGTCATCTTTAGCGGAGCTTAGTTGTGTTTTTGCAGGAAAATCCCTCTCATAGCCCCGTGTACCGTTCTAAGTGCTGCTCCTGATTTGCTTTTTTTGCCCTACGGTACCGTTGTGTTGCATATTGAACAAACAGGCTTTGAATACGAATAAACAGGAAAAAGTAATCGTCTTCCTATTTAGCGATAAAATGATAGGTCTTGGCTCGTTATCTCTCTGCCATGCTACTAACGTTTGTTGCGATCGCTTGTCAAAAGTCGGAAAGGATCAAAATTTTTGAGAATATAGTCAAAAATACTTAGTTTGAAGCACAGAGAGTTACTAGTGTACAAATCATGCAGACCAGGTTAAGGAAATTATTGTAAAATAATCGCCATTGTTCCGATTGTTACGCCATCTTGGATTTTTTGCCTGCTGCCGTACAGGTACGCCCTGTTAACACGGTCCGTATTTTTTGTACAAAGTATTGATAAATTAATGATTTGGCAATTATAACGCCACAGCAGATTTTTTGATTTTTTTTATTACACCTGTCGTGGTCAACCTGAGATAGGTCCGCGGACTATCGGTAGACTACGGTCGATGGGTTGGGCACGCCTGGGTTATACAAATGGGAAAACCAGCAAATATTGCTCTGATGCATTTTTAAACATTAATGAGCTTCGCTTGTTTGGTGGATTTTAACCATTACCTGGCCATATCATGGAAAATATTGATAACATTAATCTGGTTCAAATTATAAATAGATTACTTTTCATTTAAAATAAATAGCACCAGTGAATTGGAAGACATTCTATTGCTAGCTTGTATAAACCAAGTGATTAGTAATGTTTGAATGAATGTGGTTTAATCAAAGTAGTTGAATAACACCAGCCCTACCCATCTAATAATATTTATTATCTTGTGTTAGTTTTGGTTGGGATGGTGCTGCATCAAAATCAATTGAGGCTTATGATGCAACAATCAATGAATGGGAGATTGAAACCAACACGAAGACACCAAGATATCTTGCATCAGTTGTAGCTTTGTAAACAATGAAAATCTTCAACAAAACTGTTTGTGTATTTCATGATTTGTTTTGATAAATATTCCATCAATAGTTTTGTAAACAACATGAGCCACTGTTCACATTGTAGTAAAACTTTGAAACTTTTGAATTTAGGTTTGTAACAAATTATTATTGAATTCTTTAACAGGCAGTGTGGCTTGTTCCTGTTCTTTTTTCTTTTAATTTATCTCTGTTTTCGCAACGTTTATGCAAATAGATTGTGCTACAATATTAAATTCAATGTTGAATAAAAATCTAAATGTGCGTTAAAAATGTTTGATTGACCGTATGTAGATTAAATGAACCATTTAAAATAATATTATTGTTTCGAGTTTCTGTTTACTTTATATGAAGATGAGTCTTTTGTAGTATTGCTCGACCGTGAAGAGTAGACAAAAGATGTTCATGGTATATTACAACATTCTTTATTAAACTATGGTACAATAATTTCTTCCCAAGCCTGGTTGTATTGTTCCACCATAGAGAACCCGTAACAATATTGTAGTAAAGTATTATTCTTATGTTTGTATACGAGTGTTTAAAAATTTTTTTACGTTTTTATACATTTGTATAAACATATTTAACAAATATTACGATAGTTTGTGTTTTACGTTTTCTAATTCTTATCAATTTATTTATCAGAAAAGTTGTGTAAAATCAGACAAAGCGATCACACTGGGTAAATGGGCACGTCAACAAAACTAGGCTTTTTACGTAGGGGAATACCCATTCTAAATTTGCCACATTCGTGTTGCGCCATACGTTTGTAAATTAAACATCGTTGATTATACTTGTGCATACCACCTTAAGTTATTGTTGTCATACGCAAGCAGGTCTGGGATATTGAATAAAATATGAGCGACTTTCCAAGTTTCACAGCAACGTTAAGATCGTTTGGCTCAATTTCAAAGCAGACTGGACAACTTAACTTAAATAAGGTAACTGCATTTAATATGCTTTGTTAAATGAATGTTTTACATTTATTTATCCTTGCAAAGCGGGATATTACAATTACAATCGTTATAACACGGGTGGGTGCTAGTGAAGAATTTCTCTCCCACCTTATTTGGTAACCACTAACCCCCAACCACTAACTCCTAAGCCCTAGATTAAGCGGTTAGGTGTTGATGGTTAGGGGGTTAGTGAATAGGGGTTAGTGGTTAGCAAATAAGGTGGGGGAAGAAGATTCTTCACTAGCACCCACGGGTGTTCTGTTTCATACACTTCGTGCCAGCTTACGAGTTACCACCTATGTAACTATGTGTGTGATTGTTTTTTTATGTATGGCTGATAATTTAGACAACGCATTAGTGACCAATGGGTTGGAGCAATTGTCGTTAAGTGTCTTGCCCAAGGACATATACCCCCATAAAAATAGTATGTATAGCTAGTATAAAAAATGTTCTACTTTGGTTCTGATGCTAGTGCTTAAACAGTGAGCAGGAACTCTGAATATGGCTTGAACTGTAGTTTGTTTTGTATATTTGTTGCTATGTAAATGTTTAAGCTATCTTGGTCTATGGCTCATTAATTAGAGCGCTTTAAAAGTTACACATATGATAACTTATTACTTATTAGTGGACACTGGGTGTATGAAAAAGAACACACGTGTTGTAAACTGGTTGCCCCGCCACGTAAAGATAAATAAGTGATATTCACATTCCTTTATTATTCTTTACCGCCGTAAACTATGTTTTGTTTTTGAAATCAATTTTTAGGAGCTACATAAATATGGTGTGCAGCGGTGTAAAAAGTGCCTATTTTCGATGCTGCCGACATTGGCCGGATTTTTTTGAAACTGCTGGAAAAAAACGGCCGGCGTGGGAATCCAGAATTTATTTACATCGCCGGCTGAGTAACATTTTGTTTCGTGTTAACGTATATGTAAGTTACCTATTCGTGGAGACGTGCAGTTCTGACGTAACAAACAGCTTTATATTATCAGAAATCCGGCATTTATGCGGAGACAATGGCAATTGTGACGTAACAATACCAGCTATGTCGTAATGCACTTGCGGTATTTGATTGCGCCATAATAGGGATTGTGACTAATGTTATACGTAACAAGACGAACAAATATTTCAACTCGTGTTACGGAATATAAAACACAGACAATCTTAAAGCACTATTAAATTCCCAATAATTATTATTACAAAGAAAATTGGTTGCAGGTAGAAACATGTGAGTTTTTTAAACTGTAGTTGGTAATCGCCGATTAGTTTTATAGTTTTATTAAAGTAGCAATCCTAGTAGAGTATTCCTTGCTTAAACTAGCGTCTGTTATTACTTTCAATGTTGACCGGACAAAGTTTGTTGCGCGTAGTATAAATGACACTATGCCGTATTTATTAGAAAAGCTCAGTAGCAAAACTTTAATTTTGTGGCTAAATGTTTAGTCCTGTGACACCTACGTGTGTGTTACACGTGAAAATCGTCGCGGCAATCAGACTTTGATCGGGAAAAGACGAAACATGATTGACACGTTTTAATTAAATTCTTACGCTACGAAGGACCATGGGAGAAATCGTTGGCTTATATCCAAAAGCCTCGTACATGGTGAAAGCGGCGCACGAATGCGGGGCTAGATAGAAAGGCAAAATTTGATGTCAGAACACACGCGCGCGAAAACTGCCGGAAAAATATAAATGCAAACTGGTATCGGCCGGATTTTTATTTTTTACGTGCCTGATGGTGTGCAACAAAACATATTTGATTATGTGCCACAAACTTTTAAAATGCACAGGAGGCAAAGTTTACTGCAGTTTCTATGAAACAAAGCTAATTTGTTGATCAAATATTTACTAAGTAATGCAATATAAAAATCCTGGGTTGGCCTGCCCACTCTGCCACCCCAGGTTTGGTGCCCATGGTTTCAAACAGGCCAATATGATAAGTGTGTTGGGGTCTTAAAAAAGTTGGGAATTCTGACTTAATATTTATCCAGAGATCTGTACACGGCGAATGTGATGTATGGAAAGAATTACAAGCGATAGTTCGAGTGAAATGTAAAGAAAAAAGAAAGTTAAATGAACTGAAGGCGTCACTAAGGGAGTTACTGGAATTAGCATCAGATATTGGTAAATTACAGTCAATTAGAATTTTTTTAAATTGCCATTGTTATTAAGAGTATACAGCTATGTCAAAACAATAATTCTTCTACAATTTAAAAAAAATAACAATTTATATTGTTTAGTTATGTTTTTACTTCCACCTTATGCCCCACAAATATAATGACGACCTAAATAAAGTATTACCATAACAAAATTAATTAATTTTTAAAATGCCTCTTCTGGCATTTGTTTGTGATCCAACGCTGTGACGATCTGTACAGATCCCAGATCGTCCGGGTGAATGACATTTAAACTGTATAGGACATTGTTTTCAAAAACACGTTTAGTATGTCTGATTTTAGTATGTTGATATTGATAATAAATTGATCTTAAATTACAGTTGGTGGTGAAGAAGATATCAAATCAAAGCATCTTGCTGCAACTCAAGTCTTCTTTATTCTTTATAAACTTGATGAAGTGGATACCAAAACACTTCAGGAAGTTAGGCAAGTAAAATATATGGTATTTTTTAAGTTATGTAGTTATTAGAGATTTGCGGAGCTGAATGTGAACTTAAAGTTTGTGACCAAGCGTCAGCTTTTTTAAGTTTGGTGGAAAAGGTAAAAAAGCATAATGCCGTCGTCGCATGTAATTGCCGTTAATATTATATTGCAAGAGCTTAAAATATGAAAAAGTAAGAAGTTGAGCAGGAAAAAGATAATGAGCATGACTGTCTCTTTAATTAATTTTTTAGATAAAGTTTGGCGAACCTAAGTCATTTAAGTTTACTACATTATGTTCTTAGTTAATTTGAACAAATGAAAATTGTTAAAAAAAGTCATAATTTTTTTTATAATGAACATAGACACACCATTGGTCGCGTTGATTTGAAATCGTTGAACAAACACCACCAAGTGGTGAAAACAATCTTGGATCTAACACACGATGGTGTACGTGAGCAAATCGAAAAACTCGAAAATGATCAAAGTTCAAATGAATTTGGAAGAAAAATAAAGGTATTGTTATAATTGTTTCATACAGTTTTATTATGTTTAAAAAATAAGATTGAATGTAACTTATTTATTCTCACGAGGCAAAGCAATGAAAGTCATTATAACACTGGTGTTCTGTTTCATACACCTCTTGCCTGCTTACAAGTTACAACGTATCTAACTTATTTATCCTCACATGGCGGGGCAACGACAGTCATTATAACACGGGTGTTCTGTTTCGTACACCTCGTGCCTGCTTATGAGTTACCAGTTACCACGTATGTAACTTTGTCACAATTGTATTTAATGTATAGCTGACAATTTAGACAACCCATAAGGAACCACTGGTTATTTTTTATGAATTTTTTCCTCCCTTTATTAGTTTTCAAGTGATCTTCCAGTGATGGAGATTTCTTACGACTTTGATCGCAAAGATCGGACGAACGGGGTTGATATCGCAGAAACATTTCGCCAAAAACACAAAGATCTTACTCGGCCAAACAGTGTTGCGCAGTTAAAAACTGAAAATCGAGTTTCTGCGAACACTGGTTTGCCATGGTTAAGAAGACAAATGGAATTGTGAGATTTCTTTTCTTTTGTTTGATATTATTGTAGAGCTGATCAATTAGGGACCAGTGATTCTTCCCACCACCACAATGCACTTATTTGTGTCTTAAGTTCACCACCATGGCACACTTGTGTGAACGTGCTTGCCTCTATGCCAGAAAACACAGGTTCATGGCTCGACGCTGCTACCACTGTGGGACTGTGTGTCCTTGGGCAAGGCACTTAACACCAATTGAAATATACACAATAGAAATATTGGATTTTTTATTTCAATTTTGTTTCAGGAAATTTCAGTCAACTCAGTTAGTTGAACCAACATTGGCTGTTTTGAAGTCAAGTCAAACTAATGAACAAATTCAAAATGAGGTACCTTGTAGATTAGCATTATTGTCTGGTATTGAACATAGAAAATTACGTTGCATGTAAAGCAAATCCCATAAAAACTGATTATGTTCATTTAAAACATTAAAACCACCTAAATCCCAAATTTGCATGAAAATAAGATCCACATTATGTTTTACGGCACTCAAACTGTTTAAGGACTGAGTATTGTTTAATCTCTTGTTGTAGCTTTGCGAGCTTCTTGGCTTCGAACACTTAGACTTAATATCTGAATTGCTTCAACGAAGAGAAAGTTTAGTTCAAGATGAAAAACACTTGGCTGCAATTAATCAACATAGAGGTAAACTGGGCTTTGTATAATTGTGCTTGTGTGGTGCTATTAAACTAGTGTTAACAGCATTACCAAAGTAAATTGCACTTAATGTTCGTTGCTGCTACCATTGTGGGAATTTGTCAACTTGTAATTACTCCAACCCAGTGGTCATTAAATGTTATATACTTTTTAACAAAAAATACAATTTTATGTTTTTGGTTATTTTTCTGTTTATTTATGTTTTATTAATTTTACCAGGAAACTTCCACGTAAGGGAAACCCAGCAACAACAACCAACATATGGAGCTCAAATAACTGTTCAGGTATTATGTTGCCTAATTTAACATCATAAATAAAATGGCATCGATTTATTTGGTACAGGATATGTGTTAACCTATTCGAATTTGTGATTCAGCAACCCCACTAATATGTTGGTAAAACTGTCAATTTTTTTACCCAAGTAAATAATTTATCATTAGTTTCTTGAACAAGAAATTATTCATAGTTTAAACAGAAGAATGTAACTATATCAAATTTCATCATTTCTTAAAATGCACCTGATTGTACATTTTGAGATTCAATCATGGTTTCATTTTTTTTGTAAAATGTTTATTTGAGTTTAAAAATGCAGAGGCGTAATGTTAAGTGTCACCTTGACTTTTTGACCGTTTTTATAAGTTATATTTTCTCGTACAGACCGATGCAGAAAAACAAGTTGCGAAAGCGATTCGAAGAGAAGAGAAAAAGGCAAAGAAACTTCTTAAATCGATGATTCAGCAAAATGATGAAGATGACTCTGACTTTTTACCAAGGTTAGTTTTTAAGTAGTCGTATAAAACTCGTTTATCTTTTTATGGCGGACAATGATAGTCGTTGTGTTTTGTTTCATACACCTCGTGTCTGCTTACGAATGGCTACATATGTCGTTTTTAACTTTGTAGTGATTATTTTTTTTAATGTACAGCTGACAATTAGGACGTTAAGTGTCTTGCCTTGCATAGACCTAGTTTGTGTCGGGTTTTAAAATTTAGAAAAAAAAACAATTGTATGTTTTGTTAAAAATAGGCACAGAATACAAGAATGTAAATCATGCATTAAACTTATGCGTTCTGTATTCAAAGGAACAAGCCACTTCTTCTAACATCCGAACCAACATTTTCTCTTCGAAACAATCTACGCTTGCCGGCTGCCGAGAAATTTCCTGGAGTTTACGACGGTCAGACTGTTACCCAAGAAAGTGCGGCATTTGTTGGAGGTGTAAGGGTAGGTAATACACCTCATGCTCCCCGTCAATATACAACACTCATATATAGTACTGTGGGGTAAGATGGGACGTTTTTATAGTTAGCACTTAAATTTTCTTGAATATATTTTAGAGTGTGAAAATACGGTTATAGAATTCTGCAAATATTCCCTGTTTACTACCAAATTGGACGAGAAAGGAAAAAAGCACGTCCCATATTACCCCACCATTATATTGCATAGATGGCGCTACCTGAAGGTGTTGACGTTAAAAATACAAAAAGATTTGAAGAAGTTTCGATTCCTGCCACCATTGGTTACGCTGGACAACCTTGGCCACTTGTTAAGATCACTGAGTTGGACGAGGTGACGAAATTAAACTTGGTTGGATTTAATTTGGTTAATTTTTTTAATAATTTTGTTATAAAATTTTATTTTTTTTTGTATTTTTTTGAAATATTTTTTATTAATTTTGGATAATTTATTTGCAATTATTATTTTTTTTACGTAATTTTAGATTTTGTTTTACTTGTGCTCTACATTAGATTAAGCCATTTTTTGTTGGTATTCAAAATAAGAGTTGGCTCGTTACCCCAACACCCATATATTTAAGCTATAGTTGGCCTATTGCCCTCTAAGTTTTTTTAAGTCATATTTTAATCCATTTTTAATTATCCCATATTTTATTTGAGCAACAGATCGGTCAAATGGCGTTCAATAGCATCAAGAAATTAAACACGATTCAGTCGCGTGTGTTTGAAACTGCATATCGGACGAATGAAAACTTGCTTATTTGCGCGCCCACAGGTGCTGGGAAAACTAACGTAGCAATGTTGAGTATTGTTAAAGAGATTATTCAAAACGTGGAGAGCGGGGTTATTCAACTTGATAAGTTCAAGGTATGGATGCTGTTGTGTTGTGAATGTTTGTAACTTATTTATCCTTGTATGCCAATGTAGCTTATGGGGTAACTAATAGTTATAGCATGGCTGTTGTATTATGTGACATGCAGTTGTTTCATAAACCTTGTGTTTTAACTGCTGTTATAATATTATCATTTTTGAAGGAGGGAAAGAATTGGTCGAGTTATATCATGGCTGTTCTATTATATGCAGTTGTTTCATACGCCCCGTGTTTTTGCTGTTATAATATTATCACTAATGAATAAATAAATGTCACCTGTTTATCCTAACATGTTGGGACAACCTTAGAGTTTTAACCATACGAGGTTGCCTTATACACCTCGTGCTTGCTAACAAGTTTCAGAGAAATAAAGTAATATTTCACTTCCTTAGATTGTATACGTGGCACCAATGAAAGCTCTCGCTGCAGAAATGGCCGAGAATTTTGGTCGCCGTCTTTCCCCACTAGGTGTCTCTGTACGTGAGCTAACGGGAGACATGCAATTAACGAAGAAGGAAATACAAAGCACTCAGGTTAGATGTTACGGTGTATGGGTTGTCTGTCTACATTGGCAGAGCCAGGAAAAATATGGGGTTGGTTGGGTAAAAAGCAACTTTTAAATACAAATACCAACCATTTAATATTTGAGTTATTACAAAAAAATATTTTAATGTTAATTTAAAAATATAAATGAATAAGAAAATACAAAGAAATACAAAGCACTCAGGTTAGATGTGATGTTACTGTACATGTATTACATTTCAGTATGTTCAATCAAATTAATTCTTATGAATTAAATTGTAATGGATAAACTAGAAGTTAAATTTCAAGCATTTCATTTTTTGCTACAGCAAAAGTAGCTAAAAAATGTTACCAAAAAATAGGGTACTATTTGATTTTCTTCTAATTTTAAAGATGTTAAATTTAAAAATCTAATTTAAACAAAAATATTTTTTTAATTTTTTTATATATTTTCAATACTTTTTTATAATGTTGAAGATGTTAATTACGACCCCTGAGAAATGGGATGTCGTTACTCGGAAGTCAACAAGTGATGTTGCTCTTGCACGCCTTGTTCGTCTCCTCATCATTGATGAAGTTCATCTACTTCACGACGAGAGAGGTCCCGTGCTTGAAACACTCGTTGCAAGGACGCTGAGACAAGTAGGTGGAACTTGGGTTAGACTTACCCTTCTACACTAGGGGTTCCCAAACTTTTCCAAAAATTTTGCCTGGTGGACCTTTTGCAATTGTTTTGATATTTCGCGGTTCTATAAAAATCAAAAAATGCTGTTTAATGGGATGGGTGCACTTGTTTTGCTGCAATTAACTGATCAATGTTTGGTTTGGTTTTGGATCACAATCATTGCTTCATTGCGGACCTTCTGAAACTGCTGTACGGTTGGTCCGCGGACCCCATTTTGGGAACCACTGGGTTAGAGAATCCATAGGTGGCTAACTTTATAAAAACACACAAGTTGAAAAGGTCCGAAGTGTTTGCAAAAGCTAGTTGTCGTATTATAAATGTAGGTCGTCTAGCATGGATTATATAAACACAATATACTGAATCAACAATGGCGGCTCTTTTAGCAATTCAGTACAAAAATTTGCAAACTTGCAATAACTGAAATGCATCTGTTAACTCGTAAGTGGGCAGTAGAATAAAAACGTAGTTGCCTAACGTTTTTAACAAGTTCAAAAGGTCCAAAGTATTTTACTATTTGTGACATCATTCGCTAGTTTTCATATTATCAAAGTGCAAATATTCAATAAGCCGATCATTTCACCATCCCTACTTAATTTCTTTATCATACTGTTTGGAGCACAGACTTTTGCACTAACGAAAATGTTGGCTATGTTTTCAAAAGCTTGTAACTCGTGCAATAATCAAACAACTTTTGTTTGTCGCTTTACTTTAAGTTAACACTTTCGGCGCCGCACTAATTTGAACAACCGGACACTGGGTGCCGCAAGAATTTTGGATTTTATTAAATTTTTAATAAGCTTTGAATTACAATTGAAAGCGGCGAATTATACAACAGTAAGCAAAGGAATCCAAGAAACAACAGTGACATATCCATGTTATCCCCTTTGTGTGGACGTATAACATCACTACCAATTTATCCATATCTTTACTATTTGTCACAGCCGGAAGAATAAGTATTGGACAAAACAAAACTTCACAACATCATAATTGTAATGATCAGACTATAAAACTTTGAAGTTTGAACCATTATCCATAATTATTCCAGCAGCGGCAGCAGTGAAAACATTGTAAACTAGTAAATATTGCATAAAATATACCTGAAATCGTCAGAAACAGCTGATCGCAGGATCACAAGCTAATTGTTCAAAAATAACGTAATCTCAAAGCAGATGTTCGCATTTAGTCTCAATGCAGCCTAGATCGAGCGCACGTATATATACGTGGTTTACTATTAGTTTAAACACAATGCGGCACCCGTAACAATGAAAAATTGCTAAAACGTATATATACGTGTGATGGCACCGAAACCATTGTTGCTTAAACGTATATATACGTAGATTGGCGCCGAAATTTGTTCTGTTACATAAAAAGTTTTGTGCTATAATTGGAATCTTACTACAGGTTGAAACACAGCAAACTATGATTCGAATTGTTGGACTTTCAGCTACTTTACCCAACTATATTGATGTGGCAAGGTTTTTACGAGTTAACCCGTAAGTTGATTGTATAGAAAATGAGTTTAAATCAGCACAGTTGGTTAGTTCGCCTGTCTAGTCGCTGCTACCATTGTGGGCGTATGTGTCCTTGGGCAAGACACTTAACAGCGATTGCTCCAACCCAGTGGTCACTAATGGGTTGTCCAAATTATCAGCCATACATAAAAAAATAAAAAAATCACCCATAAAGTAACATACTTGATAACTCGTTAGCTTGCACCAAGTGTATAAAACAGAACACATGTACTTATCAAGTGTCATTTTCCGGCCAGTAATTACGCTATTTTATTTTTGTCCAGCTTTATTATTTTAAAAGCCACAGTAAACCCATCACCAGAAAAACCCAGATTTAAATGTCTTTATGAGCTTTATATATGAACAAATCCCAAGTCCTTGTTGTAGAACTTCACCCATATAGAATAGAACCTGTTATGGATTGGGGTAATGAGGTGGATTTATCTGTTAGCTTCTTACATGAGATTACTTAAAGTTTATATTTTTTAATTGATGTATATATATATATCTATATATGTATTATGAAATAATAAATTTTATATATCGGTATAAATACTTTCATTTTTTAATTTTAAACTTTTTTCCACAGTCATAAAGGTTTATTTTTCTTCGACGGTCGTTTTCGTCCGGTTCCGCTTCAGCAAACATTTGTTGGAGTAAAAGCTCGAAGTTTGACGCAACAGAAACTTGACATGAACGAAGCTTGTTACGAAACTGTCGCGAAAAATCTCCAAAATAATAACCAGGTAATTGCTTAACATTATGTTTGTATATAAACTGTTGCTGTCAGATTAGCACACTTGTTTTGTAAATCAGCTATTCTGGCATTTATTATATTTCTGTTGTAAAATCATAGTTTTTAAAAAGTGGTTAATTAAAATTTTTAACTTTTTTTTTTAACGTTTCAACAAAATTAATTACACCGTATGCTTTAGTCTCATATGTTGTACATTTGTTGTTATTTATTAATGCATCTTTAAATGCTATTTCTATTCATTAACTCATGATTGCATCTGACTGTTTGTGTGTTTTTAATATATAATAACTGGATATTTTTTATTTTGAATATACGAAAATTTGATAGAAATTTTCTTCATTTTTGAATATATGAAACTGCCACTGTAGGCCAGTGCAGGAAAACAACTCGTCCAAAATATTTTTCTCGTAGGTTTTGGTGTTCGTTCATGCACGTAACGCGACAGTACGTACTGCGCAAGCAATTCTTGAACTCGCAAGGGAAAATAATGAAACGAGTTTATTTGATTGTCGGCAGATGGATGGATTTAGTCAAGCAGAAAAACAGGTGTTATACAAATCTTAATGAATGTTGAATGTTTAGGCAACTGCAACCTCATAATAAGTAATGAATGAATGTAACTTTTTATTTCTCGTGTGATGGGCAATGGTAATCATTAAAACATGGGTGTTCTGTATCGTACACCTCGTGCACGCTTACGAGTTACAACGTATGTAACTTGCTTTATCCCTTCATGGTGGGGCAACTTCAGTCGTTATAGAACGAGTGTTCTGTTTCATATACCACATACATATATACATTTATAAATTTTGTTTATATTTTATTAAAAACCTTATTTTAATTTTCTGTCACCGCAGGTTCAAAGATCACGTAATAAAGAAGTTCGTGAACTTTTCAACTGGGGATTGGGGGTTCACCACGCAGGGATGTTACGTGCAGATCGAACGATGCTGGAAAAGTTATTTGCAAAGGGTTTGGTTCGAGTTTTATGTTGTACGGCAACTCTAGCTTGGGGTGTCAACCTACCAGCGCACGCAGTTGTTATTAAAGGCACGCAAGTCTATAACGCAAAGCAAGGATCCTTCGTGGATTTGGGAATCTTAGATGTTATGCAGGTTCGTCAATTTGTTTTGTTAAATTTTTTATGTAAATTTATTTGTCATATAATTTTATATTTTACTACAAAAAATTTAATTGAAAAAAAAAAGTGATAGATATATATATATCTTTATTCGAAAGATTTTTAAATTTGATGGTAAATCTTTTTTTTCTGGTTTGGACCCAGATCTTTGGTCGAGCTGGCCGTCCACAGTTCGATACAACTGGTGAAGGCACGATTATAACAACACATAATAAGTTGTCCCATTATCTTGCATTACTTACACGACAACATCCGATTGAAAGTCAGTTCGTTGATTGTTTGGTCGACAATCTGAATGCTGAGGTGAGAAATTAGTTTAAAGTTTTCAATTTTTTTGAATTTCGTTGTTTTTAAACATTCTGTAATTTATTTTGTTTGTTTTTTGGTATTTTTTGTGGTTTTTATAGTTTTTTAGGACAAACAGACAAATATAGCTTATAATTTTAACAGTAAAAACTTACTTTTTCCTAGTTTTTTTGTAAGAAGATTTCTATATAAGATTACCAAACAGACAATATTATTCAATGAAGCTTTATTTTTTTTCAAAGATTTCGCTTGGTACGGTAAACACAGTCGATGATGGGGTAAGATGGCTGTCGTACACTTATCTATTCGTGAGGCTGCGTAAAAATCCACTTGTTTATGGGATATCTGCTTTGCAGTTAGAGGTATGTACTCACATTGAACGAATGAGTGTAACTTATTTATCCCTGCGTGGTGGAAAATGTCAGTCATTATAACATGGGTGTTATGTTTTCAACTTACAAGTTACCGCGAATGTAACTTGCTTATCCCTGCATGGCAGGTCAACAACAGTTGTTATAACACGGATATTCTGTTTCATACGACTTGTACTTACAGGTTATTTTTAATTAATTTTTAATTGTTTTCAGAATGATCCTACACTTTTCAAATGGCAGCACGAGTTAATAGTAATGGCTGCCATGAAGCTGAACAAGGCTCATATGATCAGATATGTGCAAAGAACAGGTATCCCAACGAATTATATGCTGTTTTTTACCTAATCATACTATACAAAATTTGTTTTATCCAAAAACAGACTAAGATTTTAAATGTGTGGCCATAAAAAGTTTTAAACCATCGACCTAAAATTAATTATTTTTTAGATGTTAAACTGCGTGCATATTTATGATAACTGCCCTCTTGTTTCTAATGCTTCCATTATGACATCACAATACCTATGATTTTTACTTTATTTAAAGCTTTTTAACTGACGCTCTTTCCGACACCTTTTATCCATGGAATTTTAACAGTTGGTTCACTTTTCTTTGTTGTTTAAATAATCTGATCTTCGCTATCGATTTAAAAAACAGAATCTTATGTTCCTGCCATACATTTACTTTTACACCATATGTTGTGTTACAGGGGTTTTATTTCAGCCAATCTTGAAATTCGCCCATACATTTAGAACTAAATAAAAAGGTGTAATTGTGACATCACAATACTTTTCCTCATTACTTTTTTACTAAATAAAAAGATGTAATTGTGACATCACAATACTTTTCCTCAGGATACTTTCACCCAACGGACCTAGGAAGAACTTCATCGCACTTCTACATCAAATATCGATCGATTGAAACTTTTAACGAACTTATCAACTCGACAATGGATATATCGGCAATCTTTTCAATGATCTCGAAATCTCATGAGTTCGAACAAATTAAGGTAAAAAGTTTCTTTGGTGAAAGATTGAATGTGATTCGTTTAGTAATATAAAAGAAACAATAAAGTAAAGATAAAGTAAATCATTAAAATTTTTTTTAAAAAGTTCAAAAAAACAAATCCTTTAAAATAAAAGAAAAATAGAACATTTAGGGGGGGGGTAGTAGGGTGGGGGAAGACGGGACACCTTTAGCACATAATATTCGAATATCCTGATCGTGTTTTAAATAATTAACAACGGTCTATGGGAGTCGTGAGGATATGGTTTTTCAATTCTTTAAATGTTTTTTGTTTACTACTAAATTGGAGGAGAAAATAGAATATAAAGGTGTCCCATCTTCCCCCACCATACTATACATTAAAATTAACAAAGCAATTGGAACAATATCTTACAAGGTACGAGATGATGAACTGACAGAGCTGGATGACCTGAAAGATGATTTCTGTCACCTTCCTATTAAAGCTGGTCCTGAGGACACGGAGGGGAAAGCCAACATTCTCTTCCAGACGTTTATCTCGCGTGGTGACGTGAGGAGCTTCTCGTTATCATCGGATCTTATGTACATTGCTCAAGTGAGTAACTTGTAATAACTTATGTGAATCTGACACTGATCTGGTGCTCATAGAGTTGAACGATTCCTGTGTAAAAAAATACAGTAAGGATTTGGTGCTACGTAAATGTAACAGGCATAAAAAAGTCAAACAAAATGAAAGAAATATATTTCACCCAAATGACATCTGCAGTCTCTTATTCAAATAAAATAGATTGATCTCTAGTAAGTAAAACAGAATTTTAAATGGCGTCGCGCAAGTTAGTATTTTGTTTTCGTTCGGTGTGAATGTTGCAGTGAGGTGGGGTATGAGGGCGGAGGTTTAGGCCAGGGTTGCCTATTACACAACTTGTATTTCATATGGTTTATCTCCACATTCTATTCTAAATAGATGAGGTCTTTCACCAAAAAATAATTCAAAATAACTTTACCTAAAAAAAATATAAAAAAGAACTTTAATTGAAAAAGAATTTCTGAAACAGAACGCAGGTCGTATCGTTCGTGGAGTTTTTGAAATTGTGTTGAAACAAGATAGAGCTCGTTTGGCCGGACTGCTGCTCAAGTTATGCAAATCCGTCGAGCGTAGACTGTGGGCAGAGGACTCGCCACTTCGTCAGTTTGGACCTCGTCTTACCAACGACGTTCTTCGTAAAATCGAAGATAAAAATTTGACGATCGAGAAAATTTTAGATTCTTCTGCGAGTGAAATTGGTGGGAATTTTTTTATTTTCGAAATAAAGTTATTTTTTAGTTGGAGAAGATTTTTATATTTTTGGGCTCCGTACTCAAAATAATATATCAAAAGATGTTGAAATTTTATTTAAAAATATTTTTTGGCCGTTTTAGGTATGAAAACTTTCAAAATAAATAAACTTTTTCTATAATTACATAATAATCCAAAATACGTGAGCAATTTATAAAATGCAATAAAACATTGTAAGAATTATTTCAATATATTATTATGACACACACAGGCCATTTACTCCACCATCCAAGAATTGGTGAAAAAGTTCGTAAATGCGCGCAAGAAATACCGAGGGTTGAACTGGAGGTGACGATTCAACCGATCACGCGAACAATACTTCGGATTAAAGTCGTCATGAAACCTGACTTTACTTGGAATAATAATGTGAGTATGTTATATATTATATAGTATCGTGTTGCGGGGCAATGACAGTCGTTATAACACGGGTGTTCTGTTTCATACATCTCGTGCAAGCTTACGAGTTAAGCAATCTCTGTTATGTGTTTTGCACTCTTGCTCAAAGATACGCCCACAATAATAGCTAAATTAAAAGAACTGTTATATACTCGTAAGCGGGCACAATGTGTATGAAATAAAATACAGTAGTAATAACATATTGAACATTTAATGATAACTTTCACAGTCACACGGAAATACTTCTGAAGCTTTTTGGATTTGGGTTCAAGATCCAGTATCCGATCATATGTATCACAGTGATTATGTTTTGATGCCTAAAAAGACGGTAAGTTTCTGCTAGTAATGAAATATTTATTATAAAGACGACGGTATATTTACAAAAAAAAGTTAAAACTGACAAGATAGTTGAATAAAGTGCATTATATTTTATATGGGTGAGGTCCAACAGCAAGCAGGCCATAGAATTTAGGCCAGAGTTGCCTCATTATTTTAGTTATGAGTTAGGAGAGGCCATTAATTTAAAGAAAGCTATTTTTTCCTAAAATGCAATTAAAATTTGCAAAATACCATCAGCTGCTATACTACTTCATTATCTTAATGTTGTAACCAAGTTGTTTACTGAGGTGCTAATACATGTGATGCCACACTTGTCAAATAGGAAAAAAATATTTTTTTAGAGTTATGAAAAATTATTTTTACCCTGAAAGCATAAAATATTATTTAAAGAGTAAAAAATTGTTTACAAACTTTGAGGTTTCTTCCCAGTCACCACTAACATTGCACTTAATATCATCCAGGTTGTCCGAGGTGAAGCAATTAACCTCACTTTTACCATTCCTCTAACTGAACCCCACCCCACTCAATATCTTGTTAAAGTTGAATCTGATCGATGGTTTGGGGCGGGGACAGTTTGTCCAATCACGTTCAAGCATCTCATTCTACCCGACCGACACCCACCCCACACTGGTGAGTGATAAATATTTCCATTTTTTGGGGGGGAATTTAAAATTTAATTAATTTTATCTCATTAATATAAAGACACCTACCCCTTTAAAGACCCGGTTTGTTTCTGTCTAGTTTCATTTTTTATGCTTGCAAAGTTGCAAAATGTTTTGAGTGTTTTAAACGAGCTGTTTTGATATTTTTAGGGGTGGAATTTGTAATTTTTTTGCATTCTGTTTTAAGGTTTATCATACAAGCAGATCTATGTTCAGGCCAATATGTCTTAAGCCTGTTGTTTTAAGTTTTTTGAAGCTAGAGCTGCCACAAAGCTTACTGAAGTTAAAAAGCTTATTTCTTTTATGTCAAGACTTCATGAGGGTGGCTATATTTTAAAACCAAAATTTAAATTAATATTTTTACACCCCAAGAGCTAATTTATAAATTAATCTGTTTATTCCGACTTCTGTCCAATTTTTTTTAATCGTTTTATTTTTCAGAACTGACAGATTTGGAGCCGTTGCCCATAACTGCCCTTAAAGATGAAAAGTTTGAATCAGTTTATAATTTCAGTCATTTTAATCCGATTCAAACCCAGATATTTCATTGTATTTACCATCACGATACAAATGTTTTAATTGGTAAGTGATGGAGAAACTAATAAGTTAAATTGAGTTATCTTTGTATTTAAGTTTATATAAGCAACGACAGTCGTTATAACACGGTCTGTTTCATACACTTCGTGCCCACTTACAAGTTACCATGTATGTAACTTTGTGGGCGATTGTTTATCTGTATGGCTGACAATTCAGACAACCCAGTCGTAGGGTGGGAGCAATTACTTATTAGTATCTTGACCAATGGCGCAAACGTCCACAATGGTGGCAGCAGGGAGCTTCGAACCCGGTATAGTTAAACAACCACCATCACCAGATAACTGACTCACAACATTTTGTTCCAGGTGCTCCAACAGGTTCTGGTAAAACAGTCGCAGCAGAACTTGCGATATTTCGTATGTTGCGAACGCAGCCTGGAGCCAAAGCAGTTTATGTGGCTCCTCTAAAAGCTCTCGTCCGTGAAAGAATGAAAGATTGGGAAAAACGACTCAAACATAAACTTGGCTTAAAGTAAATTGTTGTGGCTTTATTTTAAATTGCGGTTTTTCCTTTTTTTGTTATTTGTAATAAGACTACACCAATTTTAATATGTTTTTTTTTCTAATAATTTTTAGTTTATCAATTTTTGTTCCTATTTTTAAATACCAGACTTGTGGAGCTGACGGGTGACATCGCGCCGGACATGCGTGCCGTGGCACGTGCCGACGTCATCATTACAACCCCAGAGAAATGGGACGGGGTATCCCGTAGTTGGAACACAAGGGGTTATGTTCGGAAAGTCTCGCTTCTTATAATTGATGAGATACATTTGTTGGGTGGGTGATTTACCATTTGTTTTGTTAGTTTTATATTTCATATGCTTTATTTTGATTTTTAATAGCTCAATATTAAATTAACTATTACAGTAATAAAATCACTTTAGATTACTGATTTTTTTGGACAAATTAAAAATAATTCAAAATTTTTTTCGAAATGACAGAACATTTTATATAAAATACATTTGTTGTCCAAATTATTAAATTAGCAATTTTTTTTCGAAATTGCCGATTTATTTTCTAAAATACGATTTTCTCCAAATTAACAACATTTTGCTTCCATGTAGGTCAAGACAGGGGACCAGTGTTGGAAGTTATTGTTTCGCGCACAAACTTTATATCTTCTCACACAGAGAAGGCAGTTCGTGTTGTTGGTCTCTCGACAGCTCTTGCTAACGCTAGAGACTTAGCTGACTGGCTGGGAATTAAGCAGGTTCGGATATTTTGTTTATTTTGTTATTATTTTGTTTTCATATTCATTTGTCCTGCGCCGTAGCTCAGTGGTTATGTCGCTTCTAGGTTTAAAAATACAGGTTGAAAGGTTTGTGTATGTGTCTTTAGGCAAGACACCTAATGGCAATTGCTCCAACCATGTGGTTCCTTATGAGTTGTCTAAACTGTCAGCTATACATTAAAAAATATGAAACAATCCTTTCACAAAAAAATCAAGTAACCACTTAATAATTAAATAAAATTTCTTTGTAATTGGAAGAACAAATGTGCACCTAAAAATAAGCTATAAAGCCCGAACGCCGCATAACAAAACATTAAACATTTACCACTAAAAATCACATCCAAAACTTAAAATCAAAATCTCATCCATAAACACCAAATTTTTTTGTTCTAATACTTTCATTATGACATCACAGATGGGTTTGTTCAATTTCCGACCATCGGTTCGTCCCGTTCCGATGGAAGTTCACATTCAAGGTTTCTCCGGGAAGCACTACTGCCCTCGTATGGCCTCGATGAACAAAACTTGTTTTCAAGGTTTTTTTTGTTTATTTTTATTATTTTAATTGGCATTATTCTGCACTTTGTTTTTTCTTAAATTAGCCGTTTAAAAGTTGGCATTATATGAAAATTAGGTTTCTCTTCCATTGCTTTATCCACTGGAATTGACCAATCTGATTCACTACTTTTATTCTCCCAAATTTATTTATTCTTTTAAAAGGTTTTTAATTTTTGACCGAATTCTATTTTTCTAGCAATATTTAAACAATCTAATTTGTACTTAAATACTTCTTTCTCAACTTTGATTATAATTTATTACCAGCCATACAAACGCACTCCCCCACCAAACCTGTCCTTATATTTGTATCGTCACGACGACAGACACGGTTGACTGCACTTGACTTAATTGCGCACCTCGGTGGCGAGAACGACCCAAAGCAATGGATGCACATGGATGAATGGGAGGTATGAGGTTTCTATTCTATAATAGTAAAGTTAGGTCCTTGAGGACACAGAGATTTAGTCCAAATTTGGCCATAGCCCCAACACCCAGGCTGTTTTTGTCTGTCCAAAATGATCGTTCATGGAACCAGTTTAACTATAAGTGTCCTTGGGCAAAACGATTACAAAATGGTCTTTGATTGACTCAATGGTCATTGATTGGTCATACATTCACTCATACAAGTTATATACAAGGTTTATGACACAGATCACCCGTGTTATTACGACTCTTATTGCCTCGCCACACGACAATAAGTTACACCTATTCACATTAGATGGAGGAGTTAACGCACATGGTTCGCGATCCAAACCTTCGTCTTACGCTTGCATTTGGTATCGGACTCCACCATGCAGGACTCATGGAGCGTGATCGCTCTCTAGTGGAGAAACTATTCTCGGAGCAAAAGATTCAGTCGTTAATTGCCACCTCGACCCTCGCATGGGGGGTGAACTTACCCGCTCACCTCGTCATCGTCAAGGGAACGGAATATTTCGACGGCAAACAAGGAAGATACGAAGATTTTCCCATCACAGGTAAAAAAAATTAAATTCATGTCATTTTTTTCAATAAAACTATAAATTTTAAATCATTTTTTTTTAAATAAAATTAAACAAAAATTAAAAGTATCTTTTGGGAGTTTAGAATCAAACAGATAACCCACTCAAATACTTTGATCATTTTAGATGTTTTACAAATGATGGGTCGTGCTGGTAGACCTCAATATGACGATAAAGCTGTTGCTGTTATTCTTGTTCACGATGTAAAAAAAGCTTTTTATAAAAAGTTCCTGTATGAACCTTTTCCTGTTGAATCAAGTTTATTGCAGGTTAGTATTATAGCACGGTGGTTGGAGAACTTTACTGGAGACCAGAGGGTACAAGGTTTGAGACCCGATGCTTCAATTGTGAGAAAATGTGTCTTTGGGTATTATAGTTTACACGTTGGAGCAATTTATGTGAAGTGTCTTGGGCAAAGACACGTCCACACAGTAGTAGCGTCATCGAGTATCGAACCCGGTACCTTGTGGTTACGATGCAAGCACTTAACCACTGACACAGCGCCATATACAGATTGTTTTATATGTTTTTAAATTATTATTTCTACAGGTTATAGACGACCATTTAAATGCGGAAATAGTTGCCGGAACTATCAGCAACAAACAAGAAGCCATGGATTACTTAACATGGACTTATTTCTTCAGGAGACTTCTCATGAACCCATCCTATTATGGGCTGGATGATACAGGTAAATATAGGCGCGATCTCCAGGGTTGCCTGAGGTTCCACAGCCTCCAATTTTTAAGAACCATAGTCATATATTTTGTAGCCAAACATAAAAACGTTTCAGACATACAAAAAAGTATGACAGTCATTTCATATAAAAATTATCGCCCACTTTGTTACATGTGTGCCAATTCATATTTGAGCGTGAACTGTAAATAAGACACCTTTGTACAACTGTCATTACCCCGAAATGCAAGGATAAATATGTTACGTTTACAATTATTTTTTCGAATCATAACTGTTCAGTTAAAAAAAACACCCGCAAAGTTAATATGTGGTAACTTAACAGAACAACCGTGTTATAACGACTACGTTACATCCATTCATAACATATTTTTCAGATCATGATTGCGTGAATTACTATTTATCCAAACTACTCGAGCGTAACATCGTTGAGTTAAGAATGTCAGGTTGTGTTGCTATGGGCAACGACGACGATGATGTCATGTTGGAATCGACCAATGGCGGAAGAATTGCTTCGTTTTATTACCTCAGTCATCTAACATTAAGGTAAAGTGGTTATTATTATTTTTATTAACTTTTTTATGTATCCCCATGAATTACCATAGTTTACATCTGCCCTTAACGATACATTATCAAATGACGCTGTTTTGATTTTCAAAACTTTAGATAACATTTGATTTTTTTGATCCATATATAAAGTTTGGTTTTAGTTCTTATGCATTTTAATAATATATTTTTTCAACAAACACAGATTAAACAATTTGATTTCAAACAATCTTTTTCTCTTTTTTTGAGTTTTTTTGAACTTTAGTTGTATTTTTATATCACATTTGGGCATGTCTTCACTCTACTTTAT
Organism: Ciona robusta; assembly: GCF_009617815.1. Lineage (NCBI taxonomy): Eukaryota > Metazoa > Chordata > Ascidiacea > Phlebobranchia > Cionidae > Ciona > Ciona robusta. The sequence continues at coordinate 658,229 of NC_143246.1, forward strand.
CGATATACAATTTCTCATTATTCCCCTTTAAAACTAATTTTCATTAACACAGATTACTTAACGAAGACATGAGACCTGAGATGCCACTAGATGACTTACTAAAGTTATTGAGTGACGCACAGGAATATCATGAGCTTCCTGTTCGACACAATGAAGATTCAATTAACAGGTGAAAGGTTTTTAAGTGTTTACAAAATTGTAATATTTTCTGAAAACGTTTTTTTATTGATAAAAAAAAAATTGTTTTTAGGTGTATAAAACCGAACACTTTTGTTATAACGATTGTCTTGCCCTGTCACAAACATCAGTTTTTATTTTATAACAAATAATTTTCTTTGCAGTGACTTGGCCAAAGAACTCCCGATAAAAGTTGATTGCAACACTTTTGATTCGGCGCACACGAAAACTCTTCTACTTCTTGTCGCTCACTTCCAAAGATCATCTTTGCCTTCAACAGATTACGCAACTGATCTCAAATCTGTGCTTGACCAAGCTATTCGTGTCTTGCAGGTGAATAACCACTTATTTGCGACTGTTAATTTTTTATTGAAATTTTTGATACAACCCCATTGTCTCTTGTCCAATGGGAAGCAACAGGCTTCAACATCTGGTAAGCTCCATGCAATATCAACCTAGGGTAATCGACAAACTGTCGTCTAAGTTCCTGGGTGTTGGGGTAATGGGTCAACTTTGGCTTTATTCCCTTGGTGTCACCCCAGATCCTGAAATTGATTTATATACTCCAACATGTAAAAGCTTTTTCCACCCAGGCTTATGTGGATTACAGTGCTGATGTCGGTTGGCTCTCTACCTCACTCCGGTGCATGCATATTATCCAGATGGTGTCGCAAGCTAGTTGGTTCCATGAAAATAACTTGATGACGTTACCCCACGTTGAACGCAACAAACTTTTCATTTTTAAGTAAGTTATCAATTTTGCTGTGATTTAGTTTTTAAAAACCTGAAACACAACTTCAAAATTTGCAAACAATTGGAACTCAAAACTTAAGACTCTGAAAACCACTCGTGGTTATGAATTTCCGTTTTTTTTTATGTTTAATGCATCTGAAACACTTATAACATAACTGCAATGCATCCCTTGATTCTAGCCCTGATCTAACACCTATATTATTGCATAATTCTCATTGCATTACAACAACATAGGACAAGTGCTACTAAAAATCAAGTTTAAGTAATATAAATAGTATACATCACTCTATTTAAAAAGAGGCTCATGATGCTAGTTGTTGGCTAAAAAATATCTCGATTGGATATTAATGGTTATTTTGGTATATTCTCATTCTTATGTCATTGGTTTTCTTTGATATCTCATTAGTTCTCATTGTTATATCATTAGTTCTCATTGTTATATCATTAGTTCTCATTGATATATTATTAGATCTCATTCTTATGTCATTGGTTCTCATTGTTATATCATTAGTTCTCATTGTTATATCATTAGTTCTCATTCTTATATCATTAGTTCTCATTGTTATAGCATTAGTTCTCATTGTTATATCATTAGTTCTCATTGTTATATCATTAGTTCTCATTCTTATATCATTAGTTCTCATTGTTATATCATTAGTTTTCATTGTTATAGCATTAGTTCTCATTGTTATATCATTAGTTCTCATTGTTATATCATTAGTTCTTGTTGATATATCATTAGTTTCCATTGTTATAGCATTAGTTTTCATTGTTATATCATTAGTTCTCATTGTTATATCATTAGTTTTCATTGTTATAGCATTAGTTCTCATTGTTATATCATTAGTTCTTGTTGATATATCATTAGTTTCCATTGTTATAGCATTAGTTCTCATTGTTATAGCATTAGTTCTCATTGTTATATCATTAGTTCTCATTGTTATATCATTAGTTTTCATTGTTATAGCATTAGTTCTCATTGTTATATCATTAGTTCTCATTGTTATATCATTAGTTTTCATTGTTATAGCATTAGTTCTCATTGTTATATCATTAGTTTCCATTGTTATAGCATTAGTTCTCATTGTTATATCATTAGTTCTCATTGTTATATCATTAGTTTTCATTGTTATAGCATTAGTTCTCATTGATATATCATTAGTTCTCATTGTTATATCATTAGTTCTCGTTGATATATCATTAGTTCTCATTGTTATATCATTAGTTCTCATTGTTATATCATTAGTTCTCATTGTTATATCTTTAGTTCTCATTGTTATATCATTAGTTCTCATTGTTATATCATTAGTTCTCATTGTTATATCATTAGTTCTCATTGTTATATCATTAGTTCTCATTGTTATATCATTAGTTCTCATTGTTATATCATTAGGTCTCATTGATATATCTTTAGTTCTCGTTGTTATATCATTAGGTCTCATTGTTATATCATTAGGTCTCATTGTTATATCATTAGTTCCCATTGTTATATCATTAGGTCTCATTGTTATATCATTAGTTCTCGTTGATATATCATTAGGTCTCATTGTTATATCTTTAGTTCTCATTGATATATCATTAGTTCTCATTGTTATATCATTAGTTCCCATTGTTATATCAGTAGTTCCCATTGTTATATCATTAGGTCTCATTGATATATCATTAGTTCTCATTGATATATCAGTAGTTCTCATTGATATATCATTAGGTCTCATTGATATATCATTAGTTCTCGTTGATATATCTTTAGTTCTCGTTGATATATCATTAGGTCTCATTGTTATATCATTAGTTCCCATTGTTATATCATTAGTTCTCATTGATATTGTGGCGGCCTGCCTCGTGTGTGTGCGCGAGTACCTTTTTTCTCACGTTTATCTTCTGTATAAATACCGCGTCTCGTGTTCATTCGCCCTCTTAGTTTCCCGCTCGCAATACAACATTCAGCAACCGCCACAATATATCATTTTTGTGTGGAACATATATAAATTAGTTTTTTATTGGCATTTTTGAAATTTATAACATGGTTCACCTTTCAGTAATTTGAAGTTCAAAAAAGGAAAAGTCGAAAATTTGCCACAGTTGTTATCAGTTTACCAACAATCACCTAATGCAGTCAATAAGATTTTAAAACAATATTTCTCGGCTGATGAAGTCAACAAGGTAAAGAAGTTTGTTTCAATTTTGGAAATTTTATTTTTATGAAATTAGTCATAAATTTTATATGTTATTTCGTATACGGTAAAGAAGAAAATATTGGAAAAATTAAAATCTGTAGCAGGAAAGATATTACTTTTTCACATTTATTTATCCAGATTTGTAATCATTTATCTGCATTACCATTGGTTGGGTTGGAACTCAGTGTTAGAGGTTGGTGGGCTGATCATCCACAGTCTGAAGATCAACGCATCATTGTTGATGCTTATGGTAAAGACATTTGTTATAACATGGCTGTTCTGTTTCATACACCTCATGTCTATTACAAATTACTGCTTATAGATGACTAAGTGAATGTAACCTGTTTTTTCTCAGCTGATGGTTAAACATGGGTGTTTTTTTTCCTATAGTTACCATGTGTGTAACTTGTAAAAAAAATGTAACGTTTTTATACTTGCTAGTCGTTCTAAAAAAATTGTACTGTACCAGCTAACGGTTTATCGTGTATCTAACTTTGTAAGGATTTTATTTTATATTTAATCCAAAAATTATGACATTACAGATCGTTCAATAAGAGACCAAAGCACTTGGTTAGTCGTTCATGCAGACCAAGAATATTTTCTTTCAATCAAGTTACAAAAATCCACTATTGGTGGACGGGTATGCAAGTTTTATTATTTTGAATATTTTGCTTTTGGCTATAATACTGTGAAGTGATTGGTTACCTTTTGCACGTATTATTCTAAGTTTCCTGAACGTGTTTTTAACAATTAACAATGCAGTTTAGAATCGCGGGCTACAGTTGTATAATTTTGTAAATATTTGTTGTACTATAGAAACTACTTTTATACAATTTTTTTAATACAATTTTTCTGAAACAATTCACATTTCTATTTTATATGGGTGAGGTCCTTTTCGCGGACCAGGGCTTATACCAAAGTTTGACATTTTCATCAATACAATGTTACCTAATTGGAAAGAAAATGTGCAGAAACAAAAATTTGTTTTTGTTGCTACAAAACATGACATAATATGTAAGCATATAGCTCTTATTGTATAAAAGTACAGGTTTAATGTTTTGCGTCTGTCATGTCGTGAGACATTATTAGGGTATAACACAACAAACCAAACACATCAATTGTTCCCACTTGCAGCATAAAGATGATAAAGCAGTTACGCCCAGGTTTCCTAAACCTAAACTTGAAGGTTGGTTTCTTGTGCTTGGGGATCGAGAGAACAGAGAACTAGTTGCATTGAAGAGACTTAATACTTTAAAACGAGAAACAACGGAAACGTTGTCATTCTTTACACCCCAACGCGTTGGAAGGTTTGATATTTTAACATAGATGAATGAAACTTATTAATTTTCGCGTGGCGGTGCAACAATAGTTATTTTTACATGGATGTTCTGTTTTATACACCTCATGTACGCTTGCCAGTTATCATGTATGGTACTTTGATAGTGATTTTTTTGTTTGTGGCTGATAATTTAGACAACTCATTAGTGGCCACTAGGTTCGGAGCAATTGCCGTTAAGTGTCTCGTTTACAGACACATATGCCCTCATTGGTAGCCCAAAAACCTTGAACCTATAGCCCTGGACACAGGTAAGAGCGTTAACAACGGTACCATGGCACAGAACACATAAAACTTATTTTCCTGCCTTGTCAAATAACAAGCAATCATGTTATATATAATTAACCAGCACAAAATATTTTCCAGGATGATTCTTACACTGTGGCTTGTGTCCGATTCCTATCTTGGTTTGGACCAATTACGTGATGTACGTCTTGACGTCATAGCTTCAGATATTGCCTCACAGTCAAATCAAGAAGTCAAATGATTCCGATGAAAGTTTTAATTTTTGTTGGGTGACAGGGGGTCTTCAGCGTGGTGTTTAAGAAACTGAATTGAAATTCATATGTGTCTTTTAGGATAATTTTTGCTTAGGAAAAAATCATTTTCAATATGCACAGTGCTGCTATGTAGATTTATTTATGTTTTATTTTTAAAAGTTCCAATTTTGTGAAATATTTATATCCACAGCTGAATTTTTAAGTCTAGGAGGTACCATAGGCTTACAACCGGTGCAAAAGATCTTACCCCACAATACTATATCTTTCAAAAATAAAGGGTTCTAGCTTAAATTTATCTCTTATTAAAAATATTGGTAAATGGTAATATGGCAGTTCTTATCTTTTATTTAAATTATCCATTTCTTGCTATTGTTAATTAGTAATAAATATTCCTTTTGTGTAATTCGCAGTAAAAGTACATCTGTTGTTGTTTATTTATTGTGGAATAAATGACCTTATCTGCTTAAGAAGTGCAATTTTGAAATTACTGTTGGTCAATATTGGGTTGTCTAAATTGTCAGCCATGCAGAAAACAATCATTCTCAAAGTTAAGAACGTGATAACTTTCAGTCGGGCACGAGGTGTATAAAACAGAACACTCGTGTAATACGGACTGTCGTTGCCCGCCACGCAATAATACATAAGTTACATACATGCAAAACACCAGTGTTGATATTATCCGTTGCAGGAAATAATTGCGATACTCATTAAATTAGTTCTACTACAAGTTTGAAAGACCCAACGATCAACATTAACAACTGCAAAAATAATTATAATAAAGGAAAAATAGCGTTTTTATGAGCATTTTTAACCTAAAGTTGCAGCAATCTCTTTCCTTTTGCTTTTTTTTGTTATCGTCACCGCCTACAGACTATTATGTCACTTTCCTACTTGTGAGGAGAAGCAGACACCAGTATATTTCTTTTGCTGTATGATTTTGTCATTCTGCTGCTACAGGTTTGGGAATAAATTTGTGTCGCCTGTTTATTACAAGCAGCAAAGTGACGTCAGAATCTCCTGACGAAAAGTGAGAGAAAATAGTAAAAAGAAAAAAGAAAGCTGCAGCTGTCGAGTAAAAGATTTTTAGTAAAAAAAAGATCTTGCTACGGTTGACTGCATTCCAGTTTTTATCTCAAGCAGTAAAGTCTTCCCGCCAGTAAGAATACAAACTGTAGTGTAGGCCTATATACGATTTCTCACAACGATAGGTGTTCTTTTTGCAGGCTCAGGACTCTGTAACGGTATTAGAAACGATATTAAAATGTATATTTATCTCTCTACTCAAAAATACGCAGAATATCAACTGTAAAAACGGTCTGAAATTAAATGCACGGTTAAATATAAAGCGTGGGCTGCGTGGCTAAACATACTTGCATACTTAAGTCTATATTTATATTAGTTTTACGACTACGTTATCATTTGCTTGTAGTTAACTTACTAGGAATCTTCTTTAAAGTTAGATCATAGGAATATAGGCTACAATATAGTATGGAATCGTTTTAACTAAACATCTAATTTGATTTTACTGTAAATTAGGATCAGCAGCCATGATTTTAAACAGACGCTTTAACCCATGGTATGTTTTAACAACCGTTGTTTTGCTGTTGGTTTTCTTATCTTTAATCTTTAAATAACATGATCTTGGTTTTTAAACCAATAAGTAATAATAGTAATAAGCTCTGTTATACATTACGGGTTAGAGGTTAAAAGTTGTTTGTGTTATATAAGCCAACTAATCAGTAATGTTAAGTTAAGAATAGTGAAACCTGTTTTGGGATTTTGAAGAACAATATTTTACATTGTTTGTAATGTTGAGTGTTTGACTTCGAGATGAATAATTCGGAAGCTTCAACATCAAAGCAGACTGAAGGTGACGGTGTAAAAACTTTGATTATTATTTTACCAAATTTAAAGCCTAATGTTGTTACTATTGTTGCATGTGCCAGTTTAAAAGTTTGTAAAGATTATTTTAAAACTTTTTGTGGATTTTTATTTAAACAACCTGTTTTCTTTACCAATTTAAAGTTTATTAATTTATCTCATTTCAGCACAAGAACTATTCAGTTTCTATTTGAAATACTTCATCAGGAATTGCCATATATTACACAGACTGGACTTTCAAATTAAAACAAAATAATTGAAAACTCCGTATTTCAGACCCAAAAGAGCAAGGAAACTCTCCCGACACCGAATCTAGTTTCAATGATCTTAAGTTTGATGAACAGCTTGAAGCGAAGTTAAAGAAACACGGTTTAAATCGAAGAAATGTTAAAACAATTATTCATGTATGTTGTTTTGGCTTTATATATAAATATCTATATAAGCGTAAAGTTTTACTAAACGTTAGGGTTGCAAAAACCAGAAAAAAAGGAAGTCCTCGCGCCGGTAGGCGCGAAAAAAAAAACGGTTTGCAACCCTTTGTTTTCGGTTTGCAACCCTTTAAATATGTGCTTTGTAAAAGCTCATACAAACGTAAACGTATTCAGAATTACGTAGGGATGAGACAAATTAAAATTACGCGCGTTCGGCAAGTCCGTGTAATGAGAAACGGTCGAATCCGATTGCCTGGCGAGTGACGTCACAGTAGCTATGTCGCATGCGCCTTTCGTCAAGCCCGCACGAGTGTGTGGTTATCTTACAAACGAAGACCCGTCCGTCGGAAATAGTAGGTTTCCAGAACGAAATATCGCTAAAATAAACTGCCTAAATCGTTTCCAACACTGCTTTATATTTATATGCAATGTTTTCCTCAGCCAAGCAGCATATTTATTACGAAATAGTAGGCATTCATACGTGGATTCATTGCATCATAATACCGGTTGTTTGAACCTGGCAATTGATTACGACATAATAGCGATTCACACGTTGATTACTGACCTCACAATAGCGATTCACACGTGAATTATTTAGCAAACAGGAGTTTAAATACCAGTTGAATGCATTTGTGTCGTGAATGACGCATCGGTATTGACATATTTTAACGAACGTAAACGAAGTTTGTTCGCAGTAATAATGGCGTCTTCGTTTGGTCGAACGTAATTCCTTACGCATTATTAGTATTGAGAAAATCAAAGGGTTGCCAGGCAACCCTGCAACCCCGTAACTTTACGCCAGTGGATATATATTTGTTTTTAGGCAAAAAGTGTGATATGTGACATGTATCACATTAAATATGTTATTCAACGTGTTATTTACAGGAATTATTAAACGACGACAATGTTCGACAAATACTCAAATCAAGTCTCACAGGAGATGCAGAAAATAAAGAAGAAACACATTTACATTTACCGGTAATTTATTTGTGGTTATTTTTATTTTTACCGTTATTATTTGTGACTATTTTATTCCCGTTTGGCTTTTTTTATGATCTTTCATTTCAATTAAAAGTTTTTTACCTTCTATAAGATTAATATATATATAATATAAATATATAGATATATATATATATCATGGCATCTATACGGTTGCGTCACTCTTTTTTTTTCAAGGAATTAAAGAATTTACGACCCAGAACCAAAAACATCGCTGAAAAAAGTAAAAAAACAGATCTTCACGATTTAGTGAGTGTTTGTTGGTTGATGGTCAGAATTTAAAAGCACAGATAAAAATACATGTTTAAAAATGATACTAAATCCTGTAAACTGTTATTGAAGTGCAATGTAATCTAAATAACTTGCATTACTTTGTTATTTGCGCCAAACATACAAGACTATAACTCGAAAACAATTCAGTTTTGCCAAAAAACTTAGCAAGGAGTAAGGACTACCTGTACACCAATTATAACTTTGATTAAATATTCTTATTTAGGCTTTAAACCTGACATTAATTTTATCAAACACTCTGTAATTGGAAATACAAAAATATGTACTGCCTTCCAAATTTTGTAATTTAAAATTTGTCCAGCGCTGTTTTATTGCTAAACTTTCTCTCCATTTATATTTTTAGTTTCCCAAGTTTACGGATATTCCATTTCCTGAAAATGACGATGAGGACGATGATTTTGTGCCTGATTTTAATGTGAGTTTTTTACCATGTTAAAGATATATGATGCATATACTTAATACCGGTATACAATATATATGCTTTACTTTAAATATTGTTACAAAAATTCAATTTATTTTTTTTAAATTTTTTTTTACAAATTAAATAAAAATTAAATTTCCGTTTCCTCTTATTTCTGAAAGGATTTAATTTCACTCGACATGGAGGAAAGCGCTTCACAATCTTACAGTGAGATGGACCTTAACAGTTCAATTGAGGGGACAACCGGTAAGAATTAAATTTAGTTTTTTATGTTATTTTCCTTAACAGTAACACCTTTTATAAAATAGGTTTTTACTTCTGGTTCTATCATGATTGGCTCATAACAATGGCTTGCTTGTTGCAACAGCGTTTCACCATTGGAGAAAAATATAAAGCCATTTATTCATCTTGAATGACAAATGAATGAATTTTTGTAATTTACTTAAGGAAATATAGAAGTAAATGAAGTTATTTTATCCCAACATCTTAGATAGGTTGTCTAAATTGTCAGCCATACAAAATTTATTCAACCACATCCGTGGTAAAGCGTGCACAAAGTGTATGAAGCAGAACACCTGTGTTACAAAGGCTGTATTTTCCCGCCAAAAATAAATAAGTTGCATTCATTCATAATTTCCAACAGATTACGATGGTTTTTTTAAAACTACCACAGTCGCCCAAACCACGACCCCAGCATCCAAAGATGAAGTTGTCGTGACGACGCCTTGTCATCGTAACTCCATTTCTCTCCTCCGAGAGTTGGACTCAGAGATGAGAGAGATTGATGAGAAATCCCGGATGCGACAAACGGAGACGGAGGAAGAGATCATTGCAAGAAGGACGAGGTGGTTTTGGTTCACTGGGATTGTTTTGTCATATTCTGTTTTTTATCTAGTTTTGTTTCGAAAAATTCATAAAGTCAGATGGGATAACTAAAATGTGGAAAGCTGGGAAATTGTGGGAAAATTAGTTTAAAATTCTGGATTGATAAACAGATGAATTGGTGATATATGAAATGATGGGCAAAGCAGATAAATCCTCCACCCAAATCTGGGGTTTCATCAAATTTCCTCATAATTAATACTAAAACTATTTCTAGACAAAATCTGTGCAAAAAAATCTGGTGTCCATACTTTTAATCTTTAGGAAATTAGAAAAAAGCATGTGTTAAACTTAAAATACAAAATATTTAAAAGTTACTGTCATGTCCCACTGGGGTAGGAAATTTTTATTTTATTTTAACTAAACTTTGATTGAAGAAAAAACTTTTTTAAATTAATTAATTTTTTTCTAAAAAATGTTTCCAGGTCAAAACTTCCCCTTCATAATGTTGGGCTGGAAGAGCTGGAGACGGCGTTCGATCCTCCCGATGCGGGAGATGACATGTGCATCCAGTCATCTGATGAAGATTGGTTAAAATTCCTCGCGGAAGTTTTCACCCAAGACCCGGGTGGGTGACGAGGGTTTGGTTAAACTTGTTTTAAATTTAATCTTTCCCGTTCAATAGAAACCTCATATTTAACTGCCATTTTCAATTATTCGCGTTTGTGTCGAAATCGCCAGTGTTTTGTCGAAAGAACTAGACGTGTACTTTCAAATTTTAAAAAACTCAAAAGGGGAAACATTTTTTATATTTAATTATTTCTTTCTGTTGCCCATTCCCAAAACTTAAACAAAATCTCTTTGTTTTTCTTTAGGAAATTTTATTCTATTAAGTTTAATATTTAACATCGCTTATTGATCCTACGTCATCATATCGTCAATAATAGAAGCTTCATCCTCCAGGTGAGAAGACGACCGACGTAGACGACGACGTTGAACAAGACCCCGATTATAATTTCATGGCATCGGAGGCTGAAGAAACTCATGAGAAGGATGATTATAGAGATGATCAAGGGGTGTGTGTGTATGTGTGTGTGTGTGTGTGCGTGCGTGCGTGCGTGTGTGCGCATGTGTATGTTTGTGTGTGTGTGTGCGCGCGTGCGTGCGTGTGTGCGCGCGCGCGTATGTGTATGTTTGTGTGTAAATACTAGCCCTGACTTCTCAGAATTTTAAAAAGTTTGATGTTCAACTACATGGTAACATAAGGAGTTTGTTCATGTAAACTTTTGAAACAGAGGTTGTACCATTTGTTTTAGCACCTCAGTTTTAAACCTTACCTTACGCATATTTTACTTAGCACATAAACCAATTTCACACCAGATTGTTTTAAGTAAAACATGTCTATGGGAGATTTTCTATTTAATTCTATGTGGGTTATAATTATTTTTTTATTTCAAATATTTTAATTTTTTTTTACACTTTGTTATGACATCATAAAGACACGAATTACAAAGAAAGAAGTTGAAGAATTGTTGGAACTTCTCAACGTTCCGGTCGTTGACAGCCATGGTCAACCAATTGACGTGTCAGATTTATCTATTATGATGTCACCTGCTAAAAAAACGACGACCAGCAAAAAAACAACGTTTGTAAAATTTTAATTTGGTGTTTTATCATGACTAAGTTTTGCATCAAATTTGGATGCTTGTTGCAAATGGTTGAAGTAAAATACATTCGTGCCGGCTTAAATAAAAAGTAATTTATATATAAATATAAAAAAAAGAATTAAAGTGTTTCTTTAATATAATAAAAACGTTTTTTCTTTTAAAAACAAATAAAAAGAGTAAAAATAATAAAAAACAATTTTCTTAACCAGAGAGAACACAAAGTCGGCCGACGTTACGATTCCTTTGTTAGAACAAAATCAAGTTTCTGTTAAGCAACATTTGGAGATCAGAAGACGCCAAAAATCTCGATTTTTCAACAACAATGATAAAATAATTAACAATAAAAACAATGAAAAACTTGTTAGCAACAACAATCAACAACAACAATCGAGATGTCTTACGTTCACTTTAAACCAGACGCGCACTTTAAAACTTCAGTTGAAACAACACGTGCAGGTGATTTATTTTTGTCGTGATTGTTTTAGCGCATTGCCTTGTTTCAGGATCTGTGTTTGTCTGTAATGTTGTTTTCATTGGTTTTGGAACCAAAATGGCGCTGTGGCCCAGTTATGCGAGGGGCTTGTTGTTGCTACCATTGTGGGCGTATGTGTCCTTGGGAAAGACACTTAACGGCAATTGCTCCAACGCAGTGGTAACTAATGGGTTGTTAAAATCATTAATTTAAAAAACACCACAAAGTTACAACTTTTATAAGTGCTGTGTTTTATTTAAAATTAAGTAAATATTAATTTTATGCTTTTCTTACAGTTGCTCACACAAATCAACTTGCTGAGCAAAAACAAACCTGAATTCCACAAGATCACAAGTGAGGCGCTCGCTATGCTTAAAGTGAGGAAAACAAGTTTGATTATTTTTCTGTAGCATGTTTATTTAAGAAGATTTTTTTTAGAATATGCTAATTGTGGTTATGTTTGTATGATTCATATAAACTAGTATATAGTAGGGTGGGGTAAGATGGGACACCTTTAGCTCATAATATCCAAATATCCTGTTCGTGTTCCAAACAATTAAAACAGTCTAAGGCAGTCGTAAGAATACGGTTTATAATTCTTTGAGTGTTCTTTGTTTACGACAAATAAGATGAGAAAATAGAATAAAAATGTCCCATCTTTCCCACCCTACTATATATATATATATATATAGTAGGGTGGGATAGATAAATATTTAAACTAGTATATAAATACACTGTTATACCAATATAGAGGAACATATTCATAAATACATATACAACATTATGTATATCCAAACTTTTTTGTTAAGGAAATTAAGCAGCTTGGAAAACACCAGAAAGCAGAGTTACGAATCGAGGCTTCATGTTTTGACGTTGAGCATTTAAATGATGCGTTGGATATTACGCAACTTAAGCTATCGAGCAGTGAACCTGTCGTTAACCTGACAAAGTAAGTCTTATTTTAAAGTAAAATTTATTTTTATATACTGTTATTATAAGTTTCATGGAAATAATCTTAATATTATGCCAGACATCCGAAGCATACAACTGTTTTTTTTGTTATTATTAAAGCTTTAGCTAAATACTTTTAAATTTGATTAATAATTTTGATTTTTTTAGATTTGAACGAAACAGAAGAATGTTTCCATTGTCTCGTCAGATAGCAACTGTGATGTCACAAAGCCCTGTGTTTTGCTACACCCATCTTCTTCCTGCTTGTGGAGGTCTGAAAGTAAATCCGGACACCGTTCGGAAAACTTACAGTTATTCAGTAGATATGTAAGTTTATATGATCTTTATGAATAAAGGTTATACTATTTCTATTGTGATAAATGGGAATGTTTATTGCTTGATTGTAAGTTCTGGCTTTTGAGTAGGTTTAAGCCAAGAGCCCAAAATACATTATAACGTCACGCTCTTATACCAGCTTTAAATATTACATCCATAAATAATTTTAAAAAGTCAAATATTAAAATGCATAAAACAGTGATTTTCTGGACAGTCTATTGTTTAATGATGATATACTAAACATAAAGTCAATGCCATCAATGGAATCTTTAATGAGATAAAGATAATATAACTTATAGCGTGTCTGGAGGCGTGTTTAGGGGGTTTGGGTTCTTTTTTTGGAAAAATAAGTCATGAACACTTTATTATGTGCGGAATATAATTTACCTTATAAAACACTTTTATTAAACTTGATTTTTGTTTTTGTTCACGTATTTCAAAACACTTTGTCCAGAAAAACATTGTTATTATTTTTCAGCCTGTTATGCCTGGGCCTCGCTCAAATGGAAGGCCACCTGAGACCAATGTATGAACTGATCCATCAGTATATGTTGCCTACTATGAGCCCAGATCAGATTAAGTTTCGTGTCAAAAATGCGATGAACTGTCACTATGGACAAAACAACCCGATTTATATTTACCACCGAACAAAGGTAATTCCCCAGCCCCCTATTATAAGTGACCCAGACGTGGGGCCATCTACGGGAATTCCCAATCATTTGGGGTTAAAATCGGCCCCAATCCCCGACTGGTTGCATATGCTGCAACTGGAAGACTCGAACCATTCAACATCAACATCGGATAATTCAAACCAAGAACCACAAGACAAATACGCAGGTGAATTACTATGTAAAACACTGCGGGGTAAGATGGGATGCCGATAGCACATGATATCCCATATTATCCTAATGTCTAACTTTGTTTGGCCATAATTTCAAAGCACAATCCGCTATAATATTTTTTAAATGCTGTTACACTCATTAAAAAATTGTTAAACCCCCAAAAAATATTTATTTTTCTTTTAAAAAAAATTGTTAAAACAGATTTTTTTCCTTATTTTAAAACAATGTTGTTTTCACCTCAACAGTTTTAATAAACAACCCCGGCGACCCCTCCACCTCCAAACCTCCAACTGCAATCATTCTCCCCATCATCTATAACAATGAGTCCTCCGGTAAGAAGAAGATCAAACGACAAGATTGGGTTCGCAACATCCGGACACCAATTGCCAACAAGAGGAAAAAAAGTCAGAAAAAAGAGCAAAAAGTCAAAAAGCTGCGGAACGATTCGGAAATTGCGAAAAAATTGGTACTTACATTTCTATAATATATGTATTTGTTGTTTTTTAATTAAAATATTATATATATATTCACAATGTTTGGTAAATTTTATGTGGCGTGCAACTGTAGTTATAACACGGAGCATATTTCGTGTCGTATGTAAGTGATTAATATGGTTTCAAACACCTCATGCTCGCTGACGGGTTATCAGACAGTTATAAAAAAAATTACTATTAAATTACATTTTTTTCGCAGTTTTACAAATTTTGTTTTTTTAGCATATTTTGGCCTCTTATGATTTTAAATCAGTAAAACTAATTGTAATATTATTTTTATTTGTTTGGTTTTTTAGAAATCCGATTCCTCACCAACACAAATGGAAGTTTTGAACACCTCAAATACTTCCTTTGAAACACAACCAGAAAATGATGAAACTGTGGCTTTAAATTCAACCAATGAGAGTCAAGACTCAGAACCATCAACCAATCAGGTAACAGCAATGAAAAAATCTGAAAAAAAAATTTGTGCAAAAAAAATTTTTTTTTTAATTTTTAGATGGCACCTTCGGACAAAGATAAAGTGGATCAACTAAATGAAAACATTTCTCCGGAAAATGAAATTTCTGAAAATAATTCAAGTGATAATATAAATTCCTCGCTGAGTAAAGTTACTTCAGAAAAAAACTTTTCTGTGCCCAAATCAGTGGGGTCAAAAATGGCCGAACAAATTGAAACATCACCTGCCGCCAAAAAAGTTGAGAGTGTTGGTCAAAAAGTTCCTCAAAGTCATACAAAAAAAGTGAGGACAGAAAATATATCGAGTAAAAATTCTACAAAGTTGTCAAAAAAGTCAAACAAAAACAAAATTGATTCCAACAAGATATTATCCCCAAGTGTAAGTTTTTATTTCTTGTTTTGATTTAAATTTAATAAATAATGCATTTATTGTATCGTTCTGCTGATGTTGCTATCAGCAAATTATGTTTGAAATTTTAATTGTTTAAACAAGTTTAAAAATCTTTTTCATTACAATTTAAAAAGAATAAAATAAAAGGATTTCTTTGCCATTTTATTTTTTTTTAAATTTAATTTGAAACTTAAAATAAATATGCATATAAAAAAAAAAATTTTAGCCTTAAAAAACAATTCTTGGATGTTGGATAAAAAACACATATTTTGAGCTATCGCATTTTAGTTAAAACAATTTTTTTTTTAATTTTCAAAATTTTTAGTTGAAGAAAAAAAATCGCTCCTCGGATGTTGGATGCGATGACGAAGTTGGAGGTACGGAGGAAGATGAGGAAGAGACAGACGATGAACAGATGCATGTGGAAGATGCTCCAACAGAGGAGGAGGAGCAAAAAGAAGAAAAAAGCAAAAAAAGAAAGAAGGCAAAATGCCGAGCAAAAGTTTCTTCCACTAAACTTGGTGGACGACTCCACAGGTAAGTTTGACCAAGGGATTATATCAAAAAATTGAATCAAAGTCTCGTTCCAAAACTTTTTCCTGCATGTGCGTTATTGCTTTTTCTGATACTTTTCCCAAGAACTGTTTTTCTAGCAAAAAAGTTAAAAACGACTATTATCTATTCAACTGGTATTTCTAGCAGGATCAGTATTTAAATTTCAAGTGTTACAAAATACAAAATAGCAGTTCTATTTAAATGAGAGACTAATGATGCTATTTTGGGCAAAATACAGATCTCTTAAAGTTAACCATTCGTTTGACTTGATTTTGTCTGTTACATATTTCATAGCACTTGATCGTTCTTTGAAACAGCTATTTTAATTTTTCTGTTATACACCAGTAGAACACTTTTCTGTTAATGTTAATATTTCCCAGGACATTTCCTTGCCTGGGAAGCAAGAAAAACAGCGGGAAAAGTCGTAATTCTGCTTCTGACGATCAGTTTTCGAAAAATTTACGAAAATCTGCTGAAAAAGTGAAACTTCTTGAGGAAGATACGATAGTTCAACTAGATCCTACGAGGGTGGAAAAAGAAATGTTGTTCGCTGAAGGTTATCTGAAACAGTGAGTTTACGAGTTACCATGCAGTGAGTTTACGAGTTACCATGTATGTAGCTTATTTACCCTCGCATGGCAGGGCAACGACAGTTGTTATAACACGGTTGTTCTGTTTCATACACCTCGTGTCCGCTTGTTACCACAGCTGTAACTTACTGGGTATTTAATGCTATGATGAATTTATTTATCTCATGTTATGTTCCATATAAACAAACTTTACAAACCAGACGAAAATGTCTAAATCTCTGCCACACATAAGTGAAGTCCAACACCATGTCACAGCATTCACCCTTTACCTCCGTTGCTACAACCTATCTGTATCAGTGGCCACTGAGTTCAAATTTGTGTTTTACTTACTTCGAAATATCGTTTAAATAGAAAATTTCCTTGTTTTAAAAAAAGTTTTTAAATTTTCTCTCAGATTACAAACAGTCCTAAAAGACAAACCGGATGTTCTGATTCAAGTCCTGGAGATTATGTCCGAGTTTGCTCTCGATGCGGGTTTGTCTCCTCCCATTCTATTTAAGAAGATCTCAGAACTCTTATCTCCGTGGCCTCAACTGATCCAGGGATTTGCTCCGTTTCTACTTCCAGAGCAAGCACACGCTTGTGGGCTCGTAAGTCGGGCGCTGTCAGGGAAATGCAAATATTTAGCCCTTAGCAAATTACTCACAATTTTTTGATGACTTTTTTTATTATAACATTTTCACACATGAGTTTTTCCCTAAAATTTTAGGCCTGACTTTGTAGTTTTAAAATAAATTGGATATTTGCCTACCATAAGTGAGAGGGCTCTAATAAACACGGATGAAGTCTTGCCGAATATCAGATGAAACGTTAAAATAAAGTTAATATTTTTATACTAGAGCAAAAAGGTTTATATTATTTCCATCAACCAACAATAAGTTTTTATATTTACCACATTTTTTAGTTTAAGTTCTGAAATGCGAGTAAAAAAAACAGTAGAAAATAATTTTAAAAACTTTCCCAGCTTCCAGAGCAACAAGTTTATGCACGAGCTCGTAAGTTTCTACGACAACTGGAGATTCGTTTCCAAGACAACCCGCAACACCTCAACAGAATCATCAATACTTTCAAATCAGTGGCAGAGAGTGCTGTGTATAAGGAAAATGAGGTGAAGATTAAAAAAAAATATTTGTTTTTCGGGGTTAAAAATTAAAAAATAAATATATATATATTTAAAAAAAATAATAAATAATAATATTTTTATAAATTTTTACCCTTGTGAAAATGAAAGGATATTTAACTTAACATCGTTTAATCCTCGCCTCCCAGATGAAGAGCAACATCCTCACAATGCTGAAGTCGGATCCTTACCTCCAGGAAGAGTTCTTAATGTTTTTTGATAACGAGCGACCTCCTGAAAGCCGACTTAATGGGGATTGGGAAGAAATATATTGGACAGATGACCTTCTAAAAGTTGGTTACATAACTTTTATTGTTAAATAAAGTGACTGTTTTAAATTAGCATACATAGAGTTTTTACTGAGCTGATTTTCATGATATTTGTTTGTTGAAACCGAACGCTCCCGGATCTTGCCCACGCAGAATCGAACACTTAATGGCAATGGTCACTAATTGTTCCAACCCAGTGGTCACTAATTGTTCCAACCCAGTGGTCACTAATTGTTCCAACCCAGTGGTCACTAATTGTTCCAACCCAGTGGTCACTAATTGTTCCAACCCAGTGGTCACTAATTGTTCTAACTCAGTGGTCACTAATTGTTCCAACCTAGTGGTCACTAATGGATTGTCTAAATTGTCAGCCTCATGTAAAAACAATCAATAACACTTCGTTTACCTTTTTAATCTTATTTCTATGTTTCCCCAGGAATCTGGTGCCCCTGCAGGTTTCGAAGAAATACATGTTCCTTTCTCGGGTGAGGGAAATCCCCTGTCTGGTACTGAGGAAGGTATTTCTCCTAACTTAATTTTTTTTTAAACTTTATTTTAAAAAGTAAAAAATCGCGGAATACTTGTTTGCAAAATAATTAGATCTTCCATCCATTACCATTAAAGCCCTTGTCGTCTACCTTTGGGAAGCGACAGGCTTTAACATCTGGTGTTTATGTGGTTGCATCCTGGGTGTTGGGGAAATGAGGCAACTCTTGTCGAAATTTGGCATGAAGGACCTCAGCCATTTAGAATGGTTTTCTATATTTATAATACTTTAGTATTTTTCTGTGTAATTTATCTTTAGTAAACAAGAACTCTTCTCGCAGCAAACATTTCAAGTTCAACAAAATTCCCAGTTTCAAACAAACAGAAACCGACACTTGCTAGTAACAACCAATCGATAAAAAAACCAAGACGCGTTTCAAAAAGTAAAACTAAAGACAAAAGTAAGATTTTTTATTTTGCATCTTGAATTGTGTTTTTGGTTAGCTTTTCTGCTTGTAGCTTTACCTTTATGTACTGGTTCCGTGGCTCAATGGTTGCCTGTACTCAATAGGTAATGGGTTCAAGGCTCAACGCTGCTATTGTGGGCTGTGTGTTTTCGGGCAAGTAATTCAAAGACAATTGCTCCAACCCAGTGGTCCTTTGTTGTCATAATCGACAGCCATAAAAATAAACAATCACCAACAAAGTTACATACATGGTAACTCTCAAGCGCCTCGAGGTGTATGAAACAAAACACCTTCTTAAAACAATTTTTTTTTCTTTTCTTTTTCTGTTTATTTCTATATTTTCTTTTTTTCTTCAATCTTTTCATCAAAGATCGGGAAGATTGGAATTTACATCCGAGATTAGGAGTTGAAGAGGAGGAAGAAGATGGGTTAACACAGCCTCCCAACACGTGGGTTTCGTTGTAATTGGGGGGGTACCGGGTTCAATACTCGATGCTGCTACTGTTATGTGTGTCAATGGGCAAGACACTTAGCGATAATTTCTCCAAACCAGTGGTCACGTATAGCTTGTAAGCGAACAAAGGGTGAAACAGAACAACAGTCCTATAACGCATGTTGTTTCCCCGCCACACGAGAGACGAGAGTAAATATAAAAACCTCAAATGTTGTAATTAACTTTATATTTGCAGAGCATCGACAACAGCAATACAACACGCTGACGTTGGAGTTATTTCAGAAGATGCTTTGTCTTGTAACTCACAACATAATGAAGACGGTGTTTCAATATCTGTAAATAAGTGAGTTGCATTGTAAACATATGTGGTAACACATAAGTGAACATGAGGTGTATGAAACGGAACATCCGTGTTGTAACGACTGTCGTTTACCCCTGCATGCGAGGATATATAAATACTATTTACACATTATTACATTCAGTGTGTTACACCAGTGTTCCGTTCCATACACCTCATGCCCGCTGTCGAGTTACCCCCATTATTCCACACAGGCCACCCACCCCCACTGGAACGCAAGCGAGCCAAGATTCGGTTTCGTTATCCGATTACAAACTCGCTCCTGATCTTCATTCCTCCTCCCATGGCTCCTCCCTCCCCATCACTCCTACAGGATCCCGATCCCCGAAGTCGGAAGATCAGCTTCAGGATCGTGAGTTTTGCTCCAACTTCATCTTTTTCGGGTTTTAATAAAAAAAAAAAACTAAAGAAAAAAAATGTTTTTTTATTTTTATAAAAAAAATTTTTTTTTTTTTAAATATGTAATTTATTTTCATGTGCATGGTAATTTATAAGCTGGCATTAGGTGTATGAAGCCACCACATATAGGGTGAACCCAAGGTACCCAACTATATTCAAACTCCCCAATTAACAGAAGCCAAGGATGTCGATACTGCCCTCCAGTGGACAAGAGAAGATGACGCAACTTTACTCGGCCATTGTAAACTAGACGGAGCTACAGAGCAAACATTTTCCAAAGTAAGTTACGGTGTTAAGATTGGATCATTTTGTTGCATTCTGCTGTTGTTGCTACTAGGTAGAATATATAAGTAAATAGATCTTATGTATAAAACTTAAATTTCCTTGGTTGGGACATAAAGTATAGTAGGTTGGGGTATGATGGGACATGCGGGGTATGATGGGACATGTGGGGTATGATGGGACAGCGGGGTATAATGGGACATGTGGGGGTTTGATGGGACATGCGGGGTATGATGGGAGATGCGGGGTATGATGGGACATGTTTCATTCTCTTTTCTCCGTACATCTGGTCTTAAACAAAGAATATTTATTTACAGACTTGTACAACCCTAGCTAACGACTCTAAAAGAGCGTTGTCAATTGTTAAAACCACGATCGGGAAATATGGGATTTGAGTGCTAACTACATCCCATCTTACCCCACAGTACTATATGAGTAAATAAAATTACTTTTTCCTTTACAAGGTTGCATCTGTTTTGAAGCGGTCGAAAGAAGAAATTGAAAATCGTTTCCAAACTTTGATCAATTTAATTTCAGGGGGTGACGTCACAGACACAGAGAGTGTTTATACTGATGGTACAGAGGCAGAAGATTTAAGCGATTAAAACTGAGTATTTATATCACTGTGATTTAGCCATGGGCTTCCCAAACTTTTTGGCTCGCAAACTCTACTCCTGAAATTTTCGCGAACCTTCATGGTTAATGGTATATGCAGTACTTTGTGTATGGTTGGTATACTCTTGGCGACAAATATAAAATACTGATATAATAACAAGATAATAATTAGAAAATATATTCGAAATTCAGGCACTTTCACTTGGAGACAATTTATAAGAAATGGCTTGTGCGAAAAATAGTGTAGCAATACCCAATTTGCAATTTGTAGCAACAATGTAAAGTAAGTTTCCCCGCTCTACTATAATATAAATAAATCCGCAAACTACACAGTTCGCCACAAAGGCAACACAAGACCATTCGGGAAATAAGTTTACTCTAATGTGTTATATGAACATATGTTATGCATATTCTTTGTGTCATGCTTTTGCGCCCACTAACGAGATAAATTAATTTGAATGACCGTTTCTTGATGTCGCTGTAGATTTTAAATATAGTTCACCAACCTGGTACAAACACGTGATTTTTCAATTCCCGCCAATGCGTATAACTAGTTAAGTTCTCAAATATTAAAAAAGAAGTTTGATAGTGATTAATTTATTTTTAAGCCATATGCGATAACCTACGGTAATATTAGTTGCATATATACATGAAGTTAAAGTTATCGCATGGTAAATGACGCTCAAATGGGTCTGAACTTCATCTCTATAAATTTAAGGGAATATCGATGTCCGCGGAAGCGAAGCCAACTTGCAGCCCTGTCGGTGTTGGTTTGACAGTTTAGATATTCCCCGTTTAAGTTGGAATGATAACAATCACGATACCACCAAGCACCATGATAATTTACGGCACAGTTACCACTCCATTCATCATGGTCAACATCCCATGTTGTGAACCTGATACCATTGTGTAGACGTAACGAATCCCCTGTAATATTCAACTAATTAGATCTTTCTTAATTATGATAAAAAAAGCGTTAGAAAAAAATTACCTGCGTTTCCCGAATATCCAGATGCCGTCAACCTATATTGTTGCTCACTCGACCCAATTGCGAATGAACTGCAAGAAATATTTTATATTTCAGTTTCATTGATTCATCTGGTGTTAGCTTACTTGTATTTGGCGTATCTTCTATCATTCTCACAATCTTCTAATTCCACCCTCAGCTCGTAACTTCCATTCGACGTTAAAGCGTGCAGGTTTTCTAATCCTTTATAACAAAAAGTGTTTCGCTACTTTTTTTATGAACTATAGTCTCTGAATACAAACCAAGCCAAAATTCGTTGCTTAGATTTCCGAATTTCTCTTGATATTCTGCCCAAGTTCGATAGAAGTTTTCAGACCCGTCAGTTCTTCGTTGGAAAACCTGTTTAAGTTAAACGTGGTATTGACAGCGGTTAATATTAAGATGTTTCAAACTTACCAACCAACCTCCGTTGTCTGTTGTTTGATCGCAGTAAACCTCCATACGTTGACCGTTCCTCGGGTTGACTATGGAATGGATTCCACTTTCATTAAAACCCAAATTTAATGCCTGCTTGCAATTTACGAATCTGGGTTGAAGCTGAGTTAATGGCGAAGCTGAGACAGTTTTTGGCGAAGCTGAAACAGTTGTTGGCGAAGCTGAGACAGTGGTGGGCAAAGGTATATTATAAAATTCGAACAAAATGCTGTTCACAAGATCACCGAACTTACATTCTTCAACATATCGTTCCAACCTTTGCATTCTCTCACTCAGTTCATTGTATTTCGTTCTACAAGTCGGATCACATTGACCTACGTCACCTTTTGGTCCCACAGGACCTTGCAACCCCCTTTCACCCGATGGTCCCCGCTTACCAGGAAACCCTGGTTCTCCCTTCTGTGCTGTGTCGTCATTTCCGCATGATAGAATCACGTGACGAGAACCCTGGCCTTGAATCTCAACGACGACTACAAAAGCAAAAACAGCCGCCAATGGAAAAATTGTCATAGTGAGTTTTTATACTTCGTTAGTTTCTAATATTCTTATACTGATCTGATCTAAAAGTATAATATAATACGAAAACAACTGTTTAATATTGATAACTTATAACACAGCACTTGAGACAGAGAAACTTAATTTTCGGAGCGTTTGCCGCTGTACCAGCGTGTAATGTGAGACCAAGCTGTAATGCTATGGTATTATAAGCTTACACGAATTTAAGAAAACGGGATATGTTATTTCCATCGCTTTATTCAGCCGAATATCGTGCAGTGCTATACGGTATTATAAGCCTTGCACGAATTCCGTATTCCGAAATTCGTGCAAGGCTTCGTGCAAAACCCGAGGGTGATGAGAAGTTTCAAATCTGTAACATTCTCTGCATGGCATTTGGGCGGGCAAAATCATGAAACGTTTAAAAATCATGAAAAGTAACATTCTCTGCACGCATATACCCCCTGCGCACGCAAAATTATGAAAAAACAAACTAGCTCGAATATTTACTTCAGCTATACCGTTACGCCGCATTGGTTTAAAACAGATAAACTATTTTACTTAATGTTTATGCATGTCTTAAAATTTGTTAGATTTAATTGAATCTTTTACTTTCTTATTTCTTTTCAGAAAACTTTTAAATTACTCTCGCATATCACCCATTCACTACTCGACGGTTTTAACAAGTATTTACTAAAATAGATAAATCGAATAAGAACTAAATTTCTGCTTCTCGAAGCTTCGACACTTTAAACGAGAAGCCGAACCTAATTTAGTAGGTTGCATGGGTTACACTGGCACTTAATGATGAATGGTGACAGGCGTGCCGTTTTCCTAAATCTCTGTGGTATGCGGAAGGTACTTGCGGGTTGAACATGACTTAATTGAATATACGCGGCACAAACATATTACAGGATGGGGCTTTAAACGATGGTGGCTGCTTACCAGTCTTTATTTTCTAAATAGGCGTAGTGCACGTTACAGGAGCCTGGCGTATTGTGTCCCATTATCATATAAATACGAATATTTACCACATAACTTGTATAGATATTTCCAATTGTGATTATACAGTATAGGGTGGGAGAAGATAAGGCACCTTTTTATTCTGTTTTCTCGTCCCATTTGGTAGTAATCTTTTATATTACTTCTTTAAATGTTCTTTGTTTACTACCAAATAGGGAAGGAAAGTACAATGAAAATTGGATTTCTCCTAGCCTTGTTAAAACAAACAAAGACATTTCGCGTCGTTTGCCTTCTTGAGAGTGATGTAAAATTAATTACAAACACGATTTTACGTTTCAACTGTTATTTTTAACACGACAAATGCAAAATATGTGCGAAAAAGTTTTTAGTTTTGTGGAAATCTCGCAACAAGAATAATAAATAAACTTAGCGCCCACTGGCGGAAAAGTTATCAGGTCAATTCTTAAATTATTTGCAAGGGTTTTGTTTCGTTCAAATATGAGCACGTGCGCATTTGCTCACTGCAGATAAAATAACACAGTAATATCTTGTACGATATGAATGAGAATTGCATCTATTTCTGCGGGAGTATAAGAGGCGGTCGTGATGACGCCGAAATATATCGGCAGCTTATTTCTCATCTGCAAACTTACGGCAAAGTTTTAACAGAACACATTGGCAGTACTGAAGTAAACGAAAAGGGGATAATCAAAGGTGTGTTTAAATTGGTTTGGTGTAAAATTACTCTTATAGCGACTCGTATTTATACTGTTATGTGTTGTTTAGATGGGCTGGACTTTTCTATTTTTTGTGGATGGCTGTATGAATGAATGTAACACATACAACTTATTATCCGAATGTCACTCTATTCTTTTCACAAGTGGGCGCTCTTATTAAGTTCAAAATTTTGAAAAAAATACACAAAAGAACACTTTAAATTTGTAATAAGTGTAAAACAAATTACTTAAATACTAAAAAACCTTTATAAATATATAAAACACTAGTAAAAACATCTTTCCCAAATTAGGTAGGTTATATACGCTCTTTCGTTCTGTTAACTATCGTCGGCTCTGTGGTGTAACGGTTTGCGTGCCGTCGATTAATCTCTTTGTTTCGTTCTTACCGGGTTCGTCTGTAAACTGTAAAACTTACTGTTAGTAAACGATTTTTTATAAAATATTGAAATACTATACCAATACACGTTTTATATGTCACCAAAGCGACGTTTTTTCAAAGTCCCTAGAAAAAAAAAATGACCGCCCACTTGTGAAAAAAGAGAGTGACACTGGGTAATAAGTCGTATGTGAATGTAACTTATTTATTCTCGCATAGAACATGGTGGGGTAACAACAGTCGTTATACCACGTATATGTTCTGTTTTATACACCTCGTGCCTGCTTAAAATTTACCATTTTTTATATATATGGCTAACAATTCACATACACTATTAGCCAGTCTGCAGAGTATGGCAGGTGCACGAGCAATTTTGTTTACAAACTATTGGTGATGGACGCCATAATTTGTCCCACGCACGCCAATTAATTAAACAAAGAAGAAAATACGTATTAAGTTATATATATAAGTAAGATTTCCTAATGTGGCTTACGCTTTGCACACCGATTTTTTATGATAGCATGTGCGCACACGGAAAATAACCGTCTTGCACGGGCGAGATCTCGTCAGAAATTGCCATACTCTGCAGACTGACCACTGGGTTGTAGAAATTGCTGTTAAGTATCTTGCCCAAGGACACATACGCCCACAATGGTAGCAGCAATAAACCTTAAACCCAATAACTCTGGGCTACAGGCAGTTATTCTAACCATTTTGCCACGGCACCGTACTATGGTTGATTCCAGTAATTCTTTGGCAAATAACCAGTGAGATTATATTTTAAAATGGTTCTTAACTTCTTGTGCATCACTGATAACCACTGTATAATTTTTTTGCAAAAAATCGGGTGTTCATGTTAAAAATTAACTTTAAAAACGTGCGAAATATGCTGCATCATTGTTACCCAATGCACTCCTAACATTATCCCTATGGTGATTATTAAATGAAATGACCAGTGGATTCTTGTCTAACATCAAATTCTTGTTTCAGAGGACGTTGGAAGAACCGATAAGGAAATACATGATCGGGATATTGAGTGGTTGGAATATGCCAAAGGTTGGTACGCAGTACACATATTGTTTAGTTATTCAAGCCACAGTTCATTGAAATCACCGCAGCATTGCATGGTCATTTACCACTGCAGTAGATTGCATTAGATTGTCACCTTAGTTATCTCTCCACAAAGATTCGAGTTACTTAAAAAATTCATGCTTAATAATAATATAATGTATATTTCATTATTTTGCAGACTTATTGAACTATTCAAAAATTTTTACAAAACATTTTTAAATAATGTATAAGCATGGATGAATGGTCTAAAGTGCAAAATCTGGCCCAAATTTTGTTGTCGTTGTTTATGCAATTTACTTTTGACTCTCTCATTTATTTATTCTACAATTAAAACCTGGGCAACCCCATTTTTAATATGTAAAACTGATGTTGCCTTTTTCCAAACTTTAGGCTTATGATTGTATAAAGTTTATGAAAATACGATTTTTTTAAAGTTTGTATTCAAATTATTTCACACCCTTTTAGTTGTGGTGGCTGAGGTGACCCAACCATCGTTGGGAGTGGGATATGAACTTGGAAGAGCCGTTGCCATGGGGAAACAGATTCTCTGTCTTTTCCGACCTTCTCCAGATAAAAGTAAACGTTCGTGTTTTTCTCTGTATGGCTGAGGATTTAGCAACTCTTTAGTGACCACTGGAATTGCTGTTTGAGTATGCGCATATGTTCTGATTATATTGCTATTAGGCGTTTATACTTTACGAGAGCTGATCTTATGGCATAAAAATTAACGTGTGTTTATTAAAACCAACATTTTGTCTGCAGTTTGTGGTAACTCGTCACCAGACTCGAGAAGCATGGAATAAAACACCCGTGTCAAAGACTGTCCTTGCCCCATGACGCCAGGATAAATAAAATGCACTCATTATCATTTCCCACAAAGTTACAAACGTGGTAACTTGTAAGCGGGCTTTAGTTTCCCTTCCAGGAGTTGATAGCTAAGATAACTTACAATGCAGTCTCTACATTCATTATAATTTTAACATTTACTTTTTAAACATTCAAATTCTTAGGATTGTCAGCAATGATAGAAGGGGCAAAAAATGGCGACAATTTTCGAGTGGTTCATTATAACAATGTTGAAGATGGCTGTCTTGCAATTTCAAGCTACATGAAAAGTTTATGCAATGTTTGAGTAGTTTCTACTCTACCACCATATTGGGGTAAATACCTTTATTGTAGCAATTATTATTATTGGCTTGCTCATATAATAAGTACATACGGTTTTTGGCTGGGTACATATGAATGTTACTTTCAGTCGTTATAGCACGGGTGTTCTGTTGTATACACCCCGTACTCGCTTATAAGTTACCACCTATGTAACTTGTAGGTGATTTGCTGCCTTTCACTTTTGTTTGGTTGATCATTTTGTATTACAAATACTTTTATGTCTGTATTCAAATCTTTGGCAACCCATTTTTGACTATTTGCTTTTACAACAGCAATCCAGAAGTTCTGTAAGCCACTGTAAGATTCAATCAAACCAAATTATATCTCATGCTTTTGAATTACAACCCAAAGGGTAAAAAGCAATGTACCATTACTATATTACCAATCCCCGTATATATGTTTAATTTATTAATATATTTTACAGGCATCAACCATTCAACACCTTGCTACTTAACTGCCAAGTTTGTCACATATTAAAAATAATTTTTCACTTCAGTAACTTATACATTTCTAACTTTAGTGATCAGGGCAGTGAATTTGCATGCTAAAATATTTTTGCTATGTTGTCAATTGTATATTTATCATCAGAAGTTTCTGAACCAGGCAGTGTTTAGGCAGAAATTTATAAGCTTTGCAGGATTAAGCACCATAGAGTAAAGTTTGTTTAATGTCATGATATGTTTCTATGTTATTTGTAAGCAAACTAATTGTTTATACAAAGACATTTTTTAAACTATAGTCGTTTACCAGCGTATAGTAAAGTATAGGCCAAATCACAAGGGTATAGTTGCGGAACCACAAATTTCATGAAATCGGTAAGTAATAACCTAGCAATCTACATATAATCAACATTGTGCTGAGACTTGCATTTTATTTCCTCATTTATTAGTTCGTTTAATAATAACTTTTATTTATTGGCAAGTACCTGCCATAACTGCATTAGCAATCACTTTAAGTCCAGCGAATGTTTCCTCGGCTGTTGGTTGGATGAAACTGGAAAATAAAAAAAAGTTTTAAAATATTTAAAAGAAAAAATGCAGTTTTAATTTTTTGAAGGAAAATCGTGATAAAATGGTAAAATAAGGAAAAGTTAAAAATAGTCAACATTTTAGTGATGCAAATATATGTTAAAAGCTGTAGAGAAAAAACGGTTAAAAATTGAAAGAAAGTCGCAGTCAAACTAATACAAAGCATATATAAGCTAAGTTGGTTGTTCACATTTCTGGAAGAGTGAATCCATATGTTCCAGTGTCTCGGAGTTCAGCAGCAAAAGAGCATTTGATTCCCAAAGTGTCGTACATGTAATCAACTGTACTTCCTGATGCTACGTCTGTTAAAAATCAATTAAACATCTTGTTATTCCCTTCGTTCTTTAAATAACATGATCTTCGCCATCGTTTTCGAAGAGTTTTAATAAAAATCCTGGTGAGCATCTGGTTTATGTTGTTTTAACACTGGTTTCCCAGCTCGCTTTGATACCAGAGAATACCGGATTCAAAGCTCGGTGCTGCTACAATTAGGGCCACATACAAAGATTTACAATGGGCTACTTTTAACCGAGCATGATGTATATGAAGCCACCGTACATGGTGTGCAATAAAACACCAGTGTTAAGACAATCTAACAAAATTAAATGCGTAAAAGTAATGCGGGTACGTCAAGTACACGAGTAAATATTTTGTTGTTGTTGTCGGGCGTAACGTAATAAATAAGAAAACTTATTTTGCGAAAAAACTATGTTTTATTGGCCTATATTGTGTCCCAATGTCTGACGTCAATACATGGTGCTGTGGGGTAAGACGGGACGCTTTTAGCACATGTTATCTAAATATCCTGATTGTGTTTTAAACAATTAACAACGGTCTATGAAAATACGGATTTATAATTCTTTGAATGTTCTTTGTTTACTACTAAATTCGACGAGGAAATGGAATGTAGATGTGTCCCATCTTCCACCAGTGTGTTAAATACTAGATAGCCTGAACAGCCAAAGAAAGCTTATTTATAAAGTGGATTGGGGTAAGATGGTACATGTTTTCATTATCTCTCCCCGTCCAATTTAATAGTAAACAAAGAAATTCAAATATTTATAAAACCGTTGTTCCGCTAAGCTATAAAACGATAGATATTTTTGAAACCACTATCAGGAAGTATCTGATTCATGTGCTAACGGTATCCCATCTTTCCCCACATTACTTATATAGTTGGGTGGGGGGAGATGCGACACCTTTAGCACGTAATATCTTAATAATTAATATCCGGGTCGTGTTTTAAACAATTAACAACGGTTTACGGAAGTCGTGAGGATATAGTTTCATAATTCTTTGAATGTTCTTTGTTTACTACTAAATAGGACGAGATAATCGAGTTAAAAGGTGTCCCATCTTCCCCAACACTACTGTATCTTTTCATTCCACTTTTTCGTCTCATTTTTGTAGTAAACAAAGAACATTCAAAGAATTATAAAACCGTATCCTTACGACTCCCATAGACCGTTGTTAATTGTTTAAAAAACGATCAGGTAATTTAGATATTATGTGCTAAAGGTGTCCCGTCTTCCCCCACCCTACTATCCTACCACGCCGAAACAAATTCTAAATTACGCTTACATATGACTTGGGAGATAGGTCCTGCAAAGTAGAATTCTTGATGCACACTGTAAATTGCGTTCACGCTGTTTTGTCCAATCACGCCCTAAAATATCGGAGTTACGTAACAGATAAGATGTTCCATGTTAACAATTACAGTAGGATGGGGGAAGATGGGACACTTTTTAACTCTATTTTCTTGTCCCATTTAGTAATAAACAAAGAACATTCAAAGAAATAGAAAACTATGTCCTCATGACTCTCATAGACCGTTGTTAATTGTTAAAAACACGATCAGGATATCTGGATATTATGTGCTAAAGGTGTCCCATCTTCCCCCACCCTACTATATATAGGCTAACCGTATTCTCATGCCTCTAAAGTTACGTTATTCTTAATTGTAAAAATATGGGATGGTAGCCTATATGTGCTAAAGTTATTCTGCTACCCCACGGTACTACATTACATAACAACATCTTAAAGCTTACCAAAGTCGGGTTATCAGTCGCAAGAGCACGGGTCCAGGCGTATGGGTACATCCAGTACTGGCTATATGCATGAATGTCAATGTAGGCTTGGACGTTAGATAAGCCTCCAACGAAACTGGCCTGAGATCGTACTTCGATCTAAAACGTGGTATCATTATTTACTTAATTGCTTAAACTAAACAAATATTTTGCAACAGAAAATGCAAAACATGGTTGAATCCGAATGTTCAGTCTGAACCGTTTTAACTCAATAAAGAAATCTTATATAATTGTAAACCTGGTTTATCTTTAGTTTTTACCTCAGACATAACGCTTGGTCCGTAGTAAGCCTCACTGCAAGGACTTGAACTTGCACCTTCCCCTGTAAAGATTAAACTTTTGCAAATGGAGTAATATATGTTATCTTATATGGTACAGTATAGTTATTTCGGGGTTCGAGGCTTGATGCTCCTAATACCATTGTGGGTGTTACGTCATAGGGTATAATATTGTAAGTTTGTAACTGCAACCTCTTCAACCCAGTGATCATTAATTGATAGATTGTCTGAAACTTCAAAGTATCGGCCATGTTATAACTTCTGAAGTTTTCCTTTAATTATAGTGACTTTCATGCATTCATGTAGTACGGTGGGGGAAGATGGGACAGCTTTAGCACATAATATCCAAATATACTGATCGTGTTTTAAACAAATAACAACGATCTATGGTAGTCGTGATGACATGGTTTTAAAATTCTTTTACTCTTCTTTGTTTACTATACCAAATGGGACGATAAAATAGAATGACAAGGTGTCCCATCTTCCCCCACCCTACTCTATTTGTGTTTTTTTAATATTTATATTTATATTCGTCTACTGTTAACTGAACACCTTGAAAACTTAATACGCTTCAAAATATGTCAACCAGTTACATATAAGAATATGAGTAAGATTGTTTACCATTACCACCTAAATACCAGATTTCCTGATCAATACATTCTTTGTTTTAACCTAAACGGGACAAAAAAGATAATGAAACATATCCCATCTTACCCCATCCTATTATACTGCAATGCGATTTGCACTTACCGGACCAGTTTGCGTCCCAGTTTCTGTTAGGGTCAACTCCCTTACATACGTGGCCGGTATCCGAACGCGTTTTGCGCCACATTCTGTCCTAAAGATACAAAATACTTTTAAAACGCGTCCTTTTTTATGGGTTACGTCGTATATCCAAATATCGAAAATACAGACTGGTATGCCCATCCCCCAAATCAAATCGCTTTGTTAGGGTTAAGTATCTGCGACTTGATTTGATATATAGTGCTTGGACGTGCGTCTTATATAGAAACACGTTGTCATCAAAGCGCAACAGAGCGATTTGATTGGCTTTAAACGGGGAACTCTGTGGTTAAATAGACGTATTGTGCGTGACCCAAGCCTGAACTTATTGTGTTCCATTGTCATTTAAATACGAATGTTTACCACGTGTTTATATATTTCCAAATGTGATTATACTAAAGTTTTATATTCACACTAACCTTACATATATAGGTTTATATAAAATACTCACATCAGTCCACGAGTATTCGTAGCCGTCAGGGTTAGCAATTGGGATTACAACAATCTCCATTTCGTTTAAGATGTTATATTCTGCGCTTCCAGGCTGGGCTTCAACCAACTGAAAAACATTTTTTAGATTTAGGTTTTGTTAGTCGTCCTGTAAACTTTGTATCGTCGCCACAACCCTAACTGTTAAGGCTAATTGTTTTAGGCTAGTTCTAGTGGCCACTACTTAAAGTTATATACGTGGCAAGAAAAGCAAGTACAAAGCGTATTTAACAGAACACCTATGTTGTAACGACTTATAACAAGTTATGAGTTTGTCACAAGTATAGTTGTATATAACATACTCACGTATTTGACCGTGTATAAGCATGTTGATGGTGAGACCCACTCGCGAGCGTGAAGTCCACAGTCGATCACGAATTGTGGTGGATTGGAACTTGTAGAGAGGGTGATCTAAACATTGTCATATGGGTACATGAATACCTGTGGTACATAACTAATCTAATGTTGCAAACACCCGCATAATAATTCGCACGTTTTAGTTGGTTTTGGCTTATGGTAGGGTGGGGTAAAGTAAGACATGTTTTCATTTTCTTTTATCGTCCCATTTGTTGACAAACAAAGAATATTTACAGAATTATAAAACCGTGGTCCCGTGACTCTAAAAAGCGTTACCTATTGTTCAAAACACAATCCGTAATCGACGAAATGAAGTCCAACCAATGGTGTACCAAACATATATTTGGGCTAAAATGACATCATCAATCTCTTATAGTTAAATTGAATCCATCTAAATTACTTTTCCGAAATTTGTGATTTTAGAAAATCAAAATAAAGATATTGTAACTTGATATGCATTACCCTAAGAGCGTCAATAGACCTTCCCTCAAAAGATGCACCGACATTGTCGAGGTTCACGAAGGAATATGTTGATACCATTTCGCTCATCCAAGCAGTAATCTGAAAAATTAAGTTAAAATTGTGTAGAATTTGTGTTTTTCTATGTTTTTAATGGGATATGTTTTTAGATAGTAGGCTACATGTGTGACATGCGATGGCCGCTCCGATGTTTTTATTCGGTTACTTGTATTTTAAGAGTAAAATCTGCCAGATTCTTACTTCGTCCATCGTGTGGTAAACATTGTAATCGAATGTTGCCAAACTCATCTGAGTTGGACGGTCTGACTTTTGGTTGTCAATAGCAACCTGAAGGTCTTCGATGAAGATTTCGTAATCGATTCTGTGAAGACAGATATTAGAACAATCAACCATTAAGTTACATACGTGGTAACTCGTAAGTGGGCATGAGCTGTATGAAACATAACACCCAAGACAACGAAGATGCAACGAATTAAACTCTTCAATGCAACTTCTATGTCCTTAAAATAAAAGCGCGGTTGCTAAACACAGCAGATCTACAGCATAAATTAACTCATGTTGTATTAAAAAAAACAAATTAGAAAACACTTTTTACCTGTTTCTTGAAAGAAAACTTTTAACTGCGCTAAGATATACAAGCGGTACATGGATGTCTACTGGGCGAACTTCACTAAGGTCTGTCCAATAGTCAATCTGAATGGAAAAAACGTTCAAGTCCTAAATATAATAGAAGGGTGGGGGAAGGTGGGACGCCTTTTCATTCTATTTTTTCGTCCTATATAGAAATGAACATTTAAAGATGAAAGTTTAAAGAATTATAAAACCGTATCCTCACGACTCCAAAATAGACCGTTGTTAATTGTTTAAAACTAAATCAGGATATTTAAAGGTGTCCCATCTTTCCCACCCTACTATATATAGCTAGAAAGTAACTAACTAGTTTTGTCGTTTTATTTATTTGTTTCTATTTTATTTTAGATGTTTTAGCCGAAAGGAACTTACGTTTGGGAATCTTTTGCCTAAGTTTTCAATGACTTTGAATTGGTATCCTTTGGGCTCAACTCTCAGGACCTGGTCCCTTTACAAGATAAAACACAAAAGTAGTGAATACATTCCCTGCAATCTACTGTGGGGTAAGATGGGACATGTTTTCTTTCTCTTTTCTGGTCCTATTTGGTAGTAAACAAAGTGTATTTACAGAATCCTACAACTGTATCTTCATGGCTTAAAAAAGCGTTGTTGATTGTATAAAACACGACT
This sequence comes from Ciona robusta, assembly GCF_009617815.1. NCBI lineage: Eukaryota > Metazoa > Chordata > Ascidiacea > Phlebobranchia > Cionidae > Ciona > Ciona robusta. Next base: position 692,257 of record NC_143246.1, read on the forward strand.
AAAAAATGTAAAGTCTGGCCACGAAAGGTTTCCCGTCTTATCCCACAGTAGTATATAATTATAAAAACATTTAAAATCTTTTCTAAAATGGTATTCGGTCATAATAAAAAAGTACGAATAGATAATACGATACGTTAATAAGTTTAAAAACATATTTGAAACTTACTGGTGAAACAGTCTCTTGGCCGAAGCCACTGCTAAAAGTGCGAAGAAAATAACAACTTTCATGTTTAAAGTTTGAATATCGCTGGTTTGCGCATGTTGTGTACCAACTTATATAAGCCACACAGTAAACAATACGTAAAAGGAATACATGGTGTGCTGTCAGCTTATATAGGCTGTATAATATCAACTGCCGCGTCAACTATTTTTGTGAGAATTGATTAATATGTTGGCTGGAACAACCCGTTAATACAGCTTATGCTAATATTTGTCGTGTTAATAATAACTCAAGAACATTATAATTGGAATAATACACAGGTGGGTAGGACGGTATTGTTCCCACGATTTATTTTGTTAATCATAACACCATTTGAACCCACAAGGTTCTCGTAAGTGTCTGGAAAAAGTTTCATAGACTGTGTAGACTGCTGTATAGTAGGGTGGGGGAAGATGGGACACCTGTTTATTCTATTTTCTCGTCTAATTTAGTAGTAAACAAAGAAAATTAAAAGATTTATAAAACTATATCCTCACGACTTCCATAGACCATTGTTAGTTGTTTAAAACACGATTAAAATATTTAGATATTATGCGCCGAAGGTGTCCCATCTTCCCCCACCCCACTATATAACTTGTTCGACAAATTTGTTATAACGTTCACGTATCTTAACTATTGGGCAGAACATCGATGTGCTAATATTATAGGCGTTTGTGTTCTTGGGTAAGACACTTAAGGTAATTGCTCCAACCTAGTGGTCGCTAGTAGTTTGTCAGTGTTTTTATCAATGCATAAAAAATCACAATGTGTATGAAACAGAACATCCGGGTTATAACGACTATCGTTACCCCGACATCATGCAAGAACAAATTAACTTTGTTTGAACAAAAGTAGCCTTGATGGTGTCGTTTTGTAATTTTAACACAAGTAAAAATGTACCGGTTTTGCAACAAAATTTCCATAGCTTCGAGAATAATGTTAAATATTCCGCCCAAATGTATGAATAGATGAAATCTGTTATTCTGGTTTGATTTCACGATTATGGGATGTAAAGACCGAAAGAGAACAAAACAATTAGGTTTCTGGGGTGTATGTGTATAATATGTGTTAGATGAAAAGTTGATAACGTACAGAAATATGTTATATCTCTGTCAATGCTTCTTATATGCTTAATTGTGTGGTTGACAACAAGCCATTACCGACCACTGGGTTGGAGTAATTAGTGTTTGATGTATTTCTCAAGGAAAAGTATATACACCTACAGCAAGAGTAGAAATGCGAGCGCTTTGACGACTTCAATATAACACAGATTAAAATAGTTCACGTGGGATTTAAGATAAGAGTTACTAGCTTTTACAATGTAGTCTGTACCAACAGCCTGTACAGGCGCCACCACAAACTGAATAAATCTCATCATTAAAGAACCACAACATTTTACAGAGACTTCTTTTTTATTTCCTGATTTATTGGCAAGTACCTGCCATAACTGCATTAGCAATCGTTTTAAGTCCAGCGAATGTTTCCTCGGCAGTTGGTTGGATGAAACTGGAAATAAAATAAGTTTTACATTTTGGGATAAGAAAATAAATACAGTAGGGTGGGGGAAGATAGGACACTTTTTAGTTCTATTTTCTCGTCCCGTGTGGTAGTAAACGAAGAACATTCAAAGAATTATAAAACTATATCCTCACGACTCCCATAGACCACCGTTATTTGTTTAAAACACAATCAGGATACTTAGATATTATGTGCTAAAGTTGTCCCGTCTTCCCCCACCCTACTATATCACTTTGTTTTTCTCAAAGTATCAGCCATAGCTTATTATTACCGTTCTGGGAGAGTAAAACCGTATCTTCCAGTATCTCGGAGTTCAGCAGCAAAAGAGCATTTGATTCCCAAAGTGTCGTACATGTAATCAACTGTACTTCCTGATGCTTGATCTAGTAGTTAAAATGTTTTCGTAAACAACTTGTTTGAAACTTGCCGAATGCATGTGGCAGTTACCAGCGATTATATGATACGCGGTTGATAATTGTTTGATACAAGCCAAAATAATGGAATGCAAGTAACTTATTTAAACACGCTTGCTGTCGGGACAACGAGAGTTGTTTAAACACGGGTGTTTTATCTCATACACCTTGTGCCCGCTAACCCCACATGTAGCGATACTTGGTCTCGAACCCGTAAACCCCCTGGCTAGCAGCAGACGCACTATCCACTAATTAAATATGTTTTATTTTGATATAAATGATAAAATTTAACTTACAAATGACTTCAGAAATTGATCCAGTCAGATACGTCATTCCGTGAACATCACGTATGGCGTTTACACTGTTCACGCCGATTGTATTCTAAATATAAATTGACTTGGTTACAACTTTGTTAAACTTCGCTAGGATGGGAATAATTCGGTTGAACGTTTTATCACGTCATCGATTGAACACGTAATAAATCTTATTTAAAAAAAATAGGTTAACGTAACTTACTACGAGTTACCACGTATGTAACGTATTCACCCTCTCATTGCTGGAAAACGACAGTCGTTAATTGGTGTTCTGTTTCACACCTCGTGCCCGCGAGTTACCGGCACGTAATTTTGTTAGTAAGCTAATTGTTTTGTTGTAATGTGTGGCTGACAATTGAGATAACTCATAAGTGACCACTGGTATATATGATACATGTTTGTGTTGCGTGATATAATGTCTTACCAAAAGATTTTCGTCAGAAGTTTTGCTGTAAGTCCAGGCGTATGGGTACATCCAGTACTGGCTATATGCATGAATGTCAATGTAGGCTTGGACGTTAGATAAGCCTCCAACGAAACTGGCCTGAGATCGTACTTCGATCTAAAACGTGGTATCATTATTTACTTAATTGCTTAAACTAAACAAATATTTTGCAACAGAAAATGCAAAACATGGTTGAATCCGAATGTTCAGTCTGAACCGTTTTAACTCAATAGTAAAATAGGATATATAGTGTGGGGTGGGGAAAATGGGACACCATTTTATTCTATTTTTACCTCCCATTTGCTAGTAAACAAAGAACATTCAACAAGTTATAAAACTATATCCTCACGACTTCCATATAGACACTCGTTAATTGTTTAAAACACGATAGGGATATTTGGAGATATTGTGCTAAAGGTGTCCCATCTTTCTCCAGTAATATTTGTAAACATGGTTTATCTTTAGTTTTACCTCGGACATAACGCTTGGTCCGTAGTAGGCATCATTACAAGAGCTTGCGCTGGCACCTGGGCCTGTGTAAGTTTATTGCAGTTTAAGTATGAGATGCTTTCAGCCGAGTATCACCAAAACGGGGTTTCGGAAGCTTAGTAAATATCATCTAAGTTGAATTTTTAAATTTAAAAGATTCATATTAAGTTTACAAGAAACTATAAAGCTAGATTGCAATACATTCCCCGGTCTTGTTATCTGAATTAACTTATATATCCGACAGAAATATAGTTTTATATAAATTCATTCATAGAATTAGAAACGAAACAGTTTTTCAAATCATATCCAAATGAATTTAGTTGCATGAAAAAGTTTTTTTTGGTCAGTTTCAATACAAACAAAACCTAAAACCTTCAGTGATTTAAATAGATAAAAAGTAAATTTAACTTGAAATAAGTTTTAATCTAGATAGCTCTCTGTGGGGTAAGATGGGACACCTTTAGCACTAATATCCAACAATTTGCTTTGCTTACTACTAAATGGGACAAGAAAATAGAATAAAAAGGTGTCCCATCTTTCCCCACCCTAATATATACAACTTCTGGGTAATTAACGTACCGAACAGTTTTTTATATTAGCAACAAACAAGCTTGAAAATAACCTTACCGGACCAGTTTGCGTCCCAGTTTCTGTTAGGGTCAACTCCCATGCATACGTGGCCGGTATCCGAACGCGTTTTGCGCCACATTCTGTCCTATAATAGTAATAGATCTTTTTGAATAAAAACGGAAAAAATGACAACAAGTTTCGCAGATGTTTTCGATTTTCAGTTTAGATGATTGATTTTTACACCTGTTCAGTTTCTTACGTGTTTCAACGAGTAAATGCAACGATTTAATCTCGTGTGGCAGCGGCAGCTGTATCTCACGGGTGTTCTGTTTCATACACCCCGTGCCTGCTTATGAGTTACCATATATTTACTTTTTACTTCTTCTTCTTCTTGTATGGCAACTTAGACAACCCATACGTAACCACTGGACTGAAGCAATTGTAGTTAATTGTATTGCTCTAAAATATCCACGCGCCAATGGTTGCAGCATTGAGTACCATATTTATGCAATTTTAATTTTACCATATATCTTTAATGGAAATAACTATATAAAGGGACTTACACCAGTCCATGAGTATTCGTAGCCGTCAGGGTTAGCAATTGGGATCACAACAATCTCCATTTCGTTTAAGATGTTATATTCTGCGCTTCCAGGCTGGGCTTCAACCAACTGAAAAATAAAATGTAAATTCTCGCAATATTAACTAACGTTTGTTGAGATATAGACTTGCTGTTAGACTATACCTGGTGGCAGAGGTATAACAGAATAATGAATGCTCGTGTTCTAATAGTTTTAGTTGTGATATAGTAAGGTGGGGTAAGACGGGACACCTTTCGAGTGTATAAATATCTAAATAATTTAATCGTGTTTTATGGTACAAGAAGCAGAATGAAGAAGTGTCCCGTCTTCCCCCACCCTACTAAACGTTGGGATATTCACTTACGTATTTGACCGCGTAAAGGCAGGAAGCAGGAGCAACCCATTCACGAGAGTGAAGACCACAGTCCAGTACAAATTTAGGTGGGTTGAAGCTTGTAGAGCGGGTGATCTAAACATTTCTCATTTTAAATTGTTTATTTTTTCCCTTCCAAATCTATCAAATCAAATTATACGCTATGCTTGGCCATTTCGGTAAATTTCATAAATACCATGGGTGTTGGGGTAATGAGCCAACTGTGGCCCAAACCCCAGGCGCCATTGATGGCTTGTTTTTTCGCGTTCTTGCTCAAATAGAATAAATGCACTAAAGGTGCTGTGATGTTACGACAGTCACAATGATTTTTAATAAATGAGCACCATATTAAATATTGGGGTAGATCTGATAAGCATTTTTGTTAAAAGAGTAATGCATACACAAAGTTTAGGAACCACTGGATTAGAATAAAAACCATGAAAATGCTTTAACGTTACGGCAGCCACAATGTATGGTTTACCCTGAGCGCGTCAATTGAGCTCTTTTCATAAGATTGACCAACGTTAACTTGGGACACGAAGGAATATGTTGATACCATATCGCTCATCCAAGCGCGAATCTGAAATTTAAAGTTGACAGGTTTTAGAATTGGTTATGTCAGTCTGAGTAGTGTTACTACAGCACACTTGTAGTTTCTTTTTCCGACAGAACTATAAATTAAAGAATTTAACGCAGCAACACGTAGTGTGGGGCAAGATGGATACCGTTAGCCTGTTCCATCCGATGTTTCCTATCGTGTTTATAATAAATTACGACGTTTTTAGAGTCGTGAGAAAACGGTTATGTAAAATGTATATATTCTTAGTTTAATCCCAAACAGGACGATAAAAAATAATTTAAACATGAACCACCTCACTCCAAACTGCTACGGAATATTTGAGTTGGTAAAACCATCAAAATTAGATGAAATTTTGGCACGCCAGAATGCTGTTGCAACTAGCTTGGTCATTCCTATATGCTTTTATTATGGATAATTTTAGATAATTCTGCCAGATTCTTACTTCGTCCATCGTGTGGTAAACATTGTAATCGAATGTTGCCAAACTCATCTGAGTTGGACGGTCTGACTTTTGGTTGTCAATAGCAACCTGAAGGTCTTCGATGAAGATTTCGTAATCGATTCTGTGAAGACAGATATTAGAACAATCAACCATTAAGTTACATACGTGGTAACTCGTAAGTAGGCGCCCACATGAATGGGTTTCTGTATGCTTGCATAAACGCATTCATTCCTATTTTGACTTGTCAAATCGCTCTGTTGCGGTTCGATGACAACGTGTTTCTATATAAGACGCACGTCCAAGCACTATATATCTAATCAAGTCGCAGATAATTAACCCACAAAAATAAATGTGGCGGATTTACAGGGTCACAGCCGTTTTTACCATCGACTTTTAACCCAAATGGGGATTTCACAAAAAAAGTTGAAAAACATTGGTTTTATAATAGAGGGTGGTGCGTATATGTTGGTTTCTTTGGGGTTGCTGGTGGAATTAGATTACTGTCAGTAGTATGAATGTAAATCATTGCTTTTTGCGTGCCGGGCACCACGATTTATATGTAATCAGTGACAGTCGTTAACGACAATCGTTAGAACACAATATCGTATTCTATAAATGTCGTGCCCAATATACCTGTTACGAGAACATGATATTTTTTACCTGTTTCTTGTCAAGAAAACTTTGACAGCTGTAAGGTGAACGCGTGGCACATGGATATCTACTGGACGAACTAGACTTGGTTCGGCCCAAAAGTCAATCTAAAAACGAAATATTGCGTTAACCGTGGAGTAATATTTAAACAACTCGATAAGTTTTTATTTTTACCCATTTTTTTCCTTTGGCAAGTTTTTTTCATGTATCAACAAAATAAGCTTATGTTCCGATACGAACATGACGCAGCCCATATGCAAGATATTTTTTAATCAAAGTTGACGCCTACATAGTAATGGGTTCGGCTTGACAAAAAAATCACATTTTGATTGCTTTAACTTAGATTAAACTTACGATGCAACTTGTTTGTATTAAAACTGTCAAAAAAGGTATTTTGGTCATCGAATTTCGTGTTGCACTACAAACTAGAATATATATGGAAGTTAGCTCAATTTGACAAAAAATAACAAATCAGAATTCCGATGTTTTAACTTAAATTAAACTTACGTTTGGGTATCTTTCAACCAAGTTGTTAATGATCTTTAGATCATACCCTCCTGGTTGGATTCTCAGGACCTGGTCCCTTTATAAATAAAGCACAATATTTATGTGGGTAAATATGGTAGGGTTGGGGTAAGATGGGACATGATTTATTCCCCTTGTCGTCCCACTTAGTTGTAAACAAAAATAGTTACAGAATTATATAACTAGCAACACGACCCCCAAAAAGTTAGTATTGTTTTAAATACGACAATACAATATTGGAATTAGTTGCCAACGATATACCTTAGTACTGAACAATACCGCGGGGTAAGGGGGATCCGCTAGAACATAATATCTTATGTATATTTCCTGATTGCGTTTCGAACAATTAACAGGCTGTTTTCGAGCCGCGAGGATACGGTTATACAATTCTGTAAATATTCCTTGTTTACAACTAGTTAGGACGAAAAAAGCGGCAAAAAACATGGACTATCTTACCCGGACGTATAGGCCTACTGTAAGTAACTATATAGTAGGTTAGGGGAAGATAGGACACCTTTTCATTCTATTTTCTCGACACATGTGGTAGCAAACAAAGAACATTTAAAGAATTATTAAACCGTATGCTCATGACTCCGAAAGACCGTTGTTAATTGTTTAAAACACAATCAGGATATTTGGATATTATGTGCTAAAAGTGTCCCATTTCCCCCCACTCTACTATATGAGTTAAATACAACGAGTTACGCTAATCCCACATTATAAGTGCATAACAAAACATACATTAGTTTCATTTAACTTTGCAAACACGATGGCAAGTTTAACTTTGCATATTAATATACAGTAGGTAAATAACTATCAAGAAAAACTTACTGGTGAAACAGTCTCTTGGCCGAAGCCACTGCTAAAAGTGCGAAGAAAATGACAACTTTCATGTTTAAAGTTTGAATATCGCTGGTTTGCGCATGTTGTGTATCAACTTATATAAGCCACACAGTAAACAATACGTAAAAGAATGAATTTGCTTTCTTATACATCCATGGGAACCAAACAGAATGTTGTCCTTATTTTAACCCTTTATAAGTTACAGCATAACCTCTGCTGACGTTTGTGTTGTGTTTTAAATACCTCGCGAATATTATAATTAGGATAAATACACAGGTGTTCACCAAGCTTTTCCTCTCACGGTGCAATGACGAGGCGAGGGAATTTTCACTGCTGTCTGACTGACGTATTTATGAGACATATTTAAATGTTAGATAGAATTCATGTCAACAGGATGTCGCAATGTTGAATGCATGACTAACATGAGGTCGTGCCATAATTAGATTCACTTTTACGTCAGAATTTTACGCCACAGCAGTTTTGATACAAACACTATTAACTGACAAACCTTCTAAAACCGGCAGTCCATATACTGCTTAGCTGTATAAAGTTATATATAATAGGGTGGGGGGAGATGGGACACCTTTAACACATAATATCCAAATAGCCTGATCGTGTTTTAAACAACTAACAACGGTCTGTGGAAGTCGTGAAGATACGGTTTTATAATTCATTGAATCTTCTTTGTTTACTACCAAATGAAATAAGAAAACTAAACGAAAAGGTGTCCCAGCTTCCCCCACCCTGCTATATAGACCTATTTTTTGATTAGGTTTATTTCTTAAACTTCTTTATTGATTCTATAATGGTGTAATGAATGAATGAACGCCGGGCTTTATACTTTATACACCTCGTGCATGGCGACTTTATATATTTTGTATAGACCATCAATAAATGCTAATTCCAAATTGGTGTACATTCTCATAAGAAATATCAATGTTTTTGTTTATTTTTTCCTGGAATCACGATAACAATAAAACTGACTATACATTTTTTGAACAGGAAAATAAATGAAACTTTTAAAAAAATGAAACTTTTATGCAGTGGCTAGCTTTGAAACTTATATAGAATTGGTTATGAAACCTTAAGATGTGAGATTTTAAACCAGCGGTGAACGGTGCAGCGTGCCCAGTATAATCACACGGTATATGTGTATGCGACTTCTCAATTGTGTTTCTAATAAAATTTCCACATTTTAATATTTTTACTTTTTATGTAAAACGATAATTTTCAACATGTGGTCGTATTTCTACATTCTACAAGAAAGAAAAGTGTTTAAAGGCAGAAGCTAACGCTGTCAAAAATGCGTCTGAAATATTATTTTAAAACAATAAAAATGATACTTTTAAAACACATCCAATGTATTGTAATGGTAGCTTATTTCAATTCAGATAGAACACAACGCATCAGTTATTGGTTTTGGTTGTTTTAACAACGCCTACATAAACGCGAGAAGGGTACTTTACAGAAAGCGTTGTGGAGTGTTGTCTTCATATGAGGAACAAATTTTATAAAGAGAAGCGGACAACCAACAAAGTAGAGGTAAATTCCTACAATGGCAGGTGTCTGTACCAATAAACGGTTGTTTATCTTTTCCAAACTTCCATCCAAGATGACGGTTACAGGAACTGTGATGGTGGAGACGAGGAAGAGGACTGTGAGTGAGATCAGGAAGCGGAGGCGAGTGTTGAACCGGAGTTGGATCCTCTTCCATCCCTTCCGGACTCCTGCTGCCGAGATACGAGAGCTTGTACTGCTCGCTCTCCTTAAACCTTCCTTCACTGAAGGCACATTAAGTCTCTCATCCGCTCCAGGAAGATCTATAGGATTTGTTGCGCTGTCGGATGTTGCTCCTTGGGCATTGTTGTGATCCAACTCGTCTCCTGGATCCGAGGAGCTGTTTGGAGGACGCCTGATCGTCATTACTCTTTTCATCTTTTGCACGGCGTGGTTGATGATGTAAAGCAGAATGCCCGCCTGAAAACGCATCAACATGAATGAATGGTTAAATAAGTGAATTGATGTAACTCATTTATCCTCACATGGCGGAACAACGACAGTCGTTATAACTAGGGTGTTCTGTTTCATACAACTTGTGCCCGCTTACAAGTTACCACGTATGTAACTTATTTATCCTCACATGGCGGGGCAAAGACAGTCGTTATAACAGGGGTGTTCCGTTTCCTACACCGCGTGGTCGCTTACAAGTTACCACGTATGTAACTTATTAATCCTCACATGGCGGGCCAACAACAGTCGTTTTTACACGGGTGTTCTGGTTCCTGCACAGTCGTGGCAAGATAGTAAAACTAAAGAATGCTAAGTTATTTTTATGAATCACAAACATCCGTAGGAAACGAATTATGCAAATGTGTTTGCGTGCATCCAAAGTGGGCAACATGACAGGAAGTACCGGTGTATAACGGTATAAGGTTAATGGGTTTGTTATGAAGATTAAAAACATCCATGTGTTAACCAATGATAGGATATCAATTGAATCATATATTATGCTGTATTTAGTTAAAACAAATTAATGTGCTGCTTAACAGACTTAACAGAATGTGATTTTTAAACCTATAGGTAAGTAAAACGCAGCTCTGTGTGTTGATGCCTGATAAAACGTGTTTTAAAACGTGAAACAAAGAAAAGGTTCTGATGTCCAATATGCAAACCAAATGACTGTAAGAGAAATCTATAAATATTAAAACATGGTTTAACTAAAACAGAGAGGATATAAATTACCGTTGCTACACCTAATGTAAACAGGATTGAAAACGCTACTCGCGATAATCATGAGATTTAATACTCTATAATATAATAGAGTGTGGAGTATATGTTTATCTCATATTATAGAGTTTATAACATTAGATAGACAAAAGAATCTATACTTTATATATCTGTCTTACCTCCAACACCCACACCAATCCAATGATTCCAATTACTGCAAACTTTAAGGGGGGAAATACTCGTGAGCAACCCTGGGTTCTTGGGCAAGTTTCGCCCAAGAAGCTTCCCCCGGTGCAAATACAGATATCGGCGCAATTCCACCCGGCCATCGAAGCAACCACCACGGCAACGGGGATAACCCATGATCCAGAGATTAAAAACCAAGCTCTCAGTATTTTTCCTCGTCTGCAATATATACAGTACTGTGTTGACAACGTTCTATGGAAGTCGTGAGGATACGGTTTTATAATAATTATGTAAATGCTTTTTGTTTTCTACCAAATATGACGAGAAATTAGAATAAAAAGGTTTCCCATCTTCTCATATTATGTTTTTCTTCGATTACGGTAGCGATGATTAAATTTAAACAGTTTCGATTTAAAATAAAAAGGTTTTTACTTTTACTGTACCCTCTGGTTCAATAACAGCAGATATTGGGGCACAGGTCAATACCAACCCAGCCTAAATAACACCAGTTCGTCTATATATATCGTGCCTCGCCACATGTTCTCATCCATATATAGAGTTTATATAAGCACTTAAGTTTTGCAAGTAAATTGAATTGCTAAACCGTGGCAAACTTGCTGGCAACAAATAAATCAAAAAATTTAAACCATTGTGACGTTCAATTACGTCACACGCACATAAACAATTTAAACCCCACGTGGGTGCTAGTCACTTTTTAGTAAATTTTTAATTGTTTTAAAAATGCTCAGTCTATGTATTGTATGATCTTGTATAGGCTTTAGTTATACACTGTATACTCTTAAGTACGAATACAATCAAACAGCAAAAGGTTAAAAGGGTAGCTTCTTCTATGACGACGAACATTTAATTAGAAACAGTTGAGATAAAGTTTATTCTCAAGAAGTTTACGTCTTTTGAGTTCTTTGATCACAGACCACCCACAAAGTTAAATGGTTGGTGGCTTGTACACACATCTACAAAGTTTGTGTGAAGCTACCGTATATGGTGCGCTGTAACACAAGTTCATTTGAACTTTACTTTTGGTTTGCGGTTCTATGGCATAGTTCATTGTATGTGGAGGCTTTGGCGAGCCAGAAGATCTGAGATTTGGACCAGATTTGGCCAATTAACTAAAAGTGCATCATGTACATAACAATTTAAAGCAGTTGTTCATGTTTTATATAGCCTACTGAACAGTATAAAGATTATCTGCTTTTATCCCACGCTGAGTAATTCAGTCTAAACTGGTTAGAACCGGTTATGTTACGTCATGGGCGGGTTTCCACAAGCAAACAGTCAACCTACACATTGCGGCTGTAAAGTTACCCCTTACTTATACGCAAATATATTTAATAAATAACAGCACTCGCCTCCTAACTAAATGCCAACCATTGGTGTACGTGTCATTGGGCGAGATGCTTTCGGTGCTGATTGCTCTAACACAGTGATTACTAATGAGTTGTACAAATACAGTCATATGGGAAAAAACAATCACCCATAAAGTTACGTACGTGGTAACTTGTAAGCGGGCACGAGGTGTATGAAACAGAACACCCGTGTTATAACGACTGTCGTTTCCTAGCCATGTGAGAATAAATAAGTTACATCCATTCAAAGAAAAATGACCTTAAGTAGACACCCAATGTGGTGTGTACGACATCCCGTGTAATTCCAATTAAAAATCCGGAAGAGAATATGTTAATACGCTTGTTAGGTTAATGAGTTTGTTATCAGTTTTAAAGTAAATGATTCTGTTATTCACCGCTATAAATAGTCAGTCGTCGTGAGGATACGAGTTTGTAGTTCTTTGAATGTTTTTTATTTGTTACCAAATGCGACGAAAAGTTAGAATGAAAATAAATGTGTCCCATCTCCCCCACCCTACAATATGTTAGGTTGATGTAAGATCGTCCATGTTTTCATTCTACTTTTTTGACCCATTTTATAGTAAAATTAAGACACTTTTGTTTTCAATATAAAAACTTGAAAATATAATACAATTTTTTATTTCAGAGACAAAATAATTAGTACTTTTTTTGGTTTCAATACACTTTTAAGATCCCTGCCTATAGGTCAAACTAAACCTACGAGTCTGCTGTTGCTGATTGACCGTTTACTCTCTGGGATTTAGTGTTAATTTCACCCAATTTTATAACGATTGTACGAGCTCCAAAGAGGTCGCCATATAAAAGCATATTTCATTTAACGCGTCATATACTGTCTCGGCCACAGGCCAAAGTAATTTCGACACGTTAAATTTTGCGCTGGGGAATTCAACTCTTAAACCATGCTCATAGCAAAACGTTCTGTAGGATTTTACCTTTTCTTTTTTAGTGCATTTGTATCCAGTGGTTTCATCGAGTTTCGTAGATTCGGTCCAATAAACTGCGTGCTGTCTAATGTCACAATAACCAGCGCGCCAATATTGGCCAGCACCACCAACACTAACGACCCAACCAGAGTGTTCACGAATACCCACACCAACTGGGAAGGAAAATGTTATTATGTAATAAATATTGGAAATACTGCGGCCAATGCTATTGCACTGTGCGCTATATAGCTTCGGTCGTTTTGCAGAAATTATAAGCAAAACATATTTTATTTAAATTTAAAACAATGAAGTAATTGGCTGAAAAACTAAAAACACAAAACTAACTGAACACAAGTGTCAATGTGACTGCTTAGCCCACTATAGGAAACCATTTATGACAATTTAACCAAGAGCTTATGGTTTTATTACTTCGTTTTAGTTAAGGCCAACTTATTTTCTGCATTTATCACAAGGTAGCCTACACGTTTATAGTTTGTTTTGGAGGTTGTTCGGTAGGTACGAGGTGTATGATACAGAGCACCCGTGTATAACAACTTTTGTTGCACGGCCACGCGAGGATAAACAAGTTAAATGCATGCAACGCACGCATATATATATTGTGTAATGCATACTTATTAAAATCGTGTGTTTTAATATTCAGATCAGCCGTTCGTTGTGTATATGCAAGTAGCTTTAAGTTTCCTAATTAAAATACTGCCTGGATTGGCTAATCAACAGGATATGACGTAATAATTACCTTGGCCGAGTGTGAAAGCTCTCCGTCATCGGAAGGTCCAAGAGATATGACGTAGTTCCTCAAAACAAGAGAGCAATGCGCCACCATGACTAACACGTTGCTGAGTAGTGTGCTGGACACGCAACTGTAGGTGTAGTTTTGACTCTTTAGTTTCACTCGGTTCATGGTTGCCACAGCTAAGACGGCGACATTGAACATCAGAACGACAAAGATAGCTGGCAACATGACCAGGTACATCGTCTTTGGTGTCTTCGTGCATATTGGCCCTCCATGAGTAGTTAAGTTCAGCAAATACGTTGACGTTGTGGTCATATTCGACATAATATCTTTCGTTATCAAAAAAACTACAGTGTATCTGAAATAAAAGATTCCACATTAATTGCTGTCGTATAAGCGCGGTTTATAAAGCAATAATCGCCACTTGTTTAGCTCTGACGTATCACGGCCCACATCATAACATGACAACGTGGTCTGATAAAACCCCGATTATTAGAACAGCGTCGCACATAAAGAATTAGTTCTACTTACGTTCCAAAACGTGGCGAAAAGCGGTCATCGCGCCCGTCTCGATTTTGTGACGCAATTCGAAATCAAGAAACGTTTTGGAGCCACTGCGGTACTCGATGGTTTAATCACCGTGTACTGCGCGACCTTTTCGTGCAAATACAGATGAATTTGACGCGAAAACGACCGCATTCGGACAGCCCAACGATCTGTTGTACAATTCTGCGCCCGAATTAGGAGCATTGCTTCCAAAATGGAACTGATTGCACTTTTCGCGCTTAAACTGCGAGTGTGGGAACTTATATTCGTTCAAGACTACGTGCGAAAATATTCAAATTCGCGGTTGACACTTCACATTCAAGAAGCGTAATAACGTTTTAGGGGAAGCCCTGTAGGTAGGCAATTATTTTTAACAGGACTAAAAACTCCTGTACTAAAACAGACAAATTCCTTTTTAAATCAAATGCTTTAAAATTTATCTTTACTAAAGTAAAGTCGTAAAAACGCACGCCGTATAATATCTCTATCTATCATTAATATCGATCGTCTAACTTGTTCAATACATAACTACCAACATTGTCAGAGTATTCTACAAAAGGGCTTTGAAACCTGCGGTTTAAATTAATCTGGCGCCAGTGTTTTTATTTTATATTCTTTCCAACTTTAAAAAGTCCATTAAATATGACGCGCACCCTTACCGTGTGTTGACTACCCCTACCTTTTATATACAAACTCCCTCCAATTCTTAGCTTTACTTCAAAGCGGATTCTACGTTCGTTTACTATCTACACTCGTCGTGACGTAACTTGCTAAACGAAATCAAAACACACAAACCTTGCAGCGAGCATTGAAACCGATCTCAACCATGCACCACGAACAGTTAATGTTCAAAACAAGCCGCCTGTGTTATTTTAAATTAACTTCTAAACAAACCAAAATTTTCCGCGAAATACACCACTTAAAATGTTGGACTCCTGCAATACCGCATAGGGCGGCTTAACTTCTAACAGAATCTGAATATTCTGTATAATAACGTCACCATCGCTTCCTATACATCGGGTTGCACCACAACTAACGACATCACACAATTACTCAAACGCGTGTTGCGCTACATCATATTTCATGCAGCAATGTTAATGTATTGTAGGGTGGGGGAAGATGGGACACCTTTGACACATAATATCAAAATATCCTGATCATGTTTTAAACAATTAACAACAGTCTTTGGGAGTCGTAAGAATATGGTTTTATAATTCTTTGAAAGTTTTTTGTTTACCACCAAATTGGACGGAAAAATAGAATGAAAAGGTGTCCCATCTTCCCCCACCCTACTATATCTATTAAACATCGTATAACGTAAGGATTGGTTTGATTTGTGCGGTTTGTTCGACTGACTTTGAATAGTTTTAACCTGTGTAGCGATTTAACCTGATGGTTTAATGTTTTAAATGTAGTAAAAAGCGCTTATAAATACGTGGTATAGCTTATCTAGGTATATACTTCAAAAATAACTTTTTAACTATATATTAGAGCGAGGGAAGACGGGACAAGATGCGAAACCCTTAACACATAAAATCCAAAAACATTAATCGTGTTTTAAACAATTAACGGTTTATAGGAGTCGTAAGAATAAGGTTTTATAATTCTTTGAATGTTCTTTTTACTACTAAATTGGACAAGAAAATAGAAAGAAAAGGTGTCTCATCCTCCCCTACAAAATATACGCTAAATTATAATACGCTAACAGGGAATAGGAATTATTACTTATATTCAAGTTCATGGTCAAAAATAACAGAAATAAAATCAGAGCATACTAGTTTAACAACTCTGTATACGCAACAAAACTGGCGCGCAAAACCGCTGTGTTATAAACCACCTTCACAGAACAATAACTTGAATAAGATAACACTAACTTTCTTAATGCGTATTCTACCGGCGTGTGACAATAACAGCCTTTGAGGCGTTACGTTGAAGCTAATGTGACATCATAATCATACAGCGCTTGCGCTGCAACGCGATTTCCACATATCCGCAATTGACATCACGTGAATAGTAATGCTGTTGTTACCTGGCTTATTATATAGTAGCGTGGGGGAAAGCGAGACACCTTTAGCCCATAATATCCAAATATCCTGATCGTGTTTTAAACAATAACCAATGGTCTATGGGATTTCTGTGGATATAGTTTAATAATTCTTTGAATCTTCTTTGTTTACTACTAAATGGGACAAGAAAATAGGTAAAAAGATGTCCCATCTTCCCCCATCCTACTATACTTGTATTTTAAATCAATTCTTGCGGAAAGAATTCTGCTAACTGACTTTTTATATATAGTAGGGTATGGGGAAGATGGGACACCTTTTCTTCCTATTTTCTCGTCCCACTTGGTAGTAAACAAAGAACATTCAAAGAATTACGATACTATATCCTCACGACTCCATAGACCGGTGCGGATTGATTAAAACACGATCAGGGTATTTGAATATTATGAGCTAAAGATGTTCTAACTTCCTCTGCCCTACTATATTATTCTTACTAACAGTCAGCACTTTCGCCTTTAAGTCACATTTCACTGTAATGAAGACGACCTGAATATATAGTAATACTATAAATTTAGTTGCCGATTACGGTTGCGAAGATTAAAAAAACATTTAAACGAACAGACAGGATATATCATTATACAACAGTATAAGGACGTCGAAACTTCGGTCGCAAAACTCTTGCCGGAAGTTACAAAACACATGGATCGCGTGAGTACGGCGTGTGTCTGGTGTTTCAATTTGTTGCGTTTTGCACAAAAAAATGAACATGAGTTTCTTGTCGTGACATGACTACAAGTTGCGACTTACAAGATTTTCGCAACGAAGGTCTATGATTATTAATTCTACGCTTGCAACAATCTATAGTATAGTAAGGTCGGGGTAAGATGGAACATGTTTTATTATCTTTTCTCGTCCCATTTGGTAGTAAATAAAGAATATTTACAGAATTATATAACCGTATTCTCACGACTCTGAAAGATCGATTTTAATTGTTTCAAAACACGATCAAAAACATGGAGTTTAGGTGCTAACAGTATATATCTTACCCCAAAGCTATTTCCTATTCAAAGATAAAGCTAAATATTCAAGCTATCTACCTGTAACATTTAGTTCTGGTTTACTTTATATACCAGGCTATTGTCTATTGTTCGCTATATAAGCTCCATCTCATTACTTGCTCTAAACAGGCTATATCACTACTGATATATACGTAGGCGTTTTCCTATAACCACACATCCGTTGAACGCGTGAATACCAATCTCACGCCTTTCATATATGTTTACTACGCAACAGTCTTATAGGGCTAAACAACGTTTAAATTGTTATTTTTCACTTTTTTTGACAATGTTATTTTTACTGAACTAAAATTTGAAAAATGTTTGGAAATTTGGGAATGGAAACTTACATGACATTTGTGCATATAGCCTTAAATTGGTAAAGTGCCATGAAAGTGTTTAACGCTTTAGTTTAATATTTCTTACACTTGCGCTTTGCTGCGAGCATGATATGTACGCGTGTACCTATATATGAGTATTCATTTGAATGTGCATTTATTATATGGGATATATGCACACTGCATATCTTAAACGCAACATTATATCTATAATGTCTCAAGTTCAAATCCGTAAAGGAAAATTCATTAAACCTGTTTCGAAAAGTTCTTGTTTGATGGGCGCGATAAAAGATATGTATTCTTAAAACAAATATAGAATAGGACGCTAAATTATAGCACGCATGAAGTGTTAGACGTATATTATATCTATAATAGAAATATTCCTGGTAGCGACAGATAACGATTATGAGTTTGCTTATTTACGTTAAAAAATATGCGTGAGGATAACTACCGTTCAGCGATAATATACGCCTTAAACTGCCACACATTGCGGTATAAAACAAATCTAAATAAAAAAAAACACATTAACTCTAGCTATAACACATTTCTGTAAGCGCTTAAATACACCAATACGTCTTTGCATATATGATGGCTATATTGTGTATATAAGTTTAAGAGCTCTATACTTGCTAAAGGTGTCGCTCCAACTATACGCAACTGACGTCAAGTAAGTAAACAGCTGAATCTTTTGTACAAAAAGTAGAACGGAAGCTGACTGGTCTTACTAGCCTATGTGTAAAGGTTACGCGAATGACAAAGTTTTAAAAACGGGACATGTTGTTTTGGACTGATCAGCCTTGTTTAGGTCCACATAGCGCATATAGTTGCAAAGTTTCATAGAAAATTATGGCGCGTGTAATTAGCACAAACACGGTTGTAATGCAAACGTGTAAATACATTTAAATAAAACACCAGAGATTATGGTATATACGTCAAAGTACATGGGCCAATTTCCGAGAATTTATTTGTGGTTATTTTGTTTTTGTCATCTTGTTTTGTAAATTGTTTTTGTGGCTTTGTTTGGTATATGGTAGGTTGGGGTAAGATGGCGCACGGGGTAAGATGGCGCACGGAGTAAGATAGCACACGGGGTAAGATGGCGCGCAGGGTAATATGGTACCCGAGGTAAGATGGCACACGGGGTAAGATGGCGCACGGGGTAAAATGGTACCCGAGGTAAGCTGCATTTTTAAACATCTTTTTGCCAGACCTAATTTGTATACAACGGCTTGTAATGTATTGTCCTAATTGTGCCATACAAATACAGCTTATACTTGCATACGAGGTAACTCGTAGGACGTAGGCGGTCACGCAATTTAATTTTAAAATAGCATTCTATAAAAAAATAGTCAATTTTTTTTAATAAAAACTATCAACGTGGCGATTATATTAAAACATCGACGCCAGAATGCCAGTTATTAATATGCGTGACACTTAATTTCCGGAAAGAACGCAGTTACAACGATTTTACGTTGATTTTATTTTTAGGGGTCAGCGTGTTTAGAATCAGAATTGTAAATTTACAAAACTATTTTGGTTTCCCGACGTTTTGTCGCAGCCATAATTACTTTGCAACTTATTTTTTACCACAGCTAAATGCTCAATTTGGAAAGTTACAAAACACTAATTTAGTTTCTTTATTAAATACAGTAGATCAAATTAATTAAAATAACGAAAAGAAAGGATTTATTGGAACAACGGCCGACGTTAAACACTTAGGTTATGAAAACGAGATCGTCAGCCACAAAATAAAAACTCTCTGGTTTTGTTAAATAATAATTAATACCCCTAAAAAGCTTTGGGCTTTGCTCTGCCCTAGGTTCTACTCTGATATCAAGCTAGCTTACTATAAGCGTAACACATATATATATATATATAAGCTGGTCACTGAATATAGTAGGGCGGGGTAAAACGGGACATGTTTCATTGCTTTAAAACATGATCAGGAGATTTAGGTACTATATATGGAATATCCCATTTTACCTCACAGTAATACAACTACATGGGCTGTTAATAAAACCAAGCCTTCTCTACGAGCCCAAACACCAATTACCTGCAAGACAACCTTAACGTTGCATTCTAAGTCTTCTTAACCTGAATAAATAATGAAAGTAATAAATTTACTGGCTTCTAATTAGTTGAAAACACAAAGCCTTTCTGTAAAGCAGTAGTTTAAATTAAACCAGCTTATTAAACGGCACTTATAACTATCTGCTTATCTTTTCAACTTGACAGATAATTCCCATGTATAAAGTTATAACCTTATCCTCGCGACCCTAAAACATGGTTGTTGATTTTTAAAAACACGGTCGGAAATATAGGTTTTATTTTAGATGGTAATGGTACGCCCTATTTTACCCCACAGTACTATATGTATCACATAATATATAGAACTACATTTCCCTACCGTTGTAGTTTATATATAGTTGTGTTACTGTTTAAATCAAGTTACATTGTAAATTACACAGGCAGATTTTAAAAGCTCAAAAATTTCTTATTCTTTCGGCCTAGATGAATTACCCATGGCACTCTAGAGCAATTAAGAGTGGCCTGCTTAAATTTAACCATCTAATATCATTGGTAAGACATGCACTGCACTAAAACCACAACCACAAACCGTCCCACAATTTCCTGCAGTGCTTACAGCTTTTATTATAACCATAAACAATTGTCTGAATATTGGTTTTGGTTAACATTCGTTTAAAAAGGGCAATAATTATTTGCATTTTAACCCGTTTAGTCCACATGAACAAGCTTAACGACTAATGTTCGTTCAACATATTACGTGTTTCTATTTGGTGAGGTTCTACAATGGGGACCTGAGATTTATGTCACAGTTGGAATATTACATCATAACATAGTATAAGAATAATTTTCTCTGTCTCTACGGATACAGTAGCGACCAATACACTGTAGGCTACAATAAGGAAAGACGGGATATAGCGACAAAACTTTAAAACACGCTTACGGTTAAAAAAATCGTATAACACAACTGAGCGACTAACTGAGTGAATTTAAATGCATCTGTATTGTGTAACCGCACATCCAGGCTGGGTATACCGTGTCTATAAGTCTATGAGTCTATATCAATATAAATCTGTAAGGATTCGTAGCAGAGTCTTTTGATGATTTCGCCGACTTCCGTTTTATGAGTTGACGACCAACACATATGCTGTAGCATCAGGCCTGGTTAGTAAATTATAAAGGGATCAAATTTCAGTGTCCATAAGTCGGGATTCTGGCAAAGCTATAAGCGCGCCTGACTCAAATCGAGATGTTATATTAGTTCGAGGCTCGATGCTGCTACCAAATACACTTAATATAACGGCAGTTTATCCAATCCAGTAGTGTATCATTGTCTAAAAAACGATTATAAACTTAGGATCTTAACAGTGAAATTTCGATTAATATAGCGGCTTGGGGGATGATGGGACACCTTTTTCATTCTATTTTATCGTCCCATTTAGTAGTAAACCAAGAAAATTCAAAGAATTATAAAACCGTATCCTCACGACTCCCATAGATTGTTGTTATTTGTTTAAAACACGATCAGAATATTTGGATATTGTGTGCTAAAAGTGTCCCATCTTCTCCACCCAACTGTATATACAAAACAGAGCTTTGTGTGCAGGCTTATGTAAATATAGTCCCACAAAGCGTTGCATGTATATGTTCGTTTGTGTGTCAACATACGTATACGTAGCCAAGGAGCCAACGACTGCAGTTGCGCCATACAACTATTAATAAAAACATATATTTCCACAAAGGCTACGTTATTTACACTCTGACTGAATTTACATATATAGTAGAGCGGGACAAGATGGAAAACCTTTTCATTCTATTTTCGCGTCCCATTGGGTAGTACACCAAGAAAATTCAAAGAATTATGAAACCGTATCCTCTATACCAGTCTATACTAACTTTGGTCCCGCCCTACTATATATGTAAATTCAGTCTCTTCCACACACTACAATATGTACATTTTGAAACAGTTTTTGCATAAAAATTATAGTTTTAAAATGGCCAAAATGACCCCCGCTTTTAAATCCAACTTTATTTACTGTAGAAAACAAATTACCCGTATTTTCCCTTTCTAAGCTTTAAAATTATCTTTTAGTCCAACTGTTACTTCAATTTACCGTAAAACATACGTGTTATTTTGGACACAAGGTGGCGGCCCATCTGCCTCTTGGGCTCTTAGGTTGTAGAACTTATTGAGCACGTTAGTGGTCATAAAGATCCTTTTTCGTCGAACAGTTGTTCTTGTTGTTGTTTTTTCGTGACTTTTTTCTGCACTTATCTCAATTCTTAATTCTAGCAATTTTCTTTATTCTCTTGATTGAAATCAAATCATAATATATATTTATAATTTTTAGACTAAATTTTCAGATTTAAAACCGCACGATGAGCGATTAATTAACGGTTACTTTCTTCATGCACTTTACATAGCGGAAACACTGCCTGGGAGTTTGGCGGGGAACGACGGCATGTGTTGTATCCACACAACGATTCACGTCTGAATCAAACTATTAGCATTTAAGTGGGGACGCATTAAATGCACTACTCTTATACCGTATTATCATTACTCGTAACTGAAACATTACTTTTAATTCAATATCATATGATTAATATTAACTTCCAACATTACCTAGTTACTGCGTGATTACGGTTTGTCAAAATTCATGAAAACAAACGTTTTTAAGAGACGACAACGTTAACTAGTGTAAGTTTACAATAGACACATGGTACAGGAGTTGTACAAAGCGTATTTACACATATTCTTTACCAATCACTCAATCCTCATACGTCATAAATTTCATTAGTTATAATACATGTATAAATACATTCTGTC
Source organism: Ciona robusta (assembly GCF_009617815.1). NCBI lineage: Eukaryota > Metazoa > Chordata > Ascidiacea > Phlebobranchia > Cionidae > Ciona > Ciona robusta. The sequence continues at coordinate 714,972 of NC_143246.1, forward strand.
TACTGCTCCACAGTCACCGATGGCGACTAGAACCCGTTTTGTTGGTTACTTCAGATTTGTTTTGATCGAGCCCAGTCGACAGTGTAGTAAAAGGGTTAATTAATATAGAAGGGTGGGGGTAGATGGGACACCTTTTCATTTTGTTTTCTTATTTCATTTGGTAGTAAACAAAGAACATTTAATGAATTATAAAACCGTATCTTTACGACTTCCACAGACCGTTGTTAATTGTTTAAAACACGATCAGACTATTTGGATATTATGTGTTAAAGATGTCCCATCTTCCCCGACTCTACTATCGTCTGCTAATTAGTTTAAAACGTGCTCATTCATTATATCTGTGATCTCTTGTGTTTTAAATAGCTTTTTTCATAGATACCTGTTTAGGTATATATGCTTTGTTGCTGTACTTATACGGAATCATCGAGTCTGGTGCTTTACGTTACGTTACGTTGTGTCATGCAAAATGGGAAGTAACGTTATACATTTATGTGGTCTACGTCATATACTGTACTTATGTGGTGTTGTAATAATTTGACGAAATTGTGGTACGTAATATATTCAGAAAGCAAGAGAGAGCAGTCGTTTTGTTTGTTTTTCGCCTAAAATACTAATAAAAATTAGTGGGGCATTGGTGAGCAAAAGCCTGACGAATATAGCTTTCCATGCTATTGACTTTCTAAAGTTTGAATAATGTGTGGATATTGTATTGATGTCAAGCGGGACATTATTGTTGAATTTTTTCTTGTTGGTATAACAACAGTCAGCCGGAGTATATACTGTATCATGCTAGATCTGTTATAACAGGTCTAAAAGTTTATGGTAACAAATTAGATGTTTTTGTTTGTCGAATAATTTTTGTTTAAACAAAAACCAGGCACGAGGTGTATGGAACAGAACACCCATGTTATAACGACTGTCGTTGCCCAGCCATACAAGGAAAAATAAGTTAACATACGTGGTAGCTTATAAGCGGGCACGAGGTGTATGAAACAGAACACCAGTGTTATAACGACTTTTCCGGTCACGCTTTTAAGTAAGTTACATTCAGACATTGGACAAAAAATACTCAAAAATTTATTATTTCATAAGAAAATCCATGCACAGGTTATCTGTAATCTATATTATCGTATAAAACCAAAAATATCCTTTATACGAGAGTAAAATTTTACACCTGTTTATTTAATCCCATTTTATATTTAAAATTATTCTTAAGGTCATAGATTATTAAAAAATAGAAAACAATGTAATTTTTGCTTCATTTTCGAGCTCATACGATGCTCGTGGATTCATTTTGCTCCAACTTGAATTATCAAACTATGTTTCATAATATAGATAGAGTTAGCCAGCATGCTGCGGCCATGGGTAAGTATTCTAAATATACAGCCTATGCATATATATAAATATATATATATATATACTTTTTTTCATTATAAATTAATATTTATATATATATAGCAACGCCATTCATGATTTTTTACCGTTGCAAAGAATAGATTGATAAAGGTATTATATTCATACATTTACGGGGTTGGGGGTATGACGTAGTAGGGCACAGCTTCTTCACCTGATAGTTATTGTACAATTTTTTCAAAAAAAATGCAAAAAGTCACGGTTATATAAAAAATGTAACTTTAGAGTTGATCCCATTGTTTTGCATGAACGAAGTACATAAGCAGTTTGGTGGGGGGGTTATGAGCCCAATCTGTAAGTCTCTGGACCCTGGTCCTTCACAACTACTTCACACACCCATATAGAGTAGAATGTCTAAAAGTAGCTGGATTAATGACATCTAAAGAGTGAAACTAACTTTATACTTCATTCTGGGTGTTGAGGTAATTAGCCCAATCTTTAAATCCCTGGTCCTCGGCAACTAATTCACCCACCCATTGAGAATAGAATGTCTAAAAGTAGCTGGATTAATGACATCTAAAGAGTGAAATTAACTTTATATTTCATTTGTTCCAGATTATTCAAGCAAATCAAACAGAATACAATCACTTGAAAACTTTCCTTCAGCCCCAGTTAACCCGATCCAGCTTGCAATTCATGGGTTTTATTTCACTGGTGTTGAAGACTGTGTGGTTTGCTTCAGGTATTGTAGCAGTGATATTTCCTAATCATGACTGGTAAGGCACCAAACCTGGGGTGGCAGGGTAGTCAGGCCTACCCAAAGTTAGTATAGACCAAGTTAGGAAACGGATTGTAAAACAACGAGTCTTGTTATCCATTGTCGCGCGTCTATGACGTCATAGACGCCACCATTACGGAGCCCACAGCATAGCATTTTATCATTGCTGGGTGCTGTTTTTCGCCTAAATAATGCGATTTTTTAAGAACCAAGCACTTCTGCGCGTAAAAATGGCTTTCTACTAATGTTATATCTTATCACAAAAATAAACCTCACATAAAGAATCAAATTTTATTGAACACTCGATCGATTAATGAGTAAAAAAACAGAAAATATCAAGTATACCAACCAGAAATATAAAAGAACATGTTTAAAATATAAAAATACAAGCAAAAACGCATAACATTAACATATACTAGTGTATCTAGCTGCAGTTTTGCATGTAAATTGCCGTGATTTTACTCTTTGGCTTACAAACTTAACACGTATACCCGGCAACGAAAGGTATCTTTGTAAAATTTGCCTAATATCGAAGTGACATTGTGGTAAACAATACTGAGTTAATATTTTGATCCTCTGCTTGAATTAATAAGCTACCTTTTCTGCGTTCTTGGTCTTTATGAAATCGGAATACGCGAACACCTTATCTGCTAGTACTTAAGCAGTTTGGAGCTGCATGGCCACTCATGTTGAATTATAAATGTAGTATCTACTGGTTCTGCAGATTCGTAGGTATGATCATATACTATTATGTAAACTAAGCTGATTGATGCTAGTCTTAATCGCCAACGTAAAGTATCCTGTTAAACCACACTGTACGCTGAAAAACAGTCAAAATATTAATTTACTTCATTAATTAATTCTTAGATTTAATATTATACAACAAGATTTATATTAGAAATTATATTTTAAATGTTAAAACAATCGCTATACGTGTTTTCTAGCTTTGTATCGCTTACAAGAACTACATGAACACATGCCGACCATGCATTTGTATAGGCGATTCACGCTCTGTGGGCTCCGTAATGGCGGACACGAGCGCCGTTTCCTAACTTGGTCTATACTAACTTTGGGCCTACCCAGAGATTTTCTGCACTGCATTAATAAGTAAACATTACAACTCAATTTGTTTCACATGAATGCGCATCTTACTATCCCTGCCTCCCCTGGATTTTAAAATGTTTGGTGCCTACTGCCTATGAATACTTAAATTTTTTCCGAACCATTTGAAACATTTGTTTTTATTAAGTTGTAAGAACAGCGTTCGTAATTGGAAGCTTGGTGACAAAGAGGGAGACAAGAAATGGCACAAACCAGATTGTGTGTTTTTTAACTCATTGTCGCAAACTGGTGAGTAATATTTGATTACAATCTGCATAAGGTTTTGGCATAGGCGTCACGTTTTACATTTTTAACAAAGCCCGAGGTGTTTTTGTTAAAATGCAGCTATTTATTGCAAGAAATTTGACCCTGCTTGTATGTAGACATTTAACGGCAGGGTGAAAGCTGTTTTAAGATGTAAAACTTGGATGCCAAGGGTGTGATATACCTAAAACACATTATTTAAAATAGGTGTGAGATAAAAAACACTATTTCACTCCTGTTTTGAAAATAGTGATGATATGCCACCCTAGTATTATGCCCATGGGCTTTGGAACTCTAGTATTTCTATTTTAATATAGAATATTATATTGCTACACCATTAGTTGGATTTAATAATTGTGTGTATTTAGCTTGAGGTGTTTTGTTATATCTTATATCTTGTTGTTATTGTTTTAGTTTTGTTAAATTGTTCATTTTCTTTCACAACAAATGGCATTACATTTTGTCTAATAAAGTAAAATGACTTATATCGTGTTTACCATTTATGTAAGTTTAAAGTAATGGCAAACAACTGTAATTCGCCAATAAATTAGATAAGTTATATATATATAATTACAGTGTTAAAAATTTAAAAACAATTTTCGTGTTTATTCAAGTGGTGGGTTACCTACATGCTACACCATTAACTTCTTCTAATTGCTGACAGTTGATAATTTAAGCTGAAAAATAACATCAGTAACTTGTAGGTGGTGTATTACTCAATACGTTTTCTTAATAGTATGCGTTACATTAGCAATTGTTGCGCTGTGTAATACTGTCCAATTGCATCACGGTAACGATTGTGATGTAATATAACATCGTTTAACCTTCAAATGTAGGCTTTCACATAAAATGTTATTATTTTTATCACAGATTACATGTTGCGTAAAAACTATCTATCATGTAAAATCAAGTAAACAGCCATATGAAACTTATTTTTTGTGCATGATTACAACTGTAAAAAAATTACAAAAAAAATTATGTTTTTTTGCAGTGGTCAATTCTAGATTTTATGGTTCTATGTATTAGGCTATTATTAAAAGTGTGGCTGCTTGTGTTTTATAAACTAACCAAGCCTTAAAATACATTTTGGGCCAACTATATCCCAGACTCTCTGGTCTATATCTCAGCATGCCTCACTGTAGGACCTTGGTAAATATAAAATATGTGTGTTCAATATGTTTTTAGGCTATATATGGTCATGTCACAAACAAACTAGCATAGCCTATATAATTGTGTAAAAAAATGATTTCCAATCATCTGGGATTTTAAAAACTTTATCTTTATATACTTTATTGAAACAGCTCCCACGGAAGTATCCACCACAACAGCTAACTTATCCACCAATGCAAATTCTCCCATAGAAAGTTTATCTAATGTGAGTATGTTTAATTAATTTGTTCACTGTTTTTAATATTCTATATAAAGACAAGTATAATATTATATACAAACTAGACATTTCACAGTAAGATATACAAGCGATACATGAATATCTACTGGGCGAACCTCACTAAGGTCTGTCCAATAGTCAATCTGAATGGAAAAAACGTTTAAGTCTTAAATATAATAGTAGGGTGGGGGAAGATGGGACGCCTTTTCATTCTATTTTATCGTCCCATTTGGTAGTAAACAAAGAATATTCAAAGAATTATAAAACCGTACCCTTACGACATAGTCCGTTGTTAATTGTTTAAAACACGATCAGGATATTTGGATATTATGTGTTAAAGGTGTCCCATCTTCCACCACAGTACTATAATTATATAATATATACACAGTAATTTTGAACATTATTTTTATTGCTTTTTTTTTCATTTTTCGAACCTTTCATTGAATTGTCTCAATCAATCATAATCCATATTTTGATGAAACAGGAACCTTCTGTGTCTGGTTTATTTCACAATAGAAATATAAACACATCACAACAACCTAATCAAAATGAAGCCCTTTTGATTGACATTGGAAATAATGAGGGAACTACAAATGGTCAGTGCTAATATAATGCCTGTTTATAGGCACCTATCTTTTGGAAAACCAGGGTGTTATTTTGACCATATCCCTTGTTTTTATCTTTAATTGGTGCGTTGTCCCTAGTTTACCTATTACTATGTCCGTAGTTTACCTATTAGTACACAGATTACTCGTATATGGTATTATAATTGATTCCAGGGCACACATGTCTACCCTGCATACCCATGTTAGGTGCCTATATGCATATTAAACCCTATGATTAAGGATTCTACGTTATCATGTTTTTCTGCTTCACCAGTTAAAATTTTGATTTTTTGCAACTACAACAGATAGTGGAGGAATTCGAACTAGTGAATGTCAGTATTATAAAATAAATGTACATTCTGCATAAACATTAAATCTTTAGCTGTAGCATTTCTTTGCTTTCCCATTAAACCACACTAATATTACGTTATATTTTCTCATCTTTGTAGCAAACTCAGTAAATGACACCAACATTTCAACACCAAATCATCAAGATATGAATCATTTTGTCAACACCAATCCCACTGAGGTAAGTATCGTGTTACAATACACCGTATTGTCAATACTTTTAAACATATATGCTTGGTTTGTTCTCTTTTTGGGCCCATTGGGCGTCTGTATTTCTTTTTATTTTTTTATTATTTTAAACGCTGACATGTTGTCCTATTTGTAGAGAAATATTTTAAAGACAAATAAAATGGCAAAGACTAAAATGCTACTTAAGTAGTTACTGCAGTAGCCTATTATATGTATCAATGGGGTAGGCTACTGTTTAAAACTAACAAATGAGTCTTTCTAAACCAAATGTGCCAATACTAGGTGTATATATAAAATTTACCTAAAAAGTTGTGAAACTCTGGCTTAAAATAATTGTTAATTTGAAATAACTTAACACTTCCTTATGTTACAGTTCACAAGCTTTTTGGAATATTTGGATTTAAGCAAAGAAGTCGACAGAAAGTAAGTGTGAACGAATAATGTTTGTTTGTTGTGTTGCTATGCACTACTTATCTCTGTTTATTTAAACGCCGTTGTGTTTCTATTTGTCCTTTATTCATCGCTTTGAATTAAGTGTTTTAAACAATAAAGAGAATACAAAAAATAATCAAAAATATTTGAATTCTTATATATAGGCCTATCCGCCTATATCTTGATTTAAATTGGGTGACACTGTAAAAAACTTAAAATACAGTTACACTGGTTGTCAAACATGAAAAACCTCATTGATTAATGTGGTGAATGCAATATACTTTGGCTCTGTTTGTTTGTATAGACACCTAACAGCAGGGTAAAATCTGGGGTGACATTGTTAAAATACAGTTACACTGGTTGTCAAACATGAAAAACCTCATTGATTAGTGTGGTGAATGCAATATACTTTGGCTCTGTTTGTTTGTATAGACACTTACCAGCAGAGTAAAATATGGGGTGACATTGTTAAAATACAGTTACACTCATAGTTGTCAAACATAGGGAACCTCATTGATTAATTTGGTGAATGCAATATACTTTGGCTCTGCTTGTTTGTATAAACACCCAACAGCAGGGTAAAATCTGGGGTGACATTGTTAAAATACAGTTACACTCATAGTTGTCAAACATAGGGAACCTCATTGATTAATGTGGCGAATGCAATATACTTTGGCTCTGTTTGTTTGTATAGACACCTAACAGCAGGTTAAAATCTGGGGTGACATTGTTAAAATACAGTTACACTCATAGTTGTCAAACATAAAAAACCTCATTGATTAATGTGGTGAATGCAATATACTTTGGCTCTGTTTGTTTGTATAGACACCTAACAGCAGAGTAAAATATGGGGTGACATTGTTAAAATACAGTTACACTCATAGTTGTCAAACATAGGGAACCTCATTGATTAATGTGGTGAATGCAATATACTTTGGCTCTACTTGTTTGTATAGACACCTAACAGCAGGGTAAAATCTGCTTAGGTTTAAAAACGCTAAAACACATGATGTCACCTCTGATTCAATTTCATCCCATGTCCCCTAACATTATGCCTACAGTTGTAACAGCGAAACAATGGTCCTTAAACGCCTTACACATAAAAGTATAAAGTTGAATATGTAAATATTCATTGTGTTTTACAATATTATTCCTTGTAAACTTATACGGCCTTTTATGGCTTACTATCAGATTACCTTTCAACAATAATGTTATTTACTATTGTCATATTTACTGGGATGTTGAATTGGCTTCGCTATTTTAAATGTCGCTACTAAAGCTTTTTCATTTTAATACAAACTGTTTGTTTTTTGTCAATGTTTTGGTTTTTTTTTTTGCTGTTGGCTGGGTATTTTAAATTCACAGCTTTGTTGGAAAACTGGGAAAAAGTAAATTTTTGAAACTCCTACTTTTTTGGAAAGCACACACCACATATAGTATCTGCTGATTGTACTATGTTTTCAAAAAAGCTCTTGCATTTATTTGCATACAAATATTATAAAGCAATATAGGCTACAGTTTGATTAACATTCACTGTTGAAGACAACCTGTGTAAGACAACCTGTATAAAACAACCTGTTCAAGACAACCTGTATGCCGCTTTAGAAAACAAGTGTAAAATCTTTGCAGCAACAGTTTATAGATAGTACTCTGTTACCACTCTTAAGGGAAGAACTGGGGTGTTGAAACATATGATATAAACAATTAGGTGTCATTTCCACCAGACACTACTAACACTATACCCACATGCTTTGTGACAACTTTTCTAATAAATAATTTGTTACCAACAGACGAACATTTGATTACTGGCCCCACCAGTTACGTGAGGTCAACACGGCAGCTTTGGCTAAATATGGTTTCTATTATCTCGGCATAAGTGATATGGTTGAGTGCTTCTGTTGTTCTAATGTGCTTGGTAACTGGAATGTGGACGACAATCCGAAAAATCGACATTTGGAAAGATTTCCGAATTGCAGGTTGGTGGCAGATGTTGTTATAATTGGTTGATTTGTAATTGATACATAATGTTCACATTATCAGCAATTTTGTAACTTTTGGCGAAAATTTTTTACTAAGTTTATGTTTGTCATATTCACAGTCCTGAAAAATAAAATAGTTTTTTTCTATATGCGTCAGCTCACGATACATATGGCATAGAAAAGGATTATTTTTTTTGTTAAAGACATTTGCGTGTGCGGTCTAAACAAGGTTACTTCAAAACAATTCGCTAGAAAATTTATTACAAAGTATTTCTAATCTCATGTTTTTCAGATTTATTCAAAATTTTACCCGAAGAATTCCACGTCAAGAACCAAACGTTCAACCCCAAGTTCGTGGTGTGCGACCAAGGTTACAACAACAAGTAAATCAAGTATGTATTCTGTTCTATATATGTCTAGACGATAAGGTAGAACCTATTTCAAAGCTCGGTTTATTTATATTTAACTTAATGAATGATTGAAGCAATTCTGCGGAATGAATTAGTTAAGGAAAGACACAATAAACGAAGTAACAGTACGCTACAAGCATTAAACGAACGACTGATGAATTTGTGGTTGCATCACCACACGTGGCATTCACGGGCGAACAATGCCGTGTGTGACGTATACACGTATAAAGACGATATTCGTCTAATGTCAGGTCCAGTATTAGCCCATTACCCCAAAGCATCTTGTGTAGTTTTTTAAATCATTTATTTTGTGAACTTCTGTTAACCAAGTTAACATAGATGAGAATCGTCTCTCACAGGACTGCACAAACTCATTTTTTTCTATGTATGCAATTAAAACAGATAAAATTTTCTGTTTGGACTGCACCTGCAAACCTCTTTAACGTAAAAGTAATGATTTTTTATACGTATTGCAAGCAGACGCATGCAATATTTAGAGAGAAAAATCCAGTGTTTCTTTATTGACAATTGGGAGCAGACTTGGCCGGTAATTAGACAAAACATTGACTTTGTAAAAATTCTGTCAAATATTTAAATTTCGCTTTGCTCGCTGACGTTGTGTTTTCCTGGTCTCCCATATCCTAATAATATTCTGGTTTTTATTTTTAAATTTTTATCATAAACATACAATGAAGTTAAGTCGGATGTGTTGCGAACATCAAGTGTTAAACAATGGATGAAATATAAACAAAGACATCGTTTTCCTCGAATGACGAAATAATGACGCATGTATTCAACCTATGCACTTATTTCTTGGTTACAACTTTAAGCCTGCACGGTTTTCCATAAAAGATTTGTTGCATTTAATAAAACCTAACTATGATATGTTATATGAATCTGGCCCTGTTCTAGCACTTATATTGTTGGACAATTCTCTTTGCATTATAAGAGAATACAACAAGTGCTACTATATATACAGCAAACAAATTGAGTTTAACTAATAGCGCACAATGTACCTATATGAGACTGATGGTGCTGGTTATTTGATAAAATGTATTGTATATATCTTTGTTGTAAGCCCAAAAAACGATTAGCTTGAATAAAAAATAGCTGCGTAAGGATCAGTTTTTTAAAGAGACATGTCTGGATATAAATATCTGCGTATCCAAAAAAAATTATAAAAAATGAAAAAAAATTTAAAGTTTAAAAAACAAAAAAATGCAACAAACTTTTTTATGGAATCATCCCTTTTATTCAATATCTTCATGCTCCCATTACTTCAGGAAGTTCATCAGCATCCCCACCTCCTGCATCCACACAATGCTCACATGAGGTCCTTGGAGCAACGAAGATCATCTTTCAGAGGTTTCTCACCCCGGCACCACCTGAGAGCCACCATTGATGAAATTGCAGAAGCTGGATTTTATTATCTCGGTAAGTTTCTTCCCTTTTTCCTTCAATTTCGTACTTTTTTTTATCAGTAAATTGTTTGAAATATTCCTAATCTCTGTCTTATACAAGCTTTTGTTGGTATGAATAAGTTCTGTTTCATACACCTTGTTCGTGCTTATGAGTTACCACGTATGTAACCTATTTATCCTTGCATGGCGGGCAATGGCAGTTGTCATAACACAGGTGTTCTGTTTCACACGCACCGTGCCTGCTTACGAGTTGCATTGAAATTACTATAAAGAAAACTTTTTGGAGACTAAGTTTAAGTATTTTACGGAAACGTTCGAGAATGGACACAATTGTGAAATGTATATTAGCTTATATATTATTTTGGGAGTGGGGTGGGGTAAGATGGGACACCTTTCTATTTTTCTCGTCCCATTTGGTAGTAAACAAAGAATATTTAACAAATTATAAAACTATATCCCTACGACTCCCATAGATCGTTGTTAATTGTTGGAAACATAATTCGGTTGGCCAATTTAGATATTATGTGCTAAAGGTTTCCCGTCTTACCCCACACATTATTATATTATGTGGTTTATCGTGTTTGTATTGAAATATTTCTTTACAGGTCCAGGTGACTTAGTAAAATGTTGGTATTGTGGAAATAAATTAAAAAACTTTGATGTGGAAGATGAACCATGGATGGAACATGCAAAGTGGTTTCCACAGTAAGTAGGGAGGCTTATACTTTACTTTTGATGGCCAAGATTATAAATTCTTATTTACAATAACTATTCGCAACTATTATTGTCTTCAACTGTATAAGAAGGCACCCGTATTATAACTTGACAGTGAGCATGAGGTGTATGAATACACCATGTGTGCCTAGTGTATAGGAAGACACCCATGTTATAACTTGACAGTGAGCATGAGGTGTATGAATACACCATGTGTGTCTGGTGTATAAGAAGACACCCATGTTATAACTTGACAGTGAGCATGAGGTGTATGAATACACCATGTGTGTCTGGTGTATAAGAAGACACCCATGTTATAACTTGACAGTGACCATGAGGTGTATGAATACACCATGTGTGCCTGGTGTATAAGAAGACACCCATGTTATAACTTGACAGTGAGCATGAGGTGTATGAATACACCATGTGTGTTTGGTGTATAAGAAGACACCCGTATTATAACTTGACAGTGACCATGAGGTGTATGAATACACCATGTGTGCCTAGTGTATAGGAAGACACCCATGTTATAACTTGGCAATGAGCATGAGGTGTATGAATACACCATGTGTGCCTGGTGTATAAGAAGACACCCATGTTATAACTTGACAGTGAGCATGAGGTGTACGAATACACTATGTGTGTCCGGTTGTACAAGAAGACACCCATGTTATAACTTGACAGTGAGCATGAGGTGTACGAATACACCATGTGTGTTTGGTGTATAAGAAGACACCCATGTTATAACTTGACAGTGACCATGAGGTGTACGAATACACCATGTGTGTTTGGTGTATAAGAAGACACCCATGTTATAACTTGACAGTGACCATGAGGTGTATGAATACACCATGTGTGCCTGGTGTATAAGAAGACACCCATGTTATAACTTGACAGTGAGCATGAGGTGTACGAATACACCATGTGTGTCTGGTGTATAAGAAGACACCCATGTTATAACTTGACAGTGAGCATGAGGTGTACGAATACACCATGTGTGTCTGGTGTACAAGAAGACACCCATGTTATAACTTGACAGTGAGCATGAGGTGTACGAATACACCATGTGTGTCTGGTGTATAAGAAGACACCCATGTTATAACTTGACAGTGAGCATGAGGTGTACGAATACACCATGTGTGTCTGGTGTATAAGAAGACACCCATGTTATAACTTGACAGTGAGCATGAGGTGTACGAATACACCATGTGTGTCTGGTGTATAAAAAGACACCCATGTTATAACTTGACAGTGAGCATGAGGTGTATGAATACACCATGTGTGTTTGGTGTATAAGAAGACACCCGTATTATAACTTGACAGTGAGCATGAGGTGTATGAATACACCATGTGTGCCTAGTGTATAGGAAGACACCCATGTTATAACTTGGCAATGAGCATGAGGTGTATGAATACACCATGTGTGCCTGGTGTATAAGAAGACACCCATGTTATAACTTGACAGTGAGCATGAGGTGTACGAATACACTATGTGTGTCCGGTTGTACAAGAAGACACCCATGTTATAACTTGACAGTGAGCATGAGGTGTACGAATACACCATGTGTGTTTGGTGTATAAGAAGACACCCATGTTATAACTTGACAGTGACCATGAGGTGTACGAATACACCATGTGTGTTTGGTGTATAAGAAGACACCCATGTTATAACTTGACAGTGAGCATGAGGTGTACGAATACACCATGTGTGTCTGGTGTATAAGAAGACACCCATGTTATAACTTGACAGTGAGCATGAGGTGTACGAATACACCATGTGTGTCTGGTGTATAAGAAGACACCCATGTTATAACTTGACAGTGAGCATGAGGTGTACGAATACACCATGTGTGTCTGGTGTATAAGAAGACACCCATGTTATAACTTGACAGTGAGCATGAGGTGTACGAATACACCATGTGTGTCTGGTATATAAGAAGACACCCATGTTATAACTTGACAGTGAGCATGAGGTGTACGAATACACCATGTGTGTCTGGTGTATAAGTATAAAATTGAATTATAACTTATGAATATGCATGAGAGTTATACTTAAACCATTTGTTCAGATGTGAGTTTCTTCTACAAAATAAAGGCCATGCGTTTGTTGCCAACATACAAGCGAGTTACCCACGTAATGTACACGTGGTTAACTTACCTTCTGTGGAAAGCGGTCCAACATTTCTACCATCACCTATACAGAACCATGAAACATTGGTAAGCCTTCGATTGAAATCTATTTCAATATTAATGAGTTTTTATAAGTGTTTGTTATGACCGTGTTTAATGTTTTTTTATTCAACCTGTAAATTTGCGTACACAAAAATTGATCTTGAGATGATACTTCAAGTGACTTTGTAAAATTTTTTCAGGCTACTCAACAGCGCCAACTACTGGAAGAAGGAATGACGCAAGATTACGTGCAACAAGCCGTGGAAATATTTGGTTTGGTGGCGGTAGAGAGAGTCATGAAAAGGTGTAAATATTAAATATCTCTAATGTTTAATATTTATATAGAGTGTGGTACTAATATGTAAAAACATTAGCACCTAAAGCCCATATTTCTTGATCATGTTTAAACAATTAACAATGTTCTTTTAGAGTCGTAAGAATAAAGCAAAAGCAAGTTACATTTATATAGACAATGAAGTTAAATATCTTTTTTTAAATCCAACAGATTGATTGAATCAAGTGGATGTTATTACCAAACAAGTGAAGGATTAATTAACGCTGTACTTGAAAGCAGTGAAACAACAACAACAACAACAACAACAACAACTAATACGCAAGATACATTCACTCCAACACAGAGTGGGCATTATTTCCTTCCTGTGGACAGCGACGTTAGGATCCCTGTCCAGCGCACCAACTTCATTCAACCATCTATACCAATGCATGGCACTGATAGTAAGTATAAATGGATAAAAATTATTTATTCTCACATGAAATGGAAACGACATTCGTTATATAACATGGGTGTTTTGTTTCATTCATCTCGTGGCAGTTTACGAGTTGCAAGTTTTGGGTGATTGTTTTTGGTGAAACTTTTAGTAATGTATGTTGGTAATTTAGACAACCCATCTGGCTTGGAGCTATTGCCGTTAAATGTTTTTGCTTAAGGACACACATGGTAACCAGTTAGTTACCCCTAATGGGTTGCCTAAATAGTCAGCCACACTTTCCAAAAAGGTCAAAAATATCCGCCACCACACAAATAAACAATAACCCACAAAATACACGTTCACTCACAAACCAGCACGAGGTATGTGAAACAGAACACCTGTGTTATAACGAATGTATACAAATATACATAACAAAAATAAGTTAAATTCATTTCATAAAATATTATTTTCTTTTTTAGACAGTGACAACATTTCTAGCGGACAAAGTAACTCCAACTCACAATTATGTTGCAAAGTTTGCTTGAACAGAGATGCAACTATTGCATTTAACCCATGTGGACACCTATGTGTGTGCCAAAGCTGTTCCCCACGTTTGAATGCATGTCCCATATGCAGAAGATCAATCCAGCAAAAGATTCGAATTTATTTTCCATGAAAATATTTCTAAAACTTTTTATTTTGAGTAACATTAGCTCAACAGCTACACTTTTTAACTGATATTTTTCTCTGCTTTTTATCCATAGCATGTTTAAACAACTGTCGTTTATGCTGTTGATTCCCTTCGTTGTTTTAGGAATTTGATCTTTGATCTTGTATTCCAACAGCATAACATATAGTAGGGTGGGGGAAGATGGGGCACCTTTTCAATCTATTTTCTCCTCCAATTTGGTAGTAAACAAACATTCAATGATTTTTTATAAAACTTTATCCTCACAACTCCCACAGATCATTGTTAATTGTTTAAAACACGATCAGGATATTTGGTTATTATGTGTCAAAGGTGTCCCATCTTCCCCCACCCTACTATAAATACTTAATAAAATATACTTTTAATTTTTTTGCTATTTTGTTTTATAAGTAACTTTTAAAAAGTGATTTCCGTTTCTTTATACTGCACTTATTATGTTGAACCACTGCATAATTATAATAGGACTATGATTTACAAATTATTTTAATTCATTGCAATAATTACATAGCTGATTTGTGTATGACATTTTAATGTTTTATCTCTTCAAGGTGTTTAATTAATATACAATTATACATAGTGTAATTCTACAACTTTTGGTTGTTTTAGCTATTCAGTATGAAAAAACCTGGTTCATGTTTTTCCTTTCAAGATTCTTTAAATATGTTTTTTTACATTTTAAGAGTGTACAAATTCAAATACATTGTCAGAACAGTAGTATGCTTATTGAATTGATTTTAAATCGTTGTCCAAGTTATTTCGTTAGTTATGTTGTAATGGTAAGAGTGCGCGTCTAGCCAAAAAATACTGGGTTTGATGCTGCTACTATTTTTTTTGTGGGTGTGTGTCCTTGGGCAAGAAACTTATCGACAATTGCTCTAAACCAGTGGTCACTATTGAGTTGTTTAAATTGTTAGCCATACAGAAGAAGAAATTCTACACAAAAATTACCTGTAATGGATACAAACTAAGCATTAAGGCTTGTATATGCTTATCCATGTCTTGTTTTTAACGTTTTTAATAAAAGAGTTTTTTTAAAACTGTTGTGCTACCCAGTAAGATATTTAGAAGTCATTTTCGCTCAAATTTATTAATTTTGAAGCCCGTGAGCCCCTTTTATAGTCGCATACTTTACTTTAAAACACTGTGGTATAAATGTTTATTCACAGATCGTACTTTGCTGCAAACATACTTTGGTGCAGCGAATAACAGCAAAGCCCGCGATTTTATATTTTGCTATTTTCACAATTTGGCAACTATTTTCGTGCAGAATTTAATAATTTATCATATTGAGTGTGTGACTAGGGTTAATTATAATTAGAGAGAAACAAAGAATAAAGGCATAGATAGAAAATAATAGCTACGAAGACATCATACCACCACGAATTCGCTGGCACTGTTGAAAAACACTGTTTAAACATGAGCACTAGTAAAGAATTCTCTGGTATAATACAGAATAGGCTGGTGGGAAGTGTTAGGGGTTAGTAGTTAGAAGCTAGGGGTTATATGGAAAAGTGTTTGGCTTGAGCAGGTAACGTAAGAAAAGGGGAGAATTCTTCAATAGCACCAAACATATATAAAACTGTGTGTAGCTTGAATATATTTATGTGTATTTGAATTACGTTTCTCATTCCTGTTTTCTGTAGACAACACTTAACACTGATACAACAGATATTATATCACTTTTGGTTTATAGTCATGTTTCTGTAAGTCATCATTCTCTAAAATGGAGATGTCACTCGGTGAATTGACAAAAGAAGAAGAGATTTTGTTTGACGATGATCAGGAACTGAATGAAAATTCGAGCCTGAGCAAATTGGAGATAAAAGAAGATCTTCCGGATGTTGGGACTCCAGATGTGGAGGTGAGGAGCATCGACGAAGCGACGCTCAACTCTGATATAAGGAGTTTGGATGAAGATACCATAGAAGATGCCCCTCAGGATAAAAATCCCAACTTGCATCCGGGCTCTAGGGAGCAAGTGGTGGAGGAAAACGGAGAGGTTGGTACTGAGTCTTCTGCTGGCGAAGATCGGATCAAGAAAGATGAAGATGCAACAGAGGAAGGAAGACCTGATTCCAATGTTCAAGATTCTGTGATGAAAGATGAGAAAAAGGAAGAAGAGGTGGAGAAAGAGGAGGAAGATATTCCTAAAAAAATGGGAGAGAATGAAGGAAAAAAAGAGGCAGAGGCAGAAGAAAAGAAAAAAGAAGAAGAACAGGTTGAAGAAAAATCTGATTTGGATGCAAGTAAAGAAAGAGGAAGTAGCGTGAGCTTCCCAGCAATCTTTTCAACATCATTACAAAGTATCAGGTCAACTTTAACTCGGAAATCTTTGTCAAAAGAATCATCTGTTCCTACTTCAAATACAGGTGAGTTGTCAAATATTCTGTTGTTTTATATTACTACTAATATCCGTATGGTAAGTTTGTACGAGAAAGTACATTTGAGTACTTTGAAGTAGCAGTAGAAGTTGAAATTGGGGGCTGTGGCTCAGTAGTCATGTGCTTGTATCGTAACCAGCGGCAGATAAAACTAATTTCATTCGAGCCATGAAATCTATTTATTTTTATTGCCCCCACAGATGTAGAAATGGCATAGGTGTGGACATGTTTATATTCCACAAACCTTAACACGCACAGCATATCTATCTACATTAATCTGCCACAACTATTGTAATTGTAGGTTCTACAACTAGGCTTTCAATAATGCAAAAACCATAACCAGGTTTATGAGCACTTGTAAAAATGCAACTGTGAAATTTAAAGAATTTTGTAGTTAGTTTTTAATTTAACGTATGTGCAGTTTAGCTATTGGAGTAATCTATATATATATTATATATATATATATATATGGTGGGGTAAGACGGGACACTTTTACATAACATCTTAGTATCCTGATTGTGTTTTAAATTAACGACGGTCTTTGGGAGTCGTGAATATTCGCAACGTATTCATAATTCCTTTGTATTTTGTTTGTTTACTACCAAATGGGACAAAAAAAACGGAATTAAGGTGTCCCATATTCGCCACCTAACTATACTTCTACATTTAAGTTTAACTTTATATGGGTTTTTAATTTAAGTGTTGGATGACAAAATGCTTGCAAAATTTTCACATTTATTTTCCAACATTATGAACATTGTATGATGTAAGCGCAAAAGCAGACACCATATGTTAATGCACATCAATTATTCATGAAGGGTTTGAACGCTCACGCCACTGTGCCTAGGAAATAGAAAAAAGGAAGAAGAGCTATTGATTTTATGGGTGTGTTTGTAGCAGGCAGGAAGAGCTCCTGCTCTGTAGATCTTTCGTATGCAGTTGGTTCATTTGGTTGCCGAGTAATTAAATACTAAGTTTAATAAGTTTGGGTTCAACTTTAGGTAGCTAATATAGTAGTGTTTGTTGCTATTATATAAAAATAGATTGAGATCCTTCAGTTTTACAGTTCCTGGTGTGTAATGATATAATTGTTGAATTTTACACATGATTTTTAAGCGCAGAGTTATGGAACAGACTTTGAGGAAAAATCAACACTTTCAAAGTTTAATCCGGATATAATACCCAATAAATAAAGCAAAACACAAAATAAACCACGCTTGAACTCAGTTAAAAGCCAGCGTCGAATTAATATATTTGCTAATTGTTCCTCACTTTAGTGTGTTTCAATCACTGTTAGATTCAATTGTAATTTTGAGTTGATCCATTTTTCAAAACAATTCTATTTTGAGTTTTATTTTATGTTAAAACTAAAAAGATGCCGATCTTAAAGAAGACAGCATCAGTTCAAAACAAACATCATCCTTACAAGAGTCCTGTGGAGGACAATCCAAGAAAAGGATTCCTCTCAAGATCCATGCACAACATCGCGAGATCAAGTCCGAGAACCGATGACAAAATTCCTCGCTCAATGAGCGCGATTGACGAAAACACGGAGGGTTGGAAATTATCTTTTTGTGGAGTTCTACCCTCAGTTGAGCAACTCAGTCAAGCTGGGCCGAGCTACTGTGTAAAAGGGGCCAAGAAAAGTAGAGAAGTTCAGAAGAGTGAAAACCCCTCAATGCCTAGATCATCTAGTTACCAAGTTCCAAGTAGGCACGAGCAAGCTACTGTCAAGAAATTGAGCTCACCGCCGATCCCTGTTCCGAGGCGTGACGGAAGAAAACGGAAGTCAAATTGTCGCAGCAGCGGAGGGTATTTCTTTGACAAATATATGAAGAGGTTTCGGGCAAAATATGGTTCCGAGAGTCATCAGAGTATCAGTGAGAGTGAAATATCAGAAGAATCTGAACTTGAGTTGTTGAAACCTACAGTTAATATTCAGAGCAACCGTGAAGATATGGTTTATAGCAGCACAAAACATCGTGAAACTAACACAGATGATATGAATGATGATTTATATCCTTTAAGATTTGGATCTTCTGCTCAATGGGACAGTCAGGTAGTCCCGCGGTCTCGTTACCATTCTACTAGCAATATGGACCTAAAGGAAAACAGCAGTTTATACAACTCTGAGTCCTTACACAGCATGCCAGAGTACCCAACACTCTGTACTTTATTCCCACCCAGCCCACCCAGGTTTTGGGGCGACGCGATTTATTCTGAGCTTGATGATATTTTAGCACAGCCTGTTTCCCCGGTTTCCAGTTTCACGAGCGTGGCTCCTTCATGTCGGTACAGTGACACCAACAGTGAGACTTTAAAGGCGATGGAGACGCTTTATCTTTGCAACTTCAAAGTATCTGTAGATGGTGATTGGTTGTGTTTGAAGGAAATATGTGACGACAATGTTACAACGCCTAACTATCTCATTTCAAGCGCAATAAGAGGTGGAAAGTCAATGTTTGTGGCTTGTTGTATTTAGTAACTCGAAAATTGTTTATTTATGAACAAAAGAGAAAGGTTTTTTTCTGTGTTTGCTTAGTAGTAGTAACTAGTAGGAATTTATTCAGAAAACACAGGAGAACTATGCATAGGTACCTTGATTTTGTTGGGTTCCTAGGATGTATAAATTATATAAGATTCTTCTGAATGGTAAATGGATTTTGTTTCCACAGATGATCTTGTGAACGATACAAAAGAAGAAGAAAAGAAAAATAATGGAAAGAAATCAATGAAAGTTGAAAGGAGAAGTTTATTGGGTTAGTGGGTATGATTGTGTTTGTTTATATAGGCACATAATGTATCCCTTACCGGTACAGGAAATTTTGAATTTTTGATGTCAAGTAAGTCATGTGCTCAATGTATGCAGTGAATGTTTATTTTGTGTGGTTTATATTGGTAGAATGGGAACATAGGTTTCGCTTGTGTGACTTTGATAAAATGAACTACCGGTACTATAGACATGTTACCAGTAATAGTTTGAATTTATTATTTATATATATTATAATAGTTTTTACACCAATTTTAAATTATAGTTTACACATCTTATCCTGTGTTTTTTTTATTTAACAGGGATGGCAAAACTGAGTGTAAAAGGTCTCATTGAATCTTCTCTCTCAGCTGGCCATACATTAGATAGCGACCATGTTCCACTTCAACAATTCTTTGTTATCATTGAGTATGTTCTACGGCAAGGCCTTAAAGGTAAGTTTTTAACTAGGACCATCTTCAGTGATGTCACAAGTTAAAGTCATTTTAACTACATGTCCTTTGGCAAGTCACTTAACGGCAATTGCTCCAACCCATTGGCCACTAATGGGTGGTCTAAATTATCAGGGACACAAAGAAAATGGAAAAAATCCTAAAGAATTAATCACTCACGAAGTTACATACGTGGTAACTCGTAAGCTGGCACGAGGTGTATTAACTTCTGTGTTGTAACGACTCTCGTTTTCCGGCCATGTGAGGATAAATAAGGTTACATTCATTCATTCAGATTTTTGTTTTAAAATTCTAGAAGATCTGTGTTTTGTGCCTATAGGTTTAAACTTTATATCCTTCTTTAAACAACAGCCCCAAAGAATTTCTTCATGCCCAACAAATACTTCTGGCCACCTCTTGAAGCGATCGAGAAATTCAATTCTGAAGCTTCGGAAATAACCAGTAGCGTCCGTAGCTTGCCTGGCATTCGGTGGGTTTAAAATATAAGTTTTTTTATAATTTAATGCATTTCTTGTCCAACTCTTAGGTGCTTGCAATGTTGTAACTAGATACTGGGTTTAATGCTCGATACTGATACCATTTATTACATGTGTGTCCTTGATCAAGATACTCAACCAACATTGCTTCAACCCAGTGGTCACTATTACACTGTAGGACTATGAGTGTGGGGTAATCAGCCAACTCTGCCCTGAATCCCATGACCCCCATGGCATGCTCCAGGACGATAAATGAGAATGCAAGCAAACCATCTTACCCCAATCTACTATAATAGAAAAAAAACTTAGTTATATGAAATATAATTTCCAAAGTGATGTTGATCTTGATATCCCAGCGTTTGCAACATTAAAATTTGTTAACTGTAAAGTGTAGGTTTGTATTTATTATTAATATTTAAGGACAAATTGCTTTTATAATTGGAAAATCGAAATTCTCAGGGTAGACTTACATGCCCTGCACCAAATATATGGACGCCATTGTATATTCATGTCCATTTATTACAGCACACATCTTGGCAAGGGCCGTGCATGGTTAAGGCTTGCTCTCATGCAGAAGAAACTTGCGGATTATTTCAAGATTTTAATTGATAACAAGGCTATTCTAAGGTGTGTTGTATCTTGTATGGTGTATTTCATGTGTTATTTGTAAATAGAGGGAGTCATAATTGCTCCAACCCAGTGTTCACTGATAGGTTGTTTAAAGTGTCGGCCATATTTTTAAAAAATCACCCACAAAGCAACATTTGTGGTAAGCTGACACGAGGTGTATGAAACAGAACACCTGTGATGTAACAACTGTCATTGTCCTGCAATACGAGAATGAAGCAAGTTACATTCTATCTTTCATTGATTTCAAACTTTGAAATCTTTTCATAGAGAACCTTTTTCCACCTTAGTAAATGTTCTTTTTTTTTGTATTATTTATTAACCACAACATTAACCCTAACCACCCAGCGAATGGTATGATGACGGTGCGTTGATAATGAATGACGAAGCTACAGTCCTTGCTGGTCATCTCGTTGGATTAAATTGTATCGACGCGAATCTTTGCATGAAAGGTGATGACTTGGACAACCAGGTATTGGATGCTTGTTTTTAATATATCTTCAAAGTATATATATATGTATATACAGTGACGCAACCCCCCATAAATAAAGTTTTTTTTTTCCAAAAAAATTCTCTTTTTAGCTCTTTTTTTTTAAATCTATTTTCAAAAGGAGGGGGGTCGTGACCCCCAAAACCCCCTTGGCTTTATATACTATATATATATTTTTATTATCTTGCACACAGTTATTGGGGTAAAAAATACATTATGTAGTTTCTATACACAATATACTAACTCTAAAACATCTAAACTTATGTGAATTTCTGATTAAAAGGCAGACCAGACTTCATAAATTTTTGTGTAGTCCATTCAAAAGATAGTTTTTCCAACTTTTCCAGGAGATGGTGATAGATTACAGTTTGTACATGAAAGATGGTAACCATGGTAACCATGGGATGTTCATGGAGGATGATAATGTTGAAGATGAAGAATCACAGATGCAGAAGTTAATGGATCAGAAGAATTACCTGGAGGAGAGGAACAGGTTGGTTTGGTTTCTCAAATTCTTAGAAATATAGTTAAAGCCACAAATAGGCTGCAAGTTTAAAATCTTAAATTTAAGCAGCGAATTTAAAGCTGCGAAGTTAAAAGCCGTAAACATGAAGCCAAAATTTGAATTACGTTGAAAATTTTATTATTAAACCACAAATTAAAGCCGCAAATATATACAGGAATTGTTCTCTTTGAGTTGTTAGTTTGGATTTATGACTTTTATTTTGAAAATGATTCGTAAACCTTGTTAAAAAATTAAACTATAACAAAAAAAAACAGCAGTAGAATGTGTCATTTCTACTTTTTTAGCCGAAAAAAGTTTGTTCCATTCATTTAAATTAGAAATTGTTTTTCACAGGCACTTGGAAGATGCATCAGTTGATCTTCAGAAGAGGAGTGATCATTTGGAGGAAGAGAACAAATCCATGCTCTTGGAGGTTGAAGCTCTCAAGATCCAGATCACTGAGTTGAAGAACGAACGAGTGAAAATGATGGATGAGAAGAAAGATATGACGGTCACACATCAGAAAACTTTGGAGGTATGGTAATGAAAATTCACGGTGGCGTGTGGCAAAATATACACTAGCGTTTGGCATATACACGGTGGCAATTGGTTAAGTTACGGTGGCTTAGATATGGGTGATTAAAGAACTATAACTATTTTGTACCTTCGTGTGGCAGGGCAATGACAGTCAGTAAAACACGGGTGTTCTGTTTAAACACCTCTTGCCTGCATAAGAGTTACCACGTATTTTGTTGGGGATTATTTAAGGTAATTTTTTAAATATTTATTTTAATGTAACCAACTTCTAGCTTAGAGGTGGGCGCGGTAACTTTTGAATGGTTAATGATATACAATGTGGTGGCTTTTAAAGTGATGAATATAACATGTATTTTTGAATAATTTGGCTTAGTATATACATATAATATCAGTAATATTTCATTTTCATTAATTGACATTAGATTCGTGAGAAAGATTTAGACACCGAACGTGAAACGCTTCGTAAATCGAAAGCTGGTTTGGACGAAATGTACACGCAGATACAAAAGCAACTGAAGCACGAAACACAGATGAGAATGGTAAGAACAAATACAGTTTGAAAACTAAGCGTTTATGCTTGTAACAAGTAGCATATAATATATATATATAACTTGGTACAACCTTGTGTGGCTGGAAAATAACAGTTGTTATAACATGGATGTTCTGTTCCATACACCTTGTGTCAGCTTACGAGTTAGCAAGTATGTTACTTTGTGGGTGATTGTTTATGTATGGCTGACAATTTAGATAAAATTAAAAGCATATGCTTTCATGGCTTCCTTAACCAAACGATTCTGCAAAAAAATATAAATTATTCGGTTTTTGGAAGAATATAATTTTATTACAAGGGGGCGACCCCAATAAACAGTAAATATGTTTATAACTTGTCGCCTTGAATTTATTAGGAAGTTGAAAAGGAATTAGAACTTCAGATGAGCCTCAAAAGTGAGCTGGATGTTGCCATGAAACTGTTGGAAAAAGATATTTTTGCCAAACAGGATGGTTTAGTTACATTACGCGAGCAACTGGATAATGTCAAAGCAATCAACATGGACGTGTACAATAAGTTACAGGTTAGTGGTGGTTTTGTAAGATTTAAAATCAAGTTTAAAGTGTTGGAACTATTTGATAGACCTTAGGCACCGAACCTGGGGCGGCAGGGTGGGCAGGCCAACCTAAAAGCCCAAAAACAGATTTTACCCTGCTGTTAGGTGTCTATACAAACAAGCAGAGTCAAGGTACATTGCATTCACCACATTAATCAATGAGGTTCCCTATGTTTGACAACTATGAGTGCAACTGTATTTTAACAATGTCACCCCAGATTTTATTATAACTTTAACTTTAAAGTGTTAACTGCATTTTGGCAATGTCATTATGTCACCAAAGTTTTCCCTAAGAATCAAAAAACTGAACACACATGTTTGTCCAACTTAGGGCTCCTCAAACTGTTGGTAACAGACTTCAGGGGTCACATAGAGTATGCAAATCATACACAAAGTACTGCATATTTCATACTATTAACATGAAGGTTCGCAAACATTTATATAAGGAGTAGCAAGCCGAAAATTTGGGATGCTCTGACTTAACTGATTATTAACCCAGGCAAAGTCGATCTTGGAGGAAGAGAAAAACAAAACCATCGCAAAGTTAGAAAACGAAACGAGATCTTTGGCTAAAAAAGTTTCCACACTTCAACAACAGTGAGTCGATGTAATTGTTTGTTTTTTTTTATTACATCAGTTGTTCTTAACGAAGGAATAATATTTATGTAAGACCTCATGGGCGTAGTTTGAGAGGCTGTGTCACTTATTGTGAAAACTATGGCATGAAATAACCATGCTTTATTGCGACACACACCTTGTTTTGGCCCTACCTTTGAAAATATGTTTCTAAAATAAAGTTTAATCCCTTTTTGCAAATTTCTGGGTACTCCCTCATATGAGTTATTTTTATCGCTGGTTATCGATAAAAACTTTCGTGTTTTTCTTGCATTCGTATTGAAAATAAACAGAAAAAGTAATTAGTCACCATAAACTTAAGTTAAGAACAACTGTATTATATTTTGTAGTTTTTAATTTTAAGTAACTTATTTGAAATCACCTTAATTTTCCATAATATTTTACTTTTGACAAACTTATTGTTTAATTTATTGAAACTTCTCAAAACTAACCAATTCTTAATTTCATCTTTTCTTCCTGTTACTTATCTGTTTTATTTTGTGTTTGTTTTCCTTGTTTTATCTTGTCTTTTTTTGTTTTTTCTTGTTTTATCTGGTTTTTCTTGTTTTTTTTCCTCAGTGTCAAAAAGAAGCAGGCTAAAAATGAGAAAAGCAGAATAGATTTAGTTTGGATATAAACTCTGCGTTTATAAGAGTGCTTGTATAATTGCTCGGATTGTTGTTGTTGTTGTTTTGTAACTTTTTAGAATTCCCATTTCCAATCAAACGCCTTCATTGTCATACAGTGAATGTCGAACAAATTATTTATTATTTGGTTTAAACTCCCCACAAATTCGAAATTATTTTATCCATAATATAAAATTTTGTTGTATTTTTACATTTCTTTTTTGTTTTTTTAGTTGTTTATTCTCCTTTCTCTTTGTAATAATGAACTGAACTGGTGATGCTTTGGTACACGGCAATTTAAAGCTACAGTGTAAAACAGGGCTTCACAAACTTTTTGGCTTGCAACCCTTTCTACTGAACTTGTTCTAGAACCTTCATGGTTAATAATATAAAATATGCTTTGTGTATGACTGGTATATTCTTGGCTGCAAATGTAATATACTGATATAATAACAAGATAATATATAATGGCGAACTTACGGGAATTCCTGAAGTTTGTTACCCCCAGTTTAGGAAGCCTTGATTTAACGAATGGACAAATATTTTACGGATTTTTAACAACTAGTCATATTTGTATATATGGCTTAAAATCTTGGGCTTAAAATCTTGAAATTGTGGTTTTGAATTGGCGTGGTACCTGTATTTAATATTGCAGTATTGTTTAAGTGTGCAATATGTTTCTAACTTTGCTTGGTTGAACTTCACGTAAATATATTCTGCTACTTGAATATTAATAGTAATGAATCAGGTGCTTGGACGATTATTGCTTTATGACCAATATTATCGAGCTTTGGCAGTTTTCTACAGCTTGTTTTGTTATTAGAGTATCAGGGTATTGAACCAACTCTGGCCTAAATCCCAGTTCCGCTGCAATGCTCTGCCTAGGAACTTACCAACATAGAACAGTACATTTTTGGGCCAACTTTTGTCTGAATCGTATGTTTCCTGAAATGCCGTACATCTAGTTTTGGTGTGATTAGTTATAGTTATGTTTAATATAGATTTCTTATAAAACAGTTACTATTTTTTCTTTCATTAGTTTTTTTCTTTATGTTCCCCCTTTCCAGTTTTTAAATTTTCTATTTTTTCTCTTTCTCCCATTCCCTTTTTTCTTTTCTCCTCTCTTTTTATGATTTTGTTCATTTCCAACTCTCTCCTTATTGGTTCCAACCTCCCAGGATCGAGGAGGAGGAGAGAAAGACTCTCGTTGCCCGGGAACAAGCTGGGAGGTACAACCAACAACTCGATGATTCAGAAAACAAAAGGTAAAAACATCTTTTTGTAAAATAAAAAAAATATGTATATTTAATATATAAATATATAATTATTAATTTTTTCTGACTATGCTCTTTTATCAGCAAAAAATCTAGTGTTGTTATTTGCCAGACAGGCTATTCTTTGGATATACATTAGCATGAATGAAATGGGGAAATGACATGAACCAAACCGACTACAATCAGCCACACATTGTAATATAAATAAACAATCTCCCACAAAGTTACATACATAGTAATTTGTAAGCGAGCACGAGATGTATGAAACAGAACATCTATGTTGTGATAAATAAATTAACAGCTACTGAATTTGATTTTTCAAATCTTCATCATTGTTGATCCAGAGGAGCTTTGGTTACGAACCTCCAAATCGAGCGAGAGTGGCGTCAAAGTCTCGAGGATCAAGTCGGGAAGTTGGAGCAAGAGAAGATGCTTCTGGAGGAGAGGTTGTCAGTGATGGAACAGATGAGAGAGGAGTTGAGGTTGGTGACGACGGATCGAGATGATCTTCGACAAACTTGTCACGAGCAGGAACTCACCATCACCGACCTAGCAGGGCATCTGGGGAGGTAGGAAAAACTTTACGTGATGCGCAAATACCATTTTTTTGACATAATTTACAAAAAAGAAGATTTTTTACATAATTGGGCCAGACACTTAACAGCAGTTGTGTCGACCCAGCGTCTTTTATCTCGTCCAATTTGTTGAAAAATTCCATAAAAATATTCACACACAAAGTTAAACAAGGCATTAATAAATGTGGTAACGCATGTGGTGTGTGAAAACTGTAAGTATTAAATTAAGTTTACCAATTCTTGAAATAATTTGGTCCCCACAGATCTAAACAAGACTTGGGAGATTTGAAAGAAGTTCATAAAACTATGACGTCGAGTCAGTGGGAAAGTGATAGACAAGTCACGTCGTGTACTCAGTGCGAAAAAGCTTTCAATTTATCTCGAAGGAAGGTGAGATTGAAGGTTGAAAATTGAAATAAATCAAAAAATTTTGTCCATCGCATTTGGTTAGCATATGTACCTCTTGGTTGGAGGTTATGGGTTTGAGGCACGATGCCGCTACATTGTTGGCGTGTGTGTCCTTGGGAAATACATTTAACTGGAATTGCTACAACCCAGTGTATGTGGTTACTTGCAAGCGGGCACGAGGTGTATGAAACAGAACACTAGTGTTATAACGACTGTCGTTGCCCCGTCATGCGAGGATAAATAAGTTACATACGTGGTAACTTGTAAGCGGACACGAGGTGTATAAATCAGAACACTTATGCTACAACGACTTTCGTTTATGTAATGTGCGTGCTTCTAGTGCAAACATTATTAAAGATTCCACCATCATTTCTCTTACAATGTTTATAAGACTCAACGAGTAACATTAAGTTTTATTATAAAAAATCCATATTTCAGTTAGACTCTTTTTCTGATTAATCTATTTGTTCTACCAGCATCACTGTAGAAACTGTGGGTTAATTTACTGCAACACATGTAGTGACAACACCATGCCTCTCGCATCATCTGCTAAACCTGTTAGAGTATGTGATACCTGTCATACAACATTACTTCAAAGGTTTTCAGCCAGCAATTCTGCAGCTTGATTTATAATTACTTTATAATGTGATGATTTTGACCATGCATTGCATTTGTGGCAATAAGATTGGCGCCTATGTTAGTTACCTTATTCTAAGACCACGAAGCCATGAAAGTATCCCGTTCACTTATTGCACTCATTTACATTATTTGAAATTCTCATTAAGAAATTTATTTGGTTGATAATGTTTTCTATACCATTTGGCTAGAATATGCTGTTTCAGAATTTTGATAAATATTCGAAGTTAACAAGAACGGTGTTCCGGTAGTTGTGAGATAATTTAAACCCAGATTGCAATAAATTTAATTGCCTAGCTATCTGAATTAGCTTATAGTTCCAGAAGCTCTGGTCTTACAAATTTAGCCATTGCTAATATATAGATGTTGAAAAATTAAGATATTCCAATTTGAAAGGTGTTAACGCTACTTTGTATTGAAACTTATTTTATGTGCAATCTTTATTTTATTTTGATCTCAAAACTTGGTGTCCATGATTCATACTAGATTTACATTACAACTTATTTGTCATTTCATTTCTCTGAATTCTTGAAATTCAACATTTCTGTTGCAGATCGTAATAAATATTTTTTCGTGAAAATAATTAGATGCGATATATGTTGTTTGTAGGTGGGGTATGTATGGTGCTTTGTTGACCAATATTTAAGTTAAGATCTAAAAACCAGAGTCGGTATATAAACATATATATACAGACTCTGCTAAATATTAAATATAAGCTTAAATTTGTTTGAGTTAAAACCATATGTTACTAAAACAGCAGTTTCTCGCTTTTTTCTTCTTACTTACGGTCGGTTTACACAAACCGCAACGCATGCGAACGAAGAATATATTTTATTGATATGGAAAAGTAATTTTACGTCATATTTCAATCCATTACACAGCTACTTATTTCAATAGCTATGGTGTAAACCAGCCTTAGTGGCAAGTACACCTGATATAGTCATGTAATTTGATTTACTTTTTTACAAATGTAGGAACATTGCATGTTATTTCTTAATACTGCACCAATATTTCGCAATATTGCATCATGTCATGTACTCGTGACAAACTATCCATCATTTTAACAAGGCCAGCATTCAAAGCTATAAGCTGCGCCGAAAGTATTTTATCAGATGTTGATGAACGAGCTATGTGCACGCGATGGTGACGCAGGAGCACAAAATAGCGCATCAAACCACCCTTCTAAACGACAACGATGGCGATCATCGGCGAAGTTCTCGGAACGATAAAACGCCCACGGCCAATGCACTTATCGGACACTCTACTCCCTGGACGAACATTTGAGCTCTTACACAAAAGAGAAAGGAACGCAGATGACGAACCATGCCGTGACGAAAGCATGTGACGTCAGCTCCAAAACACTATAAAAGACTTGACGATTCAATCAGAAAACGGGTCAACTGGTCAACAAGTCATTCAGTCACTGCATGCAGCACGTGAGTGCTATGCAGTGCACTGAAAGACGATGCAGACTCAGCAAAGACCAACCAGAGTTCATCAGTCAAGGAGAACTTATATCCTAACCACTGCCTATACAAGTGGTTAGGCGTTCGAGTTTCTTATCGTGATTGTATATTGCATCAGTATCGCCCTTGTGTTAATAACCGTGGTAATAAATAATCAACAAACCAGTTATTGCTTGGTTAGTTAACCTTAATCAAGGAGCAAAATTAGACTTAGCGGCAAGTCTCAGAGCACGCAGCCACGCTAGCCGATCTCACATCGCTAGTCGCTAAACGCCTGCAATCAACATCCGGCTTAAGGACCTTTCTGACGTCACAGTCACAGCAAGGGACAGAGCCGCCGCCGCACAAACTTGTATGAAAATTAATACTTTTTTTTATAAAAACGTACTCAAGTCTTATAGAACTTCGTATTACACCAGCTTTGGATATGTTGTTATAAATTAATATAGATATATACAAAGCTACATAAATACGTTTTATGACGAATATTAATAATGATTAAAAGTATTTTTTGGAAATTTATAAATTTTATTGTGTAAACAGATTTTATCTAACTAGAATGCCCAAATGTTATTGTCGTGGTAGCTACATCAAAAAATTATCCAAAATGGCCGCTAAAAACTGCTACAATGTATGCTATGTACTAGGATTACCTTGGTTTGCATACTTGTAAGTTGTTTTTACAGGTACAGCCTATAACCTCCCCCTCGCGCGGCGTAGGCCAAATCAGGAATTTTCATTTTGAGAGAATCCCCTTTTTTTCGTGTAAAAACCTTTTTCCTTCGTTTCAATTTGATCGTTCGAGAGATTACTATCTCTCGTCTGCGACGTAGAAGTAATGTTTTTGTTCGCTACCAGGGGGGTAGGCGCAGTGTAACATGTTATGATTGTATTCGGTATACGAGGGGGGTAGGTAGTGTAGAAATGTAATGGTTTACTCGGTACCGGAGGGGGGTAGGTAGTGTAGAAATGTTATGATTGTACTGGGTATACGAGGGGGTAGGTAGTGTAGAAATGTAATGATTTTACTCGGTACTGGAGGGGGGTAGGTAGTGTAGAAATGTAATGATTTTACTCGGTACTGGAGGGGGGTAGGTAGTGTAGAAATGTAATGATTTTACTCGGTACCGGAGGGGGTAGGTAGTGTAGAAATGTAATGATTTTACTCGGTACCGGAGGGGGGTAGGTAGTGTAGAAATGTTATGATTGTACTGGGTATACGAGGGGGGTAGGTAGTGTAGAAATGTAATGATTTTACTCGATACTGGAGGGGGGTAGGTAATGTAGAAATGTAATGATTTTACTCGGTACTGGAGGGGGGTAGGTAGTGTAAAAATGTAATGATTTTACTCGGTACTGGAGGGGGGTAGGTAGTGTAGAAATGTAATGATTTTACTCGGTACTGGAGGGGGGTAGGTAGTGTAGAAATGTAATGATTTTACTCGGTACCGGAGGGGGTAGGTAGTGTAGAAATGTAATGATTTTACTCGGTACAGGAGGGGGGTAGGTAGTGTAGAAATGTAATGATTTTACTCAGTACAGGAGGGGGATAGGTAGTGTAGAAATGTAATGATTTTACTCAGTACCGGAGGAGGGTAGGTAGTGTAGAAATGTAATGATTTTACTCGGTACTGGAGGGGGTAGGTAGTGTAGAAATGTAATGATTTTACTCGATACTGGAGGGGGGTAGGTAATGTAGAAATGTAATGATTTTACTCGATACTGGAGGGGGGTAGGTAGTGTAGAAATGTAATGATTTTACTCAGAACAGGAGGGGGGTAGGTAATGTAGGAATGTAATGATTTTACTCGGTACCGGAGGGGGGTAGGTAGTGTAGAAATGTAATGATTTTACTCAGTACCGGAGGGGGGTAGGTAGTGTAGAAATGTAATGATTTTACTAGGTACCGGAGGGGGGTAGGTAATGTAGAAATGTAATGATTTTACTCGGTACTGGAGGGGGGTAGGTAATGTAGAAATGTAATGATTTTACTCGGTACAGGAGGGGGGTAGGTAGTGTAGAAATGTAATGATTTTACTAGGTACCGGAGGGGGGTAGGTAATGTAGAAATGTAATGATTTTACTCGGTACTGGAGGGGGGTAGGTAATGTAGAAATGTAATGATTTTACTCGGTACTGGAGGGGGGTAGGTAGTGTAGAAATGACTTATAATAGATACCATACTTGAACCAGGTATAATAAGGCAGTGTTTTGGTTTAGACATCGTTTAAAAGGTTGTTGTACCTGAAGCACATGCGAAGGTCCTGTAAAATGCCTAACGATCACGCAGAATGGCGGCCTCCCGGGTGCGTGGTGGAACAGCCAGTGAGCCATGATAAAATAAACAAAGCATGAATTTTCAAAAATTGTTTAATATTTTTTTAGAACTGGAAAAACAATGTGAAGAAGTGTTTGCACTGCCTTAGTATACTTCATCTTACTTGATCCTTTGAAACTTTATCTGTGAACAAAATATAACAGTTACTATGGTATCAAGAGGAAACTGTAGAAAGGGGGAGTATCAACAAATATTTAAATGATAGAAACCATTCAGATTTATTCACTATCGCTATGCTTGTACCACAATGGCCACCAATCCAAACACTTTAGATAATGTGCTGCTTTCTGCATTTCTTCATAGTATTTTGATGTATGAAACTTTTTTGTACTAAAATAAATGTTGCTGATGTGGTCATTTAAAAAGTACATTTTTGGGACATGCTGTATAATATATATATATAAGAAAATGTTTTATAAAAAGACGTAGATACAACAATCACCATTTACATTGTCATCCAGTATACCAAAGTACCAAACTCTCCTTCACAGAATTTAAATGCTCGTCAAGTTGTGTTTGGTTTTCTGTAATTTTAGTAATATGATTAAATATTATAAAAGCATAATGGTAAAACACAGAGTACTTTCAATAAAATTTACTGTGTACAGGCCATGTGTAATGTATATTCAGATAAGCTTATTGATAGCAGGCATTCCATAAACTAAAATGACCAATATGTTATTGTGCAGTATCCCCTTCCATCCAAGATGTGGATAGGGTAAAACACTTTACATTGAATAAAAAAATTTACCTGCGATGCGTTGTTCTGTTGTACACAAAATATTACATACAAAACAGTATATACCACGTACAACCAACATCAAGTTAACCACTACCTACCCCCCTCCGGTACCGAGTAAAATCATTACATTTTTACACTACCTACCCCCCTCCGGTACCGAGTAAAATCATTACATTTCTACACTACCTACCCCCTCGTATACCCAGTACAATCATAACATTTCTACACTACCTACCCCCCTCCGGTACCAAGTAAAATCATTACATTTCTACATTACCTACCCCCTCCGGTACCGAGTAAAATCATTACATTTCTACACTACCTACCCCCCTCCGGTACCAAGTAAAATCATTACATTTCTACACTACCTACCCCCCTCCAGTACCGAGTAAAATCATTACATTTCTACATTACCTACCCCCCTCCGGTATCGAGTAAAATCATTACATTTCTACACTACCTACCCCCCTCCTGTACCGAGTAAAATCATTACATTTCTACACTACCTACCCCCTCCTGTACCGAGTAAAATCATTACATTTCTACACTACCTACCCCCCTCCGGTACCGAGTAAAATCATTACATTTCTACACTACCTACCCCCCTCCGGTACCGAGTAAAATCATTACATTTCTACACTACCTACCCCCCTCCGGTACCAAGTAAAATCATTACATTTCTACACTACCTACCCCCCTCCAGTACCGAGTAAAATCATTACATTTCTACATTACCTACCCCCCTCCGGTATCGAGTAAAATCATTACATTTCTACACTACCTACCCCCCTCCTGTACCGAGTAAAATCATTACATTTCTACACTACCTACCCCCCTCCTGTACCGAGTAAAATCATTACATTTCTACACTACCTACCCCCCTCCGGTACCGAGTAAAATCATTACATTTCTACACTACCTACCCCCTCCGGTACCGAGTAAAATCATTACATTTCTACACTACCTACCCCCCTCCGGTACCGAGTAAAATCATTACATTTCTACACTACCTACCCCCCTCCGGTAACGAGTAAAATCATTACATTTCTACACTACCTACCCCCCTCCGGTACCGAATACAATCATAACATGTTACACTGCGCCTACCCCCCTGGTAGCGAACAAAAACATTACTTCTACGTCGCAGACGAGAGATAGTAATCTCTCAAACGATCAAATTGAAACGAAGGAAAAAGGTTTTTACACGAAAAAAAGGGGATTCTCTCAAAATGAAAATTCCTGATTTGGCCTACGCCGCGCGAGGGGGAGGTTATAGGCTGTCGTATCGTCAAGGTAACCAAGGTATCGTAGTAGGAGACGAATTAAATGTTGCAGATACTTTATCTGTCCAATTTCGAGTGGTGTACTGACAGCCGTTTTTAACAGTTTGTGTCTACCAAAACTGTGACGGCAAACGGAATTTTAAAATTCACATGACGATTTCGAAGTAAACTATAAAAACATGCTCTTTCCAAATATCCTATATTATTTTAAGTTTGCTTTGCAAAGTATTTTATTATTTGATCAAACATACATATTATAAAGATGTGAAGTCGATGTTTAAAACATTACGAATAAATATTCTGCAATAAAAGGAATTGCTATTAAATAGAAATTGTTAGTAAGTGTTGTTGTTACCTGGTCTGTTGCACAACGTACCACAGGAGGCTACACGAATCACAGTAATGACAGCTTCTATACAATAATATCTCAGCTAAAATATGGGGCTAAAGAAATATAATCCAAGTGAATTCCCAACTGAGTTTAACAATGATAACTTTAAATTGGTTGGAACAGGAGGTTTCGGTGAAGTTCGAGTTTGTTATCACAAATTACTGGGCAAGGTGGCTCTGAAGTTGTTTCGTATCACCGGGGGCAATGAAGAAATAGAAAAAGCTAAAAAAGAGTAAGAAATTTTATGTTAGCTGTACATTATGTTCAATTTCTTTATTTTCCATCCTTTGTTGTTTCCCCCATTAAAAGGATAAATGAGAAGGAAATAAACAGCTCAAGGATAAAAAGAATTCATTTGATGTCAATTTGTTCAATTTGTTACGGGAAATCATGGGCGAATGACATTGTTGTGTAGTTATTTATTTTGCGCCACCCTGGAAGGCTAAGGTGGCGAAATAGTTCTGGCCACCCCGGTTTTTGTTACTTAGTTATAAATAAAACAAATCATTTAAGTAATTGTAGTGTTCACGCACATACAAAGTATTCATTGTAGATGGGAGAATGCTTTAAAAATGTAAAAAAACAAACGTTTAAACCTGTTTTCAAGCTCCAACTGGCTAAATAATCAAGGGGGAAATCGCCATTATGACGCAAACAATTGACGTGTGAATTGCTATTATGTCGTAATGAATTGCCAGGTCAAACAATCGCTATTATGATGCAATGAATTCACGTGTGAATCCCCACTATTCGTAATAAACATGCTGTTTGGCTGAGAAAAACATTTAGTTTGTATATTACGCCAATATTATGTTGCAAAATTAGTCCACCTGCGGTATGAACAATCGCTGTTATGATGCAATGAATCCACGTGTGAATTCCTACTATTTCGTAATAAACATGCTGTTTGGCTGAGAAAAACATCGTAAATATACAGCAGTGCTCCTTCTAGGACATGGTAGTTTTTTAACCGCTTACATTGTTTAAAATAGAATAATAAATATTGTCTGTTTAATTAACATAAAAGGTGTTGCTTTGCTTTTGTGCGAAACTACGACGCACATGAACGTTAGACTACGACACAGGTAAAGGTCAAACTACGACGCATGAAAATGTCAAACTACAACGCACGTAAAGGTAAAACGCACGTAAAGGCCTAACTACGACACACGTGGACGTTAAACTACCACGCACGTAAAGGTCAAGTAGGACGCACGTCCCTTCGCACGAACGATTTATACATCTGTTGACCTTTAGTCATAATCTAGAACGTAACTTATATATATCTCATTCTCGCCACCCCGGTTTTCATCAGAATTCTCAATGTTTTGAAGCCTATGTAAATATATATCTTCCATTTCTTACACTAGGTGATCAGTGTTGCAGAGTTACGATTTATAAAATGAAGATAGTGTTTGGTTTAATTAATCACTACATTATTTAAATTGCAACATTTAAAAATCTCTCAAATACTAACAGGTTAGAAAGTGAAGCAAAAATCCTCCAACAAATGAAGCATCCCAACATTGTCACCTTCTATGGTGTGACATCACTTTTTGGAAGGGAGGGTCTTGTGATGGAATTCATGGAAGGTGGCAACTTGGATAATCTTCTCATGTCTAAGATAGTTCTGTCTTGGACTGGCCGTCTTCGGCTCTTGCATGAATTGATATCAGCCATCAGTTACTTGCACAACCACGATAGGAAGAAAGCTTTCATCCATGGTGACATAAAACCACAGAATATTCTTCTCACAAAATCCAGGGTTCTGAAACTTGCCGACTTTGGTTCAGTGAACATCAGACAACAAACCGGTGCCAGCACAACAACATTCGAAATTCCTCATTCAACGCAACATACATGGCCATTCACTGCTCCTGAGTTTTTTAAGGATCTCTTTGCAGATAAAACACCGGCCATGGATATCTACAGGTAACTTATTTCTTCACAACAAACATCACATAATTAGTTATTGTTCAACACCTGTTCATATGTATCTTAGGTTAAAGTGTTTGCTTAATGTTTAGCTTAGGTTTCATATTAACTGACATTATGACAAGAGAGAAATTTTCCAACAGTTATGGTATCATTGTGTACGAAGTGCTGACAAGAATACGAGCATACTCTGATTCTCCAGCTGGTAGAGATAATATTGTAGCAGCCATTGGCAGTGGTACGAGGCCCAACCATAGAAAATTGGATGTGGTGGATAAGCAATTAAAACAACATCATAAACAAGATCATGAAATTTTCCTCAAGTTACAATCTCTTATGAAGGAATGCTGGCAGCAAGAACCAACCAAACGACCCAAAGCTACAGAAAGTAAATGAAAGTTTCTGTGTTTCTTTTATATATGTGCTGTACTTTTTACAAATCATTTAACTAATGTTTTTGATAGTTTTGGAAACCACCACCCAACAATTGGATAAGTCACCTGCCATGGAAGGTTTAGGTAAATATGATAATGCTGAGCTGTGAAACATGGTAATGAAAGATTTTTTATAGATATGGAAGACCTCACCCGTGAGTTACCTGTCATAGATGGTTCAGGTAAATATGATAATACTGAGATATGGAGCATTGTAATGTGTGACTAATTGTTATTTTTCAATAGATATGGAAGTATCTGCCATGGAAGATCCAGGTTTGTATAATAATACTAAGCTATGTAACGTTGTATTCAGCGACTTAATATTTTTATAGATGGAAACACCATCACCCCACAGGTGGATGAGTTACCTGGTGAGTTACCTTTCGTGGATGGTACAAGCAGCTGTGTAAAATAGGTGTAAATTTTCCATGCCGCCGACAGGCTGCCGTATAAATCCAGAACTTATTTAGTTCGCCAGTTCACCATGTTACTACGCATTCCATGCTAATGCGTAAGTAATAAATACATTTTTTTTCGGCCCATTGTGAAGTATTTAATAACTTTAATATATCATATATGTAGCACTTGTTTGTGGTAAGCAGTGAATTTGTGACGTTTTAGCTATTTTACGCCTTCCCACTAAAGGAATTAGGCAAACAAAACCTGTTCATTTAACACAATTTGTTGCCCCTATCCATGTTGCAATAACTTAATGAAGCTTGTCCAAAGTGTTTGCGCCACCTGCTTACGAAGTCTGCTAAGATAATTTAGGATAAACATAAAGTGACGATTTTTTTAACCGTGACCGTATTGGCCGGAAAATATTTTTACTGGCCTCGGCAGGTATCATATAGCATAACAATAAAGCGTAGTTCAATTAAGTTTCTGTGTGTGTTTATAGTTTAAGGTTTAAATCACGTTCCTTTTACCTGTCTGTCCCCGTATACATTGGCAGTAAACATGACAAAATAAATCATTAAGGCCACTAACGTGCTGAATAAATGTAAGATATTCAGCACGTAAGAAAAAAATAGATATTCTTGTTCATTATGCGATGCCATACTCTTATTTTTACTTAGAAGCTGCATGCTTGATTGTGGGTGGTAGTAATGAAGCAAACAAAATTGTTGAAACTTATGACGTCAACAAGAAAAGTTTCAAACCAAGAAAGGTTGGTTTGTTTTTTATAATAATACATGAAAAGTAAACTAACAAAATATTTTTATATTATTATATATAGAACAATATTGTTATCATGGGTTTCTATTTGATCTTCCATTTAAACATATCAATACCAGAACTAAAAAAAAAGTTTCTGTATAACAAAACAATGAAAATACGTTATTCATGTTTACCAATTAATATCTCTTTGTTTATTTATTGAAGTAAAAAAATTGAAATGTTGAATTTTATCCACAGTCAACCTTGTATGAAAGGTGGAGTTCAACCAGTGTGAAGATAAACAACCATGTTTATACGGCTGGTGGTTATAAATCCAACTTTGTCGAATGTTTGAATTTAAACCAAGTTGATGGTGATTGGTACGAGGTGGCATCTATGAAGGGACAACGATGTCATGCAGCATCTGCTGTGTTGAAGGGTTGGTTCCTTATTATGTTTAACAATATATTGGTGGATTATTATTGTAGAAAAACAGTGGTTTAAAGTTGCAATCCTAATAAGAGAGCTGAACTCTAATAAAAGGACATGTGTATTCTCATTAAAAAAACATTAGTATTATTGCCTGAAAGCATTAACTTGTGTCAAGATAAACTAAATCTAAATGTCCCTATAGGTTAAGATTAATTATAAAATGTTCAAGTAAAAGGAATGTTTCTTCGGTTGCTTTATAAAGCTACAGACATGTCCAAAACCAAATGCGTGAAATTATTTTCCATTCTAAGTTTATTTGTTATGTAACAAACATTTATATTCCAGATCAAATGTGTGTAGCAGGAGGATGGGGTGATTTTTTTGATATATTATCATCAGTTGAATTATACAATCCAGTGGTGAATACATGGACAAACATTGCTCCAATGCAAACTAAACGATGTCAACATGCTCTTGTTTCTTATAATGGTTGGTATAATGAATATAAATGTAATGATAAAGTGGGCTGAATATGAACAGTAGCATGTGCACAATGATTTTTGGCTTGGTAAGTTTAGATCAGTGTTTCTCAACCTTTTATAGCTTGCGGACCGGTAAAATTTCGAAACAAACTTTGCGGACCGGTTTACCTTAAAAAATCAACCCATAATGTAATTCCGTCCAAAGTAGACCATGAACTCTATGTTACGGCACAGTGCTGCAAATTATGGAACTGGCGAAGTTCTAAATCAGTTTAAAATACGACGCATGTGCCTCTTTAACATTCAAGCCTGTTTTAAACCTCCTACATGCCCAATGATTACGTGTCAATCCCTATTATGACGCAAATAATCAACGTGTGAATTGCTATTATGTCTTAATCAATTGCCAGGTCAAACAATTTTTATTATGATGCAATGAATCCACGTGTGAATCCCTACTATTTCGTAACAAACAGTCTACCTGGCAAAGAAAAATATGGTAAATATAAGGCTAAACTTCAACGCAAACGTAAACCAAACGCTTGAAAAGAAAAAATCTCGTTTAGATTTGGATCACCTTGGCGCGATGCATTTCTCAACCCTGTGCGACCCATACTTTGGGAACCACTGCTTTAATCAATGGACAAGACTTGAACATCTTGCATTTTGCAATTGAGATATAAAATTGTAATATATTTGGCGGACTGGCAGGAAAGTTGACGCGGACCGGCGGTTGAGAACCACTGGTTTAGATCCTTTTTTCACAAAACAGTTGATCTAGTTCTTGTTGTTCTTTGTCAGGATTTTTCCCACAAATCATAATTCTTAATTTTCGCATTTAGTCCTAAATTTCTTGACTAAACTCAAATTATAAAACTCATTCATATTTGATATGATGGTTCTTGAGTTTAAAAACCTGTGAGTCGCTGTGACAGTTATACACTATTTTAAAACATGTAATACACCTTAAATATTATGATCACAATCGTTGTAATATTAGCAGTTGAACGTCTTTTTTAAATAGTTTAATTAGTGAGTAAATAACATTAAAGAACTAAACCAATACTGACTGTGTCGGACGTAAAAAATCTAAAAAATAACCTTTCTATAATAGTCTTATCAATCGTTTATACTATATCTGTATTATTGAAATGGTAATATCAGGGCACTCATTATCTATATGCTCTCTTGTTAATCTTATAAGAAAATATAGTTTTCTTATCAATAATTTTCAAATCTTATTTTATCAATAATCTGCATTGTTACATCATAATTGTTTTTAAGATGAATATTTTCTAGTAAATAAAACAATAAAATATTTTTCTTTGATGACTGTTGTCAAACAATGACTATTGTTGTCATACAGGTCGCTTGTTCGCATTTGGTGGATGTTATAAAGTTATTGGT
Organism: Ciona robusta; assembly: GCF_009617815.1. NCBI lineage: Eukaryota > Metazoa > Chordata > Ascidiacea > Phlebobranchia > Cionidae > Ciona > Ciona robusta. The sequence continues at coordinate 755,096 of NC_143246.1, forward strand.
AATCCGATTGGTTTGGAGTCAATGGAAAGTTACGATCAAAGAGAAGGGAAATGGGAATCACTGAAACCAATGAATGAGGAAAGACGTGCATTGTGTGGTGTTGTTTACAATGATGAGATTTACGCCATTGGTTCGTTGTTTATTCTATATATAAACAAGTTATTAATGATGTCACAGTCTAACATTACGTTGTGATAAACCAAATATACCAGGCAATCATGAAATATATTACACTGTTATATTCAGGATACATCTTACTATTTCTAACTTGCCTAATTTTATAAAAAAAAAGGTTCCAATGGACTACCCTATACTTTATATATCTTGTAAAATTATTATTAGTTTGCTTAATTAGTTATTTATTAAGGTGGTCGTGGATTAAAAAGCGTAGAGCGGTATAACATACGAACCAACACTTGGACCAAAGTTAGCAGCTTGAACCACGAGCGATATGGTTCTTGTGCTTGTGTTGTGAATGGGAAGATATACGTCATTGGAGGGTAAGTGGTCATGTGTTACTAATTATGATTGTTTCTATTCAGTGTACAGAGAAGCAATGGTGTAAAGTATTTATCAAACCCCAAAATCTATCGCGATTCTTATGTAAGGCTTGGCGTGTCGCAAACTTTTGCCAATTAACAATCATTTGTGAAACAAGAGAGCTGAGCTCTAATGGGAGGCCACATGCATTTTGACTTTAAAAAGAATAATGAATGAATGCAAAGAATGAATGCAACTTACTTTATTCTCCCTTGGCCGGAATACGACAGTCGTTATAACACGGGTGTTCGGGTGTTCATACACCCGTGTTATATGTTACATTGTGGGTAATTATTTTTTAGGAGAGTTTTTTTTTTACTTTTTATGTGTGACTATTATTTGGACAACCTATTAGTGACCACTGGGTTGGAGCAATTGCCGGTAAGTGTCTTGTCCAAAGACACATACGCCCACAATGGTAACAGCATCGAGCCCTGAACCCATTACCTCTCGGTTAAAGGCAGGTACGCTAACCAACTGTGCTATGGCGCCGGGTATATACGCATAACATACACCGCAAAGTTCATGAGTTGCACTACTCTAAAATAAATTGCCATCATTTATATACATACCCAATTCACAACACATTTTTTAGCAAGTTTTGGCAAGATTTTAATAAATATAAATCTTTTCAGCTGGGTAGCAAACTAACCAGGAATCCACTTTGCAATAGACTCTTTATGTTATTTTGCCTAAAATCCCAAGTTTGACATAAGTACAAGTATTAGCACAAACACTTGTGTTACTACAAAGCAATATATCAGTCAAAAACAGAAATCTGTTAAAATATATCATGTTCCTAAAGGCTTTAAAACATTGTATCTATGTTTACATTGTCCATGCCACATATTTAATGTGTTTAAAAATGTAATGAGATAAAGACCAAATTTAACTTATTTAGCCACAGTGATGATGCATCAAAATCCATTGAGGCTTATGATGCAACAATCAATGAATGGAAGATTGAAACCAACATGGAGACACCAAGATATAAAGCATCAGTTGTAGCTTTGTAAACAAAGTGAAAAATTGTTTTAAACAAGCTTTTCCGCTTCATATATAGACCAAATTAGTGTTAGTTTAATAATTTAAAAGCTTTCATTTATTACATCACAATTCAATGTATGCATTTTAAATATGTGTTAATTCATGTATATTTCTAATTTTAAATAATGTCGGGTTTTATATTTTTTCTATCAACCACAAAAGTATAAACAAGACAACCAGATCAAGCAACTGAATTTATTTTAATCTGAGAAAAATGTTTCTAACTGAGGTGTTTTTCTTGGTTTAAACAACTTGTGTTTTATATTTTACTTGTAACCATTAACTGAGGTTGTTCTAATGTGTTTGAGCTTCCTGGCATTTAATGTTCTTTCCATGTATATTGTGACAAATGAACCACACAAGTTATCAGTGGGGACATCCTGGGGTGATAACATGGTTTGTCAAGACAATTATCAACAAGTATGATAATCACAACCCACAAACCAATCTATGCATTTCAATTCTGAGCTCTTCCAGATAAATCTAACTTTAAACAATTTATTTTGTAACTGTGTTGTATAATATTTTTTTAATGATTGTTTTCCCGAAGTGCCAACATTTTATAATCAATATTTGTAGAAATCACTTTTAAGTAGTACGTATATACATATTTTAGCTTTTCTTAATTTCCCCATCACTATCCTGTCTTTGCAATTAAATTGTGAACTCATTGTTTTAATTAGAGTGTTGAAACAACTGGTAATAAAACTTGATTTTATATTTGTTAATATACAGTGTTAGAAGCAGTGTTCGCACTAATAGTTCGCACAAAACATGAGATACGGCATAATGTATGAAATATGTGTGATAAAAATCAGGATAAAATAAAAATCAATTCATTTAATAAAACAAACAAGATATGTGAATATTATTCATAAGAGAAAAGATGGAAAATGTTCAGTAATAATAATAATGGTTTTCTAAACAACTACCGAGTTTTTATAAACATTATTTATATGGATGACACCTCAGTGATGATAAAATGTGATTATGAGTAGTAACTTCTGGATGCTAAAGCATTTCTAGATTTTTTATCATTGTTCTGTTTATGCGATTAAATGGTACTCAATGTGCACCACCAAATTTTATGATAAATTTTAGTCAAAAGTTGAGTTATACAGTATAACTTTACACTTTTTTTCTTTCTAACAAAAATCAGATTATTTTTCTTTCAAGCATCACTGTAGGAACTGTGGGTTAATTTACTGCAACACATGTAGTGACAACACCATGCCTCTCGCATCATCTGCTAAACCTGTTAGAGTATGTGATACATGTCATACAACATTACTTCAAAGGTTTTCAGCCAGCAATTCTGCAGCTTAAATTATAATTACTTTATAATGTGATAATTTTGACCATGCATTGCATTTGTGGCCATTGGCGCCAAACTTTTGAAAATGCAGGGTAGGCAGGGATGGTTGGACACTCATTCCTATGAAAACAAAATCTAAATTATTGGTTGTAATGTTTACTAATTAACACAGTGCAGAAAATTCCGGGGTTAGCTCGCCCACCCTGCCACCCCAGGTTTGGCGCCTATGTTAGTAACCTTATTCTAAGACCACGAAGCCATGAAAGTATCCTGTTCACTTATTACACTTATTTACATTATTTCAAATTCCTATTAGGGAATTTATTTGGTTAATAATTTGTTCTATACCTTATGGATTGATTATATCTTCCAGAATCTCGATAAATATTTCAAGTTTACCAGAACGGCGTTCCGGTAGTTGCGAGACAATTTAAACCCAGAAAACAATAAATTCAATTGCTTTGTTATCTGAATTAGCTTATAGTTCCAGAAGCTCTGGTCTTACAAATTTAGCCATTGCTAATATATAGATGTTGAAAAATTAAGATATTCCAATTTGAAAAGGTGTTAACGCTACTTTGTATTGAGACTTATTTTATGTGCAATCTTTTTCTTATTTTGATCTCAAAACTTGGTGTCCATGATTTATACTAGATTTACATTACAACTAATTTGTCATTTCATTTTTCTAAATTCTTGAAATTCAACATTTCTGTTGCAGATCGTAATAAATATTTTTTCGTGAAAATAATTAGATGCGGTATATATGTTGTTTGTAGGAAGGGTTTGCATCTTTTGTAATAGAACGTGCTTATTCATTTGAGCTACGCTCTCTTGTTACATAAATTGCGTCATCATCCGCCCAGAGTGCCAGCACCAGGTACTTCCCCTTAAACTCTCCCCAAATATTTTCGAAAAGAGGAACTAACCATAACGACTTAAGTTGTTCGGTTGTTGGGCGTTGTTCCTTGTTAATATTTGAGGTGATTGTTAAACTTTGTTTCGATTCTTTGTATGATGGATAATTAATGCTAGTTCATATTGTTAATACGTAACAGTTCTTAGTTTCAGCGATTTGAAAGTGTTTAATGTAAAGAGTGAAATAACAAGCATAGTCAAGAGCTTTCAATGCTGTTTTATTCAATTTATAACTGACATGAGTTTGCTTGAACTTAGATCATGTTAAGAATTGATATATGTAAAAGTACCAGGAACACACATGTAATAACCTACATACTAATTTTTGAAACTTTAAAATAATACTAACATATTCAACACCAAAATATAAAGCTTTAATTGCTGATGATAAGCATTACGTTAACTTATGTGATTTTTTCTAATTAATAAGTTGATAAATATACAAGTGTATGCTTTAATAAGTATACTGATTGAACTGGCATTTGACCAGCACTGTAGCACAGTCGATAGAGTGCTTTGTAATTTTGGAAAAAAATTATACAGCGGGTATCAGTGAGGCCTAAGAACATTTTAAATCCACAATTTTCACTGGTCACCAGCTTAAGAATTACCAATAAATAACACCTTACTGTCATGTTAAGTTTTACTACTTGACTGATACCCGCTGTGTAAAGTGGCCTATCGTTTAATTATTTATTACATCACAATACCAATATTTTATGTTTAATACAGTTTCGTATAAGGTCACATATCGCACTGTTTTATTTCGCTGTAAAATGCTTAACAAATCGAAGATGCAAAGCCTTTACATAACAAAGAATTTCAGAAAATCATTATAGTAAGAGTACTGATAATAATCTGTAAGCATTGTTCTTGATTTGAAATATAATTTTAGATATGTTGCTTTATTCAAACATTACATTACCGATTTTAGTATTTCATTTTATAAAACTTGTATTCTAGGCCTATGCCCCAATATAAATGTATAGCTCCCACTGAATAAACAGGATTGCTGGTTGGATTAAATGACTCCGTGCTGATCTGACTTCATATATAGGCTTCAGCGGGGTGCTACATCTACTGTAGTACTAAATGCTTTTATAACCAGAGACCAAACAGTTCATGATATCTTGCTTACTTAACGGCCTGTGTCGTGGTATATTCGTTCCGATTGATGTATTTGTACCGAGCGCCGAGACGTTACTGCACATGCGTAGTAGGTCGGAACAAATACAATACGAGCTCTAATAAATACGTACCGACTAAAAAAAGTTAGGGGGAAAAATATTACTTTATTTATTTATTTTCCTTTTTTGAATTTTTTTTTTCAATGAAATAACATGCTGGTGACATACATAGATGTATGCGTAAGTTATATTTTCGCGAAAATATTTGAAAATTTAATATTTATATGATTCTAAGTTATGATCATACTTTTTTATATTTAACACCCATCCCCGCACTTTTTTTAAACAAAATAATGTTTCATTTTTTAGGTATTACGTTACGCTATAACATATTCAAAGCTGGATCGGTTTAAAATTCTATAAATATGTTTTAGATGACAAATATTAATATTTATAGTTAATATTTTATTGAATAATTCAAATTTTTTTAGAATCGGTACCGCTGGGGTCTAGTTATAAGTACAGTGCCCAAATTTTATGTTGGTAACACGAGTAGAAGGTATCGAAAGTGGCCGCTATAATTTTTGTATTCTAGGATCACCTTGGTCCACCAGCACCTGTAAGTTATAACTAAAATTTGCTTATTAAACTAGCATAAAATAAGTTTAATAGTGGTACTTACTTTTTCTAGGCTACAAACAACATACCAACTCAGTTCTGCTGACTTTAAATCAAAAACTAAAGTTTTAACGTGTAAACGTCGTTTCTGGAACTTTTATAACGGAGGGTCGTAATAAATTTGGACCGGGTGGTCACTGTATTTGTTCCGACCTACTGCGCGTGCGCAGGAGCGTCACGGCGCATGCGCAATAGCGCCCGGTACAAATATATCAATTGGAACGAATATATTACGACACCGGGCAAGGGCTCCTAAGAGCCCGCCATGAACCTAGACTGACTTCGAGGTCTCAGTGGCGTTAGTTGGGTAGTTCTTGTTATTGTGTTAGGGAAAAGGCAAGTTATTTACCAGACAGAATCAAGTGACAGGAATGGGACGTCATGCGATAAATTGAAAGCGATTTGGGCCTGTCAGCGGCTGAGTGGGATATCATTAACCTCGTTCAACGGAGGGTTTGTTTTCATTAGAATAGTCTCCCATGAGATAAGTCGTATCCGCAGTGTTGACATTGATTAACGAAGTATTGTGGGTGATGTGATGTCACTTTAAGCGTCTAGTTGCAACCAAACTCCATAGAAGTGATTTCTATGGACTTTGGTTGCAACAAATGTACTCATTAACCGGAGCATTGCTCTCTTTAGTTAGTGATCAAATTTAGGGTTAACTGTTTAAGAAATATGATACCTAACTAAAATATGGAGCTGAAGAAATTTGACCCAAGTGAATTTCCAAGCAACCCTGACGACTATGAGTTGCTTGGAAAAGGAGGTTTTGGTGAAGTTAAAGTTTGTTATCATGCATCACTGGGCATGGTGGCTCTGAAGTTTATTTCTTTTACTGGGAGTGTTGGAGAAATACAAAAAGCTAAAAAGGAGTAAGAAATTTTACTGTAACTACATATTATGTTTGTTTTTATTGGACCGAATGTATCCGCATTAATGCATTAAATATATGTCCTTTTTTTCAGTATGGTAACTTTGTCTTAAAAACATCTTTGATTGCAATCTTAGAATCATGGGGTAATGAGTTGCATACATGGACACGCATTAAATATATACAGACATTTTAAAATCTAATATTCAGTTTAAAAAATCGAGTTCACTTATTTTCGATTGAATCTGATTAAACAGTTTATTGGGAAGGATTTACATCATGTATTAAGTTTAAACATTGCAATATCATATTCCTTACTGCTCAGTTATTTATAATAATCCTAAAACGGTTTAACGATTAATCTAAATCACTACATGATTTAAAAGTGGCAAGAAACCCTATAAATGCTTAATCACTATTATATTAACAGGTTAGAAAATGAAGCAAAAATCCTCCAAAGAATGAAGCATCCCCACATCGTCTCCTTCTATGGTGTGACATCACTTTTTGAGAAAGAGTGTCTTGTGATGGAATTCATGGAAGGTGGCAACTTGGATAATCTTCTTATGTCTAAGATAGTTCTGTCTTGGACTGGGCGTCTTCGGCTCTTGCATGAATTGATATCAGCCATCAGTTACTTGCACAACCACGATAGGAAGAAAGCTTTCATCCATGGTGACATAAAACCACAGAATATTCTTCTCACAAAATCCAGGAGTCTGAAACTTGCCGACTTTGGTTCAGTGAACATCAGACAACGAACCGGTGCCAGCACAACAACATTCAAAATTCCTCATTCAACGCAACATACATGGCAATACACTGCGCCTGAGCGTCTTAATGATCCTGATCTAAAGAAAACAGCAGCCATGGATATCTACAGGTACCTTGTGAAACATATTTAAGTGCTTAGGTATTGTCCAAAGTTGTATATGTCATGCATATTTCTTAAGCAAGGCAAAAATTACCTACTTTGTTGTCATCTAAACTTTATTTATTTATGAAATATTTGCAAACAAGGTCAGTCTAATGGTTAGGTTTCATCTTAACTGGCATTTTTTATGGCAATTTTATGTTTTCAAACAGTTATGGTATAACTGCGTACGAAGTGCTAACAAGGAGAAAAGCATACTCTAGTGGAGCTAGACATGCAATCATTCACGATGGTAAGAGACCCAACCAAAGCAAATTGGATGAGGTGGATAAGCAATTGAAACAACATCAAAAACAAGATCATGAAATTTTCCTCAAGTTACAATCTCTTATGAAGGAATGCTGGCAGCAAGAACCAACCAAACGACCCAAAGCTACAAAAAGTAAATGAAAGTTTCTGTGTTTCTTTTATATATGTGCTGTACTTTTTACAAATCATTTAACTAATGTTTTTGATAGTTTTGGAAACCACCACCCAACAATTGGATAAGTCACCTGCCATGGAATGTTTCGGTACGTATAATAATACTGAGCTGTGGAACATGGTAATAAAAAACTTTTTTATAGATTTGGAAGCCCTGACCCATGAGTTACCTGCCATAGATGGTTCAGGTAAGTATGATAATACTGAGATTTTTTTAAGTATCTGGTTTGATCAAACCATTTGTTAATTAATCTCCAATTGTGTTGTTTAAAATATGAACATTCCTTTTAAAGTTATGAATATATATTATGATTTGAATTTACTGAAGAGATAAAAAGACATGTAAGAAATGAGATGTGCAGCAATAGACATATTAAGGAACGGTGTTGGATAAACGTGAGATATTCTTGTCATTACTTAGGATCAACATGCATGATTATGGGTGGTGATAAAGCAAAGAAAATTGTTGAAACCTACGTGTTGGGTAAATGTGAGATATTCTTGTTTATTATTTGATGTCATACTCTTATTTTTACTTAGGATCTACATGCTTGATTATGGGTGGTTATAGAGCAGAGAAAATTGTTGAAACCTATGACGTCAACAAGAAAAGTTTCAAACCAAGAAAGGTTGGTTGTTTTTTATAATAATACATGAGAAGAAAACTAACAAAATATTTTTATATTATTATATATAGAACAATATTCTTATCATGGGTTTCTATTTGATCTTCCATTTAAACATATCAATACTAGAACTAAAAATAAAGTTTCTGTTTCACAAAACAATGAAAATACGTTATCTATGTTTACCAATTGATATCTCTTTGTTTATTTAATGAAGTAAAAACTTAAAATATTGTATTTTATCCACAGTCAACCTTGTATGAAAGGTGGGGTTCAACCAGTGTGAAGATAAACAACCATGTTTATACGGCTGGTGGTGGTAAATCCAACTTTGTCGAATGTTTGAATTTAAACCAAGTTGATGGTGATTGGAACGAGGTGGCATCTATGAAGGAACAACGTTATCTTGCAGCATCTGCTGTGTTGAATGGTTGGTTCCTTATTATGTTAACAATATATTGGTGGATTATTATTGTAGAAATATAGTGGTGTAAAGTTGAAATCCTAATAAGAGAGCAGAGCTGTAATGAAAGGACACGTGTATTCTAATTCTATAAACATTAGTTTTATTGCCTGAAAGCATTAACTTGTGTCAAGGTAAGCTAAAACTAAGGTCCTATAGGTTTGGATTAATTATAAAATGTTCAATTAAAAGAAATGTTTCTTCGGTTGCTTTATAAAGCTACAGACATGTCCAATACCAAATACGTGAAATTATTTTCCATTCTAAATTTATTAGTTATGCAACAAACATTTATATTCCAGATCAAATGTGTGTAGCAGGAGGATTGGATGGTGGTCGTAATATATTATCATCAGTTGAATTATACAATCCAGTGGTGAATACATGGACAAACATTCCTCCAATGCAAACTAAACGATGTGAACATGCTCTTGTTTCTTATAATGGTTGGTATAATAAATATAAATGTAATGATAAAGTGGGCTGAATATGAACAGTAGCATGTGCACAATGATTTTTGGCTTGGTAAGTTTAGATCAGTGTTTCTTAACCTTTTATAGCTTGCGGACCGGTAAAATTTCGAAACAAACTTTGCGGACCGGTTTACCTTAAAAAATCAACCCATAATGTAATTTCGTCCAAAGTAGACCATGAACTCTATGTTACGGCACAGTGCTGCAAATTATGGAACTGGCGAAGTTCTAAATCAGTTTAAAATACGACGCATGTGCCTCTTTAACATTCAAGCCTGTTTTAAACCTCCTACATGCCCAATGATTACGTGTCAATCCCTATTATGACGCAAATAATCAACGTGTGACTTGCTATTATGTCTTAATTAATTGCCAGGTCAACCATTTTTTATTATGATGCAATGAATCCACGTGTGAATCCCTACTATTTCGTAACAAACAGTCTACCTGGCAAAGAAAGATATGGTAAATATAAGGCTAAACTACAACGCAAACGTAAACCAAACGCTTGAAAAGAAAAAATCTCGTTTAGATTTGGATCACCTTGGCGCGATGCATTTCTCAACCCTGTGCCACCCATACTTTGGGAACCACTGCTTTAATCAATGAACAAGACTTGAACATCTTGCATTTTGCAATTGAGATATAAAATTGTAATATATTTGGCGGACTGGCAGGAAAGTTGACGCGGACCGGCGGTTAAGAACCACTGGCTTAGATCCTTTTTTCACAAAACAGTTGATCTGGTTCTTGTTGTTCTTTGTCAGGATTTTTCCCACAAATCATAATTCTTAATTTCCGCATTTAGTCCTAAATTTCTTGACTAAACTCAAATTATAAAACTCATTCATAATTGATATGATGGTTCTTGAGTTTAAAAACCTGTGAGTCGCTGTGACAGTTATGCACTATTTTAAAACATGCAATACACCTTAAATATTATGATCACAATCGTTGCAATATTAGCAGTTGAACGTCTTTTTTAGTTCAATTAGTGAGTAAATAACATTAAAGAACTAAACCAATAAAGTGTGACTGGCGTGCCAAACCAAAAAATCTAAAAAAATAAACTTTACATAATAATCTTATCAATCGTTTATATTATATCTGTATTATTGAAATGGTAATACCAGGGCACTCATTATAGCTATATCAATAATTTTCAAATCTTATTTTATCAATAATCTGCATTGTTACATCATAATTGTTTTTAAGGTGAATATTTTCTAGTAAATAAAACAATAAAATATTTTTCTTTGATGACTGTTGTCAAACAATGACTGTTGTTGTCATACAGGTCGCTTGTTCGCATTTGGTGGATGTGATAAAGTTATTAGTAATCTCGTTGGTTTAGATTCAATGGAAAGTTTTGATCCAAGAAGATCATAACTTATTCTTTAAAATTTATTATAAACAGTTTACATTGATTAACAAAAAGTAGAAATATTGTTAATCTTTAGTTTGATTGTGTGAACAAATATTTAATGATTTCAAACATAATTCATGTACAGGTCGCTTGTACACGTTTGGTGGACGGGATGATGATAGTTCAAATCGTTTAAATTCAATGGAAAGTTTTGATCCAAGGGAAGGGAAATGGGAATCACTAAAACCAATGAATGAGAAAAGAGGGGCATTGTGTGGTGTTGTTTACAATGATGAGATTTACGCCATTGGTTCGTTGTTTATTCTATATATAAACAAGTTATTAATGATGTCACAGTCTAACATTATGTTGTGATAAACCAAATATACCAGGCAATCATGAAATATATTACACTGTTATATTCAGGATACATCGTACTATTTCTGACTTGCCTAATTTTATAAAAGAAAATTGTGCCAATGGACTACCCAATCCTTTATGTGTCTTGTAAAATTATTATTAGTTTGCTTAATTAGTTATTTATTAAGATGGTAGTGGAAGAAGTGTAGAGCGGTATAACATACGAACGAATACTTGGACCAAAGTTAGCAGCTTGAACCACGTGCGGTATGGTTCTTGTGCTTGTGTTGTAAATGGGAAGATATACGTCATTGGAGGGTAAGTTTCTATTCAGTGTACTGAGAAGCACTGGTGTAAAGTATTTATCAAACCCCAAAATCTATTGGGACCTGTTTCTTATGTAAGGCTTGGCGAGCCGCAAACTTTCACCAGTTAACAATAATAAGTAAAACAAGAGAGCATAGCTTTAGTAGGAGGTCACATGCATTACGACTTTATTAAAAAAGATATAAGATAGATGTATAGTATACACTGCAAAGTTCATAAGTTTCACTAGCTGCTATAAATTTGCCACCATTTGTATACATACCCGATTCACAATACATATGCCATCGCCTTGTCTGGCTGACGTGAAGGCTATACACCCTTTTCATTATATTTGTCACGCCTTATTGGTTTATTTCTTAAAAATATACACGCTAACTAGACTGTTTTCGGAAGCTAAAATATATACGTTCATGTTCAATTGAAAATATTTTGCAACGATTGTGTTACGTTGTGGGTATGAGGGCTTTGAGCCCACATACGCTTATTTACTTTTATGTTGTGTGTGCTTTTAGGTTTGCATTATTTCAGTCTTTGTTGTGTGCGATGTTTAATTTGTCGATTTCATTGTCTATTTTTATTGGTTTTCCTTATCACTGTTTCACTTTTGTTCACTGTTATCACGCTTGGTTTCTTTGATTTTTCCCACGTTTAAGTCTCGGCGTTTCCTTGCCGTTGGGCTGATTGAAGTGATTTGCGCGTCTTCTATTTCTCGTTTCGATTCGCTTGTTGGGTTAGTTCTCGTTGTATCGTGTTGTAGAAAGGTTGTGTAATTGTATTAGAGATTGTGCAAAGTGTCATTTGAGTCGTTTTACAAAATACGGTTGTTCTCAGTAGTTTCATTGTACCTGTGTATGCTAACTTGTTTATCGGTCATTGCCACTTTTATATTTTAGAACGTCTGTTTTTATATTTGCTTTTATTAAAACGATATACGATCTTATATAGTTGTTTCAGTTCAGAGCAGACTACGACAGGCAGGCCCCGCGATTGGCCGTTAGGGCAACGTCCCGGACCAAACACCTCAAACACGTAACAAAAACTTGGCGATCCTGCCAGGACGTTGCAATCGTTACATCCGCCGTCTGTAGTCTGTTTACAACGAGAACTCGATCAGTTTGTAACCGTTTATTGTTGAAATAGTATGGCTTTTAATGTTTTTATTTCACCACCTACGTTTTCCCCTGATTGTGATTTGGGAAATTTTATAAAACTGTTCGATTCCTATTGCGAAAGTGTCAAAGCTTCAGATGATGTAAAACGGCACATGTTTATCACCGCTATCAGTCAAGATTTACGATGGCAACTTCAAGGAAAAGATCCTTGCATATTCAATCTATCGTATAAGACTTTGACAGAACGTGCACTTGGTTTGAACAACAACAAAGTTCATCGGGAACAGTTAAGGGAAGAACTGTTGAAACGGCGACAGTTACCAAGAGAAACCACCCGTGAGTTTGCTTTTGCTGTTAAAAGTCTTGGTGATCGTGCTTATCCAGACGTTGATAACGAAGCAGCAATACGGAACGAAGTCACATACTTGGTATTCACTTGTGGCTTGGCGGATCGTGACTTTGCAAAAACCATTCCAAGTAAATTGGATTACTCGCGAGATTTTTGGGCCGCTGTTCAATTGGCAATTAACACGAATACTACAGGCAGTCTAGAGGTAGCGCCGGTTGACTCGTTACGTGCTCGAGGCTCAGACGTGGTGAACGTCGGTAGCACCAATCAAATCGCCGAAAGCTTAAAAGCAGTACAACAAAGCATCGAAGGTCTGCAACGTATGATGTCACATAAACCTGAGATTCAACAGCGACAATGGCCGGATTCACAAACCTGCGAGCCATACCGAACTCCTAATGCTGCGAACTTGGTACATCGGAACCGTGAGTGTTACGGATGTGGAAAGTTAGGACATATACGTCGATTCTGCAATAATGTTCGGCAAGTAAGCAGACCTGATATTAAAATTAACGATGCATACATAAGAAATACAAATGTACAAAGTAAAAATGCCTTTTTTAGGAAAGAAATCCATTCGCGACCTCCGTATATCCCGCGGAGCAACACTGAAACTGTATCTAATGAACGCATAGAAAAAGTAGGTTGCCTAAAAGCTGCAAAACTTCACCGCTTTGCTAACGTCGTTGTTAACGGGACTGTAGTTTCTGCTCTCGTGGATTCTGGGTCCACAATTACTCTTTTACGAGCAGATGTGCTGCATACTTTATTTGTAAACAAAAAGTTAGACGCAGTTCCGCGTCATATGCGCTTTGTAGGTCCAAGCGACGAATCAGTGACAATGTTGGGTGTTACCAGAATCCCACTTTCAGTGGGCGGGCTCAAAACGAATGTCGAAGTTTTTGTGTCGCCAGAAATTGCTCATAAGATGATACTGGGCCTTGATTTTTTAGAAAATAATCACTGTAAATTGTGTTACAGCTCGAACTTGATGTCAGTTGGTGAATCCACCGTGCCTCTTTTGAGCAAACCTTTTATCCCTGAACGACAAGAAGTTTACGTTACCGAATCAATAGATCTCCCATCCATGACTGAAATCATCATTAATGGTACACTGGAACATCATCACAACAATGACGGTTGGCCAGATTTTCCTGTTTTGGTTGAACGTAACGAAGACTTTGGTACAAGGTATAGTTTGCTCACTGCTAATTGTATAGTCACTGCCAAATCCGGAATTGTTCCCGTACGGATAGCTAACTTTACCGATGACCACATTAACATACCCAGTGGTGTTCGAATTGCCGCTGCTTTACCATTATCGGCCTTTGGTAAAAGTGATTGTTACCTGCCTGAAACATGCATTGCCTTAAACGTTCCAGGCCCCGCAACTTATTCAACCCGTAAGTTAAAGCACAGTATATGCACCCTTAGCAAATCATCCGCCAGTAATGCCAAATTTGATGCTATAAGAGATGGTGTAAAACTAGGTGATAAACTGAAGCAACATCAGAAAGATCAGGTGTGGAACCTATTGCGAAGTCACGAACGAGCCTTTTCTACATCATCAAACGATTTGGGTCAGACAAGTCTAATGAAACACGACATCGACACAGGTGATGCCAACCCGATACGTCTCCCTCCTCGACGTACCTCCTACCATGCAAGGCAACAAATCGAAAACATAATCACCGAAATGAAAGAACAGAACTTGATTCGCCATTCTACGTCACCATGGTCCAGTCCAATTGTGCTGGTGAAAAAGAAATCTGGTGAGATGCGATTTTGTGTTGATTACAGACGATTAAACGATGTATCCAAAAAGAATAGCTATCCAATACCACGAGTAGATGACAGTCTCGATGAAATGTCTGGTTCCGTGTATTTTTCAACCCTAGATCTGAAATCAGGATACTGGCAAATCCCAATGGACCACGCATCACGAGAAAAGACGGCATTTTCAAGTCATGTTGGATTATACGAATTTAATGTCATGCCGATGGGCCTGTCCAACTCAGCTGCAACGTTCCAAAACTTGATGAGAATCGTTTTGAACGGTATAGAATGGAATGGTGCCTTGGCCTACTTGGACGACATAATCGTGTACGGACGAACATTTGACGAACATATTCAGCGTTTAGATGAAGTGCTTGGCCGGATCGAAAAGGCCGGTCTTACATTGAAACCAACGAAGTGTGACCTGTTTGGAGAAAGCGTTGGGTTCTTAGGTCATATCGTTTCAAAAGATGGGATTTGTTGTGATCCTGCAAAGGTTGCGGCGGTCAAGGCGTGGCCTGTTCCGAGGAACACCAAACAAGTACGACAATTTGTAGGGCTTACGTCATATTACCGTAAATTTGTTAAAGATTACGCAGCAAAAGCATCACCCCTGCACAAACTAACCGAAAAAGGTTGCAGATTCCAATGGTCCGATGATTGTCAAAAAGCATTCGCCTCCTTGAAAGACGCGTTGACTTGTGCACCGGTACTGCAGTACCCCGACTTTACCAAACATTTTTTTTTAGATACAGACGCCTCGGACACTGCGATCGGTTGCGTTCTGGGTCAAGTTGTAGACGGGAAAGAACATGTCGTCGCCTATGGGAGCCGCACCCTGACGAAGGCCGAAAAACATTATTCTACAACACGCAAAGAACTATTGGCAGTTATATTTTCAACCAAACTGTTTAAATGTTACCTTGCAGGCGCTCATTTTACCCTGAGAACGGACCATGCTTCATTACGTTGGCTGTGGCAATCGCGTGATCTATACGGACAATGTGCTCGCTGGGTTGAACACCTCGCCCAGTTTAATTTCGATTTAATACACAGACCAGGAAGCAAGCACAACAACGCGGATGCTTTAAGTCGGCTGGAGGTTGGCGAGGACTTCCCTTACCCGTTAAAAAATGACAGTGGCAATAATGACAACGATGGCGTACAGATGGAACAGGTGTGTCAGTTGCATTTAACCTCTGCATTAGGTAAAACCACTACAGAGATAGAAAACGCACAACGTTTGGACGATCAGCTTACTCACGTTCTCCCCTGGTTGGACCGTGGTGTACGACCCACCTATAGAAAAGTGAAGAAACTGGGAAAAGAGGCGCTACACTACTGGGCGATATTCTCGAAACTCACAAGCGAAAATGGACTGCTGTACGTCAAGGCTGACAACAATAGCATACCAGGTGCGTTAACATATAAATTAGCGGTTCCTCAAAACTTGAGGCACGAGATCATTGAATCTCTTCACGACCCAGCTCACGGAGGTGGTCATCTAGGCGTCACTAAAACCCTTGGAAAAGTTGTGGAAAGGTTTTATTGGCCACGACAGAAGGAAGATGTTGAAAAGTATTGTAGACAATGTCAATTGTGCGTATTGAACAAAAAGCCTAACAAAACGATACAAGCACCGCTTGTCCCATCCACTGAACTAAAAGCGATGCAAAGGATTGAAATTGATGTACTTGGTCCCTTGCCGGTCACAAGAGCAGGCTATCAGTTTATATTGGTTGCTTGCGATGTTTTCACAAAGTACGTTCGAGCATGGCCCATGCGGCAACAAACTGCTAAAGAGACCGCAAGTTTGTTGTATCACCGTTGGTTCACGGTGCATGGTGTGCCTGAAATCGTCCATTCAGATAGAGGCACTAACTTTGAAAGTAAGCTCTTTCATGAACTGATAGAACTGATGGGAAGCAAGAAAACCAGAAGTACAGCATATCACCCAGCAACTAACGGCGGAGTGGAACGCAACAATCAAACGATCATTAAGATGCTAAGAAATTATGTCCAAAAAGATGAGAGGCATTGGGATGAAGCACTATCTGCCGTCGTTGCATCATACAATGGTAGTAAGCACGAAAGTACAGGCTTTACCCCACATTTTCTTCTTACAGGCAGAACGTTGCGATTACCAACTGATTTGATATGTCCCGAACTGATCAAGTCAAATGTACCAAATCAACTGAATCATCTTGGTGGGTTACAAGACCAACTCCTACTTGCACAGGA
Source organism: Ciona robusta (assembly GCF_009617815.1). Classification (NCBI taxonomy): domain Eukaryota; kingdom Metazoa; phylum Chordata; class Ascidiacea; order Phlebobranchia; family Cionidae; genus Ciona; species Ciona robusta. Next base: position 772,045 of record NC_143246.1, read on the forward strand.
AATCGCACAAGACAGATTGAAGGTTCAAAGAACCCGGATGGAACAGCAGTACAATAAAAAGACACATGGTAAATGCATTGAGAACGGAGATATCGTATTGCTGACCAACCCAGCAATACCGACAGGTAAATGTAAAAAACTCCAATTTCCTTACAAAGGACCGTATCGCGTATTAGAAAAGAAAGGCCCGGTTAATTATATTATTCAGGACAAAGCCGGCAATAAACAAACGGTCCACTACAACCGCTTGAAGCCGGCCGCAGAGGGGTCAACGTGGCCAGAAGATACAATCGAAGCGCTGAATAACCCCAACGAACAACAGGTGTCGCAACAACCCGTATGCGGGTTTGTTTATACTCCCGACTTAACAGCAACACCACGACGCGACAACGATAATACAACCAATAACGAGAACGCAGAATGCTCCCCTGCAAGCAAAGAAGCGGATGAAAGTACGAACACCGAGGACGAGGCGAGCGGGGAGTCGACGAGAAAAGAACCAGAAGAAACGACACACACACGAAATGATGTTTCACAGAATGATTTGACACTGCACGAGTTACAGCGAGAAAGGCCAAAACGCAATCGACGAAGGCCTCAGTATTACGTCGAAATTTGTGTCCTCCAGGAGAAGGACGAATGTAGTAAGGGGGGTGTTACGTTGTGGGTATGAGGGCTTTGAGCCCACATACGCTTATTTACTTTTATGTTGTGTGTGCTTTTAGGTTTGCATTATTTCAGTCTTTGTTGTGTGCGATGTTTAATTTGTCGATTTCATTGTCTATTTTTATTGGTTTTCCTTATCACTGTTTCACTTTTGTTCACTGTTATCACGCTTGGTTTCTTTGATTTTTCCCACGTTTAAGTCTCGGCGTTTCCTTGCCGTTGGGCTGATTGAAGTGATTTGCGCGTCTTCTATTTCTCGTTTCGATTCGCTTGTTGGGTTAGTTCTCGTTGTATCGTGTTGTAGAAAGGTTGTGTAATTGTATTAGAGATTGTGCAAAGTGTCATTTGAGTCGTTTTACAAAATACGGTTGTTCTCAGTAGTTTCATTGTACCTGTGTATGCTAACTTGTTTATCGGTCATTGCCACTTTTATATTTTAGAACGTCTGTTTTTATATTTGCTTTTATTAAAACGATATACGATCTTATATAGTTGTTTCAGTTCAGAGCAGACTACGACAGGCAGGCCCCGCGATTGGCCGTTAGGGCAACGTCCCGGACCAAACACCTCAAACACGTAACAATTGCAATCATTTTAAGATTTATAACAAGTTTTAAAATTCCGCTTTTGTTCTTGACTGATTGAATTGGGTCAAGAGATTTAAGAATAAATATTTGTGGAAAATTATGGCATAAAACAACAAGAACAACTGTTCGACTAAAATAGGATCAACAATTTAAAAAAAAAAGATTTAACAATTCCTTTATAAAAAGTACAAATATGCATTTTAAAACAGGTGTTTACAAAAATGATCATAAGTTCACTTATAGTTAGTTGATAAAAACTGTAACAGTTGGTTTTATTTGAAAGAGGAAGAAATTATCTACCAATATAACGTTTGAAAAGGACATCATAGCATTTAAAAGTTTTTAATAAACCGTAATGTATTTTTAAGAATATGGTTTGTATTTTGCCTACAAATAAAGGTTTCAATGTTATTCTGTCAAAGAAAAGCAATTTTATTTGATCTCTATGTTGCTCTGGGGCTTCCCTCCCAAGTTACCAGTTAAAAATGTAGTTTTGGCTATGTCAGCTGTTTTTACAAGTTGTTAGGTATTAGAATACAATTTTTACTTGAATTATATTTTTGTGTGTATTATCCAACTTCCTTTTGCTGCTATATGTTGTTTTTACAGTTATATTGTGATTTATATTCATAGTAAATGGTTTTTGGCAAGTTTTGACAAGATTCAACATATGACGTCATCTGGTTATAAATAACGCAATTGATTTTGTTGTTGTCATCAATTCAAAAATCTTTTTAGCTGAGTAGTAAACTAACCAGGAATCCACTTTGCACTAGATTCCTTGTGTACTTTATGCCTATAATCCCAAATTAAATACAAATACAAATTTTCTGATAACGTCATTAAAAATTTGATAATGTCATAAAAAAATCAAAATACAGTCTTGTAGCAATTTTTCCAAAGAACAAAGTCTAATTTTTTGGTTTTTTTTGCTAGCTTAAACACCTGTGTCAGTAGAGAGCAATATGAAACAGTCGGTCACAGGGAGACAATTCGTTTAAATATATCTCGTTCCTAAAGGCTTTAAAACATTGTATCTATGTTTACATTGTCCATGCCACATATTCAATGTGTTTAAAAAATGTAATGAGATAAAGACCAAATTTAACTTATTTAGCCATGGTGATGATGCATCAACATCAATTGAGGCTTATGATGGAACAATCAATGAATGGAAGATTGAAACCAACATGGAGACATCAAGACATAATGCATCAGTTGTAGCTTTGTAAACAAACTGAAAAATTGTTTTAAACAAGCTTTTCCCTTCATACATTTACTAGTTAAAAGTTAGTTTCATACTTTTATTTATTACATCACAATTAACTCTATGCAATTTGATTGTGTGTTAATTTATGTAGCGGAGTGGGGGAAGATGGGACACCTTTTCATTCTATTTTCCCGTCCTATTTGGTAGTAAACAAAGAAAAATCAAAGAATGTATAACATTATTTTCACAACTTTCATAGACCGTTGTTAATTGTTTAAAGCGCGATCTGGTTGTTTGCATATTATGTGCTAAAGGTTTCCCATCTTGCCCCACCCTACTGTATTTATTTTTCTTGGTTTAAACAATTTGTGTTTTCTATTTTACTTGTAACCATTAACTGACGTGGTGTTCCATTGTGTTTGAGCTTCCTGGTATTTGATGTTCTTTCCATGTATATTGTGACAAATGAACCACACAAGTTATCAGTGGGGACATCCTGGGGTGATAACATGGTTTGTCAAGACAATTATCATTATTATCAACAATCAACAAGTATGACAATCACAACTCACAAACCAATCTATGCATTTGAATTATGAGCTCTTCCATATCTTACTTTAAACAAACTATATTTTGTAACCGTGTTGTATAACTGTTTTTTAATGATTGTTTTCCCAAAGTGCCAACCTTTTTATAATCAATATTTGTAAAAATCACTTAAATGCAAAGTTTCAGTCATGTAAGATGTGCAAATGTGATTTTAAGTAGTAATTTCTACATATTTTAGCTTTTCTTAATTTCGATATCATTGTCCTATCTATGCAATTGAAATTGTGAATTCATTGTTTTAATTCCAGTGTTTAAACAACTTGTAATAAAACTTGATTTTATATTTGTTAATATACAGTGTTAGAAGCAGTGTTCGCACTAATAGTTCGCACAACAAACTAAACAAGAGATGTATGGTAAAAATCATGGGACAATGTATGGTAAAAATCAGGATAAAAGAAAAAACAATAAATATAGTAAAACAAACAAGGTATGTGAATATTATTCATAAGAGAAGAGATGACAAATACTCAGTAATAATAATAATGGTTTTCTAAAAAACTACCGAGTTTTTATAAACATTATTTATGAAAATGACATATAAGTGATGATAAAATGTGATTATGAGTAGTAACTTCTGGATGCTAAAGCATTTCTAGATTTTTTATCATTGTTCTGTTTATGCAATTAAATGGTACTCAATGAACACCACCAAATTTTATGATAAATTTTAGTTAAAACTTTAGTTAAACTGTTTTCTTTCTAATAAAAATCACATTTTTTCACTTTTCAGTTATTAGTGTGTAATCACGATGGTTAAAACTTTTTTTCTGATTAATCTATTTGTTCTACCTTCTAGCATCACTGTAGGAACTGTGGGTTAATTTACTGCAACACATGTAGTGACAACACCATGCCTCTTGCATCATCTGCTAAACCTGTTAGAGTATGTGATACCTGTCATACAACATTACTTCAAAGGTTTTCAGCCAGCAATTCTGCAGCTTAAGTTATAATTACTTTATTATATGATGATTTTGACCATGCATTGCATTTGTGGCCATTGGAGCCAAACTTTTTAAAATGCAGGGGAGGCAGGGATAGTTAGACACCCAATCCTACGAAACAAAATCTAAATTATTGGTTGTAATATTGACTGATTAATGCAGTGCAGAAAATTCCTGTGTTAGCTCGCCCACCCTGCCACCCCAGGTTCGGCGCCTATGTTAGTTGCGGCGGAAGCTCTGTCCCTTGCTGTGACTGTGACGTCAGAAAGGTCTGTTTGAGCCAACTGTTGATTGCAAGCGTTTAGCGACTAGCGATGTGAGATCGGCTAGCGTGGCTGCGTGTTCTGAGACTTGCCGCTAAGTCTAATTTTGCTCCTTGATTAAGGTTAACTAACCAAGCAATAACTGGTTTGTTGATTATTTATTACCACGGTTATTAACACAAGGGCGATACTGATGCAATATACAATCACGATAAGAAACTCGAACGCCTAACCACTTGTATAGGCAGTGGTTAGGATCTAAGTTCTATTTGACTGATGAACTCTGGTTGGTCTTTGTTGAGTCTGCATCGTCTTTCAGTGCACTGCATAGCACTCACGTGCTGCATGCAGTGACTGCGTGACTTGTTGACCAGTTGACCCTTTTCTGATTGAATCGTCAAGTCTTTTATAGTGTTTTGGAGCTGACGTCACATGCTTTCGTCACAGCATGGTTCGTCATCTGCGTTCCTTTCTCTTTTGTGTAAGAGCTCAAATGTTCGTCCAAGGAGTGTCCGATAAGTGTCCTGGCCGTGGGCGTTTTATCGTTTCGAGAACTTCGCCGATGATCGCCATCGTTGTCGTTTAGAAGGGTGATTTGATGCGCTATTTTGTGCTCCTACGTCACCATCGTGTGCGAATAGCTCGTTCATCAATTTCTGATAAAATACTTTCGGCACAGCTTATAGCTTTGAACGCTGGCCTTGTTAAAATGATGGATAATTTGTCACGAGTACATGACATGATGCAATATTGCGAAATATTGGTGCAGTAATAAGAAATAACATGCAATGTTCCTACATTAGTGACCTTATGACCCCAAAGTCATGAAAGTATTCTGTACTAGCCGTTCACTTATTGCACTTATTTACATTATTTCAAATTCCCTTTAAGTAATTTATTTGGTTAATAATTTGGTCTATGCTATTTGGCTAGAATATGCTGTTCCAGAATCTCGATAAATATTTCAAGTTTACCAAAACGGCGTTCCGGTAGTTGCGAGACAATTTAAACCCAGAAAACAATAAATTCAATTGCTTTGTTATCTAAATTAATTTATAGTTCCAGACGCTCTGGTTTTACAAATCCAGCCATTGCTAATATATAGATATTGAAAAATAAGATATTCCAATTTGAAAAGGTGTTAACGCTACTTTGTATTGAGACTTATTTTATGTGCAATCTTTTTCTTATTTTGATCTCAAAACTTGGTGTCCATGATTTATACTAGATTTACATTACAACTAATTTGTCATTTCATTTTTCTAAATTCTTGAAATTCAACATTTCTGTTGCAGATCGTAATAAATATTTTTTCGTGAAAATAATTAGATGCGGTATATATGTTGTTTGTAGGAAGGGTTTGCATCTTTTGTAATAGAACGTGCTCATACATTAGAGCTACGCTCTCTTGTTACATAAATTGCGTCATCATCCGCCCAGAGTGCCAGCACCAGGTACTTCCCCTTAAACTCTCCCCAAATATTTTCGAAAAGAGGAACCATAACGACTTAAGTTGTTCGGTTGTTGGGCGTTGTTCCTTGTTAATATTTGAGGTGAACTTTGTTTCGATTCTTTGTATGATGGATAATTAATGCTAGTTCATATTGTTAATACGTAACAGTTCTTAGTTTCAGCGGTTTGAAAGTGTTTAATGTAAAGAGTGAAATAACAAACATAGTCAAGAGCATTCAATGCTGTTTTATTCAATTTATAACTGACATGAGTTTGCTTGAACTTAGATCATGTTAAGAATTGATATATGTAAAAGTACCAGGAACACATATGTAATTACCTACATACTAATTTTTTAAACTTTAAAATAATACTAACATATTCAACACCAAAATATAAAGCTTTAATTGCTGATGATAAGCATTACGTTATGTGATTTTTTCTAATTAATAAGTTGATAAATATACAAGTGTATGCTTTAATAAGTATACGGATTGAACTGGCATTTGACCAGCACTGTAGCACAGTCGTTAGAGTGCTTTGTAATTTTGGAAAAAAAATTATACAGCGGGTATCAGTGAGGCCTAAGGAACATTTTGAATCCAAAATTTTCACTTGTCACCAGCTTAAGAATTACCAATAAATAGCACCTTACTGTCATGTTTAGTTTTACTACTTGACTGATACCCGCTGTGTAATGTTGCCTATCATTAATTATTTATTACATCACAATATCAATATTTTATGTTTAATACAGTTTCGTATAAGGTCACATATCGTACTGTTTTATTTCGCAATAAAATGCTTAACAAATCGAAGGTGCAAAGCCTTCACATAACAAAGAAAGAAAATCATTATAGTAAGAGTACTGATAATAATCTGTAAGCATTGTTCTTGATTTGAAATATAATATTAGATATGTTGCTTTATTCAAACATTACATTACCGATTTTAGTATTTCATTTTATAAAACTTGTATTCTAGGCCTATGCCCCAATATAAATGTATAGCTCCCACTGAATAAACAGGATTGGTGGTTGGGTTAAATCACTCCGTGCTGATCCGACTTCATATACAGGCTTCAGCGGGGTGCTATATCTACTGTAGTACTAATTGCTTTTATAACCAGAAACCAAACAGTTCATGATATCTTGCTATGTTTTATTCCTTTTTCTGGTACACAAGTACACAATATAGTATCGGGCAAAAGCTTACTTAACGGCCTGTGTCGTGATATATTCGTTCCGATTGATGTATTTGTACCGAGCGCCGAGACGTTACTGCACATGCGTAGTAGGTCGGAACAAATACAATACGAGCTCTAATAAATACGTACCGACTAAAAAAAGTTAGGGGGAAAAATATTACTTTATTTATTTATTTTCCTTTTTTGAATTTTTTTTTTTCAATGAAATAACATGCTGGTGACATACATAGATGTATGCGTAAGTTATATTGATTCTAAGTTATGATCATACTTTTTTATATTTAACACCCATCCCCGCACTTTTTTTAAACAAAATAATGTTTCATTTTTTAGGTATTACATTACGCTATAACATATTCAAAGCTGGATCGGTTTAGAATTCTATAAATATGTTTTAGATGACAAATATTAATATTTATAGTTAATATTTTATTGAATAATTCAAATTTTTTTAGAATCGGTACCGCTGGGGTCTAGTTATAAGTACAGTGCCCAAATTTTATGTTGGTAACACAAGTAGAAGGTATTGAAAGTGGCCGCTATAATTTTTGTATTCTAGGATCACCTTGGTCCACCAGCACCTGTAAGTTATAACTAAAATTTGCTTATTAAACTAGCATAAAATAAGTTTAATAGTGGTACTTACTTTTTCTAGGCTACAAACAACATACCAACTCAGTTCTGCTGACTTTAAATCAAAAACTAAAGTTTTAACGTGTAAACGTCGTTTCTGGAACTTTTATAACGGAGGGTCGTAATAAATTTGGACCGGGTGGTCACTGTATTTGTTCCGACCTACTGCGCGTGCGCAGGAGCGTCACGGCGCATGCGCAATAGCGCCCGGTACAAATATATCAATTGGAACGAATACATTACGACACCGGGCAAGGGCTCCTAAGAGCCCGCCATGAACCTAGACTGACTTCGAGGTCTCAGTGGCGTTAGTTGGGTAGTTCTTGTTATTGTGTTAGGGAAAAGGCAAGTTATTTACCAGACAGAATCAAGTGACAGCAATGGGACGTCATGCGATAAATTGAAAGCGATTTGGGCCTGTCAGCGGCTGAGTGGGATATCATTAACCACGTTCAACGGGGGTTTGTTTTCATTAGAATAGTCTCCCATGAGATAAGTCGTATCCGCAGTGTTGACATTGATTAACGAAGTATTGTGGGTAATGTGATGTCACTTTAAGCGTCTAGTTGCAACCAAAGTCCATAGAAGTGATTTCTATGGACTTTGGTTGCAACAAATGTACTCATTAACCGGAGCATTGCTCTCTTTTGTTAGTGATCAAATTTAGGGTTAACTGTGTAAGAAATATGATACCTAACTAAAGTATGGAACTGAAGAAATTTGACCCAAGTGAATTTCCAAGCAACCCTGACGACTATGAGTTGCTTGGAAAAGGAGGTTTTGGTGAAGTTAAAGTTTGTTATCATGCATCACTGGGCATGGTGGCTCTGAAGTTTATTTCTTTTACTGGGAGTGTTGGAGAAATACAAAAAGCTAAAAAGGAGTAAGAAATTTTACTGTAACTACATATTATGTTTGTTTTTATTGGACCGAATGTATCCGCATTAGTGCATTAAATAATTGTCCTTTTTTTCAGTATGGTAACTTTGTCTTAAAAACATCTTTGATTGCAATCTTAGAATCATGGGGTAATGAGTTGCATACATGGACACGCATTAAATATATACAGACATTTTAAAATCTAATATTCAGTTTAAAAAATCGAGTTCACTTATTTTCGATTGAATCTGATTAAACAGTTTATTGGGAAGGATTTACATCATGTATTAAGTTTAAACATTGCAATATCATATTCCTTACTGCTCAGTTATTTATAATAATCCTAAAACGGTTTAACGATTAATCTAAATCACTACATGATTTATAAGTGGCAAGAAACCCTATAAATGCTTAATCACTATTATATTAACAGGTTAGAAAAGGAAGCAAAAATCCTCCAACGAATGAAGCATCCCCACATTGTCACCTTCCATGGTGTGACATCACTTTTTGGAAGGGAGGGTCTTGTGATGGAATTCATGGAAGGTGGCAACTTGGATAATCTTCTCATGTCTAAGGTAGTTCTGTCTTGGACTGGGCGTCTTCGGCTCTTGCATGAATTGATATCAGCCATCAGTTACTTGCACAACCACGATAGGAAGAAAGCTTTCATTCATGGTGACATAAAACCACAGAATATTCTTCTCACAAAATCCAGGAGTCTGAAACTTGCCGACTTTGGTTCAGTGAACATCAGACAACGAACCGGTGCCAGCACAACAACATTCGAAATTCCTCATTCAACGCAACATACATGGCCATTCACTGCTCCTGAGTTTTTTAAGGATCTCTTTGCAGATAAAACACCGGCCATGGATATCTACAGGTAACTTATTTCTACACAACAAACATCACATAATTAGTTATTGTTCAACACCTGTTCATATGTATCTTAGGTTTGAGTGTTTGCTTAATGCTTAGGTTTCATCTAACTGAATATGACAAGTGAATATTTTCCAACAGTTATGGTATCATTGTGTACGAAGTGCTGACAAGAATACAAGCATACTCTGATTCTCCAGCTGGTAGAAATAATATTGTAGCAGCCATTGGCAATGGTACGAGGCCCAACCATAGAAAATTGGATGAGGTGGATAAGCAATTAAAACAACATCAAAAACAAGATCATGAAATTTTCCTCAAGTTACAATCTCTTATGAAAGACTGTTGGCAGCAAGAACCAACCAAACGACCCAAAGCTACAGAAAGTAAATGAATGTTGATTAATTATAATTGTTCTGTGTATCCCTTGTTCGTGCTTTAACAAACGCATAATAGATATTATTTACCAAATGATCAAACAGTTGTTTTTTGTCTAAATTTATTGTTTTCTACTAATGATATTGACATTATCCGAATGTACCGCTCAAGTTCCTTAAAATGGTATTTATAATGCACTTTAATATAATACATGTTTCAATGGAACATGCCCGTTTATTAGAGCTGTACTTTTTTATTTTTGATAGTCCTGGAAACCACCACCCAACAAATGGATGTGTCACCTGCCATGGAAGATTCAGGTACGTATATTAATGCTTAGCTATAATGTTGTAGAGTAATGTTTGACTTTGTATTTTTATAGATGTGGAAATATCTCTTCTGGCCAGTTCAGGTAGGTATAATAATACTAATATATGGTGCATGATAATAAGTGACTTCTTTTATAGATCGGATACACTCTCTCATGGGTAGTTCCTCTCATGGTATGTATAATAATACTAAGATATGGAGCATGATAATAAGTGACTTGGTACGTTTATAGATGCTGAAGCTCTAAACCATGAGTCACCTGCCACGGAAGGTTTAGGTATGTGTAATAATGCTAAGCTATGAAACATGGTAATGAAAGATTTTTTATCGATATGGAAGCCCTCACCCATGAGTTACCTGTCATAGGTTCGGGTAAATATGGTAATACTGAGATACGGAGCATTGTAATGAGTGACTAATTGTTATTTTCAATAGATATGGAAGTATCTGCCATGGAAGATTCAGGTTTGTATAATAATACTAAGCTGTGTAACGTTGTATTCAGCGACTTAATATTTTCATAGATGGAAACACCATCACCCCACGGGTGGATGAGTTACCTGGTGAGTTACCTTTCATGGATGGTACAGGTATCATGTTGGTTGAATGCTATCTTATATCATAACAAGAAATTGTAGCTCAATTAAGTTTCTGTTTGTGTTTATAGTTTAAGGTTTAAATCACGTACCTTTTACCCGTCTGTCCCCATATACACAGGCAAGACAAAACAAAAACGAAAAAAATCATTAAGGCCACTAACGTGTAGGATAAATGTGAAATAAATATATTCTTGTTGTTTATTTGATGCCATACTCTTATTTTTATCTTAGGATCTACATGCTTGATTGTGGGTGGTGATAAAGCAGACAACATTGTTGAAACTTATGACGTCAACAAGAAAAGTTTCAAACCAAGAAAGGTTGGTTTTTTATAATAATACATGAAAAAGTAAACTAACAAATTATTTTTTTATTATTATGTGATCAAAATATGAAACCATATTATCAGAATAAAAAATCTTTTTGATCTTCTATCTAAACATCAATACTAGAACTAAAAATAAAAGTTTCTGTTTCACAAAACAATGAAAACACGTTATTTATCTTTACCGATTAATATCTCTTTGTTTATTTATTGAAGTAAAAAAATTAAAATATTGAATTTTATCCACAGTCAACCTTGTATGAAAGGTTTGGTTCAACCAGTGTGAAGATAAACAACCATGTTTATACGGCTGGTGGTGATGATTCCAACTTTGTCGAATGTTTGGATTTAAACCAAGTTGATGGTGATTGGAACGAGGTGGCATCTATGAAGGAACGACGATGGCTTGCAGCATCTGCTGTGTTGAATGGTTGGTTCCTTATTATGTTTAACAATATATTGATGGATTATTATTGTAGAAAAATAGTGGTTTAAAGTTGAAATTCTAATAAGAGAGCTGAACTCTAATAAAAGGACATGTGTATTCTAATTATACAAACATTAGTATTGTCGCCTGAAAGCATTAACTTGTGTCAAGGTAAACTAAAACTAAGGTCCTATAGATTAGGATTAATTATAAAATGTTCAATTAAAAGAAATGTTTCTTCGGTTGCTTTATAAAGCTACAGACATGTCCAATACCAAATGCGTGAAATTGTTTTCCATTCTAAATTTATTAGTTATGTAACGAACATTTATATTCCAGATCAAATGTGTGTAGCAGGAGGATGGGGTGATGGTTTTGATATATTCTCATCAGTTGAATTATACAATCCAGTGGTGAATACATGGACAAACATTGCTCCAATGAAAACTAAACGACAGGACCATGCTCTTGTTTCTTATAATGGTTGGTATAATAAATATAAATGTAATGATAAAGTGGGCTGAATATGAACAGTAGCATGTGCACAATGATTTTTGGCTTGGTAAGTTTAGATCAGTGTTTCTCAACCTTTTATAGCTTGCGGACCGGTAACATTTCGAAACAAACTTTGCGGACCGGTTTACCTTAAAAAATCAACCCAAAATGTAATTCCGTCCAAAGTAGACCATGAACTCTACGGCATAGTGCTGCAAATTATGGAACTGGCGAAGTTCTAAATCAGTTTAAAATACGACGCATGTGCCTGTTTAACATTCAAGCCTGTTTTAAACCTCCTACATGCCCAATGATTACGTGTCAATCCCTATTATGACGCAAATAATCAACGTGTGAATTACTATTATGTCTTAATTAATTGCCAGGTCAAACAATTTTTATTATGATGCAATGAATCCACGTGTGAATCCCTACTATTTCGTAACAAACAGTCTACCTGGCAAAGAAAAATATGGTAAATATAAGGCTAAACTACAACGCAAACGTAAACCAAACGCTTGAAAAGAAAAAATCTCGTTTAGATTTGGATCACCTTGGTGCGATGTATTTCTCAACCCTGTGCGACCCATACTTTGGGAACCACTGCTTTAATCAATGGACAAGACTTGAACATCTTGCATTTTGCAATTGAGATATAAAATTGTAATATATTTGGCGGACTGGCAGGAAAGTTGACGCGGACCGGCGGTTGAGAACCACTGGTTTAGATCCTTTTTTCACAAAACAGTTGATCTGGTTCTTGTTGTTCTTTGTCAGGATTTTTCCCACAAATCATAATTCTTAATTTCCGCATTTAGTCCTAAATTTCTTGACTAAACTCAAATTATAAAACTCATTCATAATTGATATGATGGTTCTTGAGTTTAAAAACCTGTGAGTCGCTGTGACAGTTATACACTATTTTAAAGCATGTAATACACCTTAAATATTATGATCACAATCGTTGTAATATTAGCAGTTGAACGTTTTTTTTAAATAGTTTAATTAGTGAGTAAATAACATTAAAGAACTAAACCAATAAAGCGTGACTGGCGTGGCAAACCAAAAAATCTAAAAAAATAAACTTTACATAATAGTCTTATCAATCGTTTATATTATATCTGATTATTGAAATGGTAATACCAGGGAACTCATTACAGCTATATGCTCTCTTGTTAATATCATAACAAGATAAAGTTTTCTTATCAATAATTTCTAAATCTTATCAATAATCTGCATTGTTACATCATAATTGTTTTTAAAATAAATATTTTTTTGTAAACAATAAAAAATATTTTTTTTTGTTGACTGTTGTTGTCACACAGGTCGCTTGTTCCCATTTGGTGGATGTTATAAAGTTATTGGTAATCATATTGGTTTAGATTCAATAGAAAGTTTTGATCCAAGAAGATCATAACTTATTCTTTAAAATTCATTAGAAACACTTTACATCTTTAATAAAAATTAGAAATATTGTTAATTTTTAGTTTGATTGTAATCAAATATTTAATGATTTCAAACATAATTCATGTACAGGTCGCTTGTACACATTTGGTGGAGATGATAGTTCAAATCCTTTAAATTCAATGGAAAGTTTTGATCCAAGAGAAGGGAAATGGGAATCACTAAAACCAATGAATGAGAAAAGACATGCATTGTGTGGTGTTGTTTACAATGATGAGATTTACGCCATTGGTTTGTTGTTTATTCTATATATAAACAAGTTATTAATGATGTCACAGTGTAACATTATGTTGTGATAAACCAAATATACCAGGCAATCATGAAATATATTACACTGTTATATTCAGGATACATCGTATTATTTCTGACTTGCCTAATTTTATAAAAGAAAAGGTTCCAATGGACTACCCTATTCTTTATGTGTCTTGTAAAGTTATAATTAGTTTGCTTAATTAGTTATTTATTAAGGTGGTCGTGGATTAAATAGCGTCGAGCGGTATAACATACGAACCAACACTTGGACCAATGTTAGCAGCTTGAACCACGAGCGATATTGTTCTTGTGCTTGTGTTGTGAATGGGAAGATATACGTCATTGGAGGGTAAGTGGTCATGTGTTACTAATTATGGTTGTTTCTATTCAGTGTACAGAGAAGCACTGGTGTAAAGTATTTATCAAACCCCAAAATCTATTGCGATTCTTATGTAAGGCTTGGCGTGTCGCAAACTTTTGCCAATTAACAATCATTTGTGAAACAAGAGAGCTGAGCTCTAATGGGAGGCCACATGCATTTTGACTTTAAAAAGAATGATATGAATGAATGAATGCAACTTACTTTATCCTCCCATGGCCGGAATACGACAGTCGTTATAACACGGGTGTTCATACACCCGTGTTATATGTTACTTTGTGGGTAATTATTTTTTAGGAGAGTTTTTTATTTACTTTTTATGTATGGCTATTATTTGGACAACCTATTAGTGACCACTGGGTTGGAGCAATTGCCGGTAAGTGTCTTGTCCAAAGACACATACGCCCACAATGGTAACAGCATCGAGCCTTGAACCCATTACCTCTGGGTTAAAGGCAGGCGGGCTAACCAACTGTGCTATGGCGCCAGGTATATACGCATAACATACACCGCAAAGTTCATGAGTTGCACTACTCTAAAATAAATTGCCATCATTTATATACATACCCGATTCACAACACATTTTTTAGCAAGTTTTGGCAAGATTTTAATAAATATAAATCTTTTCAGCTGGGTAGCAAACTAACCAGGAATCCACTTTGCAATAGACACTTTATGTATATTTTGCCTAAAATCCCAAGTTTGACATAAGTACAAGTATTAGCACAAACACTTGTGTTACTACAAAGCAATATGTCAGTCAAAAACAGAAATCTGTTAAAATATATCTCGTCCCTAAAGGCTTTAAAACATTGTATCTATGTTTACATTGTCCATGCCACATATTTAATGTGTTTAAAAATGTAATGAGATAAAGACCAAATTTAACTTATTTTGCCACAGTGATGAAACATTAAAATCAATTGAGGCTTATGATGCAACAATCAATAAATGGAAGATTGAAACCAACATGGAGACACCAAGAGATAGTGCATCAGTTGTAGCTTTGTAAACAAAGTGAAACATTGTTTTAAACAAGCTTTTCCCTTCATACATTTACTAATTAAAAGTTAGTTTCATAATTTAGAAGCTTTCATTTATTACATCACAATTCACTCTATGCACTTTAAATGTGTTCTATTAACCCCAAAAGTATAAACTAGGCAACCAGATCAAGCAAATGAATTTATTTCAATCTGAGAAAAAATGTTTTTAACTAAGTTGTTTTTCTTGGT
The DNA here is from genome assembly GCF_009617815.1 of Ciona robusta. Classification (NCBI taxonomy): domain Eukaryota; kingdom Metazoa; phylum Chordata; class Ascidiacea; order Phlebobranchia; family Cionidae; genus Ciona; species Ciona robusta. Next base: position 787,264 of record NC_143246.1, read on the forward strand.
TTAAACAACTTGTGTTTTCTATTTTACTTGTAACCATTAACTGAGGTTGTTCTAATGTGTTTGAGCTTCCTGGCATTTGATGTTCTTTCCATGTATATTGTGACAAATGAACCACACAAGTTATCAGTGGGGACATCCTGGGGTGATAACATGGTTTGTCAAGACAATTATCAACAAGTATGATAATCACAACTCACAAACCAATCTATGCATTTCAATTATGAGCTTTTCCGTATTTTGCTTTAAACAAACTGTATTTTGTAACTGTGTTGTATAATTTTTTTTTTCAGGATTGTTTTTCCATAGTGACAACATTTTATAATCAATATTTGTAGAAATCGCTTTTAAGTAGTACGTATACATATTTTAGCTTTTCTTAATTTCCCCATCACTATCCTGTCTTTGCAATTAAAATGTGAACTCATTGTTTTAATTAGAGTGTTGAAACAACTGGTATTAAAACGTGATTTTATATTTGTTACTATATAGTGTTAGATGCAGTGTTTGCACTAACAATTCGCACAACAAACTAAACATGAGATACAGCATAATGTGTGGTAAAAATCAGGATAAGAGGGAAAACAATAAATTTAATAAAAACAAACAAGGCATGTGAATATTATTCATAAGAGAAGAGATGGAAAATGTTCAGTAATAATAATGATGGTTTTTTCAAAACAACTACCGAGTTTATAAACATTATTCATGAAAATGACATCTCAGTGATGATAAAATGTGATTATAAGTAGTAACTTCTGGATGCTAAAGCATTTCTAGATTTTTTTATCATTGTTCTGTTTATGTGATTAAATGGTACTCAATGTGCACCACCAAATGTTATGATAAATGTTGGTCAAAAGTTTAGTTATACTGTTTTTCTTTCTAATAAAAATAACATTTTTTTTACTTTCCAGTTATTAGTGTGTAATCACGCTGGTAAAACCTTTTTTCTGATTAATCTATTTGTTCTACCTTCTAGCATCACTGTAGGAACTGTGGGTTAATTTACTGCAACACATGTAGTGACAACACCATGCCTCTTGCATCATCTGCTAAACCTGTTAGAGTATGTGATACATGTCATACAACATTACTTCAAAGGTTTTCAGCCAGCAATTCTGCAGCTTGATTTATAATTACTTTATAATATGATGATTTTGACCATGCATTGCATTTGTGGCCATTGGAGCCAAACTTTTGAAAATGCAGGGGAGGCAGGGATAGTTAGACACCCAATCCTACGAAACAAAATCTAAATTATTGGTTGTAATATTTGACTGATTAATGCAGTGCAGAAAATTCTGGGGTTAGCCAGCCCACCCTGCCACCCCAGGTTCGGCGCCTATGTTAGTGACCTTATGACCCCAAAGTCATGAAAGTATTCTGTACTAGCCGTTCACTTATTGCACTTATTTACATTATTTCAAATTCCCTTTAAGTAATTTATTTGGTTAATAATTTGGTCTATGCTATTTGGATAGATTATGCTGTTCCAGAATCTCGATAAATATTTCAAGTTTACCAAACAGCGTTCCGGTAGTTGCGAGATAATTTAAACCCGGATTGCAATAAATTCAATTGCTTTATCTAAATAAATTTATAGTTCCAGAAGCTCTGGTTTTACAAATCCAGCCATTGCTATTGTTTAGATATTGAAAAATTAAGATATTCCAATTTGAAAGGTGTTAACGCTACTTTGTATTGAGACTTATTTTATGTGCAATCTTTTTCCTATTTTGATCTCAAAACTTGGTGTCCATGATTTATACTAGATTTACATTACAACTAATTTGTCATTTCATTTTTCTAAATTCTTGAAATTCAACATTTCTGTTGCAGATCGTAATAAATATTTTTTTTGAATAATCTTTTATAATAGACCGTGCTCATTCATTAGGGCTAAACTCTCTTGTAATATAAATTGCGTCATCATCCGCCCAGACTGCCACCACCAGGTACTTCCCCTTATTCTCTCCCCAAATATTTTCGAAAAGAGGAACTAACCATAACGACTTAATGTTCGGTTGTTGGGCGTTGTTCCTTGTTAATATTTGAGGTGATTGTTAAACTTTGTTTCGATTCTTTGTATGATGGATAATTAATGCTAATTCACATTGTTAATACGTAACAGTTCTTAGTTTCAGCGATTTGAAAGTGTTTAATGTAAAGAGTGAAATAACAAGCATATTCAAGAGCATTCAATGCTGTTTTATTCAATTTATAACTGACATAAGTTTGCTTGAACTTAGATCATGTTAAGAATTGATATATGTAAAAGTACCAGGAACACATATGTAATAACCTACATACTAATTTTTTAAACTTTAAAATAATACTAACATATTCAACATCAAAATATAAAGCCTTAATTGCTGATGATAAGCATTACGTTAACTTATGTGATTTTTTCTAATTAATAAGTTGATAAATATACAAGTGTATGCTTTAATAAGTATACTGATTGAACTGGCATTTGACCAGCACTGTAGCACAGTCGATAGAGTGCTTTGTAATTTTGGAAAAAAAATTATACAGCGGGTATCAGTGAGGCCTAAGAACATTTTAAATCCACAATTTTCACTGGTCACCAGCTTAAGAATTACCAATAAATAACACCTTACTGTCATGTTAAGTTTTACTACTTGACTGATACCCGCTGTGTAATGTGGCCTATCATTAATTATTTATTACATCACAATATCAATATTTTATGTTTAATACAGTTTCGTATAAGTTCACATATCGCACTGTTTTATTTCGCAATAAAATGCTTAACAAATCGAAGATGCGAAGCCTTTACATAACAAAGAAAGAAAATGATTATAGTGGGACTGTAGGAGTACTGATAATTCCTAAGCATTGTTCTTGATTTGAAATATAATTTTAGATATGTTGCTTTATTCAAACATTACATTACAGGTTGTAGTATTTCATTTTATAAAACTTGTATTCTAGGCCTATGCCCCAATATAAATGTATAGCTCCCACTGAATAAACAGGATTGGTGGTTGGGTTAAATCACTCCGTGCTGATCCGACTTCATATACAGGCTTCAGCGGGGTGCTATATCTACTGTAGTACTAAATGCTTTTATAACCAGAGACCAAACAGTTCATGATATCTTGCTATATTTTATTCCTTTTTCTGGTACACAAGTACACAATATAGTATCGGGCAAAAGCTTACTTAACGGCCTGTGTCGTGATATATTCGTTCCGATTGATGTATTTGTACCGAGCGCCGAGACGTTACTGCACATGCGTAGTAGGTCGGAACAAATACAATACGAGCTCTAATAAATACGTACCGACTAAAAAAAGTTAGGGGGAAAAATATTACTTTATTTATTTATTTTCCTTTTTTGAATTATTTTTTTTCAATGAAATAACATGCTGGTGACATACATAGATGTATGCGTAAGTTATATTTTCGCGAAAATATTTGAAAATTTAATATTTATATGATTCTAAGTTATGATCATACTTTTTTATATTTAACACCCATCCCCGCACTTTTTTTAAACAAAATAATGTTTCATTTTTTAGGTATTACGTTACGCTATAACATATTCAAAGCTGGATCGGTTTAGAATTCTATAAATATGTTTTAGATGACAAATATTAATATTTATAGTTAATATTTTATAATAATTTAGAATAATTCAAATTTTTTTAGAATCGGTACCGCTGGGGTCTAGTTATAAGTACAGTGCCCAAATTTTATGTTGGTAACACGAGTAGAAGGTATCGAAAGTGGCCGCTATAATTTTTGTATTCTAGGATCACCTTGGTCCACCAGCACCTGTAAGTTATAACTAAAATTTGCTTATTAAACTAGCATAAAATAAGTTTAATAGTGGTACTTACTTTTTCTAGGCTACAAACAACATACCAACTCAGTTCTGCTGACTTTAAATCAAAAACTAAAGGTTTTAACGTGTAAACGTCGTTTCTGGAACTTTTATAACGGAGGGTCGTAATAAATTTGGACCGGGTGGTCACTGTATTTGTTCCGACCTACTGCGCGTGCGCAGGAGCGTCACGGCGCATGCGCAATAGCGCCCGGTACAAATATATCAATTGAAACGAATATATTACGACACCGGGCAAGGGCTCCTAAGAGCCCGCCATGAACCTAGACTGACTTCGAGGTCTCAGTGGCGTTAGTTGGGTAGTTCTTGTTATTGTGTTAAGGAAAGGCAAGTTATTTACCAGACAGAATCAAGTGACAGCAATGGGACGTCATGCGATAAATTGAAAGCGATTTGGGCCTGTCAGCGGCTGAGCGGGATATCATTAACCCCGTTCAACGGGGGTTTGTTTTCATTAGAATAGTCTCCCATGAGATAAGTCGTATCCGCAGTGTTGACATTGATTAACGAAGTATTGTGGGTGATGTGATGTCACTTTAAGCGTCTAGTTGCAACCAAAGTCCATAGAAGTGATTTCTATGGACTTTGGTTGCAACAAATGTACTCATTAACCGGAGCATTGCTCTCTTTTGTTAGTGATCAAATTTAGGGGTAACTGTGTAAGAAATATGATACCTAACTAAAATATGGAGCTGAAGAAATTTGACCCAAGTGAATTTCCAAGCAACCCTGACGACTATGAGTTGCTTGGAAAAGGAGGTTTTGGTGAAGTTAAAGTTTGTTATCATGCATCACTGGGCATGGTGGCTCTGAAGTTTATTTCTTTTACTGGGAGTGTTGGAGAAATACAAAAAGCTAAAAAGGAGTAAGAAATTTTACTGTAACTACATATTATGTTTGTTTTTATTGGACCGAATGTATCCGCATTAGTGCATTAAATAATTGTCCTTTTTTTCAGTATGGTAACTTTGTCTTAAAAACATCTTTGATTGCAATCTTAGAATCATGGGGTAATGAGTTGCATACATGGACACGCATTAAATATATACAGACATTTTAAAATCTAATATTCAGTTTAAAAAATCGAGTTCACTTATTTTCGATTGAATCTGATTAAACAGTTTATTGGGAAGGATTTACATCATGTATTAAGTTTAAACATTGCAATATCATATTCCTTACTGCTCAGTTATTTATAATAATCCTAAAACGGTTTAACGATTAATCTAAATCACTACATGATTTATAAGTGGCAAGAAACCCTATAAATGCTTAATCACTATTATATTAACAGGTTTGAAGGTGAAGCAAAAATCCTCCAACGAATGAAGCATCCCCACATTGTCACCTTCTATGGTGTGACATCACTTTTTGGAAGGGAGGGTCTTGTGATGGAATTCATGGAAGGTGGCAACTTGGATAATCTTCTCATGTCTAAGATAGTTCTGTCTTGGACTGGGCGTCTTCGGCTCTTGCATGAATTGATATCAGCCATCAGTTACTTGCACAACCACGATAGGAAGAGGGCTTTCATCCATGGTGACATAAAACCACAGAATATTCTTCTCACAAAATCCAGGGTTCTGAAACTTGCCGACTTTGGTTCAGTGAATATTAGTGAACAAACCGGTGCCAGCACAACAACATTTGAAATTCCTCATTCAATGCAACATACATGGCCATTCACTGCTCCTGAGTTTCTTAAGGATCTCTTTGCAGATAAAACACCGGGCATGGATATCTACAGGTAACTTATTTCTACATAACAAACATAACATAATTAGTTATTGTTCAATGTTTTCAGTTTCGGCATCATTGTGTACGAAATGCTGACAAGAATACGTGCATACTCTGATTCTCCAGCTGGTAGAAATAATATTGTAGCAGCCATTGGCAATGGTACGAGGCCCAACCATAGAAAATTGGATGAGGTGGATAAGCAATTAAAACAATATCAAAAACAAGATCATGAAATTTTCCTCAAGTTACAATCTCTTATGAAGGAATGCTGGCAGCAAGAACCAACCAAACGACCCAAAGCTACAGAAAGTAAATGAAAGTTTCTGTGTTTCTTTTATATATGTGCTGTACTTTTTACAAATCATTTAACTAATGTTTTTGATAGTTTTGGAAACCACCACCCAACAATTGGATAAGTCACCTGCCATGGGATGTTTCGGTACGTATAATAATACTAAGCTGTGAAACATGGTAATGAAAAACTTTTTTATAGATATGGAAGCCCTGACCCATGAGTTACCTGCCATAGATGGTTCAGGTAAGTATGATAATACTGAGATACATTTTTTTAAGTATCTGGTTTGATCAAACCATTTGTTAATTAATCTCCAATTGTGTTGTTTAAAATATGAACATTCCTTTTAAAGTTATGAATATATATTATGATTTGAATTTACTGAAGAGATAAAAAGACATGTAAAAAATGAGATGTGCAGCAATAGACATATTAAGGAACGGTGTTGGATAAACGTGATATATTCTTGTCATTACTTAGGATCAACATGCATGATTATGGGTGGTGATAAAGCAAAGAAAATTGTTGAAACCTATTTTTTAACCCGTATTGAAAAAAAAATTTCCCCCAAGGAATGAAGCATCCCCACATTGTCACCTTCTATGGTGTGACATCACTTTTTGGAAGGGAGGGTCTTGTGATGGAATTCATGGAAGGTGGCAACTTGAATGAACTTCACATGTCTAAGATAGTTCTGTCTTGGACTGGCCGTCTTCGGCTCTTGCATGAACTGATATCAGCCATCAGTTACTTGCACAACCACGATAGGAAGAGGGCTTTCATCCATGGTGACATAAAACCACATAATATTCTTCTCACAAAATCCAGGCTTCTGAAACTTGCCGACTTTGGTTCAGTGAATATTAGTGAACAAACCGGTGCCAGCACAACAACATTTGAATTTCCTCATTCAATGCAACATACATGGCCATTCACTGCTCCTGAGTTTCTTAAGGATCTCTTTGCAGATAAAACACCGGGCATGGATATCTACAGGTAACTTATTTCTACATAACAAACATAACATAATTAGTTATTGTTCAATGTTTTCAGTTTCGGCATCATTGTGTACGAAATGCTGACAAGAATACGTGCATACTCTGATTCTCCAGCTGGTAGAAATAATATTGTAGCAGCCATTGGCAATGGTACGAGGCCCAACCATAGAAAATTGGATGAGGTGGATAAGCAATTAAAACAATATCAAAAACAAGATCATGAAATTTTCCTCAAGTTACAATCTCTTATGAAGGAATGCTGGCAGCAAGAACCAACCAAACGACCCAAAGCTACAGAAAGTAAATGAAAGTTTCTGTGTTTCTTTTATATATGTGCTGTACTTTTTACAAATCATTTAACTAATGTTTTTGATAGTTTTGGAAACCACCACCCAACAATTGGATAAGTCACCTGCCATGGATGGTTCAGGTAAGTATGATAATACTGAGCTGTGGAACATGGTAATGAAAAACTTTTTTATAGATATGGAAGCCCTGACCCATGAGTTACCTGCCATAGATGGTTCAGGTAAATATGATAATACTGAGATGCATTTTTTTAAGTATCTGGTTTGATCAAACCATTTGTTAATTAATCTCCAATTGTGTTGTTTAAAATATGAACATTCCTTTTAAAGTTATGAATATATATTATGATTTGAATTTACTGAAGAGATAAAAAGACATGTAAAAAATGAGATGTGCAGCAATAGACATATTAAGGAACGGTGTTGGATAAACGTGATATATTCTTGTCATTACTTAGGATCAACATGCATGATTATGGGTGGTGTTAAAGCAAAGAAAATTGTTGAAACCTATTTTTTAACCCGTATTGAAAAAAAAATTTCCCCCAAGGAATGAAGCATCCCCACATTGTCACCTTCTATGGTGTGACATCACTTTTTGGAAGGGAGGGTCTTGTGATGGAATTCATGGAAGGTGGCAACTTGGATAATCTTCTTATGTCTAAGATAGTTCTGTCTTGGACTGGCCGTCTTCGGCTCTTGCATGAATTGATATCAGCCATCAGTTACTTGCACAACCACGATAGGAAGAAAGCTTTCATCCATGGTGACATAAAACCACATAATATTCTTCTCACAAAATCCAGGAGTCTGAAACTTGCCGACTTTGGTTCAGTGAATATTAGTGAACAAACCGGTGCCAGCACAACAACATTTGAATTTCCTCATTCAATGCAACATACATGGCCATTCACTGCTCCTGAGTTTCTTAAGGATCTCTTTGCAGATAAAGCACCGGGCATGGATATCTACAGGTAACTTATTTCTACATAACAAACATAACATAATTAGTTATTGTTCAATGTTTTCAGTTTCGGCATCATTGTGTACGAAATGCTGACAAGAATACGTGCATACTCTAATTCTCCAGCTGGTAGAAATAATATTGTAGCAGCCATTGGCAATGGTACGAGGCCCAACCATAGAAAATTGGATGAGGTGGATAAGCAATTAAAACAATATCAAAAACAAGATCATGAAATTTTACTCAAGTTACAATCTCTTATGAAGGAATGCTGGCAGCAAGAACCAACCAAACGCCCCAAAGCTACAGAAAGTAAATGAAAGTTTCTGTGTTTCTTTTATATATGTGCTGTACTTTTTACAAATCATTTAACTAATGTTTTTGATAGTTTTGGAAACCACCACCCAACAATTGGATAAGTCACCTGCCATGGAATGTTTCGGTACGTATAATAATACTGAGCTGTGGAACATGGTAATGAAAAACTTTTTTATAGATTTGGAAGCCCTGACCCATGAGTTACCTGCCATGGAAGGTTTAGGTACGTGTAATAATGCTGACCTGTGAAACATGGTATTGAAAGATTTTTTATAGATATGGAAGACCTCACCCATGAGTTACCTGCCATAGATGGTTCAGGTAAGTATGATAATACTGAGATTTTTTTAAGTATCTGGTTTGATCAAACCATTTGTTAATTAATCTCCAATTGTGTTGTTTAAAATATGAACATTCCTTTTAAAGTTATGAATATATATTATGATTTGAATTTACTGAAGAGATAAAAAGACATGTAAAAAATGAGATGTGCAGCAATAGACATATTAAGGAACGGTGTTGGATAAACGTGATATATTCTTGTCATTACTTAGGATCAACATGCATGATTATGGGTGGTGTTAAAGCAAAGAAAATTGTTGAAACCTATTTTTTAACCCGTATTGAAAAAAAAATTTCCCCCAAGGAATGAAGCATCCCCACATTGTCACCTTCTATGGTGTGACATCACTTTTTGGAAGGGAGGGTCTTGTGATGGAATTCATGGAAGGTGGCAACTTGAATGAACTTCACATGTCTAAGATAGTTCTGTCTTGGACTGGCCGTCTTCGGCTCTTGCATGAATTGGTATCAGCCATCAGTTACTTGCACAACCACGATAGGAAGAGGGCTTTCATCCATGGTGACATAAAACCACAGAATATTCTTCTCACAAAATCCAGGAGTCTGAAACTTGCCGACTTTGGTTCAGTGAATATTAGTGAACAAACCGGTGCCAGCACAACAACATTTGAATTTCCTCATTCAATGCAACATACATGGCAATACACTGCGCCTGAGTTTCTTAAGGATCTCTTTGCAGATAAAACACCGGGCATGGATATCTACAGGTAACTTATTTCTACATAACAAACATAACATAATTAGTTATTGTTCAATGTTTTCAGTTTCGGCATCATTGTGTACGAAATGCTGACAAGAATACGTGCATACTCTGATTCTCCAGCTGGTAGAAATAATATTGTAGCAGCCATTGGCAATGGTACGAGGCCCAACCATAGAAAATTGGATGAGGTGGATAAGCAATTAAAACAATATCAAAAACAAGATCATGAAATTTTTCTCAAGTTACAATCTCTTATGAAGGAATGCTGGCAGCAAGAACCAACCAAACGACCCAAAGCTACAGAAAGTAAATGAAAGTTTCTGTGTTTCTTTTATATATGTGCTGTACTTTTTACAAATCATTTAACTAATGTTTTTGATAGTTTTGGAAACCACCACCCAACAATTGGATAAGTCACCTGCCATGGGATGTTTCGGTACGTATAATAATACTGAGCTGTGGAACATGGTAATGAAAGATTTTTTTATAGATTTGGAAGCCCTGACCCATGAGTTACCTGCCATAGATGGTTCAGGTAAGTATGATAATACTGAGATGCATTTTTTTAAGTATCTGGTTTGATCAAACCATTTGTTAATTAACCTCCAATTGTGTTGTTTAAAATATGAACATTCCTTTTAAAGTTATGAATATATATTATGATTTGAATTTACTGAAGAGATAAAAAGACATGTAAGAAATGAGATGTGCAGCAATAGACATATTAAGGAACGGTGTTGGATAAACGTGAGATATTCTTGTCATTACTTAGGATCAACATGCATGATTATGGGTGGTGATAAAGCAAAGAAAATTGTTGAAACCTACGTGTTGGGTAAATGTGAGATATTCTTGTTTATTATTTGATGTCATACTCTTATTTTTACTTAGGATCTACATGCTTGATTATGGGTGGTTATAGAGCAGAGAAAATTGTTGAAACCTATGACGTCAACAAGAAAAGTTTCAAACCAAGAAAGGTTGGTTGTTTTTTATAATAAATTAATAATACATGAGAAGAAAACTAACAAAATATTTTTATATTATTATATATAGAACAATATTCTTATCATGGGTTTTTATTTGATCTTTCATCTAAACATATCAATACTAGAACTAAAAATAAATCTTCTGTTTCACAAAACAATGAAAATACGTTATCTATGTTTACCAATTGATATCTCTTTGTTTATTTAATGAAGTAAAAACTTGAAATATTGAATTTTATCCGCAGTCAACCTTGTATGGAAGGTATGCTTCAACCAGTGTGAAGATAAACAACCATGTTTATACGGCTGGTGGTGGTAAATCCAACTTTGTCGAATGTTTGAATTTAAACCAAGTTGATGGTGATTGGTACAAGGTGGCATCTATGATTAAACAACGGCATGTTGCAGCATCTGCTGTGTTGAATGGTTGGTTCCTTATTATGTTTAACAATATATTGGTGGATTATTATTGTAGAAAAATAGTGGTTTAAAGTTGAAATCCTAATAAGAGAGCTGAATTCTAATGAAAGGACACGTAAATTCTAATTTAAAAAACATTAGTATTGTCGCCTGAAAGCATTAACTTGTGTCAAGGTAAACTAAATCTAAATGTCCTATAGATTAGGATTAATTATAAAATGTTCAAGTAAAAGGAATGTTTCTTCGGTTGCTTTATAAAGCTACAGACATGTCCAATACCAAATAAGTGAAATTATTTCCCATTCTAAATTTATTAGTTATGTAACGAACATTTATATTCCAGATGAAATGTGTGTAGCAGGAGGAAGGGATGGTAGTAATATATTATCATCAGTTGAATTATACAATCCAGTGGTGAATACATGGACAATCATTGCTCCAATGAAAACTAAACGATATCAACATGCTCTTGTTTCTTATAATGGTTGGTATAATAAATATAAATGTAATGATAAAGTGGGCTGAATATGAACAGTAGCATGTGCACAATGATTTTTGGCTTCGTAAGCTTAGATCCTTTTTCGCCAAACAGTTAATCTGGTTCTTGTTGTTCTTTGCCAGTTTAGTCCTAAATTTCTTGACTAAACTGAAATCCTAAAACTTATTCATAATTGATATGATGGTTCTTGAGTTTTAAAATCCTGTGACAGTTATACACTATTGTAAAACATGTAATACACCTTAAATATTATGATCACAATCGTTGTAATATTAGCAGTTGAACGTCTTTTTTTTAACTCCTTAGGGACGAGTAGTGCAAATATGCATTTTGAAACAGGTGTTCACATAAAAGTTCATAATTTTGTTTATAGTAGGTAAAATTTCTTACAGTTGGTTTTATTTGAAAGAGGAAGGAATTATCCACCAATATAACGTTTGAAAAAGGCATCATAGCATTTAAAAGTTTTTACCAAACTTGATTTGAAAACCGTAATGTATTTTTTAAGAAGATGGTCTATATTCTGCCCAAAAATCAAGGTTTTAACCTCATTCTGTCCAATAAAAGCGATTTTATTTGATCTCTATGTTGCTCTGGTGCTTCCCCGTCTAAGTTACCGGTTAAAAATGTGGTTTTGCGTAAAAACGGCCATGTCAGCTGTTTTTGCAAGTTTTTTAGGTATTCTGAAGCAATTTTTAAATAAATTATGTTTTTGTGTGTATAATCTAACTTCATTTTGCTTCTGCATGTTGTTTCTACCTTTACATTCATAATAAATCGGTTTTGGCAAGTTTTGTTACGATTTTAGCGAAAATGAACTTTCAAAAAATGACGTCATCAGGTTATAAGTGACGTAATTGACCCCTTTGACGTCACCAATTCAAACAATCATTTTAGTTAGGTATTAAACAAACCAGGAATCAACTTTGCACTAGATTCCTTATGTATTTTTTACCTAAAACCCCAAATTACACATAAATACAAGATTTCTGATGACGTCATTCAAAATTTGATGACGTCATCAAAAAAATCAAAATACAATCTTGTAGCAATTTTTCCAAAGAACAAAAGTCTAATTGATCTTATTTCGCCAGCACAAACACCTGTGTCGCTAGAGAGCAATATGTGACAGTCGGTCAAAAATGAAAATTTGTTAAAATATATCTCGTCCCCAAAGGGTTAAATAGTTCAATTAGTGAGTAAATAAGTTAAAAATAACATTAAAGAACTAAGCCAATACTGACTGTGTCGGACGTAAAAAATCTAAAAAATAAACTTTTACATAATAGTCTTATCAATCGTTTATATTATATCTGTATTATTGAAATGGTAACACCAGAGCACTCATTATAGCTATATGCTCTCTTGTTAATCTTATATGAAAATATAGTTTTCTTATCAATAATTTTTACATTTTATTTCATCAATAATCTGCATTGTTACATCAAATTTGTTTTTATGATGAATATTTTCTTGTCGACAAAACAATAAAATATTTTTATTTGATGACTGTTGTTATTATTCAAACAATACTATTGTTGTCATACAGGCCGCTTGTTCGCATTTGGTGGATGTGGTAAAGTTATTGGTAATCTCGTTGGTTTGGAGTCAATGGAAAGTTACGATCCAAGAGAAGGGATATGGAAATCACTGAAACCAATGAATGAGGAAAGACGTGGATTGTGTGGTGTTGTTTACAATGATGAGATTTACGCCATTGGTTCGTTGTTTATTCTATATATACAAGTTATTAATGATGTCACATTGTAACATTACGTTGTGATAAACCAAATATACCAGGCAATCATGAAATATATTACACTGTTATATTCAGGATACATCTTACTATTTCTAACTTGCCTAATTTTATAAAAAAAATGGTGCCAATGGATTACCCTATACTTTAAAACTATTATTAGTTTGCTTAATTAGTTATTTATTAAGGTGGTCGTGGATTAAAAAGCGTAGAGCGGTATAACATACGAACCAACACTTGGACTTATGTGGGCAGCTTGAACCACGCGCGATTTGGTTCTTGTGCTTGTGTTGTGAATGGGGAGATATACGTCATTGGAGGGTAAGTGGTCATGTGTTACTAATTATGGTTGTTTTTACTCAGTGTGCAGAGAAGCACTGGTGTAAAGTATTTATCAAACCCCAAAATCTATTGGGACCTGTTTCTTATGTAAGGCTTGGCGAGTCGCAAACTTTCACCAGTTAACAATAATTTGTGAAACAAGAGAGCTGAGCTCTAATGGGAGGCCACATGCATTTTGACTTTAAATAGAATGATATGAATGAATGCAACTTACTTTATTCTCCCTTGGCCGGAATACGACAGTCGTTATAACACCGGTGTTCATACACCTTGTGCCAGCTTACGAGTTACCATGTATGTTACTTTGTGGGTAATTATTTTTAGGAGAGTTTTTTATTTACTTTTTATGTGTGGCTGATAATTTGGACAACCTATTAGTGACTAATGGGTTGGAGCAATTGCCGGTAAGTGTCTTGTCCAAAGACACATAAGCCAACAATGGTAGCAGCGCAGAGCCCTGAACCCATTATCACTGGGTTAAAGGCAGGCACGCTAACCAACTGTGCTATGGCGCCGGGTATATACGCATAACTAACATACACCGCAAAGTTTATGAGTTGCACTACTCTAAATAAATTTGCCATCATTTATATACATACCCGATTCACAACACATGTGTCAACGCGTTGTCTGGCTGACTCGAATACTATCACACGTCATAGGTTTATTTCTAAAGTGTTATATTTCTTACTAGACCTTTTGTACAATCATGTTCAATTGTAAATATTGCATAGATTGCGATTGAATGGAATTATCTACCAATATAAAATTTGAAAGGGTATCATAGCATTTAAAAGTGTTTAATGTATTTTTAAGTAGATAGTGTATTTTGCCCATAAATCATGGATTTAATGTCACTCCATCAAAGAAAACTTTTTATTTGATCTCTATGTTGGTCTGAGGCTTCCCCTTCTAAAATACGGGTTAAAATAGGAAACCTCAGCAGTTTTTACACGTTTTTTAGGGTTTAATTAAATTTAAAGTAGTTGAATAACACCAGCCCTACCCATCTAATAATATTAATTATCTTGTGTTAGTTATGGTGATGCTGCATTAAAATCAATTGAGGCTTATGATGCAACAATCAATAAATGGAAGATTGAAACCAACACGGAGACACCAAGACGTTGTGCATCAGTTGTAGCTTTGTAAACAAAGTGAAAAATTGTTTTAAACAAGCTTTTCCCTTCATATATTGACGAATAAAAAGTTAGTTTAATAACTTAGAAGCTTTCATTTATTACATCACAATTTACTCTGTGCACTTCAAATGTGTTAATTCATGTATATTTCTAATTTGAAATGATGTCGAGTTTTAAATTTGTTCTATCAACCCCATAAGAATACACAAGGCAACCAGATCAAGCAAATAAATTTATTTTAATCTGAGAAAAATGTTTTTAACTGCGGTGTTTTTCTTGGTTTAAACAACTTGTGTTTTCTATTTTACTTGTAACCATTAACTGAGGTTGTTCTAATGTGTTTTACCTTCCTGGCATTGAAGTGCGTTTTTATTGTGAGCTCTTCTGTATTTTGCTTTAAACAATTTGTATTTGCAACTGTTTTTTAAAAGATTGTTTTTACAAAGTGCCAACTTTTATAATAAATATTTGTAGAAATCAGTTAAATGCAAAGTTTTGTAAAAAATAAAAATGTGATTTTAAGTAGTAATTTCTACATATTTTAGCTTTTATTTCGGCATGTGAATATTATTTATAAGAGAAGAATTGAAAAATGTTTAGTAATAATGATGGTTTTTTCAAAACAACTACCGAGTTTATAAACTATATTCATGAAAATGACATCTCAGTGATGATAAAATGTGATCTTAAGTAGTAACTTCTGAAAGCTAAAGCATTTCTAGATTTTTCCATGTTCTGTTTGTGCGATTAAATGGGAATAAGTACATTGTTTAATTTCCAGATTAAAATGGCGCTCCAATAAGAAATTAAAATTTGTATAAAGATAGGGATGCTAGAAAGCTACAATTTTAAAAACGAAACAACTTTTGAAATGTTGTGTGAAATTAAACGTATGTACAAATTTTATTTTTTTGTTGGGATGCCCTTTTAAACAACTTGTAATTAATACTTGACTAATATGTGTTAATTAACATTCTTAATTGTAATAAAACTTTTCCCATAATTATGAAATGTCTTTAATTTGAGCTCCTATGAGCGCTTCGCATTAAGCGCTGTTTTATAGGATATCCATGTAACGTGCTTTTCTATTGTGACGTCAACACTGCAACGTATTCGCATCAACGCGAAAACGGCGACGTGAAATCGCGAAACCGGATTCGGTTGTGGGCGTTTCGGAGGCTGGACTTGACCAAACAAATTGACGTTTTTCTTGGGCAAACTTGTTCGGAGTATAAGTTGCGTGAAACTGGAATACCGTCTTTTTTGTCGTATGCACTGTCGTGGCGAGTACTAGTTGTAAGTTAACAGAATTAGTTTTGCGGGTGGTTCTACATACATTAAAACAAAGTATATGCAGAAAAATAAAGTGTAGGGAACGTATTCCTAAACAGCAAAAAAGTTTTTTCCTTCGTTCAGTAAAAGTTTAAATTTGTTTGTTCGTTATCAATGTATATACGCGCGGATTGGGATTTTAATATCTAGCATTCACGTTACTTTTTTTATTTACCAGACTGCAGAGTATGTCAGGTGCACAAGCGATTTTTTTTACAAACTTTTGGTGATGGCCGCCATAATTTGTTCTACGCACGCAAATTAATTAAACAATGAACAAAATACGTAATAAATTAAGTAGGATTTCCTATTGTGGCTTGAAAATGTACATGGTTTGCACGCCGATTTTTGAGGATAGCACGCGCCGCGCACACGAAAAATAACCATCTTGCATGCGCGAGATCTCGTCAGGAAATGCCATACTCTGCAGACTGGTAAATAGCCTATAGCTATACATGTAACATGTATTTTTCCATATAAAATTGGTCATTATTTACATTAAAGTCAAGCCAAATTGTTGTTAAGTTATCGTAAATGCATTCTAGTAATGTTTTTCATGGCAGAAAAAATAACTAACTTTTTAACATTTTACACAATGGGAGCTAAGAAGACTATAAAATAATTACCAAACAAAACCCTAATTAAAAATAACATTTAATTTGAGGTTACTTTGTTTAGAAAGTCAGAGCAGTAGTTTAAGTCGTTATTTTTATAAACCATGCAATTAAATGCTTTGTTTGACTTTAAATAAAATTACTTTATATTTGTTATGTAGTAAATCGTGTCTATTTGAACAGTAGCATCAACATGGTTTAAGTTACGTACTGTTGTACTAGTGTTAGTGTACCACATATTTAAACTGTTAAATAGAAAATTGATTAGATTTGATTTGGCATAATATGTGTTTTATGGCATGTTATTTATTGTATTTACTATATGGCAAACATCGATTAGTTAAACATATGTTGCTGATTAACAACTTTGTTGCTAACTTACACCCTCTAGTGTTTGTTTTCTTTGTTTACTAGCACCGCATATTTACCAAATTCATTTTTAGCCATATATTTACCTTCAGGGAAGAGACAGATTTCACCATCTGGTGAGGTCCATGCAGTTGTACCATGGGTGTTGGGGTAATGAGCCAACTCTGGTCTAAATCCTAGCTCCCATGACATACCTCACCGCAGGACCTCACTCATATAGAATATGTATTTATAATTTGCTTTTTTTGGTCCGATTTGACTTATGGGGAGGATTGTACATTAGTATTAAAAACTATTCTATATGAATAAAATCCTACGGTGAGGTTGTCAGGAGACCTAGGATTTATGCCAGAGTTGGTGGATTACCCTAAGTATTCTTATACTGTTTACTTTTTTTACAGACAAGAAAAGAGTTGTTTTTATTTTCATTTTAAATTAGACTTACTGTGAATCAAGAAACCATGTGTGGTAAGTTTTATATTGTATTTATATATATATGTGTGTTTTCTATTGCAAGTACTGGGCTGTTAGCACTGTAGGTTCCCAAGATATATATTCTTATTCTATTTTCCCAGCTACAGTGTGGCATAACATGCGATACGAGAATTTGTCTTTTATGACAGTTAGGCATCTTTTAGTTATTATACAAGTGCCTAACCACTGAGCCACAGTACGGAGCCTAAAAATGAAAATTTTGATAGTAAGATATATATACAGGTCATTTTATTTGCTGTATTATTGGCTTTATTTCATTCATATCTATATAATATAAAATGTAATGAACATAATGTTAAAGTTTTTAGACTTAGTTTGAATATTTTCTAGGTATATTTGCATACATCAATTACTGCACACCTCGTGATAGAAGGTATATCTTAGAGATTCTTGTTAACGGACTTAAACGACTGGAATACAGAGGTTATGACTCTGCTGGTATGTAAATGCATTTTGTTATTTATTTATCCTTGTGTGCTGGGAAACGACAGTCCTTATAACACAAGTGTTCTGTTTCATACACCTCGTGTCCGCCTATGAGTTACCATATATGTAAAAACAATCCTTTGTGAATGATTGTTTTTTTCGTATGGCTGATAATTTGGACAACTCATTAGTATTTACTGGGTTGGAGCAATTGCTGTTTATTGTCTATAATTTATTAATAGCAAACACTTGTAAAAACGCCGTATAATATATTAAAACCAAGGTACTGGCTACTCCGCTAAATTTTGCTCATTTTCCAGGTATCGCAGTAGATGGGGGTAACACAATTGAAAAGAATGGAAACTTACAACCAACTGTTCTTATTAAGCAAAGGGGGAAAGTTGGGGCACTTGAAGATAAAATTCTGAGTATGTTTATATGAGATACATAGGCGCCAAACCTGGGGTGGCAGGGTGGGCAAGCATACCCTGAGTTTTTTGCACTGAGTTAATTAATAAACATTATATCCAAGTTTGTTTAATAGGAATGCGCATCTGACCAAAACTGCCGCTCTTGTATTTTCAAAACCTTTCGTGCATAGGATTTATTACTAATGTGAATATTATAAGCAATATTATATAGTTTCAACTAAGTATAGGGACCATTCTTTTTTACGTTTAGTTTTTGATCCCTTTTTACATCAACAAATTAACCTAGATTTGTTTATTTTGTTATTTTCTTTACCAATTTGGTGTCAAAACCTGTAAAACAAGGCCATGAGCAGAAATTTGCTTGTCTAACGATATCCATCGTACTACGATACTTTATTCCATTACACCTGGTAGCAACAACAGAAACATATTATATACTTATATTTTCTTCGTACAGAAAGTGAGGAACTTGACTTTGAGTTGAAGTTTTC
The DNA here is from genome assembly GCF_009617815.1 of Ciona robusta. Lineage (NCBI taxonomy): Eukaryota > Metazoa > Chordata > Ascidiacea > Phlebobranchia > Cionidae > Ciona > Ciona robusta. Next base: position 806,130 of record NC_143246.1, read on the forward strand.
AAGTCATGCTGGGATCGCGCACACACGATGGGCAACACATGGTGTTCCGAACTCCGTCAACAGCCATCCACATCGGTCAGATGATGGAAACGGTATGTATTAAGTGAGGTGCATTAATCAGCATAGGGGTAATGTTAGGAGTGACCACAGACGCCAAACCTGGGGTGACAGGGTGGGCAGGCTTACTCTAGGATTTTCTACACTGCATTAATTAGTAAACAATAAAAACTAAATTTGTCTCATAAAAATGTGTTGCTCCACTTGCCTTATATGTATATATTTAAAAAGGTAATATTAATATATATATTGTAACTTTGTAAGCATTGCCTTTTGTTATTTTTGCAACCATTGTTCCCTTTACCCCCAAAACTAAACATTTAATCATAATACACTCTTGTAGTTGCCATAAGAAGCTTCCTAATTCTAACAATATTTTACCAGAGTTTGTTGTTGTACATAATGGGATCTTAACCAACTACAAGAGCATCAAAACTTTCCTGGTAAGTTTATGTTTAAGTTACAATCTACAACTTACATGCCCGCTTTTGAATAGCAAACCATATAACTCTGTTGTATAAACAGATACATACATAGACATTCTAAGTTTGGTAAAAAAATAGATTTATAATACATACATATTATACATACTGATACTTGGTATCGGGAATCTGTCACTTTTTATAAAACCATAACAGCTACATTTGTTTTTATTTATTTATAATTTCTTTACGTGGGGCATTTACAACATTAGGTTTACATAGCAACAAAACCAACTAAAACCATGGCCTGACATCGGCTGTTAAAAGATAATATGCTGACCAGAATTTACTTGGACCACAATGGCCACCAATTTAAACACATTTGATAACTGAATGGTTTCTATTCTTTTTTTTAAAGAAAGTGTTGGCCTATATTTCTATATTTTTTGGGGGTTTACCCTGTATTTTATATTAGAACAAGAAAACAAATGTTGAGAAATATATAGTAAGGTGTTGCAAAGATTTTAATTTGCTTGCTGAATAAGGTTGACCAATAACATCCTGTAAAGTTTTCGGAAATTGTGACAGGCTATTGTGTAGCTGCATCTTTGGCAGCTCAATTGAATTAATACAACTCCTGTCTTAGTTTGCTATATACAATACTGCAGAAGCATACAATACTGTGAAGCATACAATACTGTATGGAACAGAACACCTGTCTGTATAAAACAGAATTATAACAACTGTTGGGCCAAGCGTCGAGAGGATAAATAAGCTTTAATTATTTTGCGGAAATTATATATATTAACTTTTTATTAAGCAAAGTCATAACTACGAGTTTGAATCTGAAACCGACACTGAAGTTATCGCGAAGTTGATCAAGTACTTGTGGGATAACAGGGAAGTTGAGGACATTCAGTTCAACACATTGGTGGAAAGGGTGATCCAACAGCTGGTAAGAAATAATATGTGTATTAACTTTCCACCTTAAAATCTATAAAGTTAATAATTGGAAGCCAACAAAAATATTTGTGGGTTAAGGATTGATGGCTTTATTATAACTTAAAATATTGGCCAAATCTGGGGTGGCTTTGAATTTTTTGTCTTTATTGTTGTAGAGCTTATGTAATTGTGTGTTGGTGTAGCATCTTTTCTTTGTTAAACTAAAGACATTCTTAATAATTTTTTACAAAGCTGAAATAACCGTAAAATACCTTCCTTCCGAAAGGCGTCACTAAATGTTTGAAATAGAATTGAAACATGATATGACTGGTGTTGCGTGCTCTGACATGCAGTGTTGTTATAGGGCAGTACTTCTCAAGCCCTGGTTAATGACCAAAACGCCAGACTTTTTAAAATACAGGGGAGGCAGGCATAGTTAGACACAAATTGTTGTGAAGCAAATCTAACTTATTGGTTGTAACGTTGACGAATTAATTACTGGGTAAACCTGCCCACCCTGCCACCCCACGTTTGGTGCCTATGGTCATGACCAGAAGGTTGAAACCATTTGATTTGGTTGGGTTGCCAACAACAGTGGTTTAAAAACCTTTTTGATTGTAATTTTAAAAGTTAAATTATTACATTCTATTCTATGTTTAGAAAAATTATTTAAAATGTAGTTTTAAAAATTAAATCTTTTTTTTTGTAATGTTCTGCTTAATGTTTGGATCAACACAAACAGGTTAAAAACACTGATACAGAACTTTACTCGTTGATAATAAAAACTATCCATTTGTTTAACTGTTGAAGTTTATTTTAAATATTTGTCTAAGATAACATCGTCAATATTACTTGGTATAAGTTTTACAAGAAACTAAGTAATGAGAAATTGTTGAATAACAATCATACAACCAAACCATCCATACTTTACATGGTAAACAGTGACAGTAACTTGTGAGTCACTACAACTAGCACACTCATGTTATATGACGTACACACGTTACGTCATAAGTTTCACAAATGGCTTTGTAAATATTGGTAGCCTGTCTGAGTGGTATTTTTTATGTACACACGAACAAAAGGAGTAAACTTTTATAAATACAAGGGAGGCAGGGGTAGTTAAACACACAGTTCTTGGGAACAAATTTCACTGAATTGGTTGTAATGTTCAGTGATTAATACAGTATAGAAAATTCCAGGGTTGGCCTGCCTATCCTGCCTCCCCACGTTTGGTGCTTGTATTCAAAATAGCAATACATACGTATGGTTTTCTTTACAAAACCCTCTTTGTTTAATCAGCATTCCAATTAATCATATGACATCAAAAATATTTTACAACATTTGCTTAAGGTGGTTTCTTGTTTGTTTTATAGGAAGGTGCGTTTGCTCTCGTGTTTAAAAGTCGTCATTTTCCAGGCCAATGTATCGCCACAAGGTAAATTTAATTAAAACAATTTGTCAATATTTCAATGTTAAATATACCTATATTAAATATACCTAGATCGCTAAAGTCGGGAACCTTTTGATTAAGGTGCCATTAAAGCTACATTTTATTAAATTGATTGTATTTATTTGAGAACCATATAATATACTTTAAGACTTAGTGCAAATATTTCAATTAATGTTTGTTTCTTGACCAAAACAATCCTAGGCATTTCCACCAGAATGAATTGTTTTAATTTATTGTTACAAATGAATTGCTATGTTATGGAAAATAACCGAAAAAGTTAATTAGTTATAATCAAGCTAAGAAAACTTTAGTTTATTGGTGAGCCAGATAAAAGTACTTTGTCTTGCTCACAGTTCATAGGTTCCCCATATCCGTGTTATGATATTACTTCTTTTTAATTTTTTGAGGCATATAACTGTTATTTTAATATAGTAAGGTGGGGAAAGATTGTCCATGACTTGTTTTCATTCTATTTTATCTCCTCATTTGATAAACAAAGAATATTTAAATAATTAGATCACTGCATCCTCACGCAGTCACGCCTCTAAAAGAACGTTGTTAATTGTTCAAAACACGATCAGGAAATGTGGGATTTATGTGCTAATGGTATCCCATTTTACCCCACAGTGCTATACAATATAACAACAACCCAACGATAACACAATCCACAGTTAGCTACACATACTTACATAGGGTGGGGGGAGATGGGACACATTTAACACATTATCTAAATACCGTGATAGTCTTTTAAACAATTAACAAAGGTCTATCGGCGTCTTCAGCATCCGATTTTATATTTCTTCAAATATTCTTAATTAAGACCAAATGGAGTGGGAAATTAGAATAAAAAGGTGTCCCATATCCCCCCACCCTACTACATGGGACTTTTATATTATATATAAATCACGTTTCCATTATTTTAGGCGAGGCAGTCCATTGTTAATTGGTGTTCGAAGTAAATCTAAATTATCCACCGACAACATTCCTATTCTGTACAGCTCATGTAAGTCAACTGTGTTTGTTTTGTTTTTTGATTTTTAGCTGATTTGTTTTGGCAAGTTTATTTTGTGTAATGTTATTTTGATGTTGTGTTCAGAATGCCTTTATCAGTGTGAAAAGTTACTTTTATTATTGTTTACTGCCAGGCATATGTAGCATAGTAAAGGCCTTTTGGAAAAATTATTTTGCAAACTGTAATGTTTTATACGTTGTTTCTTTGGGACATAGTACAAGTCGGAAAAAGATCTTCTGCCAATTTTTTTTATCTTAAAGAACCGAAGTTTCATCTGTCATATTGCGAGACATCATCAGGGTTTGCGGTTTAGTGTCTTGCCCAAGGTCACATACACAAGGGTAGCGGTGTCTAGCCTTAAACCCGTATCCTCTGACTACAGGCAGTGGTAAGGACTGCGCATGTGTGGGCATGACACTTACCGGCAAACCGTGATGTTGTCTCCCCGTGTGTCAATTTTGGGTTCTTTATGATCACAAAAAAAAAACAGAAAATCTTTTCAGACTTATAATGTGACTGGCGATAAAACAACATATAAAATATTACAGTGCAAAATAATTTTTTCAAAAGGCCTTTATTATGTTTCTAGTATTCGTGGCAAAGCAGTTTGTTTGTTTTTGTTCCGCATGTTTTATGTTGTTTTTGTTTTGTTAACTTCCATCACAACCATCTTACTAACACTGGTGTCCAGATAAAGCTTAAATCTTAGGAATACAGGCATGTACCGATATAATACTTTTATCTATATAAAATATGGTATAATAGCATTCGCATTATCATTGTCGTTACATATTAACTTTGTTTTCATCTGTGTTTATTACATCTTATTCTCATAAAAATCTCACCACTGCTATTATGTTAGTTTAGTGGTATGTAAGTTAACTGTAGGAAGGCCACTATAACCAAATATTTGGTTAGTTGGTCAAATCTGGCTGGACAAAGACTTCACTCATATAGATTAACTAAGATACATAAATTTCTATTAAAAAATCCTTGTTACTTTAATACACCACATTCCTGCAAACATTTTGCTATAGCAGGCCAGCATTATGCTTTTCGGAAGCCAGGATTTTACCCCAACAACCCAAATTTTTCATCAAAATGTTAAAATAAAAACTGACAAACTCTGCTTTGTTGGTTAGATCCAAAACGGTCGAGTGTTTCAGGTGGCGTGAAGTCACTTAACGAGTTTTTAAAATCAGCTCGGCCAAGTGTAAGCGAGTTACATATTCAAACACCTCCTTCACCCAACGATACTAACAACCTTGACACTGGTAACTTAGCATGATAAACTCGGCACTGTGTTTGTATAAAACAGTTGAAACCGGTTATTTAGATCCCTGCTTCTCAACCCTGGATCACAGACTGAAGTAGGCGAAAGAACCAATCTAAAAAACATTTGGTTGGGTCGCCTACTACAGTGGTTCACAAAGCATTTTGATTTTTTTTTGTAAAAGTTCAAATATTTTTATGGGTTTTACAAAAAATTTTGTAAAATATAGTTTCGGAAATTGGGTCGCCGTTTAATGAATTGGCTCACTTATTAGTTTAGTATATAAGGCCTTTTAAACGCTATTGTAAATTGTTCAAAGTTGATTTGTTTAATAAATGGGTTATGGCAAAAGGTTGAGAAGCACTGATTTAAAAAGTAGAAAATGGCGGCCTTTAAAGCATTTTCTAATCATCGCGCATTATACAAAACAAATAAGTCTTGAAATTGAAATACTTTGCAATAAATTGAAGATCACAAACTTTTCTAATTAAACTCATGTTATGGGTGCATGGTATGTTGCAAAGTAAGCAATCTTACAATATTAACAATATCTCGAAGCTCAGGTGCTTTCAAGATCTTGTGAAATAATTCTTCATTTGCTTTGGTTTGAATTTCTCTTTCATGTTTTAATTATTTTTGTGCAATCATTTCAAAAGCATGAAGCAATGCTTCTTATATTACTTTACTGTTTGTTATTTTCAAAGCACCTGCTATTGATACTTTAAATGATGTTTTTTTGTGATTTAATTCACATAAAAAATTGTAATAATATAATTTATTGTAAAATACCGAATATATATACAAGTCTCAAAAAGCCTCATTCATCGGCACCAGACTTTTATAAACAGTTTGACACACAATCCTGCGAAACAAATTTTAACTTACCAATTATCATGTTTACTGATTAATGCAGTGCAGAAATTCCAGGGTTGGCCTGCCTACCCTGCCACCCCGGGTTTGGTGCCTATAATCTAACCAAACAATTAGATTTATAATCCCATTCAGCACTGTGCAACCTCCAATTAAAAGAAAAACTTAATTAAATATTTATATATTGAATAACTTGTATCATTTTATTTGGTGAAGTAATTCAAACCTAATAAATTAAGCCACAATTTTTACATTAATTACTAAACCATTTCACGTATATGTCCAGATTTGATATTTTTTTAAAATATTCAATTGTACACAAATGCAGGCACCAAGAAAGCTACTGTAGAAATGAACCGACTTAACAGCACAACAGAACTTGTAACACAAGGAGAAACCGAAGGAATTGAATTTTATTTTGCTTCTGATGCAAGGTGTGGTGTGTTGAAATGTTTAGCTGTTCTAATTGGTGTGCTTTACACATTTAAGTTGAAATATGGCTGTTCCAAACGTGTGGTACACAAATTTAATTTTTTATGTGTCAAAACATATATGCTGTTCCAAAGGCGCTTTTGTGATGTTATTTTATGAAAACAAATTGGTTACAATTGCCAATCTAGCCTGGCAAAGTGGTTAGTGCCCTCCCTCTGGTACAGAGGTTACATGTTCAAGGCTTGCCACTGCCACTGTATGTGTGTAAGTGTATCCTTGGGTAAGCCACTTAACAGCAATTGCTCCAACCCAGTGGTCCTTTTTGGGCTGTTTAAAAACTATATTGCATCTCCTTAAAGTTTACCCAGCAAAATACACTTCATAAAAACTACTAAATACCTAGGTTTTGCAAGATTAGATACACTGTCTTTATGAGTAATTTTAAGCTATACGTTTGCATTGGTTGCAGTGCAATCATAGAACATACAAACCAAGTTATTTTCCTCGAGGATGATGATGTAGCTGCTGTTGTTAACGGAGGTAAATATATATTAGTGACATCTTATGTATTGTGGTTTCCAACGCTTGCTTTGTAACCCGAAGGTGTCCTGGTTCAAAGCCCAATGCTGCTACCTGTGCGGGTGCATGTGTGGTAGTCATATCTTTATATAAGGCAGTTGTATTGTAGTAACAGTGATCGCCTTGTCAGCATAAGGTGTCCAGGTTCAAAGCCCAATGCTGCTACCTATGTGGGCGAATTTGTCTTTGGACAAGAGAATTTATTACTGACTGCTCCAATTCAGTCTACTTTATTTTCTGTGGGTTCTACAGTGCGGCACGACATGGCTTGATAAAATGTATAAAGTTACCAAAGAAATACATTCGAACTTATACATAATATAAGGATTTGGAGTAAGATAGGACATTGTTTAATTCTCTTTCCATTTGGTGGTAAAAAAAAGAATATTTACAAAATTATATAAGGGATCCTCACAACTCTAAAAGAGCGTTGGTAGTTGTTTAAAGCAAGATCAGGAAATATGAGATTTATGTGCCAACAGTATCCATCTTACCCACAGTACCATATATCATTGTACAGCCAATCTCAAGTTATAAGGTTAAGGTTATTGACAAATCGCAACCCTATGTTAAATGTCAGTCATTGGACTCACACCCACTCACAAATTACACAATTCCTGTAAAACCAAGCTCACTGTTTGCGCAAATACTTGAAAAGTTGGATGAAATTTCCCTTCACCTCGTACCTACTTGAGATTTCACTTAATAACTCGAGTTTGTTTGCGATAACTTTATAAAGTGTCTTTTAATCGAACATTTGTGTAACATGTCCACACTGGTTCAGATAAGCCACTTGAATTTCTTTATACAGTGTCTATCAAAGTTTTTTTAAGCAGCAATGACAAATAACATTATTTCATATATTCATAATTTTACTTTTTTTTTCGAAAAACGGTTTTTACCTTTTTTTAAAACTAATAGAACCTTAAATTTAATAAATGGAAAGTTTGCTTAAAAATTATAAATTGTTTTATTTTTTAGATAAATATTGACTTTTTGTGGTTTGATCTCATATTATTATTCATTATGACATCACAATGCAAAGTTAGGTTTTTGAATATTAGTATTGAGAGACTCGCACAGTGTATGTTGTACTTTAACATGGCTCTGTTAGTCAGAGTGACCTATTATATGTCTATATTATGCATTAGAACTGCAAAGTAATAGAAATCCATTGTGTGTATCAGTGTATGTGTTGTTAGTTAATATTTATATCAGTATATCTATGTGTTTCAACAAGTTAAGTATTCAATACAGCTGAGAAATTATTAAATTTTTTAAAAGTTCTTCGGGTGTTGAAGTTATGGATGTGAAGTTAAGGAGGAAAGGTGTATGAAAGTTAAATTGGTGTTTATTAAAAATAGTTTCAAGATTTTGTATAGCTGTCTAGCTAAAGGCACCCATGTTTTAATTTAATTTAAAGACCGTGTTCTTACAATACTTTTAATTTAAACAGCTGATAAATGACTTTGCATGTTATGTTCCAGCATTATCGATACACCGAATCAAACGAGGTAAAAGTAACGAATCGACAACGAGGACTGTGATGTCACTACAACTGGAGTTACAACAAATTATGAAGGGAAATTATAAATCTTTCATGCAGAAGGTGCGAGTTATGTGGTTTTAGTTGGCTGTTATGAACGGTATCTAGTTATGTATCTATTTGATTTGGTTCTACTACAGTGGTTTTCAATGCTGTCTGACTGTTATTTTAAAAATTAAAAATTGTTTCATTGAATGTTTTAAAAATAGTGTGAAATGGAGGAACTTCCCTTTTTTTTTAAAAAAAAAAAACATTTTCTTCAATCCAGTTTGTGCTTAGTGATAAACATTGTGTCAGGTACCATGGCTAGCATCCATGCAACTATATAACCCAGAGGTAATGGGTTCAAGGCTCGTCGTTGCTACTGTTTGTAGGTGTGTGTCCTTGGGCAAGACACTTAATGGCAATTGCTTCAACCCAGTGGTCACTAATGGGTTTGTGAGCCACAAAATAACATACGTGGTAACTCGTAATCGATCACGAGGTGTATGAACATTCGTGTTATAACGACTGTCCTTTTCCTGCCGTGGAAGGAGAAATAAGTTCCATTCATTCAAAATGAAAAAATCCTCTTCTAATAAAGATGACTTTTCCAGGAGATCTTTGAGCAACCGGAGTCGGTTGTTAACACGATGAGAGGGAGGATGCTGTGGGATGAGGAGAGAGTCGTATTGGGAGGACTCATGGATCATATTGATGAGATAAGAAGATGCAGGAGGATTATTATCATTGCTTGTGGGACAAGTTATCATTCAGCCATTGCAGTAAGTTTATAGCAGCATAAGTTGTTGGGGGTGCCTGGAGTTACTTGCATAGGCACCAAACCTGGGGTGGCAGGGTAACTGCATTTTACCAATGTCACCCCAGATTTTACCCTGTTGTTAGGTGTCTATACAAACAAGCAGAGCCAAAGTATATTGCATTCACCACATTAATCAATGAGGTTCCCTATGTTTGCCAACTATGAGTGTAACTGTATTTTAACAATGTCACCCCAGATTATAATCTGCTGTTAGGTGTCTAAACAAACAAGCAGAGCCTAAGTATATTGCATTCACCACATTAATCAATGAGGTTCCCTATGTTTGCCAACTATGAGTGTAACTGTATTTTAACAATGTCACCCCAGATTTTACCCTGTTGTTAGGTGTCTAAACAAACAAGCAGAGCCTAAGTATATTGCATTCACCACATTAATCAATGAGGTTCCCTATGTTTGCCAACTATGAGTGTAACTGTATTTTAACAATGTCACCCCAGATTTTAATCTGCTGTTAGGTGTCTATACAAACAAGCAGAGCCAAAGTATATTGCATTCACCACATTAATCAATGAGGTTCCCTATGTTTGACAACTATGAGTGTAATTGTATTTTAACAATGTCACCCCAGATTTTACCCTGCTGTTAGGTGTCTATACAAACAAGCAGAACCAAAGTATATTGCATTCACCACATTAATCAATGAGGTTCCCTATGTTTGACAACTATGAGTGTAACTGTATTTTAACAATGTCACCCCAGATTTTACCCTGCTGTTAGGTGTCTATACAAACAAGCAGAGCCAAAGTATATTGCATTCACCAAATTAATCAATGAGGTTCCCTATGTTTGACAACTATGAGTGTAACTGTATTTTAACAATGTCACCCCATATTTTACCCTGCTGTTAGGTGTCTATACAAACAAGCAGAGCCAAAGTATATTGCATTCACCACACTAATCAATGAGGTTCCCTATGTTTGACAACTATGAGTGTAACTGTATTTTAACAATGTCACCCCAGATTTCACCCTGCTGTTGGGTGTCCATACAAACAAGCAGAGCCAAAGTATATTGCATTCACTACATTAATCAATGAAGTTCCCTATGTTTGACAACTATGAGTGTAACTGTATTTTAACAATGTCACCCCAGATTTTGTTACAACTTTAAAACAACATACTAAAACGTGGGAAATTCAAACCGAATTTACCCATTAAAAGATATTTACATTATGATGTAACAGATATTTATAACAAAACCAACTTTAGACTCGTCAGTTGATCGAGGAGATGACGGAACTCCCAGTGATGGTTGAACTCGCCTCCGACTTCCTGGATCGCGAGACTCCCATCTTCCGGGATGATGTTTGCTTCTTCATCAGGTAGGACTTCATCATTAGTTTTATTTACCTCCATTTTTTACATATATTAAAAAAAAAATATTAAACAAAAAATTTTTAGATAAAAATTTTTATTTAAAAAAAAAATATTAAAAAAAATTTTAAATAAAAATTTTTACACTAAAAAAATAAATATCTCTTAATTTTTGCCTGAAAAGTTTTTAGTTTTTTTTCACAGTTAGTTTTATTTTCTTCACAGTCAATCTGGTGAGACAGCGGACACATTAATGGCTTTGCATTATTGTAAGAAGCGTGGATCGCTTACTGTTGGGATCACCAACACTGTGGGAAGCTCTATATCAAGGTTAACAGATTGTGGAGTTCATATTAATGCTGGACCTGAGATAGGAGTGGCAAGCACCAAGGTAAAATGGTTTTAACAACTTTCTTAATTTATTTTTTTAAGACACAAAACTTAATATTTTTTATTAAACTTAAATTTAGCATTAATTATTATTAGATTTAGCATTATTTTACCTTTAATATTTCTTTTAGTAATATTTATTAGATTAAAATTAAAAAAACGCAAAAAACAACCAAATATGTTGATGAATAAAAATATTCCTAATCACCCACAAAGTTAAACACTGTGGTGGTTTTGTTAAGGCATGAGGTATATGTAACAAAACATTTGTGTTATAACTACTGTCATTACCCCGCCACGTAAGGATAAATAAGTAACATTCACTCATGTATTCACAACATAGGCGTACACAAGTCAGTTCGTGGCACTTGTCATGTTTGCACTTATGATGTCAGAAGACAGATTCTCAAAAAGGAAGCGATATTTGGAAATCGTTAACGGACTTAAGGAATTGCCAGGTTTGTATAATAATGTACAGTTGGTTAGATCGCCTGCCTCTGGCTGAGAGGTAATGGGTTCAAGGCTCGTCGCTGCTACATTGTGTGTGTATTTGTCAGAGGGCAAGGCGCTTAACGGCAATTGCTCCAACCATCCCTTATGGGTTTGTTAAATTGTCGGCCATACAGAAACACAACAACGCACAAAGTTACATACGTGGTGACTTGTAAGCGGGCATGACGTGTATGAAACAGAACATTCGTGTTATAATGATTGTCATTGCCCTGCCACGCGAGAATAAATACAATACACATACACGCATTTATTCGCTATATAAATGTAAATGCCGTGTGCTCTTACACTTGTGTTGGTGGAAACCTAAATCACTTTGTTATTTATTTAAGACTTTGCCAAGATGTTTGACACTTTGTTAATGTAACTTAGTGGTTTTGCGGCGAGTCAAAATTGAAACATCAAGATTGAAACAAGGCCCTTTAATAACACCTACAAAATTCAAGGGTTCAAGGCTCGCCGCTGCTACCATTGTGGGCGTATGTGTCCTTGGGCAAGACACTCCACCCCAGTGGTCACTATTGGGTTGTTTAAATTATCAGCCATACATAAATTAAATATGTGTAAAAAATCCTGTCCTTGCTCCACCACGCAAGGATATTACCTGTATGAAAGTTATTAAATTAAAACCCACTACATTATGTCATTAAAAATTGTGTTTCAGGTTCTCAAATTTTGTTTAATTTTTTAACGAAAAAAAAATATTTATTTTTATAACAGAATTTCGTTTTCAGAAAAAATCAAAGAAGTTTTGTCTTTGGATTCTGAGATCCAGAAATTGTCGGAATCTCTTTATAAGAAAAAGTCATTGTTGGTCATGGGGAGAGGATTCAATTTTGCTACTTGCTTAGAGGGGGCTTTGGTAAGTGTATTATGTTAAATATATGTTTTAGAACCGTTTTTTTGTAATAATTTGTAAAATATATTTCAAGTCTAATTTTTAAAAAATGGTTAAGTTTTCACAATTCTTTAAAACCTAATTTTTGAAGTTATTGGAAAAAATGAAGTAATAACTTTTTAATTTTTCCTAATTTAGTTCCAGAAAACATTTTTTTAATCAGAAAACTTAATTTTTAAGTTCCTAAACCTTTTTTTATAAAAAAAAAGTTTTTTAAAAATAATTTAATAAAAGTTAAAAATTTTTTTTTTTTTCTTAATATTTTTATTCATTTTCAGAAAATCAAGGAAATAACGTACATGCACAGTGAAGGGATATTAGCTGGGGAACTTAAACACGGGCCTTTAGCTTTGGTTGACGTGGATATGCCGATACTGATGATAGTATCCAAGGATCACGTTTATTCCAAAGTTCAAAATGCATTGCAACAAGTAGTAGCAAGACATGTAAGTTCGGATGATTTAAATGAGAAATTAAAAAAAACTAAAAACTGAACAGAAAATTTGTGAAAACTTTAAAAAAATGTTAAAAACCTAAAAATTCTTTTTTTAATAGCTAAAACAAATGTTTAAACTAAAAGATTAAAGAAAAAAATTTAATAATAATTAGGCCCATGACAGCATACATATATACAAATTAGTTTTCTAAAAATGTTAAATTTCGAAAATGTGACGCTATAAACATATTTTTCCAGGGCCGGCCAATAATAATATGCGAGAGCGATGATCAGGACAGCGTTAAATATGCATCCCATATACTTAAAGTTCCGCACACTGTTGATTGTCTACAAGGAATTCTAACAGTGATCCCACTACAGTTGCTATCTTTCCATATTGCCCAGCTAAAGGAACTTGATGTGAGTATTAAGTAGTGTTGGGGTAATAGGCCCAATTCTGGTTTAAATCCTAGGTTCCCATAGTGTTTTCTCGCTGTAGGACCTCACCCATATAGAATAGAATGTGCATATACAATGTTGGGGTAATGGACCAACTCTGGCCTAAATCCCTGGTGGTGTGCCCTGCTGTAGGACCTCACCCATATAGAATATTATAAAGCATTGTTTTTGTGTTTTTCTGGTGCCGTAGCTCAGTTGTTGTGCGCTAGTATCGTAACCAGAGGTTCAATGATACGACTTTTGTCAATGTTTGTGTCTTAACGGTAATTACTCCAACCTAATTGTAATATGTTGTCTAATTGGTCAGCTTTAAGAAAACCCACAGATAAGAAATAAGCAATCACCCACAAAGTTACATACGTGGTAACTAGTATGCGGGCACAAGTTTTTATAAAACAACACCTATGTTATAATGACTGTCGTTGACCAGCCATGCGATGATAGGCAAGTTGTATTTATTTATTCCTATTTATAACATTTCTATTTTAGGTTGACTTTCCACGCAACCTTGCCAAGTCCGTCACGGTTGAGTAATCTTGCCTCTCCTCAACTCATACTTGATGGAAACTCAAAAGTTTAAAAACTTTCTTGGGAAAATTTTATTTTTTTAATAGAAAAACCCAAAAGAACTAAATATTTAAACATTAAAATAACACTATATATAATTGGATCTTTCCTATTCCTTTCTTGCACTGAACACCAAACTGTGCATAAGTTTTATTCTTTTTTTATCAAATAATTGTTTATTTAGTATATGGATATTTTAATTAGTAATTTGGCTACAACAGGCCTATTCTGCACTCTGCACTTAATGTTAAAATATAATAGTTTAGTTTTGGTTTTTAAACAACGACGTTTGTAAAAAGGTTAGTGTTTAATTAAAGCCAACAATTTAAACTGACAAATACTAACTTAAACATAAAGGTAATAGCCAACTCTGGTCTCCTAGCATACGCTGTAGGACCTCACCCATATAAAATAGAACACGCTATGGTTTGGGGTAAGGGGTCAACTCTGGCCTAAACCCCCCATGTTCCCTGGTATTTCTCGCAGTATGACCTCACCCATATACACCCCAAATACATTATGTTGTTTAGTTTGAATTGTTGACATTATATTATCAAGGCACCAAAAAGATAAATTCCAAAGAAACGCAAATTATATTTCCAAAATTTTGATGTTGCTTATTTTGTAGAATAGAACTATGGGGTAAGATGGGATACCGTTAGCTCCTAAGTCCCATATTTCCTGATCGTGTTTTAAACAATTAACAATTTTTTTTAGAGGCGCTGGGCTAGGGTTATATAATTCTGTAAATATTTTTGGTTTACTACTAGAAGGGGAAAACACGTTCCATCTTACCCCACCCTACTATACCTATATTTTGTAATCTACTCATGCAGTTACTGACTACAAGCAGAAAATTATTTGCTTTAGTAATTGTAAATGCAGTAAAATATATATTTCTATTTCGCGGTGTTTTAAAAAAGCGGTACAATTGCAATTTCCATTCTGTATTTCAGTTACAGAATGCCTTCACATAAACTGCTATTTAATCAGTCTTAACCTAACTAACCAGTTACCTAATTAACATAGCTGTCATAATATATATTATACCCACCAAAAATCAACAATTTTTAAGTTCAAAACTTGTGTAACAGTGTACAGATCTTTAGCATGTTTTTCTCTATATTGTATTCAACTGTATTATACCAGCTTCAATAGACAATGTCATCCTGTATTGGTTTGCTTACGAATATATGTTTCAAGTACGCTTTGTATTTTAAAACACTGGTTTTTCATGCACTTGTATATATAAAAATATAGACTTTTTTTAAATATACTCGTATAGGTGAAGCTGTTCGTATATTAAATATATTGCCGTTCAAGTTTTGTGTTATAGATATGAGACAACGGGTTACGCCAGGGATACAGGGGCGTATCATCGACCCCGCGAACCACGCAGCCGCGGGGGGGGGCCACACGAATTAGGGGCCCACTTAATACCGGATAGAAAATTAACCACATATAAATTGTTGTTACGTCGCAAAATAAGCTTCGCCGTCGTAACCCAATAACATGACAACGTACGTGGTAATTTAAACATTTAAATAAGTTTGTAAAACGGGGGGGTTTTACAGTTTTCGCCATTTTTTTTTGTTCAAGCCAAATTTTTTTTTAGAACCCCCCTTTAAACACGTCTATTTGTGCGAATCCTCGTGCCCGCTTGCAAGTTACCATGTATGTAACTGATTTAGCCTCACATGGTGGGCAACAACAGTCGTTATAACACGGGTGTTTTGTTTCATGCACCTCGTGCCAGCTTACTAGTTACCACGTATGTAACTGATTTTTTTGGATTGCTAAAACTTTAAACAATCTGTTAGTGATCACTCATTTCAAGCAATCAAACGAAACTATGCCATTACACATCGGTTCGGGTGCCTGTTCTATAAGAAGAATATATTTAGATAATATGTGCTAAAGGTGTCCGCTCTTCCCCACTCTACTATACAGATATCACGATCTAAAGGTTTGTGTTTTTACCTAGTTAGTACTGCCAATAGTGATATGCATGGCTAGAAGTTTCACAAATTGCCTTCGCAGTTAAACATGTGATAACTCGGAAGCGTGTAGGAGGGACATGAAACATAACACCCATGTTCATAGTACTTACTTGGGGTAAGATAGAATCCTCACAAAGTCCCATTTTTTCTGATCGTGTATTGAATACCTACCAACGCTTTTTTAGAGTCGTGAGATGTGAGAATACGGTTACATAGTTACGTTGATGTTCTTTGTTTTTGTACCAAATGGGACAAGAAAAGAGAATGAAAACATGTCTCATCTTACCCAGTCGAGTATTTCACGACTGCCGTTGCCCCGCCACGCGAGAATCAGTCTTTCACTCATGCTTATCTTACTATTAATCCACGCAAGTCCAAGTACGAGCTTTCATACAGAGAAACTGCACACGATTTGTTTAGGCGCGTACAACTGCGACTAACGATGTATGCAAATTTAGACACGCCGTATATTTCCTGCTTTCTTATTCAGCTTGTCTATATTTTGAGTAATCAGTTCCCCGGGTGTTGTAGTTTAAAGCCAACACCACAGTTTTTTTCCTGTATTTCTAGAGTTAGTTTAGATTGTGGTTAAGTTGTTGCATTTGAAATGGAATCAGGAAACTTTGCATACAGCAAAATATTGGAATATGCAGTGTGTATGCATCTAATGCGTTGTCTTTGTTTGTTTATACATTTTATTCTAGAGAGTATAACTGCAATCTTTAGCCTTTGTTTTGTCGTATCTTGATACTAGTGAAGAATCCCCCCCCCCCTACCTTATTTGCAAACTACTAACCACTAACCCCTAGGTTAGAGGGTTAGTCGTTATAGGGGTTAATAGTTAGTGGCTATAGGGGTTGGTGGTTAGCAAATAAGGTGGAGGGGGAAGATTCTTTACTAGCACCGATACCTCTTTTCGAGATAGGGCCTATATGGTAGGATGGGGGAAGATGGGACGCCTTATCATTCTATTTTCTCGTCGTCACATTTAGTAGTTAAAAAGAAAATTTAAAGAATTATAAAACGTATCCTTGCGGCTTTCATAGACTGTTGTTAATTGTTTAAAACACGATCAGGATATTTGTACATTATGTGCTAAAGGTGTCTCGTCTTCCTCCCCCCTACTATATAGTTCACGAGAATGTAGTAACAGCCTGTTATAACATTAGAGGAAATATAAAAACTGCAATATGATTTGACGTGTGTGGTACGCATGCGTATCATGGCATTAATTTAGTTCCATAGGATGTTTGGCTGGATTTCTTGGTAATGGTTACTTTATGTGTTATATGTCGTAATATGTATAGTAGTATGAGGTAAGATGGGACACCTTGTTTTAAACAATTAATAACACGGACTGTGTTAGTGAATTATGTAAACAATTAACAACGGTCTATGGGAGTTGTGAGGATACGGGTTTATAATTCTTGGAATTTTCTTGGTTTAATTTCAAATGGGTTGATAAAATATAACGAAAAAGTGTCCCATCTTTCCCCAACCCAAACCCATTTCATATTAAAAATTAGGATTAGGATATGCCTATAAACTATTTTAAGTTGTTAGTTGCTTTGTTTTAGTATGTTAAGTTGTGTTATAGCTCGCCCTGCTGGTTGTTGATTATTTCGCCCTCGTTAAAAAGCCAACGCATAAAATCACATAAATCCGTGTAGTTGGGAAGTTTTATTATAAGCTGTTTATTTCATAATTTAAATAATCTAAGATTCCAACATCTTATTTGAGAAAGCAACTTCTATACCAGTGAAGAATCCTCCCTAAATGTGACTATTATGCAACAGGTTCGTATAGTTAGGGGGAGGATTCTTCACGAGCACAAAACATTCAATTTTCATTTGTTTATGTCTGTATATTTAGTTTGTTGCGCAACGTTTAATTGATATATAGCTCTTTAGTGTAAAAAAGTGGATTTTAATTTGAAAAGCTAATAATTTCTTATGTGAACTTTTATCATCTAATCTGTGTTCAAAACAGCAACGCTTTTTAACTGATACTCTTCTCTCTTATTCATAGAATAATAAAAACTTTCGTTTTGCTGTCCGTTCCCTTTTCTTTTTAGGCTTTTTTTTTCGAATAATTTCCTAAAAAATGCTATATTATTATGCTATACCATATTACTTTGTACGTAACAATTAAAAGTTATGTATCCACTTTACAGGCTTAGGGTTATTTAAATTATGAATATACCCTATGGGGGTCAAGTACAATATATTTGCTTTATATGGATTTGGTTTGTGGAATTAACCAAACAAGTACAAGTAAGTATACTGCATTTCTCCAGCCCAGTGGTTACTTATGGGTTGTCTAAATTGTCAAACATTATGTATATTAAGAATTTACATTGATGGTAACTCGTTAACGTGCACAAGGTGTATGAAACAGAACATGTGTTGTATTGACTGCCAATGCCCGCCATAAGAGGATAAAACAAGTTTCATTTATTCGTTTTATTTTTGTATATTATATATAATTGTAACTTACCTTGAAGATTAAACATTATAGAGGTTATTGGCGAATGTAACTCACATGGTCGGGCAACAACAGTCGTTATAACACAGGTGTTCTGTTTCATACACCTCGTGCCCTCTTACAAGTAACCACCTATGTAACTTTGTTGGTTGCTATCAAGAGATTTTATTCACAAATTAAACAATTCATAAGGGACAACTGAGTTGGAGCAATTGTTGTTATTTGTCATGTACAAATTTACATACGCTTATAAAGGTGATTGTATACCTGTTTTAAACAGGACTGTATGCAATACAAAGTTTAGTATATCTATATTGATATATAGTGCCTTATATAATGGGTATGAAGTCCGTGTTTATTTAACTTTTTTTAGGGAATTTATGTTCCATTGACCTGTCAGTTGATTATAAATGAAAGGAAGTGACTTCATTAATTATCTTATCTGTTGGTTTGACGCTTATTTCCAGTAAAATCTACTGCTAGCACATAGTGTAGTAGTTCGAGTAAACTTGCGAATAAAAGTCGGTTTTTGAATTGTAATTGAAATGCTTTGTGATGCTTTGCAGTGTGATGTCATATGTGATACAGGGTATGGACCAATACGTTATTGTTATGGTAAGTTACCAACAAGTGTATAATAATAATATTTCTTACAAATAAAGTTTTAATCATAACAGTGTGGGCACCTGTGAGTTCATGACCTTTCTAAATACACAACAAAAATCCAACAGTTTTTAGAACATTTTTTGTTATCGATTGTATTTAAAAATTGTCTGAAACGTTTTGTCAAACATTTTGTTTTTTTCTGTTATTGATTTGTTTATGTTATGGGCTTATAATTTTGACTGAAAATAAACTGACAATATGAATATAATATATATATATATATATTATATTTAAATGCCAAAACTGTCCAACAAGTTTTGTTAACTAGTGAAAGTTTTTCTACACACAGTTTAGGAAGAATGACCTGCATAGTTTGTGTTTAAGATAAAACTTTGTTTATGTTTAGGTTTAACGGCGTATTGTTGCGGTCCGCATAGCGATCAGTGTTGTTGGCAAAAAATCTACAAGTTATGGTGTAAGTAACCTAAAAGTAATTTGTTAAGTAATAATTTATAAAAAAAGAGTAATTTGTAAAAAAGTAATCTGTAAAAAATAACCTAAAAGTAATTTGTTTTTCTTTGTTATGTTGTTCTGTGTATACAACATTGTTGATAATATATTATATAATTATCATTGGGTAAGATGGATGACGTTAGTACCTAAACGCCTTATTTTCTGATTGTTTATTTGACAATTAACAACACTCTAAAAAGTCGTGACTCGTAAGATGTGGTTATCTAATTCTGTGAATCAAATACAGTAATGAAAATCACGTTAATTGAAAAAGTTTAGAAATTTGCAACAAATTGACAATCGTGATAAACACGCTTATGTAAACAGTGAAAAACTACTTTGTAAACGTTTCAAATAAAAGCATGGCTTCTAAACCCACAATATAAAATAACTGTATTTTCAACTCATATTTTTCATACTGAAGTTACACCACCAAGAATAAATATGTGTCATTCAACATTAAGTGCTAAGCTGACAAAATTTACAATATTGTTTTAGGGAGTAAAGTGTGTTTAATGTATCGGCAGGTTTATTACATGGTTGACGAGCTGTGTGGCCGCAACTGTTTTCACCGCATTAACCACACTACACAATGTTTGTATGGCTTGGTGTTTGGGTTAGCATAATATGGTAGCTTAGAGTAAGATGGTTCATGTTTTTATCCTCTTTTATCTACATGTTTTGTAGAAATTGTAATAAACAAAGAATGTTTACGGAGTGTGTAACGCATATCCTCATGACTCTAAAATAGCCTTGTTGGTTGTTAAAAACACAATTGATAAATATGGAATCTCATTGTAAGGTGCTTACTGTATCTTTTTCAACAGGATTACATAGTAGGTAGTACCAAAGTAAATAAAACTATTAAGTTTAAAGAAAATGAAACTAAATAACCACACCTGCTACAAGAAACCACTAATGGTCACCATTTACTTATATTAGCTGCATGTGTGTGTATCATAAAAGCGTCCCGGTAAATTTTGGCAAAATAAATTTGCGAAACAGTTTTTTTAAGCTTATACTATCCCTGGCAGCCAGAGTTTATATATCTTTTGTAACATTACTCTTTTGCATATTACATTCGTTAGATTTTTTTTGATTTATTTTAAAAGAGGAGGGGTCATGGCTCCCCTTTACTGTACAGGGCCTCACCCATGTTGATAAGAATAATATACAAATCCTCACTTTATTTATAATACAGGGTTCTGGGTTGTGGCATTCGTTGTGTTGTCTGGTTTGTTTGCTTGTTGCGGATATTATTGCACAAACAACAGGAACCCTGGTTATGATTCCGACGAATCGGGTTTCAATTTGTTCCGTCGGTTCAGACGTTCGTCCTCCGTTCCGTACAACAGACACGATGAGCACGATGAATGGAAGGTGGCCACTTATTTACTGAGCAGTTTCACAGATTTTTATACGTTTTTAGAGTAATGGTGCAAATCTGGCCTAAATTCCATGCCATTAAAATTAAGATTTCACATAAAATAGAAATACACTGTTGTTGCATTAAGCAGCACAAGGTGTATGAAATTGAACATTCATGTTGCATGCCTGTCGTTGCCATGTGAGGATATATAGGAAAGACGCTTGCCATTTTAATAAGAACAATTTATGGATAATTTATAAAATCCCTTTTAAAATAAAAATTTTTATTCTGTTTTTCTATATAGCAGATTCTTAAACACCGTCGAGCCACGGAAACCTAATTTATTACCATTAACTTTTGATAAGTTCCTGTAAAATTATTGAGCCCGTAATTGCAAACATGCTGTTGCTATAAAAGTATAAAAACTATGACCTCAAATTAGGGTGCACGTAAGTTACACAGATAACTGTTTTATTAAGTGGATTTTTTTAACCATGTACATTGCAGCCGTACCAACAGAGAGTATCTTTACCTCCCTACACTCCCTCACCAAACATGGAGACAGCTAGCTCTTCCGTTGACCCGAACCCACCACAAAATCTTCCGTATTTGGTAAGTAGAATGTAACTTACTTTATCCTCGCGTGGCCAAGTTACCATGTATGTAACTGGTTTAGCCTCACATGGTGAGCAACAACAGTCGATATAACACGGGTGTTCTGTTCCATACACCTCGTGCCAGCTTACGAGTTACCATGTATGTAACTTTGTGGGTAATTATTTTTGGGGGATGTTTTTCTTTATTTGCATGGCTGATAATTTGGACAACCCATTAGTTACCACTGGGTTGGAGCAATTGCCGCTAAGTGTCTTGCCCAAGCACACATACGCCACAATTTTAGCAGCAATGAGCCTTGAACCTATTACCTCTGGGTTACAGGCAGGCGCGCTAACCACTTTGACACGGCGCTGGACCTAAATATTACGTGCACATTCAATTAACTCCTAAGCTATATTTCACCAGTCATGAAACAAGTATTGTTACACTTAAACACAGCACTTACACTTGTTTTTCTATTTGGCAAGATATCATCTTTCTTATAGTAGGATGGGGTAAGATGAGACATGTTTTTATTCTATTTTTCCATCCAATTTTATAGTAAACAAATAGTATTTACAGCAATATATAACCGTAGATCTGCAACTATAAAAAAGCATTGTTAATTATTGAAAACATGATCGGGTAATATGGGACTTAGATGCTAACGGTATCCCATCTTACCCCACAATACTTTACATTCATGGTAAAAATGTAGATAGCTCATGTACTGAACACGTGGTACATATAAGTCGAATAGACTTTTAAATTCGAAATATACTAAATTAAATATATGGACTGTTACCGAAACAGTTTATATGATTTTATTACAAAAACATTAGTAGTTTTACTTTTATAATCCTTCAAGCGTATTTTCCAAATTAACTTGTATTCCACTTAAAGGGCCTAAACACACCCCACGTCACTTTTATTTTATGGTAAATTCATAAAGCGACCGTTTTATTGATTCCAAAAATACTTTGCTTATTAAAATCAGTCCAGTATAGGCAGAGATATTCGTCCTCAAACAGTAATCTCTAGCGCTATCCTTTTTTTACTACGAGCTCCGTGATTGTGACGTAGGAACGTACTAGTCACGTGACTGATTCATTCGTTAAAGCGAAACCTGCGTTTTTTTTGTGCTTTTTTGCGTTTTTTTTGTTCTCTCGTTTTTCGCTGAAAACACTGCCTCTCGCCTTTCTGAATGAGAGCGGCCACGCTTCAACAATTTTGTGACGTGTTTGTCACGTGGGTAGTACACTTCTCAATTTTTTTCGCCACGCAACTTTCAAATCAGTTTTTTGAATTTCACGGTGTTTGAGCTGGAATATCTTTGGTTATACAGAACCGATTAAAACAAGTAAGGTGTCGTTGGAATTAGAAAAACACACTCTATCGATTAAAGCGAAGTACATTTGGGGTGTGTTTAGGCCCTTTAAACAACACACTTTACGTTGCTTCACATTTTCGCAGGAGCCCCCACCCCCATACAGTGTGAGCGTCACCAGACCTCAACCCGCAGCTCGTGAAACCGACACCTTACTACCCTCCGCCCCTGCTGAAGCTGCTGCGTCATCACGTATCGTTGCGTCACAATGACGTCACGGCGAAAGCTGCGTCACGATGATGTCATCGCGTAACGTTACTTTACGATGACGTCATCACGCAACGTTACTTTACGATGACGTCATCATGTTACATTAATTTACGATTACGTCACGATGACGTAGCACGTTTTCGTTTACGACCGTATTTAGAAATTTAGATTCTCTTTGCAAAAGTGAACGGGGGTTTCCCTCTTACGAGAATCGGATGACCCACAGCAAAGGGTGGGATATATAATAGAACGTATTTTCTGCAAGAAAAAATATATGTTTGCTATATATGGTGGTGCGTGTAGAATAAGCTTCCATGCAAGCTATTTCAAAGGTAAATTTAAGGCGAATTTTATGCGTTAATCATTGAAATTCACAAATCTTTGGCCATAGGGGTTGGAGGTTCCAGGGTTTTGGGTTAAAATTTCTAAGTTCCTCAACAGCGAAAACGTTCTATGATATATTACCTACCATGGCAAATATTCTTCAAATATATTGTTTCTATGTTTTTGTTTCTGATGTGCAATAACACATGATTGTATGAGATTATGTTTGAGCGGCCGACCCGTGAAACTGCATTCGTATTAAAAGGAATTCTTCTTATATCGTAGCTAACTTTGTTTTAGACTAACGGGTATGGCGGACTAAATTGTCAGCCATACATTAAAAAATCTAAAGAACTAATGAATAAATGTCTTCCTTTATTCGCGCGTTGCGTCAAAAAGACGGTCGTTATAACTTATAACACAAGTATTTTGTTTCAACTCGTACCTGCTTACGAGTTACCAAGTATATGTGCGCAGGAGCTATGCAAGGAAGGAATGCAAAAGTACTTGAACCTTTTCGCCTCAGTAGATTAGCGGTGCAGTACCACTCACGACCAACTGCTGTTTTGCACAAAGTTTTTACTAAATAAGGAGACGCAAACATCAACGCTTGAAAAATGAAGCTCCACAAGAATTCCAAGTTGCGTATAAATAACTTTAGCAGTGTCGCTCGTCTCGCATATTGCGCATTGTTGGCAGAAATGCTCAGGAAAGTAAAATATATTTTAATCTAAAGTATGTTACAGAGTATCAATAATAAACAACTGTTTGGTTAATATATTATACTGACAGACCAGTAGAAATTAAGGGATGGAAACTAACGAAGTATAAAAACTGACCATAATAGCAATTTTTCTATTGGCGGCCTTTTTTGCTTTAGTAGTCGTCGTTGAGATTCAAGGCCAGGGTTCTCGTCACCTGACTCTATCATGCGGAAAGACGACATAGCACAGAAAGGAGAACCAGGGTTTCCCGGTAAGCGGGGACCGTCGGGTGAAAGAGGGTTGAATGAATGAATGGAACTTACTTTATCCTCGCGTGGCCGGAAAACGACAGTCGTTATAACACGGGTGTGCACCTCGCGCCAGCTTACGAGTTACCAAGTATATGTTACTTTGTGGGTGATTATTTTTTTGGATTTTTTTTTTCATTTTTATGTATGACTGATAATTTGGACAACCCATTAGTGACCACTGGGTTGGAGCAATTGCCGTTAAGTGTCTTGCTCATGGACACATACGCCCACAATGGTAGCAGCGACGAGCCTTGAACCCATTACCTCTGGGTTAGAGGCAGGTGCGCTAACCACTACGCCACGGCGCCGGACAAGGGTTGCAAGGTCCTAAGGGTGGACGAGGATCGCCTGGAATGGTTGGCGAACAAGGGTTGCAAGGAGTAGTTGGTGAAAGGGGGTTGCAAGGTCCTGTGGGACCAAAAGGTGATGTAGGTCAATGTGATCCGACTTGTAGAACGAAATACAATGAACTGAATGAGAGGGTGCAAAGGTTGGAACGATATGTTGAAGAATGTAAGTTCGGTGGTCTAGTGCTTTTATTCGAGTTTTATAAGTGACTGTGTTGTTTTAAATCAGCTTCGGTCTCAAGTTGCAAGGTAGCACTGACTTTGGGTTTGTTAAAAATGGGGTATATTCCATAGTCAACCCGAGGAACGGTCAACGTATGGAGGTTTACTGCGACCAAACAACAGATAACGGAGGTTGGTTGGTAAGTTTGAAACATCTTAATATTAACCGCTGTCAATACCACGTTTAACTTGAATAGGTTTTTCAACGAAGAACTGACGGGTCTGAAAACTTCTATCGAACTTGGGCAGAATATATCAAGAAAAATTCGAAAATCTAAGCAACGAATTTTGGCTTGGTTTGTATCAAAATATACTGTGTTTCAATTTCTGTTTTAGGTATTAAAAAAAACATACATAAAATAGAAACAGTACATTTTGAACAGGTAAAAAATGCGAAATAGTAAGGTGCTGTTTTTTAATGCTTGCCAAATCATAGTAAAGCCGATGAAATTTTGTAGTTTCCGAGTGGGAACGAATAAACTAGTTTCATTATTTGGCAATATGTGTTCCATCTTCCCCCACTGTATTATATACAGGCAGCGAAATATAGTAGGGTGGGGGGAAATGGGACACCTTTAATACATAATATCCAAATAGCCTGATCGTGTTTTAAAGAATTAACAACGGTCTGTGGAAGTCGTGAGGATACGGTTTTATAATTCATTGAACGTTCTTCGTTTACTACCAAATGGAAAGAGAAAACTAAACGAAAAGATAATAATACTGTATAATATATATTAATAAAAAATAATAAAAATACCCTTATTTATCCTTTAATTACAGTAGCAAAGATTTCGATTTTTTTTAAACAAATGCCGGCGCCGTGGCGTAGTGGTTAGCGCGCCTGCCTGTAACCATTAGGTAATGGGTTCAAGGCTCGTCGCTGCTATCATTGTGGGCGTATGTGTCCTTGGGCAAGACACCTAACGGCAATTGCTCCAACCCAGTGGCCACTAATGGGTTGTCCAAATTATCAGCCATACATAAAAAATGAAAAAATCCAACAAAAAAATAATCACCCACAAAGTAACATACATGGTAACTCGTAAGCTGGCACGAGGTGTTAAACCCGTGTGATAACGACTGTCGTTTTCCGGCCACGCGAGGATAAAGTAAGTTACATTCATTCATTCATTCATTCAAATAGAAAAAAAGGCAAATAAATATATTAGTGGCTGTCCTGATTTCTTGTTGGCTTGTTGGTGGCTTATAATACATTCCTTCCCGATGAATAGGTTTTGTATTCGGTTTTGTTGGCTACGAAGCGTCTGTACTCTGTATATTTGTTCTTGTGTTTTATTTAATGATAATGTATAACATTGGTTTTATCATATTCTATGATTTTATTCATACGCGCTTATAAAAATTTGCTTGTTAACATTTCTATGATTAAGTTCCAATACAGGGAATTACCCGTTAAAATTTAAAGAAATTTCACGAAAATCTGAATTCTGTGTTTGGCTTGAAAAATAAACTATTGCCTTAAATCTAAAATATGGACGATAAGCTTCAACGAATGCGCGAAAGGCAAAAGAAAAGAAGAGAAGCTCTCGCTAAACAGGTAATTTGTTATGTTTATTCATTATAAAGCAAAATGCAAGCAGAGCCAAAGTATATTGCATTCACCACATTAATCAATGAGGTTCCCTATGTTTGACAACTATGAGTGTAACTGTATTTTAACAATGTCACCCCAGATTTTGCCCTGTTGTTATGTGTCTATACAAACAAGCAGAGCCAAAGTATATTGCATTCACCACATTAATCAATGAGGTTCCCTATGTTTGACAACTATGAGTGTAACTGTATTTTAACAATGTCACCCCAGATTTTGCTAAAAAGAATGTTTTATTTTTATTCAATTTTAATTTTATTTTTTTTAAATTTAGCTTTTAATTTGTTTACTTTTTACAGCTAGGTGTCGGGAGTGGGGATCAACTATCCTCCGTGTTATCTACCAAGAGTGAACAAGCAGAGAGAGAAGCTCGGAAAAGACTAAATAACAAAACACAAACCACTACTCAGTCTAAAGTTGCAAAAACAGCTGGAAAAAAAGAAGTAATTTAAACTGAGTAATACTGTCGCTGGTGACCAGTGAAAATTTTAGTCTTAAAATGTACCTTGCGTCTCCCTGATACCCGCTGTATAATTTTTTTTCGAAAAAAACTCGGGCGTTCGTGTCGGAAATTGATTTTAAAATGCGCGAAAACGTGCTTCGTCACTGTAATTCGCCTGACTTGCATAAGATTAACAATTTATTACGTCACAATAGTAATATGTTACGTCACAGTAGTGACATATTACGTACGTTACAGCACGTTATAATCTTGTTTTTCGCACTGTTTTATGCTAGGAAAAAACCTCAGCCATGACCCTTAACCCAACCATAACCCCTACTTTTAACCCCCAACTCCTAAATCCAAAAAAACCTAAAAAATTACGTAATCTGTAACGTATAAATCAAAGGTGGTAATACGCATTCTATGACGTAATAATCTAACCTTTGACGGCTCTTGTGAAAATACGGTGCCGCAGCACGATTTCGCGCATTTTCGGTGCCGCAGATTTCGCGCAATAATACAGCGAGTAACAGGGAGACATAAGGAACATTTTAAAACCAAAATTTTTACTGGTCACCAGTGGCACTATTACCTTTAAACTGAATGTAACTTATTTTATCCTCGCGTTGCGACAAAAGTTGTTATAACACAAGTGGTCTGTTTCATACACCTTGTAATGAATGTAACTTTATTCTCGTGTGGCCAGAAATTGACAGTCGTTATAACACGGATGTGAAAAATTTGTTGGGGAGTTTTTTTTATTTGTGGCTGATAATTTAGACAACCCATCAGCGATTACTGGGTTGGAACAATTGCTGTTAAGTGTCTTGCTCAAGATTACATACACCCGCATAGGGATGTGCCAATTTACAAAAGATTCGGGTTCGTACGAACCCGAATAAACAGAAACGCTATTCGCACGAACCCGAACAGATTCGCGTGTGACGTCAACAACAAAGTGTGACGTCAGCAACTTCACGGTCTCTTGCGTCACGTATGTTGTTGAGCTACTAAGAGTTGGCACTTTTGTTCACTTAATGCAGAGCGCTAACTTGTTCATAAACGTAAACCCATTCGTATACCTAATTCAACTCGTTCGTAATAAACTAGGTCAAAGCGTCTGATCACGCGTTCACCGCATGTCATGTTTATCAGGCGCGTGTAACGTCGAGGTTACTTTAGGTCACTTACGCGTCAACGTGATACACAAGTAAACTGCATTAGCTGATAAATATAATGTTTGTTTAATAGAGGGGAGGTAAAATTTATTTGAAAACAATTACAAATTAACCAAATAATTAATTACAAGTTTACTAATAACTAATTAATAATAATTAAGCAGGTAGTTTGATTTTTAGGTTTTATTTAATCAAGTTATTTAGGTGCATTAAAATCTCGGTAATCGGCAACTGTAATTTACAAAATATCGGTGTCGGTTTGAATATTGGTCGGGCTCTACTCAATGTGTTACAATAATTAAAACGCACAATCAAAGGGAGATTATTAAAGCATCGTTAAAGCGTAGTTAAAACAAAGTAGACTCCCGGTTTCTTTCTCACATTCCATTTTTTCCACCGTTAAAACAATAACCTTGCAGCGTCTTCTGCGCATATATACCACATACTTTCTTACGTCACACACGTGTTACGTCATAGACGGCATTATTCGCCGGGGAATTCCACGTGCTGTGGTGCAATCACGAAAGCAACCTGTTGTGTCGACGAGTTGAGCATCAATTTAAACTGATATATTTTATGACGTGCGTAATAAATATTCGCACACGAATCTTGCGCAATATTCGGGTTCGCGCGAATATTAAAACTGTGCTGTTATTCGGCGAATCTATTCGGGTTCGGGTTCGCCTTGGCACATCCCTACACCCGCAAGATATAAATAAAAGTTATTATATTGATATTGTTATAATTTTAGGTGAGCAAAATTGATTTAGACTCTGAAATAGAAGTATACAAAGATTCCAGCACATTTTTAAAAGGAACCCAAAGTCTGAACCCTCACAATGATTATTGTCAAAACTATGTGGACACGGGCCAACGACCACAAAACTTTAT
Organism: Ciona robusta; assembly: GCF_009617815.1. Lineage (NCBI taxonomy): Eukaryota > Metazoa > Chordata > Ascidiacea > Phlebobranchia > Cionidae > Ciona > Ciona robusta. The sequence continues at coordinate 835,312 of NC_143246.1, forward strand.
TCGGGATGTCGGTCAGTTGTTTTATATTTTTATGAGGGCTAAAGTGCGGGGTGCATGTAACCTTAAACGGTGCCTGGGTGCTCACCAATTTTAATAGAAATTTTCAGCAATATTTTAGAAATTTTGTTACAATTCTACATTTGTTTGTAATTTCAAACAATAAACCTGTTTTTGACAGCTTTGGTATAAAATAAGAATTAAAACACCTCAAAATTATCATAACATAGTTCTAAGGATTTTGGAGATTTTAAAAGACAGTAATGAGACGAAATTTGATAAACTGCAAAAATTGATAAAAAATTTCAGTTATTCCTAAAATGCAATTTTCTGTGTTTAGGTTTGGCAGAAAGATTTGGGGAATACCCTAAGTTGAAAGATTTGATCCGATTAAAAGACGAGATGACACGAAAGAGCAATATCCCACCAAACTATCTTCACTGCGATCTCAACCAATTTGATCTTAGGAATCTAGGGTAAAAATAAATTTTATTAGGCGTTAAAAGTGTTAAGGCAGAATTATTTGGCATTCTTATTCAACTTATCAGTAGTGACATTGTTTAAATGCAGTTACACTCATAGTTGTCAAACATAGGAAACCTCATTGATTAATGTGGTGAATGCAATATACTTTGGCTCTGCTTGTTTGTATAGACACCTAACAGCAGGGTAAAACCTGCCAACCTGGGGTGACATTGTTAAAATGCAGTTACACTCATAGTTGTCAAACATAGGGAACCTCATTGATTAATGTGGTGAATGCAATGTACTTTGACTCTGCTTGTTTGTATAGACACCTAACAGCAGGGTAAAACCTGGGGTGACATTGTTAAAATACAGTTACCCTCATAGTTGTCAAACATAGGGAATCTCATTGATTAATGTGGTGAATGCAATATACTTTGGTTCTGCTTGTTTGTATAGACACATAACAACAGGGTAAAACCTGGGGTGACATTGTTAAAATACAGTTACACTCATAGTTGTCAAACATAGGAAACCTCATTGATTAATGTGGTGAATGCAATATACTTTGGTTCTGCTTGTTTGTATAGACACCTAACAGCAGGGTAAAACCTGGGGTGACATTGTTAAAATACAGTTACCCTCATAGTTGTCAAACATAGGAAACCTCATTGATTAATGTGGTGAATGCAATATACTTTGGTTCTGCTTGTTTGTATAGACACATAACAACAGGGTAAAACCTGGGGTAACATTGTTAAAATACAGTTACACTCATAGTTGTCAAACATAGGGAACCTCATTGATTAATGTGGTGAATGCAATATACTTTGGCTCTGCTTGTTTTACACCTAGTAGGGTAAAGGCTGTTTTAAAGTATATAACTCAGCCGCAAAAAGTGTAATAAAAGTTGTGGTATGAAAGAAAACATCCAAGTAATAACGCATGTTGTTGCGTCAATAAATAAATTAACCAAGACAATTAAAAATTATGTTTTTATTTCAGTTCAAAATTTGACGTGATTTTAATTGAACCCCCGCTGGAGGAATATAAGAAACAAGCGGGGCTTCCCCTTACTGGTCAAGAAACCTCTTGGGAGGATGTAAGTTTGAAGAGATATATAATGAATGGATAAGTTTAAGTGGTGTCCTTGGACAAGACAACTTACAGCAAACCTTGATGATGTCCCGCTGTATGGCAGATGAAACGTCGGTCTTTTAAGATAAAAAACAAAAATCACCTTTCACACACAGCATTAAGAATGTCATAACATCCAGGTGATGTCGCTAGAGATTGAGGAAGTTTCGGCGCAACGTTCCTTCGTTTTCCTCTGGTGTGGTTCTTCTGATGGATTGGACTACGGCCGACAATGTTTAAAGAAATGGGGTTTCAGGCGTTGTGAGGATATATGCTGGATCAAAACAAACTTTAAGAAAACAAATAAATTAATTGATGAATCTCTATTTGTTAGAACAAAGGTAGGATTGTATTGATTAAAGTTATGAATTGTTGTAACTTGTTTGTGGGCAACGACAGTCGTTATAACATGGGTGTTCTGTTTTGTATACCTTTTCTCGCTTACGAGTTCCCACGTGTGCAACTTTATTAATGAACACTTTGCTGTATAAATGTATAATTTTATGTTTTTTTTTATAATTTCAGTTTTATTAATGTTAATTTGATCTTCACTATCGTATTGGAAGAGATTTTAATCTTTCTTTTATTATATTGTAGGAACATTGTTTAATGGGAATCAAAGGTACAGTTAGAAGAAGTACAGACGGTGACTTCATTCATGCGAATGTTGATATTGGTAAGTATATCTAATAAGTAGATTCGGGCATGTGATTTTTTCTTCATGTAACTTTGCGGGTGGTTATTTTTTAAAGATTTTTTTAAAATCTATGGCCAACATCTTAGACAACACATAAGGGATCATTGTGTTGGAGCAATTGCTGTTAAATTCCTTGCCCAAGGACACATGCGCCCATAATGGTGGCAGCATCAAGCTTTGAACCTACAATCTCTTGGATAGAAGCAGGCGCATAACCACTGTGCCACAGGCCACGGTGCCAGTAGCTCAAATTTCCTTAAATTTGTTTTTAACTTGAATACCAGCAACGTGGCATAGTGGTTAGCGCCTGTTTCTAACCAAAAGGTTGCCGGTTCAAGGCTTGTCGGTCCTACCATTGTGGACATATGTGTCCTTGGGCAAGACACTTAATAGTATTTGTTTCAACCCAGTGGTTACTAATACATTTTCTAAATTTTCAGCCATACAAAAAAAAAACGTACAAAGTTCCATATGTGGTAACTTTAACTTATCAGCGGGCACGATTTTTATGAATATAGTTGTTATTCCCAGGTTATAGCAACTATATTTTCTTGTTACGCAAAGATAAAGCAAGTTTCATTTATTCAACTATTTTAGACTTAATCATAGAAGAAGAAGGGGAGCCTGGTAGTAACGAGAAACCCGAAGAAATGTTTCACGTTATCGAACATTTCTGTCTTGGGAGACGCAGATTACATTTGTTTGGAAGGTTTGTGGGGTATACTAAAAGTATTTATATTTGTGGGGGTGTACTAAAAGTATTTATATTTGTGGGGGTGTACTAAAAGTATTTATATTTGTGGGGGTGTTCGAATAGTATTTATATTTGTGGGGTGTACCAAAAGTATTTATATCTGTGGGGGTGTACTACAACAAATCAAGTTGTCTGGCATTGTAGAACAGTGGTTCAGTTACCACTTGCCTTGTGACCAAAGGATCCTGGGTTCGAAGCTCAGTGCTGCTGGAATAAACAGTCATTCCAACCCAATGGTCATTAATGGGTTGTCCAAATTGTCAACTACAACAACAATCAACCGACAAAGTTAAGTACATGGCAACTTGTGAGCTGACATGAGATGTATGAAACAGAACACCCATGTTAAACGACTTTCGTGAGATCGTCACATTGGACCAACCTAATAGTGACCACTGGGTTGGATCAATTGCTCTTAACTGTCTTGCCTAAGGACTCATACCATAATAGTAGCAGAGTTGAGTTTCATGCCTATACCTTCTGGGGTAGAAGCAGGCACGCTAACTAATGGTTTATGGCTCATTACTTGTTCCACAACTAACACTGTTATATACAGAGACACCTCTATTAGACCTGGTTGGCTGACCATTGGTCCACAACTTACTAAGAGTAACTTCGACCGTGAGACTTACAGTTCATACTTTCGAATAACTGAAGAAAACAAAACAGGATTTTTGTCACGTAAGTTTAATTAAGGTTAGGGGTCATGTCATAAGTTATATTCGTGTGGGGTGCAAAAGGTATAGCATGGGTGTTCTGTTAATTAAACTGCAAACTAATGAGATACCATGTATGTAACTGTGTGGGTGATTGTTTTTCTGTATGGCCGACATTTCGCCCATTATTGGTAGCAGCATCAAGCCTTGAAACCAGAACCTCTATGTTAGAAGCAGGCTTGCTAACTACTGTGCTGGCGCTCGATAATTTAGAAAACACCAAAAAATACTTTAGTTGCAATTTGAAATGAACACCTATTAAAAAGAGAGATAAGTTTCAACATTAACTTTAAACATTTATCAATTATTTATCGTAACTTTGTTTTCAGCTTGTACGGATGAAATCGAACGATTAAGGCCTAAAACACCGCCCCCTAGAGACAAGAAAGTTGAGCGAGGCGGGGCCACCATCAGAGGAGGTAGAGGGCGGGGTACCGGACAACGAAATGATTTTTCTTCAGGCCAACCACAAAGTGGACGTGATCAACATGTTGCAGGGCCAACTACCCCGCAGTTTCATGACCCTAGGGAGTCATCTAGTGGCCAATATCGTGGTGGGCGACCGCACAGAGGGAGAAAAAGGGAGAGAGACGTCAGTCATGATCGACCATGGAGAGATGGACCATCACAGTCAATGAGATGATATTCAAAATTTTTAATAAAATCAAGGAGTAATTTTGTTGCATTATTTCCAGAGATTTTTTCTGTGTTTGTTGTTTATGCTTGTTAAAACAACAATAGTCAAATTTTTGGTATATATGTTACATGTTTAATGTACTAAATCTTTAATTGGTAAAATATATAAGAAGTCAAACATTCGGTTTGTTTAACGCTCATTAGCTGTTGGGCTATAGATAACACAATACACACTTTCGTTCACATATATGTATTATCTATGGTTGGCACTTGAACATTTGTTCAGCTTGTGCAACAGAATCTCACAAAAGCTTAAAAATGTAAAAAAAAGAAAATATGTTACTTGTTCGTCTTCTTACCCAATAAAAAAGCTAATTACGCCCGCGGTTTCCAAAACTAAACGAAATTCCACGCTTTAGTTGTAATTATGTTTTGGTTAGCTTGTGGCACAAACATTTTTAAATTTAAAAAATGTGGAGTTTTGGAGTAAAGTATGTTACGTTATACGTATTTTTCAATATAAAGTTAAATAAAATGTTGCCCCCCTTTTCAAGTTTGGACTTTTTATTGAGCGGTTGTGGAACCCCTCGCTAGGTGGCGGGCTACAATGTCGATTGTTGACCGCCCGATTCGCGATTTAGTTCCATTGTGTTGCAGATGTTCGGTAATAATAAAGTCGTTGCGTTTAGCAGATGTCCAGTTTGACCGCCCCTAGTTTTTACATAAATAGTGAAAGCGATAATTAGGTCAGATCAAGCTCTTACTCCAGTAATATTTTATCATTTTTTGATTACAAATATAAGTTTTATATTTTTTCGGCATAATATTTTAACAATTTGAAAAAAGAATAATTTCGCAATGACATTTCGGCTAAATTAAGTGTGGTTGAAGTACCTTTATAAATAATTTTTAAAGTTTTCCAATATTTTATAAAAGACTGTAAAATTAAGTAACTTAATAAAACTATGCTAAAAATGTGTTTGTTTTTGTTGACATTAAAAATTATGTATTCACTTATTTGCTGATAGTTTTAAATTTTAATTTGGTTAAAACTTATTTGCTATTAAGTTGTGCAACAAATGTATTTTTAATAATAAAATTCATGGTTATATCTATTTTTAGAGTTGGAATATTTAAATTCTGAACTACTAGGATTGTTTTATTGTTTTTGTTTTTTTTAAATGGTGCTAGTGAAGAATCTCCCCCCCCCACCTTATTTGCTAACCACTAACCCCTAGGTTAGGGGGTTAGGTGTTGATGGTTAGCAAATAAGGTGGGGGGGGGAGATTCTTCACTAGCACCAAAAAAAAAATATTTATATATATCCAATATATGAATCCTTTATTTAAATGTATTTTACAATTTGCAAGTGACATAAAATGGTAAATATTGTAATTTCCTGTTAAGTTTGCCTCACATTTATACTCTGTCATATTAATTGTTGTTAAGATAAGTGTTGATGTTAATTTATTTCTTAGAAAGGTACACACATCGCGCTGGTTTACTGTTTGTTGCAAAACTAGCTGATGGTTAAGTTATAAACCACAAAGCTTTATTGAATACGAGTTTTACTACGTTCTCAAATGTATAAATGTGTTTTTTTTACAAGTTTAAATTTGTTTCTGATTTTTTAATAAATTATGTTTTTTAATAAATAATGATTTTTTAATAAAATATGATTTAGAACTTGCATACGTGGCTGCAGCTGTTGAGGCTGAATACGACAGCATTCATTGATAATCAATGGCCTTTGTGCCGGTTTTCTTCCTATTTAACATAATTGTGCCATTTCAAGCGGTAATAATTAATAATTTTGATGGCAAGTTGCCTCAATCCATTCTATATTGTCTAATGTCGTTACATAGCTTACGAGTTACTACATATATCAGTTAAATAGCTTACGAGTTACTACATATATCAGTTAAATAGCTTACGAGTTACTACATATATCAGTTAAATAGCTTACGAGTTACTACATATATCAGTTAAATAGCTTACGAGTTACTACATATATCAGTTAAATAGCTTACAAGTTACTACATATATCACTTTGTGGGTGATGTTGGATCACAGGGTTGGAGCAATTGCTGTTAAGTGTCTTGCCAAGGACACAGGTCACGCGTGCCTACAATGCTAGCAGGGGCGGGCCTTGAATCCAGCACCTTACGAGGCGGGCGAACTTATCTATGTGCCACGGCGCCGGTATTCTTATGAATTATTATAATTATTAACTTTCCTTTTTTTCTTATTTGTAGGATAAGGGTAATTTGAACATTAAGATTATAGAAACTACTTCTCAGACCATTGGCAATGATTTAGATGCTTTTGTAAATAAAGAAAAAAACTTTACTTTGTTTAAAAGAAAAATAAATCAAATCATTGAACCTCGATTCAATCCCTGTGAAGATTAAATTGTTGATCAAAAATGTCGGCGAACGACAAAGAATCAACTTCAGAGAAACAGTCAACTACTGAGAGGCATGTTAAAGGTAAACAAGACTTAACACTTATAATAACTTTTTCATTTGTGTCTTTAATAAATGTATTGGTGTAAAAAAAGAGTTACAATGAGGGTGGACCCTCGCATCAAAGTTACAGTCGTTAAAGCATATTTATTTAGAAGAAAAAAGCGTGGTCGCTTTACACCTAGCAGAATATGTTAATATTTTTGGGAAATTCAGGCATATACTTTGCTTTATTTATTTTTCCATGACAAACCCACCACATTAGATACCATTATGTTGTATCAACTGCCATAGGCGCCAAACTTTTAAAAATCCGGGGATGGTAGGAAGAGTTAAGACACTTCTTCCTCTGGAACAAGAAACAAATCTAATATATTGAGACCAATGTTTACTAATTATTGCAAACAATTTTAGAGTTGGCCTGTCCACCCTTACCAACCCTGGTTGGCGCATATGTGTGCATTAGTGTGTTGTATTCATTACAATAATATGTATAACTATATATCTGCTAATACTAGAAATAGCATTGGTTTAAAAGTCCTTTTATTGAGGCATTTAAATCCCATAAAAATGAAAAGTTTAAATCTCTCTGTAAGGTATTTGTTCAATAACATGATAGAATGGTTGGGGTGTATCGTATTACAGTGACAATGCTCCAGCATTCCTCTGTGGCTTTCGTGGTGTAAGTCATACTGTAGTACGTGCCGACACCACGATACTTTTAGCCTAAAAATAAAGTACAAAAAAAACTGCAAGAATATCAAAATTATAATGCAGCTGAAATCGCAAGGAGCTTCCTGCATTCCCCAACCCATAAGGGCTTAAGTTTGGTTTGCTTTACAGTAAATCCACAAAGGTAGCTTTACCCCACCCACTGGGAGAGCTTCCAGTATTCTTTGCTTTAGAAAAACATGTCTAGACCATTTATAACCTTATAAAAATAACAATAAAAACCAGTAAACATCAGTATAAATATTAATATACCGACGTTTTATAGAACCTTTTATATATATCTATATCTATGTACATAATATTGTCAAAAAGGCCATTAGGATTTACAACTAACATGATATATTTCGGTTGGCTAATTAGACAAGGTTGTGTTACATTGGGTTGGCGGTTAATTACACAATTTTATTTTGTTGCCAAGCAATTGTTCTTGAACATATTATCTTATTTGTTGGATTAAAAGATAGAATATTCTAAATACTCTATTATTTGCGCATGTTAACAATCATTAGTCATTACGTAACATCAACTGGGTAATACATCTGTTATACGGGAGTATTTAGTCTAATCTAAACAAGGGTTATGTTACAAAATGCTGGATTGAAGGAGCATATTACTTTTAACATTGAGATTTACCTAACAAAAATAGTTTTAGTCGTAAATGAAGTGTTATCATGTGTAAGGTCCTAGGTGTAGTAGTAGTTTCAAAACCTTGGCAATAAAAGGAAAGGATGTTTATGTGTGCTATATATATAATATTTATATATATATACAAAATATAGAGTAGTCGAAATTGTATATTTTCTAAATTAAATGTTAACAAAATGTAAACAGCGAAAGCATCCACAATGTTCAAACTTGCAAAGATATTTTGCTTACTTAGGTTAACTATATAATTACATATAAAGTACTGTGGGGTGAGATGATGTTGAAGATGGGTTCCGTTTTCACGTAATATTTTGTATTTATGATCGTGTTTTAACCATTAACACAGCTCTTTTAGAGGTTTGAGTTTACGATTAAATTATTCTGTAACTATCCTTTGTTACTTTACTACCAAACGAGCGGTAAAATAGAATAAGAAAATGTCCCATCTTACCCCACCTTATGACCAGGTGTTCCATTTCCACCAAGCCACAAGTTGACCATAAAGGAGGTTTTTGTGAACGACAAACCCAAGGTTGATTTACTGAAGGAACATTTTGTGCAAGAAGGAAGGGTAGAGGATGAAGTAAGTTGTTTACTTTCAATTCTACATAGGCACAAATAAAGCATAATATATATGATATTTTGTCCCATATAATATGTATAGGCTAATATATTGAAATTAAGGTTTACGTAAGTAAACGTAGTGTTTGACATATTGTGGGTAAATAGTATGCAAGTTGTTGTTACTGTTCAATTTGTTCTTTTCAACCCCTGGGTCTTGCCCAAAAGTAGGTTCCTTCTTGATTTGGTAAATACTGCCATCCCTTTTTAGATGTTTTTTGGCTGTTATTGCAAAAGCAAAAAAGAGTATCTTTTTTTGTAGTTAAAATAATCATAATAATAGGTTTTAATAACCATAATACTTGATTTTTGCCACCAAAAGTTAAGTAGCACTGGTTTAATCACTTTTATCAGTTGTGCAAGGAATTTTCACAAAAGCCACACATCTTTTGCAAAATATATATATACATAGTAATTTAAAAAACATCTCTTTACCATTTTATTCATCTTGGTAAAAGCACTTGAAAAGTCAAGACGTTTTTGAAAGGCATGTATCTGAATGAAGCATTAAAAATGCATGCTGTTACATTGGGGTTGTTTAAGCTGCGGGTTTATGTAATATTCCTTTGTAGCAGACATTTCTATCTGTTTTTCGTGTCTTGTTAGATAAATAAACAAACCATGACCTTTGAAAATTGATGTTACCTATTCTCTTATGTTGTTTTGTTTGGCACAAGTGAAAAAATAAACTTTTTCATTTTACACGCCATCTATCAAGCTTTCTTAGTTCCGTGTTTAAAGTTTGGCTCTCTAAGTTTATTATCGTGACATGCTGGTGCTACACCTGCTTTCAAACAAGGGCATTACTTAAATTTTACTTTCTTAGTTTTAGGCATATGTATTGTAATCTAATACCTTAGGAAACACCAATATTATATAATTATATATCTTATACTGTGGTTGTAAAAAGCAGCCTTGTGCTCGGATACAATAATTGAACTGTAAAAGAAACTCTAAAAAATTAGAACTTTATTTTATTCAGACTATTCTGTTAGAGTGAAAAACATTCAAAAACAGCATTTTATTAAATGATGTAATGATAGACATCGGTATTTTAATAAGCCATTCCAACTTTGGGAGGAACCGGTTTTCTCTGAATAACGCTTGGGTTGAATAATATGACGTCATTTGGTACATGGGCGCCGTTTTATATGGTGCAGACGAGGCCGGCCTACTCTGGATATTATGCAGACGGTGCAGCACCTGCTGCGTATAACTGCATTTTATTAATAAAACCCGTTTAAAATTAAAGAACTAGTCGTTTTAAGCCCGCAAATAGCTAAATAACTGTATATTCAAACGTACTGAGTTATTACGCCATCGATTGGCGTAACAACGATCATTTCCCGTAATGTTTTTCTCAACCACGCGTCCACGCATAATGCTTTGTTACGACATAGTAGCGATTCACACGCTGATTATTTGCGTCTTATTATTATTTGATGCGTCGATTATTGACGTCATAATACGGTTTGACGCGTTCATTATTAGCAATCCAAGAGAAAGCAAACTGAATAGTGTACGTTTACGGTGGAGACTGTTCAAAACTTTAACGAAAAGTGAACATACGTTAGTTTTATACTTAAAACAGCTTGCTATGAGTATATGGCTAGCGCCTTTGCAAATACGGTTATACAACGACTGTATTAAAATAAAACAAATAACACATACATTGGTCTGTATTAAACACATTAAAGCTTTAACTTAACGGTTTAATCTTTTGGCGTGGCGGATGTCCTTGGATTCAATTAAGTACTTTAACAGCCATCTGCAGACATAGGTGCTTGCTACATATTTTGGAACAAACTTTAGCTGCTCGTAAAATTAATACGTCATCGAAAGTAACAATTGACAGGCAAAGCCTAAGTTGCGAATCGCTTAAAAACGATCTACAAACAGTTTTAATGATTTAAAAACCCCTCAAACACTAGATCTGTACAAAATTAAGACCTATGTAATAATCAACAGCATTGATGTTTCTTAAGGAGTCATTAATGTTCGTGTGCGTATCGTAGGAACAACGTCCTTCAAAGAACGACGAACGAGTTTGACTGTGTGATTTTGCCAGTTTCATACCCGCATGAACGATAGGCAGCAGCTTTGGCAAACTTTAATAGTCGCCGTTATTGTTACTGCTGCCATGGAAAGTATAGCTTAATCGTGTTTTAGCGCGAGTGAAAAAAAACTCCCGTATACCGTATTTTCCTAATTTCTCCCAAACGAATGACGTCATCATAAACGTGGCCTCTTCTGCAATTTAAAAAAATCGGCGCCTATGATTTGGTACATACGGCGCATTCGTATTTCTTTCGATAAAAATTGGCAACATAAACTCGACACTGCGTTCTTCACAGTTACATGTGAAATTAATGTAGTTTACCTCTAAAATAAATTATGTGGCCATCAAAATAATAATGTTTTAACAGTGCTATATATTTACAATATTTTTTCAACCAATAAGCATGTTTGTTACATGATAGTAGGGATTCACATGTGGATTCATTGCATCATAATAGCGATTGTTATAGCCTAGCCTTGTTTTGAGGTTCAAGACACTTGCGCGTGTAGTCCAATCAAGCCAAATGTTACGTCATAACCTATTCTTGTGTTGTCAGAATCTATTGTGGAATTTTAAAGTTCACAGCTGTATCTTTTAATTGATGCCCAACAATTAAAATGCAGCACCATGTAATAGACATGTTAAACCAATATTATGTGTCCTCTTGGTCAACACTGGCAATTGCTCCAATCCATTGGTTCGTTATGGGTTAAAAACTCCGGTAATAACCACTCACAAAGTTACATATATATGTTGTAGCTTGTGAATACAAGGTATATGAAATAGAACAACTGTATTATAATGACTGTAATTGTCCCGCCAAATAAGTTGCATTCATTTATCATCATGTACCAACATTATGTTGTACTAGGTGGCACTTCACATTATCAACCTTGGATCGGAGTTACTGAGGAAAGAACGAACCATGGTTGACATAGAAGCCCCTGTGACAGGCAAGAAACAACAATTTTCATTTAACATAAATATTTTATTTTTATTGATTTAACTTTATTGATAGTAATATATGGGATTGGTACGAGCCCGTGCTGCAAAAATGCGGGACTATTTGGCAGTAAACAGAGATCAATAATAGAGAGAAATAAACTTAATTATTTGCGTTTAATTTTGTAAGCTTAAAATTTGTTGTGACACGGACGATATATTCGGTTCTATTATTACAATAACTTGTGTTATTGTGTAAACAATGAAGTTACTTTTGTAGCGCGGGTTGCTATTTTCAGAGCCAGGCTTATTTATAAAATGATTTAAATTATAATGGCAGACTGGATGAATGAGCACGCGTTGATATTTGTTATGTTTGCTTTCTCACTAAGCTTTGTTGCCGTGGCTCATTGAAAGTAAAAAAGCTTCTGTTTGACGAGGCTATATCAAACATAGAGAGCACAAACAAACCTCAGAATTACTTAACGCTTGGCTGACTCCTTCTAACGTTGTTGTGTAACTAGTGTATCGTGCGCTGCCAATAACGTGTAAATTATGCATTGATACGTTTAACAGCTTTTCACGTCGCTGCTCAAAGGTGAAAGCTTTGGTTTCCTTATGAAGCATTAGCATTCTGTGTATATTTTATTCATGACTTACATCATATATTTTGGGTATTGATAGTACTGTTACATTTTCAATGCCTTCTTGTCATTTGCCAGATTATGTTTCATGTAATATCGATAGTCTACATACAGTATAACAGCATTATCATTGAAAGCAACCATACAAATGTCACTTTCAACTCTTTATATATTTTGCCACATGAAAATTTTAGTAGCCTTTAATACTAAGTGAAATAAGAAACTTAAAGTAAAGATCGTTCTTATGTTGACAGAGCTTGTCTAATGGGTGTGGCTCGACTGTATAGTTTCACTTTAAAACTTTCATAAAGTACAAATTGTGGGATATTCTACCACATCTTAAGTGTTGTGGGGTAAGATGGGATACCATTAGCACCTAAATCCCATATTTCCTGATCGCGTTTCCAACAATTAACAACCCTCTTTTAGATTCACAGAGATACAGTTATATAACTCTGTAAATACTATTTGTTTACTATTAAATAGGATGATAAAGAAAATGAACACTTGGACCAACTTACCCCACCCTACTATAATTTTTTAAACATTGATTTGTTAATATTATTTATCTTTACATTGTTGACAGCTCTCGTCTTCATTAACAGCTGTGGTTGTAACGTGTCACTGGTCTACTTATGGTAATATGGTATACACACATTTACATTATCACCTAATCACTTCCTTTATATTACACCATTGCTATAATACTTGGTAAGATGTTTCATGTTTTCATTCTCTTTTATCGTCCCATTTGCTATAAAACAAAAAATAACTACAAAACCGTAGCCTATTCTTACAACTTTAAAAGGGCCTTGTTAAAAACTAATTTAGAAACGATGAGATACTATGTGATAACGATAACAGTATCCATCTTACCCTACCCTAATAAACAGTAGTTAGTACAGTGAACTTTAAGGTATATATACCCCACAATATAGAGCAGAAATGTAAAGCATCTTCTATTCATATTTTTATTATTTTGCGGTGCTGTTAGACTTTGCAAAAATAATACAATCATCTGTATAAACTGCTAATAATAAAGTATTAATCAAACATTATACAATAAATAGATTTTCTTAATTTTATATCTTTTGTGGGTGCTTGTTTAAATGAGCAGAATCACGGTGTCTGTTTTATGTGTGTTTTACTAACTTAGTGAACGGTTAATAAATAATGATGGTAATACATAATGACAAGGAGAATATTACTGTCTTTTCACCGCATGCATGCACAGCCATCTAATCTCTCTGTGCTAATAAAGGTTCATTAGGCACCTAATACACAATGCTCATTATCCTAACGCATTGATTATAAATGTCATATTGCTTCTCCAAATGGAGTTGTTGTTTACGGTGATAGTTAAGGTAAAACTCTACAAATGGACTTTTGCTTGCTCTATTTAATTAGTCACATGCTAAAAATGTTTTAAATTTGTAAATATTCTTTTAAAAGAAAACAAAAATTAAACATAATGACTTGGTTTTATGAGACAGGAAACATTATTGAACAAAACGGTTTAATGAAAAAGTATATAAAATGTGTGTATATATATATATATATCATTAAAGAATAAGGACTGAAATTGGCCTGTGCATTTACTTCTAAAACTAGTAGGTTCAATTCAAATTATTGCCATTGGTGTAAAAATAAATTATAAACTGATTTCTTAATCCTACATTTCAACGAAAACAAAAATAAATTGGACACTAAGAAAGTTGCAGCTGTTTTAAACTCTATCAATATTCTGGTTGTGTTTTAATGAACCCGCTGCACACATACAGTAGAGTATGTGAATATGTGATATAATGTATTAGTGAGTCTCCCTAAATAATGATGTGACGTAGTTTCAATTACATCCTGTTCATTTAATAAACCTTGCACATAATATACTATCTATGCTACACCTACATAGTTAAGATATGGGTTTACTTTACTCTAATATTCTATTTTTTACTTTTAATTTGTTCCTTTTTTTAATAGTTATTAACAATCACCACTTTTGTTGAAACATTTTGTTTTAAACAATTTTGAATTATATAAAGGCTGACTATAAATATACACACATTTTATACACTTTTTCATTAAACCGTTTTGTTTGATGTTTATTTGTCTCATAGAAGTCTTTATGTTTTTTTTTAAAGTAGAAACTTTATGAATTTAAAAATTCTTCTAGCATGTGAATAATATAAATATATATAGGTAATACATAGGTTATATATTTTGTTGTTTAAACACATATTTATGTACGCCAGAGTTTACATATGTGGCCACATTTAATAAATATATATATAAACATAGCTACATTTTAATATCTCAAACCTTTTATCCGTGCAAATTTATGCGGACATTTTGAATTCTTTATTCTGAGGCGACATGAAATGGTTGTTCAAACTGTGGGGTGCAAAAATTAACATTTTCCAGAACAGCGGTTTTCAATTCACGTTTTACTTGGCAGTGGTAGCAACTGTTTATAGCCTGTTATGTCCTTATATGAAAACACATATAACTACAAATCAAAATTAAGTTTCAAAACCAGGGTTTTAAATAATAGAATACAAAAGTAAATTGAAATTTAATTAAGCCTAAAACAGATTTTACCCTGTTATTAGGTGTCTATACAAACAAGCAGAGCCAAAGTATATTGCATTCACCACATTAATCAATGAGGTTCCCTATGTTTGACAACTATGAGTGTAACTGCATTTAAGCAATGCCACTAGTCCACTACAGATTTTCCACAAAATTTAAAAAGTTTGTGTCTATGGGTATAAAATATACTGTTTGAGGCGAAACACTGTTAATCTATCTATTTATTTAGCTGGATAAACGCAAATATTACAATGACTGATTAATTAAACCTGTTCATTCTTGTTTGCCAAGAAACTTTTTATTTTATCAGATTTTGAAAGGTTGACAAATCCATCACTTCCACTATGCTTTCTTTTTCTTCTGATTCCAACTTTCAATCAATTAATCAATAATTTTTCTTCAAGGTTCTAATTCAATAATGGCATGGCCATATAGAAGAGTATCATAAATTTCCGATGCACAATTATCTACTGCCCCAACCTAATTTAGAATCTTACTTTCTCTTGCTGTCCTTTTTACCGAAATCTTTAATTAATTTATTTCTTTAATTTAATACGTTTTTATTATATATGGGTAAGGTCCTTTAATGTGACACGCTATAGAACCTGGGATTTAGGCCAGAGCTGCCAATTACCTCAAAATATTTTAAGGTTTTAAGATTACAAAGGTTTTCAATTTATTTTCTGATATTATAATGGAGTAGGGCAAGACCAAACATGCTTTCTTTCTCTCTACATTTGGTAATAAACAAAGAATGTTTGCAGAATTATGAAACTGCATTTTCACAACTCTAAAAGACATTTGTTAATTTCTAAAAGCACAATCAGGAAATATGGAAGTTGGGTTCTAATGATGTCCCATCTTACCCCACAATAGTGTTATAGCCACACTAATGTGTTTGGCTTGTGACAATGGGAACCTTGCCAATTAACTAAATTTCTTTGCTTTTAATTCTCGGTAACTGTAAATAATTGGTTTTTAAGAATTCGAGAGGCAGTTTTTTTATTGTTGATGTAAACGACAAACGCAGTGTTGCAACTGTAAGGTTATGTACCTAATTAAAGTAATCATTTAAACAATAATTTTATAAAATCATTATTTCATGTTTGATAAACGCATTGGGTCTGTACAATACATTTTCAAAGACATTGTTTGTTTTTTTAATTTTGAGCAAAATTGAAAATAATATTTCCAAAGTATGTATATATACTCATAGTTGTCAAATATAAATATAAGAAACCTCATTGATTAAAGTGGTGAATGCAATATACTTTGGCTCTGCTTTTTTGTATAGACACCTAACAGCAGGGTAAAATCTGGGGTGACATTGTTAAAATACAGTTACACTCATAGTTGTCAAACATAGGAAACCTCATTGATTAATGTGGTGAATGCAATATACTTTGGCTCTGCTTGTTTGTATAAACACCTAACAGCAGGGTAAAATCTGGGGTGACATTGTTAAAATACAGTTACACTCATAGTTGTCAAACATAGGGAACCTCATTGATTAATGTGGTGAATGCAATATACTTTGGCTCTGCTTGTTTGTATAGACACCTAACAGCTAACAGTAGAGTAAAGCTGGTTTAGGATTAAAAATTTGGTTAATTAAATATGATGTCACACCTGTTATTAAAAGAAGGGATGACATCTGACATGACACATTCTGTCGGCAAGCAGGTGTAGTCGCCCCACTAAAAATCATTCTCCTAAAAAGCGACCAAAAAGTCGCAAATTATTAAAACACAGAAATAAATTGGGTAATCCAATCCAATCATCATGGATTTGTCAGTGAAACAAAAGGCTTGGCACTCGCTTGTTAATTGGCATCCGCAGCTGTGGTTTATCCTCTTTGTCTTGCAGGTTTTGTGGTTTTAATTCATTTCTGTCTACCGTGTCGAATTTGAAGGATTCTCGCAGCAGAATAGTCACTGCATTGATGGTAGCTTAGGTTGTGACTTGCTCTGATCAATGCGGGTTCATCAATTATTAAACGCACGTCCCCTCACAGTTAGAAAGCAAAGATTTTTATTCGTTTCGCGATTTTTTACCAAATCTGGTGCAACCGCTTGAATTTTGCAGCAATATTTAAGTTAACACCCTCAGCCATAAAAAAAACGGTTTGTTATTTTGTTTTTAATTTGCAACCATGTTAATAGCAGTTGTACACATGTATGGATGTACCTACACATGTTGTTAACATGGAACACAAATTATTGAACTGATTGTCTCAAGCAGAACGCCACAATTTGTTCGCTCAACTGCATGAATTATTTAAGGCAAGGTCATTGTCCAACCATTATTGAATAACAATGATCATGTACCATGTAATAACAGCCATTGTCCATATATTGATTCTTCCATCTTAGCTTGTGCTGGATCTTTACTGAATATGATTGATTATAAATTTCACGGGTGTCTTCTTATCACAAATCCATGATATATCACGTGATTGTTTGAAAGAAGCCAAACTGAATATTGCGAAACATTAATCATAATGACATTTAATGTATGTTGTATTAAGTATTAGCCAGTCATTCAGCCACACCTGTTTCCTGTTTATTTTACTAAGTAATAATAAGGTTTATGCATGGCTTAAATAGATTACCTTATATAATAAAGTAGGACTCCAACCAGCCCCACTTTATTTTTTTTTTTATTTTGCAGATATTTTTCTGGGAAAAAAAAATATTTTCCCATAAACCATTTAACTTTATTCTCATATAAGATAAATTTTTTTTCTCAAAACATAGTTTTGATTTTCTCTTAGAAAAGAATTGTAATATTAATTAAAATGTTGCCGATTAAACACCGGATGTAGGGTGTAAGATGCTGCTGCATTACTTAAAATATGTTTTTAGTTTTTTTCCTAAAATAAAAAAATTATTAGCCGATTTTAAGTTAACTCCGAAATTTAAGTGTTTGTACAAACAAGCAGAGTTAAATATATATTGCATTCACCACAATATTCAACGAGATTCCCGGCTATGGATACAATTAAATATTTTGGGGGCAAACCAGAACTTTTTCTTTCACATTTCTAACCTTATGAACTTGATCAAATTTTGTTTTATTTTTCTGTAGAATTTGAAAATCAGATTTGTAAAGCCGGCACCGTGGTACAGTGGTTAGCGCGCCTGCCTGTAACCCAGAGGTAATGGGTTCAAGGCTCGACGCTGCTACCATTGTTGGCGTATGTGTCCTTGGGCAAGACACTTAACGGCAATTGCTCCAACCCAGTGGTCACTAATGGGTTGTCTATCAGCCATACATAAAAAATACAAAAAATCCAACAAAAAAAATAATCACCCACAAAGTAATATACGTGGTAACTCGTAAGCTGGCACAAGGTGTTAAACCCGTGTTATAACGACTGTCGTTTTCCGGCCACGCGAGGATAAAGTAAGTTACATTACATTCATTCATTCATTCAATATTCATATATTGTTACATATCTTAAGGTTACAGCATAACTATATACATGAGAAATACTATGATTTAAACCAAACACAGCTGCCTTGGTGTGTTTCCGAAATACAACCACAAAATATAATCTCAATAACATTACAGTGCATCGGGACATTTAAACGCTCACGTAACATTGTAACAGCATAGCTAATGAAGTCTATGGTTCATGGTATTCTCATGGGAATGTTAAGCTTTCTATCTGATAATTTGTGTGAACATTATGTATCTATTATCAGTTTTATCACATACGCACAGCTTATACTTCAGTGACTTAAAGAATTCCTCGATTTTGTTACAAATTTAAGAAAATGTGGGTTTTAAATAATAATGAATTACAGAAACAGTTGCGATGACTTACTACAAGTATTTTGTCATTATCAATCACTTATCTTAATAGAATCATGTTCTCAAATAGCATCATAATTGGGAAAATATCGCATTCAAAAAAGTGTGCGCAGACTTTTATAATCGCAGGGCAGACAGGGATAGTTAGACACACGAATATGAAACAAATGTAACGGATTGGTTGTAATTTTTACTGATTAATAATGCCGTGTAGAAAATTCTTGGGTAGGCCTACCAACCCTGCCACCCCAGGTTTGGCGCCTGTTGCTCATTTGCATAGGTGTGTACATAGGAGCCTAACATCATTATGGCCATCACAGGTGTGTAAGGGATACGTTTTGAATATATGCCCTGAAAATAAATCAGTACCCAGGAGAGCCCTGTATAAAAACAATTTAATATCCTACAAACATATCTTAAAATAAGTACTATGCAGTAGTGATAAAGCAAGGATCATCCTATTTCCCAAATAAAAACTAATATTGTAACAACTAGCAACCAACTTTACTAAAGTATCCCATAGAAAAAAGTGCGTTGCGACCTTTGGTTGTTTATTCAAATAGAAAAAAAGGTTAGCGCACAAAACCGATCTTAAAATGTAATATTAACGTCACGGTGTAATATGTAATGAATTAAAAATAAACCTTCGTCAATGTCATTCGGTAACGTAACATGTGACTCACCAAATACCGCATGGTGGCGCTATAACAAATAAAGTAAATGATTGGGGAGCAAACTTAATATCATAACAAAGTGTTTATACTTTATTGCTTTTGCCTGCATAATCTTTTCTCTATTAAAACATATTGGTATCTTGCCCTTTATGTTAGCCACCAATGAGTGTGTACAAGTAAGAAGTAAACTAACCTATCCACATTTCCACAGTGTGTGGTGATATACATGGCCAGTTCTTTGACCTCATGAAACTGTTTGAAGTAGGTGGCAACCCCGCTACTACTAATTATCTTTTCCTTGGAGATTATGTGGATCGTGGATACTACAGTATAGAGGTGGGATCCTAATTGAATCTTATAATATAACTACAAAGTTTAAATATATATAGTGGCGCAGCCAGGGGGGTTTAAGGTGTCGCGAACCCCCCCTCCTTTAAACCAAAAAAAAATTATATATATATATATATTTAAAAAAAAAATGAAAATTTTTGATTAAAACCCCCCCTTATTTTTTTCAGGCTTTGCCGCTGTATATATAGTTAAAAAACTAGAAAGTGAAAGGCGGTTTTAGAAAAAACATAGGACGAACCAGAAATTTCAACAAAAATCTAAAAACAAAGGATTTTAAAGCAGTTATGAAACGCAAAATAAATTATATGTCTGTTAATTTCCAAATAAAACTTTTTCTAAAACCCTGTTAAAGTCTTGCTGAAGAGCAGACAATACGTCAGAATAAAATTATCGTTTATTTTATATATATAACTTTTATTAAAAATTTAAACAGTTGTATTTTTTATGACTCATCCATATAGTGTTAAACACTATTTTGGTGTTCTTAACAACTTAATGGTTTAAGTCTTTGTCTACCCATTTTATAGTGACTATAATTTTAAATTACTTCCGTTTTATTATATTTAAATAAATATATTCTTTATTATTATGTTTAAGCTAAACACCACGCTTGTTGTTCAAAGCTCCCGATGTCTAAAACATTTTTTTTACAATATAGCTTCCTAATGAATAACTAAATAAGATTTATGGTTTTGGCAGAAAACCTGTGAATACATAGTTTTAACAAAAATGTTTTTTTTAAATCAAAAATATAACGTTTATATATATATTTATATATTTAAAAATCAAAGATATATTATATATAAGTTTTATTTTTAAAAATAACGTAATTTAATTTACTGCATTTGCCCCCAACATAACTTTGCTTCTACATTATACAGTGCGTGTTATACTTGTGGGCTTTGAAAATCCTCTATCCAAACACTTTACACTTGCTTCGCGGAAACCACGAGTGCCGACATTTAACTGAATATTTTACTTTCAAACAGGAATGTG
Source organism: Ciona robusta (assembly GCF_009617815.1). Taxonomy (NCBI): domain Eukaryota; kingdom Metazoa; phylum Chordata; class Ascidiacea; order Phlebobranchia; family Cionidae; genus Ciona; species Ciona robusta. The sequence continues at coordinate 856,248 of NC_143246.1, forward strand.
AGTAACAGTCAATAAGTTGTGCTTTGGTTTTTGCTGTCTTAGTTAATATGGTATTTTTCAACCTTTTAAACCCAGTGTTTCCCATTTTTTGCTATTTTTCAACTTTTTAAACCCAGTGTTTCCCAATTTTTTTGCTATTTTTCAATCTTTTAAACCCAGTGTTTCCCATTTTTTTGGCTATTTTCCAACCTTTTAAACCCAGTGTTTCCCAATTTTCTTTGTTATTTCCCAACCTTTTAAACCCAGTGTTTCCCAATTTTTTTGCTATTTTTCAACCTTTTAAACCCAGTGTTTCCCAATTTTTTTGCTATTTTTCAATCTTTTAAACCCAGTGTTTCCCATTTTTTTGGCTATTTTCCAACCTTTTAAACCCAGTGTTTCCCAATTTTCTTTTGGTATTTTCAACATTTTTAAACCAAGTGTTTCCCAACCTTTTTTTGGTATTTTCAACATTTTTAAACAAGTGTTTCCCAAATTTATCAGTATTTTTCAACTTTTTATATTTATAAATAGTCTGTCTGTCAAAAATTTTGTACGAAAATGTTTTTTTAAATCCTATATTAAATATATATTTTAGCAAACAGTTTTAAAAAGTGTGATCCCTAAATACATTACATTTACTATTGCTTTATGTTTCGCCCACTTAATTAAATCACATTATTTCCAGGTATCATAAAATACAGCGACAAGGTGTATGACGCTTGCATGAACGGATTTGATTGCCTGCCATTAGCAGCTCTTATGAACCAACAGTTCCTGTGTGTACATGGTGGGTTATCACCTGAACTGAACACTTTAGAAGACATTAAAAAGGTAAAAACATGCTATTTTATCATAGGGGTGACTTTAGGGGGGTTGTGTGATATTTTATACCAACTTTTGAAACTTTGAGCATATGTTTTAGTATATAACTTATGTGCTTTTATATTTTTTGTTGTATGTGCTTCTTTTGTGTATGAAATGTTTATTCATACTCCTTTTTTATCTGCTATTTGGCCTTCATCAAGATATTATGCTGGATGGCAGATTAATCATTGGAATAAAATTAACATTTTGTAAACAGAGTTGCCTAGTAGCAGAAAAAAAATGTTCAAAAAAAAGTGTTAAAAACATATTTTACATTAAGCCTAGTAGCTTAAGTTAGCTTTAACTAGAAAAATTTATTAAATTTAAATTGTCTAAAAAACATTTTTTTCTTCCAGTTGGACAGATTCAAGGAGCCTCCTGCGTTTGGGCCCATGTGTGACCTCTTGTGGTCAGATCCATTGGAGGAGTTTGGCAACGAACATTCAACCGAACACTTTTCCCACAATTCAGTTCGAGGCTGCTCTTATTTCTACAGGTAACAATTGTTCTAAAAAAATTGTTTTTAACTTAATAGTTTGTTTTGTTACCAGTACTTTGGTTTATGACAAATTAACTGTCTCTGGCATCAAGCAGTTGCCGCAGTGGTAATTAAGGACCGGCTGCTCGACGCACTTGCCAAAGTAATTGTTTTTTTGAAAGAATATATTTGATTATCATCTAATGTGTGTTTGGATTTAAAGTTTAAACCCAAGTTTTGTAGTTGCAACTTTGCACAGTGTTTCCAAATTTATTTTGCAATGTGGTAAATAACTGGAAACACTAATATATATACGTTTCAATAAAAAATAATATCAATATTTAATAGGCAACACTAAAAAAATTCAATACGCAACACTGGTCTATATTAAAAACAAGTAACATCATAAACAACTCATTAAAATATGAGATTCTACACAAACACAACAATATAAACTTATTAAATCCAATTTGAATATTAAAACTAGCAATATACAGTTGTGTGGAAAATTATTGGTTTCAAGCATAAGATTTTCGCTTGGCAGTCATAACATATAGCAGCTGTAATAACAACTTGGTTCCATTATGATATATTAAGTTGTTATTATTAAGATCAGAAGTTGTAATTACTAACATTATTGTCGGGGGTGCGTCCAGGAGTTTACAAAACTCGATTTCAAACATTTATTCACGTGACGCACAAACCAGGTGTGCAACGCAATGCATCATTATTCATGCACTGTTTTTCACAAGAAAGGTGCAAACTCCTGGACACAACCCTCAACGAGGTTACGACATTCATTTTAGAAAGTTTACTACAAATCAAGGGGTTAGGGTTTTATGGCAACCAGGGAGCAAACTTGATTTTATAGGAAGGGATATTTTCATATTTATACTAATTGAGAGCACAGGCGAATGAAATGAATATTTTTTCTCCGGTGTTCGATTTTTACTCCTAAAGCCCATTTTACCTGGCCGCCCAGCGTTTCAGAATGGCCGCCTTTTTCAGCATAACGATACTGTAATATAGAACTGGTTTTATTAATGGATCCTATTCATTCAATCATAATTAATTTGAAAGAGTTTGAATATTCTTGGTAAACTCTTTTACGCCTATTTAAAAACAGGCATTACGTGTTTATCTGCGGTCAGTTTTAAAACAATTTTTTTAACTCCTTTTAATAAAAAGGTGAGATTAAAGTTGGTTAAAGTTGTTTTATTTTCTCTTTTCTTTAACAGTTACCCAGCTGTTTGCGAGTTCTTGCAAAACAACAGTCTCCTGTCGCTCATACGCGCGCATGAGGCACAAGACGCAGGGTAAGATTGTATATTGGGTATTCATACAACATATAATATCTGGGGGACATGGGTAAAATGAAGTTTCACTCATTATTGTCATTAGTTACCTAAAACATTACATTACAAAGAAAGAAAAAAATCATAAAACCAATTACCCACAAAGTTACGTACGTGGTAACTTGTAAGCAGGCATGAGGTGTATGAAACAGAACACCCGTGTTATAAAGACTGTCATTGCCTTGCGAGAATAAATAAGTTACATACGTGGTAACTTGTAAGTGGGCATTTATGAAACAGAACAATAAATAAACAAGGTGTACCTGGGGTTTATGCCGGAGTTGGCCCATTACACCCAGGGTGCTACTGCATGGACTTTACCAAATAAAAAAATAAATAAATTCCATTTATTCATATATATTCCAATAAACATGTTCACTTGTAGATACCGCATGTACAAGAAAAGTACTTCAACTGGATTCCCTTCCCTTATCACCATCTTTTCTGCTCCCAACTACTTGGACGTTTACAACAATAAAGGTGGGAACTTAAAATCGAGTATTTTTATTTAAATAAATAGAGCAGGACTAAAGATTACTTTTGTTGGATTATATTTATAAGATTTATCAAAACACTTGCTGTGTAAAAACATTAAATATAATAAGGTAAAATCAGCCAGATATAAGTTTAAAAATTATGAATCCCTTTTTGTCACTACCATTAATTTATAATTTTTTATTAATTAAACCTAGTAGTCACTACTGAGTTTTATCACCCTGGATGCTGGGGTAATGTGCCAACTCTGACCTAAACCTCAGGTAGAACTTATTTAAGACTTCATGCACCTCCATTGTAGAATTGGGAAAGATTGGAAACCTTTTTGTTCAATTTTCTCGTCTCATTTAATAGTAAACAAAGAACATTCGAAGCATTATAGAACCGTATCCTCATGACTCCCATAGACCGTTGTTAATTGTTTAAAACACGTTCACAAGGCTTGGATATTTTGTGCTAAAGGTGTCCCATCTTACCCCACAGTCCTATGTTATATAAAAAATAACACAGAAGAAATAAAATAAAAACCAACAAAATTGATAATTCCAGCGGCGGTGTTAAAGTACGAGAATAACGTGATGAACATCCGACAATTTAACTGCTCCCCCCATCCATATTGGCTCCCAAACTTCATGGATGTCTTCACATGGTCATTGCCATTTGTCGGGGAAAAAGGTGAATTAGTGTGTTGTTTAACTTATACATTTGTTACTGTTAAAGTATAAAAAAATTGAAAATATTCTGCATAAAAAAAATTAAAAAAATCCCTTCCCAACTAAACAACTTTGGGTATTTTAATATATATATACATTAAAACAATAAATATATATATATATTATTACATATTTATATTTTACTAAAAAAAATATTTTTGCCATCAATAATGTTCATACAGCAAATTTTTTGCAAACAATGTTGTTTTACACGTGTGCTTTGTTTTTATTATCTTGTTATTAACTAAACATAAAAAAAAATTAAAAAATCTGTATCAACTAAACAATGTTGAAGATTTTTAAATATGTTTATACTTTAGTAAAAAATATATTTTTGCCAAACTAATCTGTATTTTTACTTAAAGCGCAAAATTAGAAAGCAGTAAAAATATTAATTTTCATTGTTTAAACTGGCCAATAATAAAATCTTTTCTCAGTAACTGAGATGCTGGTAAACGTGCTCAATATTTGTTCGGATGATGAACTGATGGCTGAAAGAGATGATAGTTTCGAAGGTAACTTGTTTTTTTACTCTAATTGTACGGTATATATGTTGTATGTACAGTATATATAAATGGGTATTTGTTACTAAACTCGTAACCAGCAGATGTTTCATGTTGTAGCTTGGTCCATCATCAGTGTAAAAGAGGTTACTATCCACCAAGTTACTGTCTTTAAAAATAATTAAATTTTAGTAATATTTATTATTTACAATATTTTCTAGAAATTCTAATTTCTAAATCAATCAAACAATTAAATTGGAGTAATAACAGTTAAAATATCTACAAAAATCCTAATTGAAAATATAATTTTAAAATAAAGTATCCAATTTGAATGCAGAATTCGACTCCGTTCAATTAAAAATATTTTTATGTAACATCAAAACAAGCAGGTGTATGAAATAACCTTTTGGTAGGGGGGGCAAAGCTTGGATACCTAATCCATAAACCTGACAAAAGTATTTGCTACTAAAAGATTATTGAATGCATTGTACAATGCTTCTTAGACCCTGGGGCGCAAAAAAATTGGTCATTATTTTGATTTGGTTGGGTCACTGCTACAGTTGTTCACAATGCTATTTAAGTGTTATTGTAAATTAATCAAAATCTTTAAAATATAGTTTTGGAACTTTGGTTGCTTAAGCTTTCTTATAAGTTTGTGTTTAATATTTTGATCACTCCAAAAAAGTTAAAGCTAATGTAAAATTGTACACGTAGGCGCCAAACCTGGGGTGGCAGGGTGGGGGGTATACCCTAAAATTTCTACACCCTATTAATAAGTAAACATTGCAATCAATGTGGTGAATTTTGTTTCACAGGATTGTGTGTTTAACTATCCCTGCCTCCCCTGCACTTTAAAAGTTTGGCACCAATGCACATACAATGGCTGTGCTTTTACCCCAAATGGGTTCTTATTTAAAACCATTAAAACACCAAATTATGATTTATATTACCAAACCACTCATCCAAAATGCTGTGCTCTTATATACTGAATAGTGACACCTACAAAATTGAAAAATCATTTCATTTAAAAAAAAGTAATTATTGATTTTGCCGTAATTATGCTGATGAAATATTTATATCATAGAAGACATAGCAATTTATTGCATGTGTTTAACTAATACAACTGTAACGTACCATACAATAACCCTCAATTGGTTGCATCACTTTTTACAAGTGTTTGTATAAGTTAAGTTATATTCTGTAGTCCATAAAAACATAATTTTCACCTAAAATTCTAACACCAATTACAGACACATTGATTTTACAAATAATTAGTTTGATTTAAACGCAGGCAAAGAATCTGCATATTAATTATTCAACACATTTTACGCGGAAATCTTTAAAATAAACAACACTTTTACTTTGCAGTGGTTTATTTAAGTTACTTATTGCAAAGTTAAGAAGAAAACTTGAAAAATTAAAAAAAAAATACTAAATGAACTGTTTTTTGTTGTTGTTTTTCAAAGAAAAAACAAAAAGTTTTTTAACCTTTTTTGTGCGTTTTATTAAAACTCTGTCGTCAATAATTTTAATATTGTAATAATACTGTTGTTATTACGGATGTCAAATTTTTCGTAATTTCAATTTTTGTCTTAATTTCAGCAATGGTTATTGGTAAGCTGTAGAATATACAATAAATAGCGTCACAAATTATCTAGCTACCAAGTATTTGCATGTTACAAACATGGCAGATATTAAGTGCATGTTAACATTAGTTAAATGCATGTAATATTTACTTTCATTCAGCTTTAATAAATTAGCTTTGAAAATTTCCTGTAACAAAATAATTTTTGTCCAGCAGGATTTAATTTTTACAGAGTTTATTTAGTTTGTCATTCCCTTGCCTATATTTTAACACACACACATATACTTACGACACGTACTTAGTAAAAGAACATTCAGCAATTGGTCATAATATAGGGTTTATGTTTTGTCTTTGCGTTGTCAAATTTTCAGTAACATATCAAATTTTTGGCCATCAAGAAAAAATTAAAAACAAACCTAATGTTAAACTTAAATGTTTACTTTTTACCATGTTAAAAACACTCATATATGTATCATATATTGTAAAGGATTTAATAATTATGTGTTTTAGTGTTTGTGTGAATCATAGCTCATCGATTACACACAAACATCCATGCATGAACTTTTTACCACCACATGCTTTATAACTACACCTTTAACTCATTAAAAATAAATTATTATATTTTTCAACCGATTGTTTATCAAAACAACTCGCAATAATTAACCTTAGATAATATTACTCTAAAAAAGCTTATTTTTTATAAAATTATAAAAAATATCAAAATTATGAAAATTAGAAAAATTATGAAAATTATAAAAAAATCACCAAGATTTTCCCTCTACACCAATTTGATTTGCCTTTTTTCTGTAGGCCTAGTAAAATAGACACTATATTTTCTTTTTTTCCTAATTAAAATTATTCCCTTTAAAATTAAACATGAAATATTTTTATATCTGTATAACCAAGTCAGATACATCTTATACGTGCAGCTTGTTTCAAAACTTTGTGCCATTCATTTGTCTCCAGCATGCGCCCACATCGTCTACTTTGTGCAATTTTGTGCGCATGGCTCCATTTCGTGCACAATGTGTTCATTTCGTGCACAACGTCCTCCTGTTGTGCCAATGTGTTCATTTGATGCACAATGTGTCTACTTCGTACACAATGTGTCCATTTTGTACACAATGTGTCCATTTGTGCACAATATGTCCACTTCGTGCACAATGTGTTCGTTTTATCCACAATGTGTCCATTTTGTTTAAAATCTCTTCATTTTCTGTCCATGTTTGCCTGTGTTGTGCAGACTATATGCAAAAGCAACTTCGAATTAGCGCTGAATTTTTGCGTCGCACTTCCATGATATCGCGCCGTCTTCCCCCTCCTGAGGAAAACGGCACGAACCCCGTGCCTGCTTCAACGGGTGAGATGGGTTCGCTAACTCGTGTTTAGTGACCCATAAAGCTTTGGGTGTGAAGTAATATTGTTGCCCTGTGTGCATAGTGGGATATGCATAGGCGCCAAACCTAGGGTGGCAGGGTGGGCAGGACAACCCCGAAATTTTTCACCCTTTATAATCGGTGAACATTACAACCAATGAGTGAAATTAGTTTCCTAGGAATAAGTGTCTAACTATCCCTGCCTCCCCTGTGATTATAATAGCTTGGTGCTTGTCTATGTGAGTTCTTCACTAATTGTGGTGGCTTCAACTAAATACTTAACTTACATAATCATACTTCTATATGACATCATAAGTGTTGTTATTACGTAACAATCTTTAAAATCCTAACCCCTTGATTTGTAGTAAACTTTCTAAAATGAATGTCGTAACCTCGTTGAGGGTTGTGTCCAGGAGTTTGCACCTTTCTTGTGAAAAAGAGTGCATGAATAATGATGCATTGCGTTGCACACCTGGTTTGTGCGTCACGTGAATAAATGTTTGAAATCGAGTTTTGTAAACTCTTGGACGCACCCCCGACAATAATGTTTGTAATTACAACTTCTGATCTTAATAATAACAACTTAATAACGAAAGATTTGATTTCAAACCCCAGGTACCGGCCAACTGGGGGAAGGTAAGGTCGTTGTTTGTCGCATGCGCTGCAAATGCACACAGACAAAAAAAAATTACCATTTTTGACACTAATTTAAAAATTTTTTAAAAATAATATTTTTTTAAAATTGAGTTTGAAATATAATAGCAAAATTTTAAAATAATTTTTTCCAAAGCCGCTTAATTTTAACTTCAGCATAGAAAACATTTAATACGTTCATGTGTGTAGCATGCGGGGAGTTTCCCTAAACAGCTCCTTTTTCTTCAAATGTTCTGTGATTCGGGGAATGGTGTTTTGTGTTGTAATAATTAATGGTGACATGATTCAAATTATTCAAAATATCAAAGTTACAATTATCAACAAGCGTTTGCAACATAGGCACCAAACCTGGGGTGGCAGGGTAGGCTGTTCCACCCCAGAATTTCCAACACTACATTAATCAGTAAACATTACAATCAGTATGTTAAATTTGTTTAACATGTTTGTTTGTCTAACTATCCCTGCCTCCCGTGTGTTTTAAAAAGTTTGGCGCCTTATAATTTAAATCAATGACCACCCTGCTTTTATTAAAGTTTGACGCCACATTAACCCCACAAACCCCCTTACAACTGCCGAATCAAAACAATGTAATTGTAACTTTGATATTTAATATATTAATTGTTCTTCCAACACACCTTGTGCTGCTAATTCATAATTTATCAAAAAAAATCAATTTTCCTAAAACTTTCCACTGACATTAAATCAATCTCATCACTTCTTATTTCCAGTTCATAAATGTCATGTTTGTTAATAACCCGTAAACACTATTGTAGGTTGGGGTAAGATGGTCCATGGTTCATTCGCCCTATTTGATGATAAACAAAGAATATTTGTAGATTTATAAAACCATATCCTCACAAACCTAAAAGAGCGTTCATTTGTTAAAAACATGATCATTTAACATGGTATAATATTCCATCTTACCCTGAAGTACAATATAGTAGGGTGGGGTAAGATGGGACACTTTAGCACATAAATTAGAACATCCCGATCGTGTTTTAACAATTAACAACAGTCTATGTCATGAGGATACGGTTTTATAATTCTTTAAATTTCCTTTGTTAACTACCAAATAAAAAAAAATAGAATAAAAAGGTGTCTCATCTTTTCCCACCCTACTATATTACTTTATATTCAAAATTTCACTTCAAAATAATAATTTTATATTAAATGTAAAATTATGACTAGTTTTTCAGTAGCTGCTAACCTTTAATACTTATTCAAAAAACTACTATCATAGGCACCAAACCTGGGGTGGCAGGGTGGGCAGGCTAACCCTGGTTTTTCCACACTACATTAACCAGTAAACATGATAATTGATAAGTTAGATTTGTTTCACAGACACATGTGTCTAACTATTCCTACCTCCCCTGTGTTTATAAATGTTTGGTGCTTATGACTGTTATCTTTGAAAGCGAACACATTTAAACGTATCTGCCATACTTTAAACTACTTCGGGGCTTTAAAATATAAGTGGCATTGCTATTATTAACTCAGGTTATAAAATGGTCAGTTTTGTTGTGTATGGTTAAATGGCGAATGCACCAGTTTGGCAAGATGCCAAAACATGAGATTTTTTAAATTTTAATACAAAAATAGCAGCCCATGGATACATGACACAATTGTTTTCAAATGTTTAGTTTTAGAAACTGAAGCAATCTTCGGTAATGTCTGAAGTTATAAATAGGATGGGTTGAATAACTTGAATTCTAAATCGTAGAAAGTAATACAATCGTGGCATGTATAAACATATATTGGGTGTTATGTTACTGTTGCAAGCTATTATGTTTGTATTGAAATTGCCCCAACATCCCATGTTTCACGCATCTGTGCAAACTGATGATTCGCCATTATATATACTTAAAATATAAATGCATTTCAATTTTTCCTAAAAATCGTGTGGTATTTATTGCAAATACAAGTGGTATACCAATTCACATTTAGTTGTGGTATTTGGCTTAAATTTTTATTAAGAAGTTTTGGTACTTTTACAAATACCACAAAAATGCCACCGATTTTTAGTTAATTTTCCACGAGTAATAAACAGTTGTTGTTTACAAAGTTTGTTCTAATGTTTTGTTTCATACTTGGTGTGCATTGCAGGTTCATTGCTTGTGTGTCTCATATTGTTCGTGTAACCCAGGTTATAAGCGTTCCACTAATGTGTGCCGTGTGTGTTGTGTCTATCCAACGTATGTTCAAACTACAGTATAGAAGCACAGTGTTTATAAAACTCTGTTTGACCATAACGTGTGTTTTCTGATAAAAAAAGTCAAAACCTCCAAAAGTACATTTCTTTATTACAGTTGTGTTTGATGACCAAACACTTTGTAAAAAATATCCAGATAGACATTAAAACAGGGTTTGTGATTTGCTCCAACAAATCAGCTGCTTCTAACAGCTGGTATTTTGGTGCTGGTTTCGGTTTTGCTGCAAAAAACTCACTAACATTTTATTTTCTGTTTTAAATTCTTTCACTGTATTGACAGAAACCTCTTTTCAAAGTAGCTTAACACTAACAAAGTAGCTCTGCAGTGCAATTAATATTGTAGGTTTTCGATGTGTGTTTGCGTAAGGTCACGGTTGTGGCGCGTTAATCCATCAAATTTTAACAAAAACATTTTTTCTCAGAGGGAGGTTACCCAGCAGCGCGTAAAGAAGTCATTCGAAATAAAATTCGTGCCATCGGAAAAATGGCGCGCGTATTTTCCGTTTTGAGGTAAAATATCTCGCACACAAATCTGCCGTGTCATTACTTAACAAATACCGACAGTTCCCCATAAAGGAATAAATTCCTTACTCAGTTTCAAATGTTACGCCTTTAAAAACATTTAAAAAAATTTTTTTGCAATACTTTTCTAACTCTAACTGTTACCTTAAACTTTCTTTTTAAACTTTATTTTAAGCCTTTTCTTCTTATAATATAACTTCATCTTGTAGCACCCAGGTAATGGGTCAACTCTTTCCTAAATCCCCATGCACCATGGCGTGCCGTGCTGTAGGACCTCATCCATGTACAATAGAATGTGCAATAAGCGTGCAACAAACTTTACCAGCAGACCCAAATCTTCAGCCTCAAATCGAAACTTAGTTTCTAAAAGGCAGATTTTTCCAGCGAATAAAAGCAGTTTAGTTTACGCTAAAAGGCGGCAGACAAACATCGTCAACAAAAAGGAAAAACATACAAACTAAAAGTGTAGTTTAGGTTTAAAAACAGTTTTGTTTGTTAAAGTTGTCACTACTAGTTTTATAACAGACATATATTAACATGTAGATTAAATTTTAAGCAAAGTAAATTAATATCAGCAGAAAAGCAAAAATACAGTCTTGCAGAAGTTCAATTAAAAAGGTAATAAAAAGCAAACAGTAGCAAATTTCTTGTGATTTGTGCAATTTTTCTTGCAGGTAAAAAGAAAATATAGTTCAGGTGTTATTTTGACTAAAAAAGTAAAGAGAACAAGTGATAAATTTGTGAGTAGCAGTTATTTTAATACACATCTTATTGCAGAAACGTCACTAACAGCCAAGCAAAAGAAGCGCGAAGTCTTAAGGAATAAAATATTAGCGGTTGGGAAAATGGCAAAGTTTTTTGAAACGCTAAGGTGCCGTGTTATAATGTTTATTATAATTAGCGAGATAAATTTGTTTCTAAGAAAGGCAGATATAAAGTGAAGTTTTACAAGAAAGATTTTTTAACAAAACAAGGTTTCACAGGTGTTTATATAAGTTATGATTTATTTGACACCTTATTAAACTGTTCAGCTTAGTAACAGAACAATGACCAACAGGTTTTAGGTGCTAGTAACCTTTTCTATAAATCATTATTTTTTAAATCTACATTCTTTATTTCATAACTGTATAGTTTTAAGGCACTGTAACAACTTGGTCTAAATCCCAAGTCCTCTGGCTTGCACCACTGTAGATTACCACATATAGACAATACAACTTTTAATTACTTTAAAATTACATAAAATTGATTACTTTATATATGCTAATGAATTTTAAATGTAATTTTGCTGCTGCTACAAGCCATGTATGAATACAAGGTTTTGTTTTGTAGAAAAGAGAGTGAAACGGTACTTGAATTAAAAGGACTCACTCCATCAGGGATGCTTCCAATGGGTGTTTTATCTGGAGGGGCAAGTTCATTACAGACAGGTGAATGCAATATACTTTGGCTCTGCTTGTTTGTATAGACACCTAACAGCAGGGTAAAATCTAGGGTGACATGTTAAAATACAGTTACATTCATAGTTGTCAAACATAGGGAACTTCATTGATTAATGTGGTGAATGCAATATACTTTGGCTCTGCTTGTTTGTTTAGACACCTAACAGCAGGGTAAAATATGGGGTGACATTGTTAAAATACAGTTACACTCATAGTTGTCAAACATAGGGAACCTCATTGATTAATGTGGTGAATGCAATATACTTTGGCTCTGCTTGTTTGTATAGACACCCAACAGCAGGGTAAAATATGGGGTGACATTGTTAAAATACAGTTACACTCATAGTTGTCAAACATAGGGAACTTCATTGATTAATGTGGTGAATGCAATATACTTTGGCTCTGCTTGTTTGTATAGACACCCAACAGCAGGGTAAAATCTGGGGTGACATTGTTAAAATACAGTTACGCTCATAGTTGTCAAACATAGGAAACCTCATTGATTAATGTGGTGAATGCAATGTACTTTGGCTCTGCTTGTTTGTATAGACACCTAACAGCAGGGTAAAATCTGGGGTGACATTGTTAAAATACAGTTACACTCATAGTTGTCAAACACAGGAAACCTCGTTGATTAATGTGGTGAATGCAATATACTTTGGCTCTGCTTGTTTGTTTAGACACCTAACAGCAGGGTAAAATCTAGGGTGAAATTGTTAAAATACAGTTACACTCATAGTTGTCAAACATGGGGAACCTCATTGATTAATGTGGTATATATATATACACCTTTATAGACCCTTCGAAATTGAAATATTAATATTTTCCAGCCATTAGTGGAATAAACCCAGCTGGTATTCGCTCTTTTGAAGAAGCTAAAGGGTTGGATCGGGTGAATGAGCGGATGCCGCCGAGACGGAATGGAGATGCAAGTGGAGAATCAAGCAGTGCAGGAAACAATTAAATTTGCCGTCAAAGTTTTCACTTTTGCATTTTTGGGGACAGAATTGGAATTATATGAAAATATCCCCTTTTTACACCACGTGTGTGTAACACCTCATTGATTGCAGAACTTCAACCTAATGCTTAACATAAAACATACAAGGGCATTGGTTTTATGTGACTTTGCACTTTTCAAGGTAAACAGAAAATTTAAATTTGTTTGAAACTAAAATGGAAGCCATTGGTGCTGCCTCAAATAACTACAACAAATGTTGTGAAAAAGTTGCGAAAATTTTGAAAAATTGAGTATTTTTTGTCCTCAAAGCAACTACTGCTGCCACTTACAAACATTCTGTTTTACTTGTTGTCTCAAACACGTTGGTTTTTCGTTCAGTTACCCGATATTTTAATTCTAGGTCTACTGTACTGCATGAGATATTTTTTCTGTTTTTTTTTCACTTGAGATACAAACGTCTGTAGTTTTTTGTCCTGTTTAAACAATTTGGATATTTTCAATTCTTCAGGCGAATGTTTTTTTGGAATGTTCCGTTTTTTGTTTGTTTGTTCCATAAGCAGTAGACCAGCTTGAGAGATTGAATGATTAAAATATTACGACCATCTTAACGTCCCTGTCTGTACGTTGAAACCCTGCTTTGGCAGCCATTTAAACTTATATCCCTGATGGCGTAAAAGTATGCAGTATGGAGATATCTATATTAACTTGTGTGTATTTTCCGGTATTTTAGACCTTGAGTAAGAGGTACACACCCATTTATGTTTTGCTGTTCCGAAAATTGTTAAATTCGTTTAAATTTTTTTTACACATTTTTTTTGTTCTGGTTTTTCTTGTTCGTTAAGTTAAAAAAGTTTTTAATTTTCAAATCTGCAGGACTTATTTCCACAACGCATTAATACATAGACAGCCGAATAAATTGGCAGATTTAATTTCAACAATATTGTGGTTTGTCATTCACATCTTGTCATTCTGTTTGACATACAGTATTCAAACCGGTACAGTGTTCGTTCTCTAGCTGACACTGTTTGTTCTTTAGCAGATAAACAAGTACATTGTTTGTTCAGTTTCAGGCTGGTACACTCTTTGTACTTTAGCCAGGACTCCACCAAATATGTTAAGTCACGGATGCCAGATGTTGCATGATATATATCATTGTTTCATCTGCTTGACTGGCTGGTAACTGCCGTAATCTTAACGCAACTATTTTTCCAAAATTGTCGTAAACATCTTCAGTCATCTGTTGATGGAACTGGGGTGGTGCGGGTTCAGTTTTATTCGAAAGTAAAACATTCAGCAGCTGTTCCTGGAATACAAGATATTTGTGTTAATTTTATACACCTCGTGCTCAATGTCAAGCTATCACCTGGATGTTCACAATATACCAATTATGGAACCAACCAAACTGTAAATACCCGTACAGTACACCCCAATACAGTTATGTGATATAAACATAGGTACAAGGTACAACTCAAGGAAAAAGTTTGCAATTAACATTACCAGTGACATTGTATCAACACATCAAGGTACCTGAAAATCATTTTTTGTTGCGTTCGATTCTCTCGTGTCCCGTTTTCGTTTTCTATGTTGCCCTGGTAACACAGGAGGTAATGTCTCGGTTGACGACTCGGGAGAATCAAACGAAGCCGTCGTTAAAATTTCTAAGTTTGTCGTTTCCTTTTCTGAAAGATCCCAATTTGCTGAAACGTTCATTTTAAGTTTAAAAGTTAAGTCCGTGTGTCTGGTGAACAAGACACTCGTGTTATAACTCAAACTTGACAGTAAGCATGAGGTGTTTGGATACACCATGTGTGTCTGGTGTATAAGAAGAAACCCATGTTATAACTCGACAGTGAGCATGAGGTGTATGAATACACCATGTGTGTCTTGTGCACATGATACCAATATTAAAACTCTACAATAGCAGTTAAATACAAAACTCCTAACCTGAAGTATCTTCTTCACATTGTGATTCATGATCGTGAGGAGTGTTTTCAATGTCACTGGCCGTAGTAGTAATATTTGTTCTAAAAATAAACATCACGTATTTACCAAACTAATATTTAGTTAAGACCGTTCGATTTGGGCATCCTGGGTTCACAGCTTGTCGCTGCTACTGTGGGCGTATGTGTTCTTGGGTAAAACTTAATAGCGATTGCTTTAACCCAGTGGTCACTAACTGGTTAAAAAAATAGGCAGCAGTACAGGAAAACGATTCCTCCATACCAATCTGCAGAGTATGACAGGTGCATAAGCAATTTTTTCACAAACTTTTGGAGATGCACTCCATAATTTGTCCCATGCAAGCGAATTATTTAAACAATGAAAATATACACATTATATTAAGTAGGATTTACTAACCACCGATTTTTGATAGCACGCGAAAAATACCTGTCCTGCACAGCCGAGACCTAAGGAACTGCCATACTCTGCAGACTGGCCTCTACATATGTGTAACTCATAAGCGGGCACAGGGTGTATGAAACAGAACACCTGTGTTATAATGGGTCCCATGTTATAAGTTATAACGGCTGTCATTTTCTTATTTTAATGCAGATGGCTATTCTGATACAAATCACATTTATAACCTTCGTCTAAGGTGGCCGTTCAAGAATAGAAGTTGTGGGTAAAGATCCCATGTCGTACTTCCAGTGTTCTCAAGTTTCTTCTGCTCCCTTAAGAATCGGTCACGCAAGCTTCTCCATCTCGTAGCACAGCATTCAACTGTTTGTGGAAAATATTATGAATGAATGTTGTTTTATTCTTAAGTGGCAGGCCGTTATACCGCGAGGGTTTGTTTCAAACACCTGTGGTTGATTGTTTTACTAAATGACTGACAATTTGGACAACCCGTAAGGGACCGCTGGGTTGGAGAAATTGCTGTCAAGTGTCTTGCCCAAGATTGGTAGCAGCGACAAGCCTTGAACACATTACCTCTATCAGCTCTATGTTGCCGATGTTGGAGGCATTGGAGGCTTAGAAGCTAACCATTTTGCTAGATGGATAAGTATAAACTTGGTTCTTTATCAGTTAACCAAATTGTCAACAAAATAATAAAAGAATCACCCACAAAATTGCATACGTAGTAACTCGTAAGCAGAACAACCACTTACGGAGTTACGTACCCGGCTGTTCAAGTTCTGAACTGATATATCCCCAACAACTGTTTCTCTTTTTTTTGTCTTTGTGAAATCTGTTCTTGGACTGATAAATGAGCGGATTTTTACGAACCAACTCAATTAGGGTTTCGTTAAAATCTTTCGTGGACATTGTAAAATTTAAGTGCAGGATATTTCTGCAAAAATTTACAGTAGCCTTTGTTGACTTCTTTTGATCTCTATAAAGCTGTTGCAGAAGCAGAGCACGCGATTTTGTGCAGGGCGCAAAACAACAGGAAAAAAACGATTAAGCATTTTTTTTATATATTTAATATTTATGCATTAATTGGTAAAATTCATGTTTAAATTTCCGCTCAAAACACAGTTAACCCCTGGCCCTACAATTTCGTTTTTATTCTTTTTGGTCAAACAGAAAGAATATTTAAGTTAAATATATTTGTGATTTAGATTTTATGAATTTTAAATGCAAAATTCATTTATTTAAGTTGATATGGAGCAATAAAAAGTTGTTTTTATGACCCTGAATTCTTGATATAAATGCAATATTTACCAAGGATTTAGATCCACAAGGTGTCGACCAAGACCAGTAACCGCATTTGCCGCCATTTCTGACTCAACAATTTTACGACAATTATATTTCGAAGGTTACGATGCGGCGTGTTGTGTACATTTGTGTGGGAATATTGCTTAGGTTTGGTATATAAACGTTTAGTTATGTATAATACTATGCATTGCGCGTTTTACGAATGCCATTTTGGCATTAATTTTGACTTTTCGTGCATGAAAAACTTTTTGTCGGCATTTCGTGTGTTTTTTTGATATAAATTTTACAATTTACATTGCATTTATAGCAATCAGGATCCTTGTTTTTGAATACTTTAGCTGAAATAATTTCTTGAGATTATTTTTGCACCATGGCAACTCCAAAACAGCAAACCAGAAGGTATATATATTGCATTTTACAACTTTGTTTCAATAAAAGTTACTAGGCCTATGTGGGGTAACGCTTTAGCTGGTGTCTGGTGACCAGTAAATTTTATAGAAATGTTCTTTGAAATAGAGATTGCCACTCCAAGTAACGGTGCCAGTAAGGAATCCCCCCCACCTTATTTGCTATAACCACTAACCCCCTAACCTAGGGGTCAGTGGTTAGCAAATAAGGTGGGGGGCGGAGATTCTTCACTAGCACCCCAAATCCCACAGTTTTGCTGATTTGTCAGAAAATCTGCACTAATTTTCTGTAGTTTAGTGCGAAAATAATATTTTCAAAGCAAATCTGAGTAAATAGATTGTGAAAAGATATCATTGACTTGATTATTAGACCTTGCAGTTTGGTGATGTTGTCCTGCAGTGTATGACAACTACACATTGTTATTTTTAGAGAGTTTCTAAATTAACTAAAAAAATAAAGTTCCACAAAAAGCCTTACAAAGTTACAAAGGTAGTAACTTTTATGCGGGCATGAGGTCTATAAAATAGAACATCCGTGTTATAACGACTGTCGCTGCTCTGCCATGCGAGAATAAAAAAAATTCATAAATTTAAATCACTTAATATTTTGCAGCAGAGACAAGGAATGTCCCTCCACCCCTCTCAGTCCTTCAATTTCATCACGCAAAGATGAACGGGACCAGTTGGCAAACCTTAACAACAGGATGGCAGCTTATGTGGAAAAAGTTCGTTCTCTTGAAACAGAAAACTCGAGACTTCAAATCAAAGTTACGAGTTACGAGGAGACGAGCACTCGTGAGGTATTTTTGGATATTTGCTTTTGTTTTAATTATTGAGTTATTAAGGGCTTATTTAAGCTAAAGTTTTAGGTTTTTTCTAATGGAGGTTTTTTAACTTGGGCTGTTTGTTTTTGTTTTTAAGTATTTATACTTACACACTTATAATATAAAACCTAATGTTTTACCACAATAAATGGGCTTTTTTTATTTTCCGTATTTAGGACCTAAAATATTAAATTTGAGATTTTACCACCGCCACAGGTGCAAAACAATAAATTTTTGAAAGTAGTGTTTTGGATATTTTGTTTATCACATTTGAAATAGTTTAAAACCATAAATTTGGGCATATTTTGATAAAAGTTTTTTAAAAGGTTTGTTTAGTTACACTAGTATCCGTGGTGCTTGCCATAAATGGGCTGAAAATATTTTTTTCTTTTTACAACGGCTTTTATGTTTACTGTGTGTATAAACATAGTTGTTTTATGGCGATCACATTTAGGCCAACAAGCTGCTGTATCATTGACCTATATCTTGATTAGTGGCAAGAGTTTTATGAGTTTGCCATTCATCAAAAATAGAAGTATTGCTTACTAGTAAACAGTTACGTTTTTGTTATCAAATATATAAGGGTTTTAGAAAATTTGGGGGCTAAAGAGATAATTTTTGGGCTTTAAAATTTTTGGGAAATTTTGAGCTAAAGTTACCTTATCATTATGTTTCTATAAATTAAAATACACAGATTTTTCAGCGCCAGTCAGAGTGAACTTATATCTTGAACATTTTGTATGGTGCCTAGGAAAATCAAACAAATACCCAAAATCCCCCAAACCTTTCTTCTGTAAAATATGAACAGCTTTACTAGGTTGCCATCGTTTTAATGCATTTCAAGACATGATTACAGCATTATCGTTTATGTATATTATTTTAAAAACAGGTAGGCCTATTGCCTTGACATATTCAAAAATATATTTGTATAGACATATATATACCATACGTGATAAAAGTGAACCGAGAAATAGGTTTTGAACCAGCTTTTCAGGCCTTTGTTAGAACAATTGTTTCAACTTTCATTGGCAAACTGTTACATTGTAAACAAGTCGTCTTACATTCATTGTCTGCTTTGTTCTCCTTTTGTATTTGTTGTATGTTCCTATAAACAATGGGTCGGCGTACCCTCTATGGATTGTATTATATGTTGTATTATGGTAACCTGATTGTTAAGCAACTGTAATTGAGTGTAAACTTTGTAGTTTAGTAACTGAAGTGTCATTTCTCTTGACGGATTTTTAATCTTAATCAATATATTAACTTGTGAATATGTGGCATAGCTGGTTTATTGATTAAGTTGTGTTATATTTAGTGCAGAAATTTATGTAAGTATCATTTAAATGTTTTGTTTTATGCACTAGCATACCAAGTTTAAACTTAAGGGAGCTATGCTATGCATTTTTACAGAAAGCCAAAGTCTCAATAATAAAGATAAACCTCTCGGCCTCCACTATGCTATAAGTTTTTTATGGTGTCTGGCGTAATATGTCAATCTAATTTTTGAAACAAGAGTGACATCATATGTTTTAACACCCTAGTTTTAAGCCAAAACAGCTTTTACTTTGCTGTTAGCAAGCACAGTTTAAGTATGTTTCATTTGCTGACTAGTTAATGAGGTTCATGTTTGAAGACCATTGAATAGTCTGCTGTTTTTGCTATCCGGCATAAAGTAATATGAATGTAAGTAAATTGCTCCTAATAAAAATCTGGTAAAAAAAATTTACCAGGAGAGCTATTTAGTACTTTAAGTATTGGTATATAATGTGTTTAACTAAAATTTTGAACAATTGTAAACCCTTAACCACTTTGAACAGGTGACTAGCTTAAAAGCGATGTATGAACGTGAAATATCAGAAGCTCGGAGACTTCTTGATGAATTGTCAAAAGAAAAAGCTCAACTCCAAATTGAATCCAATTCATTTAGGGAGAAATGGGAAATTGAATTAAACAAGTACGTAAATTATTTTGTTATTAAAAAAGGTAATTTTATTGTGTTTTTGTTTAACTGAAGAAAATTTTTTTATTCTGTTTTATTTTTTAAAGCAAATTATTTTTTGTGGTTTTGGGATCCTTCTCATTTAGAATGTTGTGCTAATGTGTCTGTTTTACGGTGGTGTATGCAATGCACTGTTCGTATACAACAGTGAACATAAAGGTCACCGAGTGTACAGGAAGTTATATACCTTCGTACAACACCAACAACAATATGTGCGGTGTTATGTTTCATTTAATAACCATTCTTTCATCCAGGTTACTATGTAGTCGTATTACAATGTTAATCAATCATCATATTTATTGGTTAACGTTAATGGACCAATGTTGAAGTACTCTATAATAAGAACCGAATATTTTTTATTATTTATAATATTTATGTTGATTGCAACTATAACTTCAGGTCAAGTTTTCATAATTTATTATTAAATATTTATCTTCACATAGAATTACAATGTATCAACAAAATAACAGCATTTTATTGAATCAAATGGTCATGTGTAAATACATTATAAATATAAGTGGGAAGCGGCCATTTAAGTTGGTTGGGGCACCTACTACAGTGGTTCACATTCACTAAGCCTTTTAAGTTTTGTTTTTTTTTGTTTTATTATATGCAAAATGAAGTTTAATCTGGAAAAGAAACTTTTTTATTTATGAGAGATAGTTTGCATTTATGGCAAATTGAATGTTGGTGAAAGAATAAATCTTACTTTCATTTCAGCAAAAAAAGCAATTTTGAAAATAGCAGAATAATTAATGATTTTGCAGCAAATAACTGTAACGTGTTAAGACTGAAACAAGCGGTTGTTTTGTCATTGTATTAGCGTAGTGACGTGTTTTGTTTACTTTATGCTAAAATTGAGTTACGTAGTTTTTTTACTCGAAAAACGGCGACCACATTGTCGTTGACCTCAGCGATAAGTTCATTGGCTAGTTTGGTATTAACGCGGGAGTTCGCGCCACGCTGTGTGACGTCATAATACTGGAATGTAGGTCTCTGCTATCGCTGCCGTTTTGGGAATAACTGGTGTCGTTTGAACCGCATTTATTTTACGCGGGTTCATATTACGAGTTGGCGTGTGTTTAAAGTATAAAGAAGATTCTATGTCATAATTTAGGTCTTTAAATCGCTGTTTTCAAAACCAGTGAGTGTTGAAACCAGTGTTTTACAGTAAGTGTGTAAACGCTAGTAAAATGAACCGGTATTATTACATAATGTACCCATATATTACAGCATACGTTGTATTACACGCACACACTGTGTTTACCTCCGCCACACCCAACTTACATAAGAATGTCTCAGTGAATCACTCGTGTGTAACAGACGCTAACTGCTCCAATAAACGTCGCCAAATAAAAGAGACAAATGTTTTTCTCCTTATAGCGCGAACCGGCCGGTGTCGTGTAAAATTTGTTCCGAGTGCTTTTACGAATGCGCAAAACAAAATGTAAACTTTTAATTTAAAGCCAGCGACGCGCAATAGAACCCGGAACACATTTCATGCCGGAACAAATTTTACACGACGCTGGCTCGATTTTCGCATGAACTGTAATTGTGACGTCACAGACAGCGTGTTCGTTTCCCGCCGTTTTTCGTGCGCGCGAAAACAACTGCTCTGACGTTACTGACAACTGTCGAATAGTGATTGTGACGTAATAAAGTCTCTATTGCGTGCAAACAATAAGTTTGATTTTGTGGAAAAGGATTAATTTAAGATTATTTTACTTTTAATTTCTGTTACAAAAATTACCTTGTATACTATTGCCTATTGGTAATAGCAATTAATTGTAAAGTTAAAATGGGCTCTACTGTTATAACCTTGAATGTTAAGTTCCTATCTGTTTGTAGAACTAATGTACAAATATTGGTTTTGCACACACATTATAACATACTTATATACAAAGCCATACTTAAGGTGATTGTTTATGAACATGGTTTGTTATCTTATATAAACATTGTAACTTGCAAGGCGCCATAGCTTGCTATACTTAATATGAATCAGCAACTTATGTCATCATATTTGTCACTTTTAATTCAATTATCAATATTATTAAATAACCTTTGAAAAGATATTATCTATTGCTTTACATTTAGTGCTTTAGTTTCACCAAGGGGTTATTTTTTTAAAGTTTTATGTATGGCTGACAACCTGAGAAAATAGATAACATATATGTGACCACTGGGTTGGAGAAATTGCTGTTAAATGTTTTGTCCAAAAACACAAACCCACAAAATAGTAGCGGCATCAAGCCCCGAACATGTAACTTCTGGGGTAGAAGCATGCATGTTATAACCCCTGCGCTACAGCTGTTTTATTGCTAAGAAAACAAGTTTGGTCATTAAATATCTCACATCGCAGTTTCTTACATTTTGCGATTCTTTATAACCTTAAAAGTTAAAGAAACTTTGAGGATCAAAGTCTCATGTGCACTAGTTTTTTATCATTAAAATTAATTCCAAAACAGTTGTGTGTCACATTGTAGGCAATTACTCCAACCCAATGGTCATTAACAGGTTGTCTAAATTGTCAGCCATGCAGAAAACACTCCCCCCCCACAATTGGCAGCAAAGTTATTTTTAAGTTACATTTGTTTATTCATTCAATTTATTTCCACAGAGCCAGTGCCCTGGGCCATGATAACGCTGTGTTGGAAGGAAAGCTGAAAGATTCAAACTCTCTTCTGTTTTCTAGGGAAAACCAGTTACAGTGCGCCAAGCGCGAGAGGGAGGAAGCTGTTGAAGAAGCTGGTACATAGATTGTGTATACCTCATGCTCACTGTTGAGTTATAACATCGATGTCTTTTTATACACCAGACACACATGGTGTATTCATACACCTCATGCTTACTGTCGAGTTATAACATGGGTGTCTTCTTATACACCAGACACACATGGTGTATTCATACACCTCATTCTCACTGTCAAGTTATAACATGGGTGTCTTCTTATACACCAGACACACTTGGTGTATTCATACACCTCATGCTCACTGTCAAGTTATTACAGGAGTGCCATCCTATACACCAGACACATGGTGTATTCATACACCTCATGCTCGCTGTCGAGTTGTAACATGGGTGTCTTCTTGTACACCAAACACACATGGTGTATTCATACACCACATGCTCACTGTCGAGTTATAACATGGGTGTCTTCTTATACACTAGACACACATGGTGTATTCATACACCTCATGCTCACTGTCGAGTTGCAACAGTAACACGAATGTCTTTATAGGTGAAACTTATCTTCAAAACTTAGAAACCTATGAGTTATAACAGAAGGTGTGAATCTTAGCGCCAATCTTTGCAGAATTCACACTTGTTTTTTTCTCTGTTTCCAGAAACCTTGCGATCGAAACTAAACGACATCCAGGTTGAATTGGAAACTTCACAGAAAGCATTGGACACAGAAACATTAATGAGAGTTAACTTTGAAAATAAACTTCAATCTTTGAAGGAAGAATTGGAGTTTAAAGAAAAGTTGTATCAAGAAGTAAGTAGAATGTTTTGATGTAATGTATATTGTATTAGTTGCTTACAGCAGTGGATTTGATAATCTTTAAAACTGAGGCTGAGAGTGTGAAACACTACAGCTCCTGGTAAACAAATCTCAACTTAAATTATATTTCTCTTGAAATAAATATTCAAGAACACATTTGTTCTAAGAAAACACGTTTATTCTAATATTTGCCAAAGATTTCTCAAAACGTCAGTAGTTAAGATTTAAAAGAAGATGCCTCATGATGAGGCTCGCTGTAGAACCTTGGATTTATGCCAGAGTTGGCTTAATACAGCAATTTAAAACTTTGTATTGGTTAAAATAAAACTTTTAAAAAAGATTCGCATCATTTTTGCCTTATGCTGGAAAAGATTTGCTGAAAAAAAAACAATAAATGTTAAAGTTAGCTATATATATATAATTATCCATTTTTTTAATTTTAAATGAGTATGATAAATGTAGAAATTTTATAAAAAAAACATTTTTAACAAATATTTTAAAAAAAATTCTATATATATATATTTATATATTATATTTAAAAAATATATTTTTAACAAAATCCGCATTTTTACAGGAAGTGTCTGAGATACGAAAGCGTCACACGCTAAGTGTTACGGAGATTGATGAAAAAGTGAAAGGGGTTTATGAGAGTCAGTTCGAAGTGGCCCTCATTGAACTGAGAGATCAACAAAACGCCGATCTTGAGCAAATGAAAGAAGATTTGGAAGGACAATATTCGTCGAAGGTGCGAAGAAAACAACTAATAATATTTTAAAATTTATCGTTCAAGCTCTTTGCAAACCTTGAATCATCCGCCAATGCCAGCGAGTAAATTATAAAAAAAATCACACTTTAAAGTAGCATGCCTGGTTGCTTGTGCAGGTGATAACATAGTAACATACTTCAAAGAATAATTTATAAAAAATTAAATATTCTCTTGTTTGCGCAATAACCTTGTAATTATTATTCTATTTCTGTGTCACAGATCGAAGAACTTAAAAAGAAGCTTGACTACGTGCGTAAGAGCACCATGAAGGGTTCGGAGGATTGTAAAGCTGCCGAGATGAAAGTTGAGAGGTTGCAAACCACAATTAAATCATTGCAGAACAAAGTAAGTCAAGCTAAAACATTAAAAAAATAATATAAATAAAAAAATTAAAAATAAAATAATAATTAAATTAATATTTATTAAACATAGCATAAAAGATTATCAAAGATTAAATTGATTAGCCTGTTATTGTGTTATAACATTAATTATATTTATCTCTTTCATATAATAGCGAAGATCAAATTATTTGTTATAACATAATTTATATTATTCACTTCTTTGAACACAGTAACGTAGACCCGATCCTTTAAAACAGGAAAGTGAATGGAATTAGCAGCTGGATTTTTAAAAGCGTGGAATATTTTGGTCGGTGCTGCTGTTTAGTTACATATGTGGTAACTTAAGCGCGCACGAGGTGTATGAAACAGAACACCCGTGTTATAACGACTGCCGTTGCCCCCCATGCGATAAATAAGTTACATACGTGGTAACTTGTAAGCTGGCAGGAGATGGCGCAAATCTCGCTTAACCCCCAGATTAATATACCAGGTATCAGAAGAAGTTAAGTTGCATGAAGATATGTTTATCAAACTGAAGCATCAGGTCGGTGTGGATTATTTCATGACAGCTCGAGTATCTAGGTAGTTAGATAAAGCAAAGGTGCAGAGATCGAGGCATTTTGTGGGTTGGTCAGAAATCAATTAGGAGAAAAACAGTAACTTGGTCCATCATCAGTGTAAAGTAGACTACTATCTAAACTTTAAATTAAAAAATCTATATGTGTATCTACGAAAAATATACATGCTTTTCACGGACCCCTATAATGGCAGTGATTGAATTCCCCCTAACTTTGTGTTTATGCACAGAACAACAATCTAAACAACCGAGTTCAAGACTTGGAGGGACAAGTAGCAACCGAGCGTGAGATTAGATTCTCGGCCGTGTTATCGATTGAACAGCAACGTGATGAAGCGTTGCAGAAGATCACGACGATGGAAAAGGAATATTTGGAACTCATGGATCTCAAGATTAAACTTGACCACGAGATTGGGGTTTATAGGAAGCTGTTGGAGGAAGAAGAGACAAGGTGATGTTTAAAGAATAAAAACTTTTGCCAAACACTCACATACTCAGAAAATTTTGATTTTTGAGAGAAATTTTTACCAAGTCAATGTTTTGTCTAATTTGCGCCCGAGTGTGCTTACGATCCAGAATAAAGAAACATTCTGTTTTTCTCTCTAAAATGTAGTTGCTTCTACTCACAATACATATGATATTTTAAAGCATTATTTTGTGGTTGAAAACTTTTGCGTGTGTGGTCTAAACAAGGTTATTGAAACAATTGGGCAGAAATTCGGTCGTTTTAAAACGTGTTTCACAAAATCGTTCATGGAGAATTTTGAAAAAGCACAGAAATAAATTAATCTTGTCCATTCCTTACTTACCTGCAGGTTAAACTTGAGTCCGAGCCCTCATGTGGACGGCTCCGATTCAAAACGACGATCAAGACGTAAAAGGAAGAGGGTCACCACTCAAAGTGAATTGGCACAAAAAGCAAAGAAACAGGTATGCGATGGTGGTTATATACCTGTTACATTTGCATCATATATGGGTGAGGTTCTATAGTGAGGCATGACATGGGTCAGGAGTTGGCCCATTACCCCAACATTGTATATGCACATTCTATTCTATATGGGTGAGGTATTACAGTGAATCTTGCTACGAAATCAGAGTTGGCTCATTACCCCAACATCGTTAATGAAACATATTACTTAGACAGGAGCAAATACTTTCATAACCCATTTAAAACAGTATCAACCTAGAATACATATGAAATAAAATGCTATGCACGCAAGTGTTTGTATAACTTTACATTGATTGTTCCCTCATAGGAGATTGCGAGCGCCACTTATTCAAGTGAGACGGTCATCACTCAGAAGTCGGTGAATGTTGGGGAAGATGTGTTGCATCAACAGGTGAGATATATATAGTAGGGTGGGGGAGGATGTACCGTTACTCCCATATACTGTTATTCATTGTTTAAAACACGATCAGAAAATTTCGATATTATGTGCTAAAGGTGTCCCATCTTTCCCCGCAGTACTAAATGCTGTTACTGCTAGCCATATTATAGGGGACATTTTGACAAAATGAGTTTTCCATAGTTTTCCAATATATGGCTAAATGGGGTAAGATGGGATGTATTTTTATTCTCCTCGTCCCATTTAGTAGAAAACAAAGAATATTCACAGAAATATTTAGGCGTATTCGCGCGATTTATGAGAGCGTCGTGACTTAACTTGAATAGAAAATATAGAGTTTATGTGCTGGTGGTATCCATCTTACACCTCAGTGGTATATATGTAACTACATTTTATAGAAATCATATTATAAGTTTGAAGGTCAGCTTCTGGTCAAATAATTTTACCTTAGTTCTAATCACAGCAACATTTTCTACACTGCAGCAAGACTTAGTTAGCAAGAAAAATATATTTTATAAAATCTTTGTTGCCCCAACATTGTATATGTACATTCTATTCTATATGGGTGAGATCCTACAGTGTGGCACGCCATGGAACCTGGGATTTAGGCCAGAGTTGTCCCATTACCCCAACAATGTACTACAATGATTGTGGGAACGACAGCAAAATAATCAATTTGTATTTTACCAGGATGACCCCGCCCCCGAGGGTAACAACTCATGTTCAATCATGTAATTTCTATCTTGCATTCCAAACATCAATTTGTAGCAAAGGAATCGATATCTTAGCAGCTAATATAATCAAATGCTCTATTTGTGCAGTTTTATAAAGACATTTTTCCAGAAAACTTTTCTACAAATTTAGCCACGCAAAGGTTTTATGCAAGAACCTGTTTTTAGGTACGACAAATTACAGCAATTGTTTTCTAATGGTTGATTTACCTTCTCATAAAATTTTCTTTAATCAAAAATGGAATTTTTTCCTTCAGTTTTTTGTACATAGTATCCCTTCATGCCTTTGTGTCATTTTTTCATTCCCAAAGCCACAATAGTCAGGACTTCTCAACCTAATTTTTCGCTGCCCAATAATTAAACTCATTTTTAGAATACATTTTGCACAACTTTTTGTAAGCATAAAATAAAATTGCTCACTTTTACAATGACACAGCACCACTGTAGTAGGCGAACCAACCAAACCAACACGCGACGAACTTTTTGTTGCAACCAAACGGTTTAAACAACTAAATGTAAAAATTGTTAACCTCAAAAATGAAAGGTTGAGAAGTACTTAAGTAAAGTCATAGGACATCGCACACACTGCCTATACCCAACTATAAACACAACTGTATACCCATTGTATATAACCCCCTTGTATATTAAATGCATGCATCTTACTTTCTGCAGTCAGAAATGCTTTGATTTGATAATAACGTAGTTTTTACTCGGGTGACATTTATTTAGCATCATGAAACTGCGAGAATACATCATTCGTTTTTGACACGAATTTGTTATTTGTATGCAATGTTTAAGTTGTTTCAAGGTTATATATTCAATCAGTTAATATGTAATACCATAATCCCTATACCATTTTGCCCTGAACATTCTTCTATGCCAGAGTGCAGGGTTTGAGGCTCGACGCTGCTAGTGCTACCATAATGCGTGCACTTAGCAACAATTAACGGCTATTGCTTTAATTCAGTTTTTTTGATTTTGGAAAAGTTTTTGGTTATACAGTATCTGGCTGTCTGACCTCACAAAATTTGTTCGTAAACAAAGAATATTTACAAAAATATATTACCAACTTATGACGACTCCAAAAGAACGTTGTTAATTGTTTAAAACCACGATCAGGCAATATCTGATTTATGTGCTAAAGGTGTCCCATTTCCCCCCACATTACTTATATACATATACAAGAGGGTGGGGGAAGATGGGACAATTTTTAACTGTGCTTTCTTGTGTAGTAAACAAAAAACATTCAAAGAATTATTAAATCGTGTCCTAATGATTTAAATATACCGTTGTTGGTTGTTTAAAACACGGTCCGGATATTTTTATGTGCTAAAGCCTAAAGGTATCCCATCTTACCCCGCCTTAACCGTATATATAACTACAGATTCTATATTGTATTTGCGACATTCGATTTAACATGAAAAACATATTTTATGAAAAAAAAATATTCCTGTAGTTTTTAATCGTTGTTGAGACAAAACTAAAAGATTTTGTACAAACTGGGCAAAATAATGTGACCCCGACGTGATTTGAACACGCAACCTTCCGATCTGGAGTCGGACGCGCTACCGTTGCGCCACGGAGTCAGTTACAGACGTGTGGTCGAACGCAGACTGTTATCGCGTGTTATGATTATGACATGATAGCAAAATGAACAAGCGTGTGTTCAGAAGATATAGAGTAGAGTGGGGGAAGATGGGACACCTTTTATCTATATTTTCTCGTTTCATTAAGTAGTAAACAAGGAATTATGAAACTGTATCCTCACGACTCCCATAGACCGTTGTTAATTGTTTAAAACACGATCAGGATGTTTCGATATTATGTGTTGAAGGTGTCCCATCTTCCCCCACCCTACTATATAGTTTCAAATGTGAAGATTGTATAGTTTTCGTAACTTAAATTTCGTACAATCTGTAAGCGAATAACTATCATTGTATTATATTGTGACTTGATTGTCTACTACTTTACTACGTGTTCACGCAAGTCGCAAAATTCCGGCAAAATAATTATTGCTGTAATCTTCACAATCCGCTGTTACTTTAAATATATTTCAGTGTTACCTGATGTTAAGTTACTGCTTATTAAATCCTATCACGAAAATCGCAAACTTGTTTTTATAAAGGCAGCACTGAGCGTTTTTGTAATTCTCGCGAAATTGAATCAGCATTGCTGCGCCGAGAATTCTCAACGTTGCTTCCAGCAATTAACCAATCAGCTCCCAGCTTTCCACGTGATCAGCACATTTCGTTTTGCGCCTGTGAGTTTCGACAGAAGTTTGTTATTTTAGTTTGGCACAATTTTCTAACAGGGTGTTAGTGGTCGAAAGTTAAATGTAGTTAAGTGAGGGCAGTTAGGTTACGTAGTAAAGGCTTGTTTTAGCACCGAATATGCAATATATAAGCAATATATTGCATTTTTTTATATTATTTTTTAAAGTATAATTTACAGCTGGCTATATGTAAAAAAAACAATAAAAGTTGATTTATTTGAACCTACACGAAGCAATACAAACCAAAGTCTTGTGTTCAAATCACACCAATGTTATCTCGCTCACGAAAGAAGATGCCTTGAGTGACAGCCGCCGATGCAGCTTTGGATTAAAAACGTTAAATGTGAGTTTGTATTTATTAGAACCGATTGTTTTATTATATTTATTATAAAAGGAAACGTTTATATATAGCAGGGTGGGGGAATACGTGACACCTTTATAGCACATAACATGCAAATTTGTTAATCGTGTTTTAAACGATATACACAACCGTCAATGGAAGCCGTGAGGATACAGTTTTATAATTCTCCGAAATCTCTTTACTACCAAATTGGACGAAAGTTTTTAAAATTGATTGAAATGGTGTGCCATCTTTCCCACCCAGAACAAGATAGGTTTGATGTTGTCCTAAAATTGAAATCGTACAATTACTTGTGGTTCATACTGGTTTCCGTGTGTTAGCCCAATATATGTTATAACCTATCATCATATATTATAACTTATAAGATACCGAGATTAAAAGTTTGGGAAAAATACGGTAATATTTCAAATGTTTTGTACCTCGAGTTTCTGGTTTTACTTACTTAACCGATATTGTTTTCACAGTAATCAAACATACAAGAAGGAAGATATAATAACTCCAAAACGACATCTACAAAGTTCGTAACCGCACAGCTGACCTGCCTAACCGAACCGGTAAGTGCAAACATATAAATAGTAGGGTGGGGGAAGATGGGACACCGTTATATTCTATTTTCTTGCCCATTTGGTAATAAACAAAGAACATTCAAAAAATTGTTAAAACTATATCCTCACGGCTCTCATATACCGTTGTTAATTTTATACGAAGTATAAAACAAGTTAAATCTGACGTTTTATTACTTTAACAGAAAAGATACAAGGACGAAACAAAAGCTGAAGAACGAAGATGGAGCCATAGCATACCCAGACTAAGATTTATTCTTAGTCGATGTAAATACTAACTTATGTGAGCTGTAGCATAAAAGTCCCTTGTACTTATTGAATGCTTGTTTAAAATTGGATGTTTATGTGGTACACTGTGTGTGGGGTGGGGAAGTATACGGAGATCAAAATATTAAAGTCCACCTTTGTACACGTTAGTAATGTAACGTGGTTGGGATTCTCGGGTTTTATTTTTCCATGTATGTGTGTGTAAACAACCTGCATAAGAACGGTGCGCGCAGGTCAGATTTCTCTAACTTTAACCCATACTCCTGGTGTCACTTATCAGCAAGGCCGGACAGTCGGCATCAGATAGGTAGAAGTGACATCGCTATAACTAAGGATCGCTGTTAGGAAGTTTTAGTTAGACAGAACTGGGACACTGCACCAGGCCGACACAACACGTGTCATTGCACCCAGGCCTATACAGCAGACCGTCCTGGTTTGCGAAAACCTTCTTACACGCCGGTTGGTTAAAAGTCCGGTCAGCGAAAGCTGGTGGGTTCCAACTGCAAAACAACTAGGCGCCAAACCCGCGACCAGGGTAGGGATTAAAAATTACTAGAAATGTCAGCCCCCTGTTAAGCCCCCTAAAAAACACTAACCAATGAACTTTTTTTCAGGTGTCAGTTAATGTTGTCATTCCTTTTTTGAAACGACAACAAGCGCGAATATGCGACGCAAACTCGACGTTGTAGCGGCGGATAAAGGGATTCCGAAGATCACTCGGTTCGATCATTTTTGCGTTAAAGCAAGATATAGTTAGCTCCCAAATCCGTTCTTATGCAGTTTCCCCACTTCGTAAACAACTAGTTATTGCGACGCGACGGTTGGCGGCGGTGAAATAAAAGGCGGTTCTAAATATTTATTATTGTATTGGCCCATAGAGAATGCTGTGTTGCTGTGCTTATTGTATGGGGTGGGGTATGGTGGTGTTGGGGGATTGTGGTGTTTATTGTATGTATTGACACACACTTACACTACACGAAGTAAACTCCTATATTCTGATGAATCCATGGTGTGGACATTTAAAATCTTTCGGGATTTATTACGTCACAATGACAATATTACTGGATTTCAATAAGTTTCGCAGTCACGAAAAATATGGGTTACTTGTGTATTTAGTAAGACGGGGAAGAGGGGACACCTTTAGCACATAAAAACCAAACAGCCTGATCGTCTTTTAAACAATTAACTACGGTCTATGGGAGTCGTGAGAATACAGTTTTGTAATTCTTTGAATGTTCTTTGTTTACTACCAAATGGGACAAGAAAATAAAGTTACAAGGTGTCCCATCTTTCCCACACCCTATACTGTATAATAAACCAAACGTCTCTCAGAATTGTGGCAATTATAAATAGATAATATTGCCAACGCAATTCTTGCTGATTTTGGGTCCTTAAATTGATTGTCATTGGGGCGAATAAGAGGTTTGCATGCGGAGTGTCACTCGTTTTCTATATACGTGAAGTTCGTATTAATTCAAAATCATTGGCAATTCTGCATCTTCTTGCGTTCGGTGCCGATTTTCACGTGATTTTCTGTCTTTTTTAATCGCTGGCGCTTTTGTTTTATTTTTTACGTTGCTGCGCGGAGCTCCGTGTTTGTTTTTGTTTTAATTTTTTTTATCGCAAAATTGCCAATGAAGGGAATTGATTTCGTACAAATGTTATGCGTGTTCGTATCTCCATGCAACCTTTACCAATGATGTGGCAGTGACACTGGGACCTGTATCGAACTATTGCGGGATTAAAAACCAAACCCTGCTTGTCCAAGCATGGTGACTTAGAATACACAGTTTTACA
This sequence comes from Ciona robusta, assembly GCF_009617815.1. NCBI lineage: Eukaryota > Metazoa > Chordata > Ascidiacea > Phlebobranchia > Cionidae > Ciona > Ciona robusta. The sequence continues at coordinate 888,794 of NC_143246.1, forward strand.
CTTCATTCTACACGAAGATGTTTACATACATACAAATATGTGTGTGATGCGAATGGTTAGGTGCTACAGCTCATCCCTTTTATATTTTATATCTTAGTTCATTGGACCAGCCAATGCCAGGTCAGAAGTGTTTGCCGTGTCCAATTTCTTGTGTCCCGTGTCCAATTTCTCACAGTACACCTCTTAACGCGGTAAGCCACGTATAACGATGGTGTGTCAGGAGGTGTAAGTTCAGTTTATGAAACGGTCAGTCCAGTTTGCAGTTCTTGGTTGTGTGTATTGTGCGCGTTTCGCAATCTCGGCGCTTCGAATACTTAGCACCCTTGGGTGGCGTCGATCGCTGCTTAGCGGTCTAAGTAACCAGGTGTAACCAGGGCTACTGGCGAGAGGTCCTGGTAAAAAACCTCCTCGACCACAAGCGAAGCAGCCTACTGGGCGTGGTTGGAATCTTCGATGTAAAGTTAAAATTTAATACATGTAAGCAAATATACATTTTTAGTTAATCGTGTCAACATTTCTTAGATATAGTAATAAAGTGGGGAAAGATGGGACACCTTTAGCACACAATATCCAAATACCCTGATCGTATTTTAAACCATTAAAAAACGATTTACCCCCGTAGTCGTGAAGACACGGTTTTCTAATTATTAGAATGTTCTTTGTTTAATAACTACCAAATGCGATTAAATGAAGTAGATGATAAGGTGTCCCATCTTCCCCAACCTACCATAATGTGCAATTAGTGTATTTTACCGTCAAAGCTATTTGTGAATTGTTACAATATGCCTGCATTCTGCTGCTTTTGCACAAGGTATCATGTAAATGTAATATACTGATTCACTCGTTCAGTAAAAAAAAACACGATTTTCATATAAAAATATGTTTTATAACGGCCAATTTATCCGGCGCCGTATCGCAGTTGGTTAGCGCGCTTGTCTGTAACCCAGAAGTATAATGTTTTCAAGGCTCGCCACTGCTACAAAACACTTAACGGCAATTTCTCCAACCCAGTGGTTATTAATGGGTTGTCCAAATTATCAGCCATAAATAAAAAATCCCTAAAAAAATAATTACTCACAAAGTAATATACTGGGTAACTCGAAAGCTGGCACGGGATGTATGAAACAAGACGGGACACATTTTATTCTATTTGTATTATTTTGTAGTAAACAAAGAAAATTCAAAAAATTGTAACACTGTATTTTTACGACTGCCATAGATTATTGTGAATTGTTTAAAACACGATCAGGATATTTAAATAGAAGCTAAAGTGTCCCGTCTTCCCCCACCCTACCTATATTTAATATTAATAATAGAAACCGTTTGAACTTTACTTTCTGCCAAGCGGTGGAACAATAGGAGCTGTATTTCCAAGCATGGATTTTGAATAAATATTATTTAAAACTTAAGGTTTTTTAAACTACAGCAGTGATTATTTGATTATTTATGATAATAAAAGATAAATACTCTTGGGTACATGTAAATTAAAAAGTGTCCGTGGTCGTTGTCATTTCCGTTCCATCAGTTTACGCTCTGTCGGAAAATAGAGCAAGTTAATTCTAGTTAAAAATCGAAAATAATTACCCAATACCCACAAAGTAACATACATGGTAACTCGTAAGCTGGCACGAGGTGTTAAACCCGTGTGATAACGACTGTCGTTTTCCGGCCACGCAAGGATAAAGTAAGTTACATTCATTCATTCAATTAAATGTGGTTAACATATAGGTGTTATGTACTTGGGCAAGACGTTGTAACATAATTGCTTTAAACCAGTGGTCAGTAACTGTGCAAGTTAACAACAAATGAAAAATACGTGACAAAGTTAGACTTATGATAACTTCTGAATGTCACCAATAAAATAATAGTCCAACTACAGAATAAAAAAACACAAATATTTTTACAAAGAAGTAAAACAACCCAACTAACCATTATAACTGCACACAAGATTTTCCATCATCGTCAAGCTTGTATCCCTCGTTGCAAGAACAAACAACATTGTCCCCAACTACATTACATAGCTGTCCACATGTATCAGGCTAGAATATATTGTTGTTTAAAAAAACAAGAATATTTGTTGTTGGTGTATAAAAATAAATAATTCAACATCGTGGCTTTTGGTTAGTATGGCTGCCTTTAATCCATAGGTTACGGGTTTAAGCCTTTATGGTACAACTATAAGCATTTGTGACCTTGGACAAGACGCTTAACAGCAATTGGCTCCAAACCAATGGCTACTAATGAGTTGTCTAAATTGTCAGCCATACAGAAAAAAAAATTATCCACAAAGTTACATACGGGTAACTCGTAAACGGCACGAGGTGTATAAAACAGAACACTCGTGTTATAACGACTATTGTGGTCCCACCCTGCGAGGATAAACATGTTTTTATTCAATGTATTAGATTACCTTATCACATGTTGGTATAACACGAATTGGTTTAAATGTGACAAGCATTTCACAACCAGGTTGATCCACAGTCTGTACTTCGCGCTTTTCTCTTTTCGTTTCACACTCCTGTAAAATATAAAATAAAATGGCATTCTTAAAAAAAACAAACAATATTTTTTTTAGGTTTGTTTGTCATAGCTTTCTTACCATCTTCTGTTAGAGTGGCAAGGAATGTAATGTGCTTGGAAAGAAGTCAGTCCTTACAACATATTATAGATAAAGCAAACACATTTGGTTGAAAAAGTGACACCGCAATATATACACTTCATGCACTTTGTGCCTGCTTACAAGTTACCACAGATGTAACTCTGTGGGGGATTATTTATTTGGTATTTTTCATCTTTATAGACAAATACATAAAACTGGAACACTTACAGCTCGTTTGCATTGAGGATTTTTCTTGTTGCAAACATTCAAATAACAATGCAAATAAACAAGGTTAGCATTTCTCTGCACAAATCTGAAGTTTCTTATGCCAAAGCGATCACTACTGTCTGTTGCAACGTAGCTCACACCATCAACTGGACATCTAATGTGTTAAATATAAATAGATATTGTTAATACACAATCAATCAATGCTATGTGTTATGTTTAATTCATTTGTTTAAAAACTCTTAATTTTCTAAGTTTGTTTTACCCTTATTTTATTTTAGGAACAAAGCAATGATTCCGCACATTATATGACAAAGCCAAATAGTGTTGAAATTAAGAATGGCGAACGCAGGCTTTAACGGATAATGAAAATAATTATTAATTGTAATTTTAGTCCGTAATGATTTATAAATAGTGTTATAAAAACAAAATTGAATGAACAAACCCTTGTTTTAACAAGTACTTGCGTTCTGGACATTTACCAGCATCCTTACAAGATGATGCATAACACGTATTCCCCTGTATGGCAAACACAAAAAGGTTAGTCATTCTATTCTTGCAACTATTCTATAAAGATGAGGTTTTACAGAATGGCACACTATGGTACCTTGGATTTGGACCAGAGTTGGCTCATTACCCCAACACTCCCAAGCTTGATAATACACAAATGTGATATAAGTTCAAAACTTACCAAGTGAATTAAAATAAGATAACTAAGGTCCATTATGTTTTATGGCCTATGTTGTTAATTTAAACTTTTGAATATAATTTTGGACGCTTACCAACACAATTAGGTCAGTGTTTGTACTATCCAGTCTGGCTTCAGCATAAATTGGATCACCATTGTTCACAGTGGGATTTTGCAATTTAGTTTGAAATGTTGCGTCAGTGTAAAAGCTAGTTGTCACAGTCAATTCTTCCTTCTGAAACAATTAGTTTGTTTTATTTAAAACACAATAATCACCCACAAATTTACATAAGTGGTGACTTCTAAGCAGGCACGAGGTGTATAAAACAGAACACTCGTGTTATAACGACTATTGTGGTCCCACCCTGCGAGGATAAACATGTTTTTATTCAATGTATTAGATTACCTTATCACATGTTGGTATAACACGAATTGGTTTAAATGTGACAAGCATTTCACAACCAGGTTGATCCACAGTCTGTACTTCGCGCTTTTCTCTTTTCGTTTCACACTCCTGTAAAATATAAAATAAAATGGCATTCTTGAAAAAAACAAACAATATTTTTTTTTAGGTTTGTTTGTCATAGCTTTCTTACAATCTTCTGTTAGAGTGGCAAGGAATGTAATGTGCTTGGAAAGAAGTCAGTCGTTACAACACAATTATAGATAAAGCAAACACATTTGGTTGAAAAAGTGACACCGCAATATATACACTTCATGCACTTTGTGCCTGCATACAAGTTACCACAGATGTAACTCTGTGGGGGATTATTTATTTGGTATTTTTCAGCTTTATAGACAAATACATAAAACTGGAACACTTACAGCTCGTTTGCATTGAGGATTTTTCTTGTTGCAAACATTCAAATAACAATGCAAATAAACAAGGTTAGCATTTCTCTGCACAAATCTGAAGTTTCTTATGCCAAAGCGATCCCTACTGTCTGTTGCAACGTAGCTCACACCATCAACTGGACATCTAATGTGTTAAATATAAATAGATATTGTTAATACACAATCAATTAATGCTATGTGTTATGTTTAATTATTGGTTTATAAACCATAATTTTCTAAGTTTTTTTTACCCTTTTTTTATTTTAAGAACAAAGCAATGATTCCGCACATTATATGACAAAGCCAAATAGTGTTGAAATTAAGAATGGCGAACGCAGGCTTTAACGAATAATGAAAATAATTATTAATTGTAATTTTAATCTAATGATTTATAAATAGTGTTATAAAAACAAAATTGAATAAACAAACCCTTGTTTTAACAAGTACTTGCGTTCTGGACATTTACCAGCATCCTTACAAGATGATGCATAACACGTATTCCCCTGTACGGAAAACACAAAAAGGTTAGTCATTCTATTCTTGTAACTATTCTATAAAGATGAGGTGTTACAGCACAGCACACTATGGTACCTTGGATTTGGACCAGAGTTGGCTCATTACCCCAACACTCCCAAGCTTGATAATATACAAATGTGATATAAGTTCAAAACTTACCAAGTGAATTAAAATAAGATAACTAAGGTCCATTATGTCTTATGGCCCATGTTGTTAATTTAAACTTTTGAATATAATTTTGGACGCTTACCAACACAATTAGGTCAGTGTTTGTACTATCCAGTCTGGCTTCAGCATAAATTGGATCACCATTGTTCATAGTGGGATTTTGCAATTTAGTTTGAAATGTTGCGTCGGTGTAAAAGCTAGTTGTCACAGTCAATTCTTCCTTCTGAAACAATTAGTTTGTTTTATTTAAAACACAATAATCACCCACAAATTTACATAAGTGGTGACTTCTAAGCAGGCGCGAGGTGTATAAAACAGAACACTCGTGTTATAACGACTATTGTGGTCCCACCCTGCCAGAATAAACTTATTTATTCAATGTATTAGATTACCTTATCACATGTTGGTATAACACGAATTGGTTTAAATGTGACAAGCATTTTACAACCAGGTTGATCCACAGTCTGTACTTCGCGCTTTTCTCTTTTCGTTTCACACTCCTGTAAAATATAAAAGAAAATGCTTTTCTTAGAAAAAAAACAAACCATATTCATTTGTTGAGTTTGTTGACATAGGTTTTCTTACAATACTCTGTTAGAGTGGCAAGGACAGTTATGTGCTTAAAAAGGTATCAGTCGTTACAACATATTATAGATAAAGCAAACACATTTGGTTGAAAAAGTGACACCGCAATATATACACTTCATGCACTTTGTGCCTGCTTACAAGTTACCACAGATGTAACTCTGTGGGTGATTATTTATTTGATATTTTTCATCTTTATAGACAAATACAACTCAAATACTTACAGATGATTTGCATGGGTGATATTTCTTGTTGCAAACAGTCCATTCACAATGCAAATAGGCAAGTTCGTTTCTACCATATAAAAATTCAAAACTTTTTATGGCAAAGCCACCACGAGTGTTAGTTGCATTGTAGCTCACACCATCAACTGGACATCTAATGTGTTAAATATAAATAGATATTGTTAATACACAATCAATCAATGCTATGTGTTATGTTTAATTCATTTGTTTAAAAACTCTTAATTTTCTAAGTTTGTTTTACCCTTATTTTATTTTAAGAACAAAGCAATGATTCCGCACATTATATGACAAAGCCAAATAGTGTTGAAATTAAGAATGGCGAACGCAGGCTTTACCTGATTATAAAAAAAAACCATTAATTGTAATTTTGATGTAATGATTTAAAAATAGTGTTATAAACATAGTGTTATAAAAACAAAAGTGAATAAACAAACCCTTGGTTTAAGAAGAGGTACTGCTCTGGACATTTACCACCATCCTTACAAGCTGATGCATAACACGTATTCCCCTGTACGGAAAACACGAGAAAAGTTAGTCATTCTATTCTTGTAACTATTCTATATTCTTGTAGTCCAGCGCAGTGGCGTAGTGGTTAGCGCGCCTGCCTGTAACCCGGAGGTAATGGGTTCAAGGCTCGATGCTTTTACCATTGTGGGCGTATGTGTCCTTGGGCAAGACACTTACCGGCAATTGCTCCAACCCAGTGGTCACTAATAGGTTGTCCAAATTATCAGCCATACATAAACAAATGAAAAAAATCCCCCAAAAAATAATCACCCACAAAGTAACAAACATGGTAACTCGTAAGCTGGCACGAGGTGTTAAACCCGTGTGATAACGACTGTTGATTCCCAGCCACGCGAAATAAAGTAACTTACATTCATTCACATTCATTCTTCTATAAAGATGAGGTGTTATAGCATGGCACGCTATGGTACCTTGGATTTGGACCAGAGTTGGCTCATTACCCCAACACTCCCAAGCTTGATATTACACAAAGACAAAGTGATATAAATTTTACGAAGTGAATTGAACCCCTCACCTTTAGAGTTAGGTCAGTGTTTGTACTATCCAGTCTGGCTTCAGCATAAATTGGATCACCATTGTTCACAGTGGGATTTTGCAATTTAGTTTGAAATGTTCCGTCAGTGTAAAAGCTAGTGCCTACTTTATACTTCTTATTTTCGCTTGAGGGTTTTAGAAATAGTTTTCTGAAAATATAAAAGTGGGGTCAGACTTTAAAGCAAATCTTTAATGGCATAGTTTCAGTTTACAAAAAGAGCATGATATTTGCTGGGCACTTTAAACGACAAAGTGGTGTTCTATTTTATACAAGTCACACGCTGTCAACTTTTTGGATATTCACTTCATGCTTGCTTTGAGTTTTAAAAAATAGCTTTTAGAATGTTGTTTTTTTGCAAGAAGTAATTTTTTAAGAATGCTCATTAATTTACAAACTAATTTGTAAATTGTATAAATTTACATGTTTTTTTGGGTCGGGGCAATGTTTCTGTTTCCATTCCTTTGCGATGAGCGATCAAATACACACTGGAATGAGGCCGTAAGGACGCCACATCCTGACTTTAAGTTTGCTTGCAAGTTGTAAGTGGTTCTGATATATCTTGGAGATATCTGAAAAAGATTAGAAATGAAAGAATTGATGAATGAATCCTATTTTTCCTGTCATTATAACACAGGTGTTTCATTTTATACATGTTGTATCTGTTCATGGGTTACCACGTCTGTAACATTGTGGATGATTATAATGTATAATATTAAAACCCAACCATAGGTGCTTTAGTATGACTTTCTGCTATTTTAAGGGTATATAAAACTAAACGTTTTTGATAAAAAATTAATGAAAAAAATTCAGTTTGCAAATATTGAAAAATATTGACTAAAACGAGTTGAAAACCAGAAACATCTTCCACTCACAGCAGATACAGCTCCACAGTTGTAGGGGTTGTCCATGTTAATCTGTGAAACATATCCACCATTTGGGGATTGAACCACAGTTGATTTGCATTCATCAGCAACTGAAGTGGGGTCCTGGTCTTCAGGGGATACGTAGAGGTGGTTGGGTGATACACCGGCTTTAGTAAGGCCACATGCTGGAATACTGGGGCCAGGGGGATGGTTGATTTAATTTGTTTGTGCATGGTATTAATTAATTCTTGTATTTTCGGTGAATGTATGTACAACTTATTATTCTTAAGTTATCATAGAAGTAAATTATTTATCCTGGCGTGGCCGGCACAGACAGTGTTATATATCACAGGTGTTTTGTTCCATGCAACTTGTGTTATGACTTACCACACAAAAGATGGGATTTTTATTTTTGGATTTTTTATTATTTATAAAGTAGGTTAAAAAACTCACAATGGTAAACCACAGAACACAATTGCTCCGATGGTGGCTGCCATTGTGAAGATCAAACTACGACGCACGTAAAGGTTAAACTACGACGCAAGTAAAGGTCAAACTACGACGCAAGTAAAGGTCAAACTACGACGCACGTGAAGGTCAAACTACGACGCACGTAAAGGTTAAACTACGACGCACGTAAAGGTTAAACTACGACGCACGTAAAGGTTAAACTACGACGCACGTAAAGGTTAAACTACGACGCACGTAAAGGTCAAACTACGACGCACGTAAAGGTCAAACTACGACGCGCGTGAAGGTCAAACTACGACGCACGTAAAGGTTAAACTACGACGCAAGTAAAGGTCAAACTACGACGCAAGTAAAGGTCAAACTACGACGCACGTGAAGGTCAAACTACGACGCACGTAAAGGTTAAACTACGACGCACGTAAAGGTTAAACTACGACGCACGTAAAGGTTAAACTACGACGCACGTAAAGGTTAAACTACGACGCACGTAAAGGTCAAACTACGACGCACGTAAAGGTCAAACTACGACGCGCGTGAAGGTTAAACTACGACGCACGTAAAGGTTAAACTACGACGCACGTAAAGGTCAAACTACGACGCACGTAAAGGTCAAACTACGACGCACGTAAAGGTCAAACTACGACGCAGGTGAAGGTTAAACTACGACGCGCGTGAAGGTTAAACTACGACGCACGTAAAGGTCAAACTACGACGCAGGTGAAGGTTAAACTACGACGCACGTAAAGGTTAAACTACGACGCACGTAAAGGTCAAACTACGACGCAGGTGAAGGTCAAACTACGACGCACGTAAAGGTCAAACTACGACGCAGGTGAAGGTTAAACTACGACGCGCGTGAAGGTTAAACTACGACGCACGTAAACGTCAAACTACGACGCACGTGAACCTCGAACCAACTATTCCTTGTTTAAATGGTAAGATTTTTAATCATTTAATCACTGCCAGGACAGCGCCAAACATTATATTATGAAAACTGTATTAGATATTCTACATAAAACAAAAGTAAATTTCATGTCAAACCTGATACTAACTTGGTCCAACCCACAAGTTACACTGACGTCATCAAGTCGATCATTTTTTTCTTGGGTGCGTGACGTCATCGGAGAAACGGGACACCCAAGCTCGTCCGTTTCATCTGTAAATAAAAACTTTAGTTATTTTCAAGTCCTGGTGAAGGCTTAACTTGTTAGTAGTCTAACTTGGCTTATTGTGTGTCTGCTAGGTGTAGCGACCACGCCTCTTTCGACCGATTAAATGTAAATATGTTTTAATGGTATACTTGTTTTTTATCAACTGTTGTTTTGTGGCTATAACTTCCCTTTTTTCGTTTTTTAATATTCGCTATCGCAATTAAAGAGACAAATAAAAGAAACTGTTACCTATTATTGTATATAGTAAAGACTAAATCGTAAAAAGTATTTGTTCATATTTTATTTAGTTGTTATATTTCTGTGCGGTTTAACCTGAAAATACTAATTATGTAGTAAGGTGGGGTAAGATGGGACACCTTTTTATTATTTTTTTCCGTTCGTTTTGGTAATAAACAAAGAACATTCAAAGAATTATAAAACCTTGTCCTCACGACTCCCATAGACTGCTGTTAGTTGTATAAACACAATCAGGTTACTTGGATATTATGTGCTAAAAGTGTCCCGCTTTCCCCCACCCTTACTATATGTAATTTAAACAGAACACGCGTGTTATAACGACTGTCGTATAGCCCCGTCACGCGAGGATAAATAAGTTACATTCAATCATTAAAATATTCATTTATCAGCAGTATGCGAGGTATATAGACTTACTTGCTGTCACATTAAACGGTAATATCACTGCGACCGCAACCAGCAGTAGAAAGACCTGAACATACATATTTGATCCCACTCCTTTGGTAAAGAAATTTAATTTTTTTCCTCAGTGTCCAAGCGGTCTAAAACGTAAAGTTTTCAGTTACACTCTTACTGTATTACTTTTAAGTTACACTCTGAAGAGTGTAACTTAAAGTAATATAGTAGGGTGGGGGAAGACGGGACACCTTTTACCTCTATTTTCTCGCTCCGTTTAGTAGTAAACAAAGAACAATCAAGAAATTATTAAACTAAATGCTCATGACTCCTATTGACCGTTAGTAATTGTTTAAAATACGATCAGGATATTTAGACATTATGTGCTAAAGGTGTCCCATCTTCCCCCACCCTACTATATAATCTAGACAATGTTTATATGTCTAGCAACTACCAGAGCGTTGATTTCAGACTGTGTTCAGACTGTATAATCTAGCCTTTATATATATATATATATCACTTAATTGCTACATCATCGGTTTGTTGCATTCTTTGCACTATTGACATATACAATGGGTCATATACTGTTGCAGCTGCAGCTATATTTCGGGTATAATGACACAAGATGTAACTTTCGGTAAACAAGCGACAATACAATATGAATCACCCTGTTATGCAGCAATTTACACCGAAAATGACGCATGTATTATAAGGTTACGATATATGCTGCAAGTCTTTTCGGTTAAAATGGGGCACAGCAGGTGTCCAATTGCACGACATACGTGGTGGCTTCATCCACCTATTGCACTCACTCGCAAGTTTCTAAGTATGAAACTTTCCTGGTAATTGAATTTAAGAGTGACGTTTATTTGATTGTATATAGCTAATATGTGTCAAACGTAGTGAGAAAATAGATCAACTGCGTATTGCTAAGTTTTTCTACAGTAGTATAGTATATACACATGTTACATATGCAGCTACCTTTGTGGATGTGTGTGTCCTTGGGCAAGATATTTAAAAGTTGTTACTCCAATGTGGTCACTAATGGGTTGTCCAAATTTTCAACCACGTAAGAAAAAGTCACTTCGAAGTAAATAAGCGTGGTAACTTGTAAGCGGGAACGACTATAAAGAGCCGAAAATTTCTAATACAGTATATAGGGTGAGGGAAGATGGGCAACCTTTTAACTCTACTTTCTCGTCTTATTTAGTAGTAAACAAAGAACATTCAAAGAATATTAAAACTGTATCCTCACGACTCCCACAGACCGTAGTTAATTGTTAAAAACACGATCAGGATATTTTGATATAATGTGCTAAAGGTGTCCCATCTTCCCCATCCTACTTTATAAGTAAACTTGTTTTATAATGCGGAACTTTCCTTTCATGCAACGATATATTATTCATAATACTACAAAAATATAGCCTAGTATGGATAAAATGTATTATTCTTCGCTCCAATGCTTTTATATACAGTTACCTTGATATATACACTATTCGATCAAAACTAACTCATATTTAAATACTGTATATTAGTTTGCCAACACATTAATACAATAGATTAACTAAATGGCAAAATTCGGATTTAAAATGACATAGAAATAAACAGTCTTCGATTGCGGATATATATGTTTCCTGACTATTTCTTGCTGTCAGAAGTTTTCCGAAAGACAAATTTCTACCATAAACAGATGGTTTCCTCACAACGTAGCTGTTTCAGTTGGTGTTGTTATCATGAAATCGAAAGTAAAACTAAATGAAGTCAGTAACCGCCGCTTACCGAAGTTATAGCCTACTAATGCAAACAGAAGCAAAGACTACCATTCATATGCTGCACTTGCCGCTTTTAAACTTTGGTTGGGATGGGGTAAGATGGAACACCTTTAACACAAATTGTATCAATATTTTGATCGTGTTTTAAACAGTTGGGAGTCGTAAACATACAGTTTAATATTTATCTTAATGTTTTTGTTTACTACCAAGTGGGACAAGAAAATAGAATGAGAAGGTGTCCATCTTTCCCCACCCTACTATACAGCGTAATTAATATTATAAAATCTATTGAAGTCGTATTAAAGAAACTATCCACACTGTTTGCTTTATAATGCTTTTCATAGAAAGAATGAAACTTAATATCCTTGCGTGGCGGGCCAACGATAGTCGTTATAACATAAGGGTTCTGTCTCGTCGTACACCTATTGCTCGCTTATAAGTTACCACGTGTGGAGCTTTGTGTTTTGTGAATGTTAGATCAGTGCTCTTCGACCGGTGTGCACCCCAGGGTGCACCAGAACAAAAGTGTATACAAGGGTGCATCACAAACTTCAAAAAATTCCAGCAATAATATTCAGTTTTGAGCATTTTTAACAAATTTAGCCATTTTCCTACAGTTTTTTTTATATGAATTCTATATCTTGCATCACCGGAAATTGCGAAACTAGTCCTCTCTTTAACCGTAAGCATTTTGTTCCTATAATTGATTTTGATTAGCAGTGCTTTTCGGCTAAACAGGGACGTATTCTCGTACGCATTTCTCCTTAATGACGTCATTAGTTTTACGTTAAAAGCAATCAGGGGTGCATGAGTTCGTCGCAACAACTTTGGGGGTTCACCAACCCAGGAAAGGTTGAAGAGCACTGCGTTGGATAGTTGGATAACCCATTAATAATCCCTACTTTAAATATTAAATAGAAAGTTTAAGAACAAACCTGTTTACGAAAATAACTTCATTTATGGCTGGCGTTAATTGTCTGAATGTGCATTCACTTTGCTGTAATGCAACAAATGTCAATTTTGATTTGGGAAAAAATAAAACCTTACTATTTCATTTACAGATTATTGATCTAGATTTAATTGGTATCAGTTTTTTTTGTATTATGATGCTTGTTAAATTTAGATAAAACTATTTTAAAATCCTTCTACAATAAAACGCCAATGTCTGTTAGAATGAAAGCCATGTATTTTTTTTTTTTTTTTTTTTTTTAAATGGTGGTCGTCATCCTTTAATAACAATATTAACGTTGTGAGAAAAAAGCCAACAACGACGTAAAAATTCTTGATCAGTATAAAATTATGAAAGCCATGTATCAGCGTGCATATGTTTTATGTGGTGCGTTTGCGCCCACTATCGAGGTAAATTATTTTTAATATTTGTTCCTTGATGTCGCTGTAGATTTTAAAAACAGTTCACCGATCTGGTTCAAACATGCGATTTTTTTTAATTTTCGCTAATACGTATAATATATTACTATTTAACTATTTATACAATAACAACAAAAATTGACAGTGATTAATTTATTTTTAAGCCATATGCGATAACCTGCGGTAATATCAGTTGCATATATACATGAAGTTAAAGTTATCGCATGGTAAATGACGCTCAAATGGGTCTGAACTTCATCTCTATAAATTTAAGGGAATATCGATTTCCGCGGAAGTGATGCCAACTTGCAGCTCTGTAGCTGTCGGTTTGACAGTTTAGATATTCCCCGTTTAAGTTGGAATGATAACAACCACGATACCACCAAGCACCATGATAATCCACGGCACAGTTACCCCTATTTTCATCATGGTCAACATCCCATGTTGTGAACCCTCGACCATTGTGATAACTTAAAGAATCCCCTGTTATATTTAATCAATTAGATCTTTCTTAGTTATGATAAAAAAGCTTTAGAAAAAAATTACCTGCGTTTCCCGAATATCCAGATGCCGTCAACCTATATTGTTGCTCACCCGACCCAATTGCGAATGAACTGCAAGAAATATTTTTATATTTCAGTTTAATTGATTCATGTGGTGGTAGCTTACTTGTATTTGGCGTATCTTCTATCATTCTCACAATCTTCTAATTCCACCCTCAATTCGTAACCTCCACTCGACGTTAAAGCGTGCAGGTTTTCTAATCCTTTAAAAAAAAAAATTTCACTGCCTATATATAATACAGTGGGGGAAGATGGGACACTTAGGCACTCATTGCCAAATATTTCCAAAATCAAAATAGCGGTTTTTGTGTAATACCACGAATTAGTATTATCATTCCTTTATTAATTGACAACAATTCAAATAAATATAATAAAACAAACGAGGAGTTATTTAGCGATTCGCACAACAGGTGAAATTTTACAAATTCGAAAACACACAGGATAAGATGGGACATTTAAAAATCATTGTTAATTTTAAATAATAAGTGTATTTATAAATAGGAATATACGTAAATAACACGAAATAATACTGTACGCTTTGAAACTCAAGTTTTAACATTCTTTTCTTGCCCTACTGCTATAGTCTTTAACGTGTTACCTACACAGAAATAAAAAAGAATAGAAGGCGCATCTCCAATGTCGGCAAAGGAGAGAACACGATACACTGTCTCTCTTTCGCGGGTCGTTCCCGTTTACTATTGTAGTCAATGGAGTCGATGACGTTTTGTGTAGTTTTTCTTCGTTTTTTGCCTTTTTTTGAAGTTATTGTGTAAAAAAAACTATTTTCTAATATATATATATTTCTAAAAAACCGTTTGTTTGAAATTTTTAATTAATTTTTTTTAAATAATTAAATTTCCTAAACAAGTGGTAAACTGTAAGCGTTAACGTACCAAATAACTAAACTAGCCTAACAAACTTGAATAGTTGGTGTAGTTTTTAAAATAAACAGCTAAAACCGTCCAAAAATACTATGCGCCTATCTTTTACAATGGAGACGAAGGGAAATGGGGACGGAGTTGGCGGTCACGTGAATAGAAAAAAGAATATATCACGGTTTTGGAAAGTTGCGCGTTCTACTCTTTTTTATTTCTGTGGTTACCTACCATATATTATTTTATGACAATTGGTATTGTTTGAACGACAATGGGCCTTGTTCGAACTTCAATTGATAAATATTGTATCCTACAAAATGTATATGAACTTGTAATAATAGAAAAATGATAATAACTATTGATAAAGTTTACATTTTTTCTACAAATTGGGTATTGCTACACTGTTTTTTTTCGCACAGCCGGACTTCTTATAAATTATCTCCAAGTACGAATGACAGAATTTTGAATATATTTTCCAAATATTATCTTTTTAATATATCAGTATATTTTATTTGAATAACCATTGAGGTATAAATTGTTGAAATTAAAGTAAACCTTTTAAAGTTTGGCAATGAAAACATACAAAACAACAATGTGGGGGAAGATGGGACTCTAAATTGAAATATATTTACATTAATAGTATTCTGTAACTTGTAGTAATAAACCTACCGAATTTAACCGGCTGTGCTAGTTTCTTTGCCATCTTAACTTTATAACTTTAAAACAATATATATATATTAGTTTTTATCTCAAATTAAAGTCATATTGACCCCTGTCTATTTTCCTCATGTTTCAGTTTGATTTTTTTACAAAACTAAATCTAGTTTTATGAGACAAAATCAAACTGCACGAAATATTCTAGTTTTTTTTTATAAAGCTATAAAACTAGTTTAATCGTTCACACTCGCAAACTACAAAATTTAAAAAAAAGTCTCGTTTGACAAAGTGTCCCATCTTCCCCCTACCCTCAACTAGTTTCTGGATACAAACCAAGCCAAAATTCGTTGCTTAGATTTTCGAATTTTTCTTGATATTCTGCCCAAGTTCGATAAAAATTTTCAGACCCGTCAGTTCTTCGTTGGAAAACCTGTTAAGTTAAACGTGGTATTGACAGCGGTTAATATTAAGATGTTTCAAACTTACCAACCAACCTCCGTTATCTGTTGTTTGGTCGCAGTAAACCTCCATACGTTGACCGTTCCTCGGGTTGACTATGAAATGGACCCCATTTTTATTAAGACCCAAATTCAATGCCTGCTGGCAATTAGCGAAGCTGGGTTGAAGTTGAGTTGTTGTAGGCGAAGTTGAGACCGTTGTGGGCGAAGTTTGTACTAGAGTTGATTTAAAACAACACCGTCACTTATAAAACTCACATAAAATACTGTTCACAAGATTGCCGAACTTACGTTCTTCAACATATCTTTCCAACCTTTGCACCCTCTCATTCAGTTGGTTGTATTTCGTTCTACAAGTCGGATCACATTGACCTACATCACCTTTTGGTCCCACAGGACCTTGCAACCCCCTTTCACCAACTACTCCTTGCAACCCTTGTTCACCAACCATTCCAGGCGATCCTCGTTCACCCTTAGGACCTTGCAACCCTTGTTCACCCGATGGTCCCCGCTTACCGGGAAACCCTGGTTCTCCTTTCTGTGCTATGTCGTCATTTCCGCATGATAGAATCACGTGACGAGAACCCTGGCCGTGAATCTCAACGACGACTACAAAAGCAAAAACAGCCGCCAATGGAAAAATTGCCATAGTGAGTTTTTATACTTCGTTAGTTTCTATTACTTAATTTCTACTGGTCTGTCAGTATAATATATTAACCAAACAGTTGTTTATTATTGATACTCCGTAACATACTTTAGATTAAAATATATTTGACTTTCCTGAGCATTTGTGCCAACAAACCAGCGATACTGCTAAAGTTATTTACACGCAATTTGGAATTCTTGCTGCTGCGCAGGTCCTTTTTCAAGCGTTGATGTTTGCGTGTCCTTATTAAGTAAAAACTTTGTGCAAAACAGCAGTTGGCCGTGAGTGGTACTGCACCGCTAATCCACTGAGGCGAAAAGTACTTTTACATTCTGTGCACGCATAGCAGTTCCATACATTGCTTATTAGGCCACCGATGTTTCCGGTTGTTTCCGTTCCCACATTCAGTATTATTAACCAACATTTGAAATATGCGCTCGAGTTCACTGTGCTGCCAGATAGGAAGTAATCCCTCCGCTGCGCGTCTGTAAATGGCGCAATGTGAGTTAAGGAAAGGCAATTGTAGTATTGTTGAGCACGTTAGTGGTTATATAGATCCTTTTTCGTCGAACAGTTGTTCCTGTTCTTGTTGTTGTTTTTTGGACGACTTTTTTCCGCGCTTACCTCAGTTCTTAAATCTAGCATTTATTCTTTCTTTTCTTGATTGAAATCAAATCATAATATATATTTATAATTTTAAGACCAAATTTTCAAATTTAAAACCTCACGATTAGGGATTAATTAACGATTACTTTTCTCATGTACTTTAACATAGCGGCAACACTGATGTTACGAAATTTTGGGAGGGCACGTGTTGGTGAGATAAGAAATCCACACAACGATTCACGACTGAACCAAATATTACCATTTAAATGAGGAATAAATTTTGTAGTAAATGGATTAATTAATACTGTGCTAATTAGTTTTAAACGTGCTCACGCATTAGATCTTTGATCTCTTGTTGTTTCAAATTATGGTCATATATTGATCACTGCCTATTTTCCTCATGTTTGTATCTTAGGTTTTTTTCACAAAACTAAAACTATATTTATGGAGACGGGGACACATACGCCTACATTGGTAGCCTCGACAAACCTTGAACCCACTACCTCTGTGGTTTAGAGGCAGGCCCGCTAACCACTTCGCCACGGCACTGGCTGTGTTCATAGTTGTCAAGTTATTTTGAATATTTGATTGATCTATATTTAGTTATAAATCGATAGGATATTAGTTTTTACTAAACCTTCTTGTACAGTTGTTTGCTTTTGTGTGAGATCTGACACGGCCTACTAAAGCTACTTAGTAGGCCGTGGATCTGGTTAAAACATGAAACATTGTTGTTTATGAGCATTTTGCCAGAAAGAAAGAACCTCGCCATGCATACAGGCAACTCTTAACACAAAGTAAAAATCACATGGCTACAAGCGCGATTTTCAACATAGTTTTTTTAATACTTTCGGTAAAATTGTCTCAGGGCAATGTTGCCATATATGTAACCTACAACAAAATATGGGCTGCGTTGTGCTACGTGTGCGTACACTTATGTTTTTTCTTTTTTTTTTTGAAACGTTAGGAGAAACAGTTAAAAAAACGTGGAAAACAAGCTTGGTAAAAGGAAGCACGTATTTTATGTATAACTTCCGACTTCCTGTTGATGTTAAGTCTTTCCAAACGAAAGCCATAAAACGTGCCATAACAAGCTTCACGTTATTTTATGAGATTTTCCGTTTCATGATGTTTTTACACAAAGTTTTAGCTAACGGAAGGCTATCAAAAGTTAACACGTTCTGTCGTTTTTGCATGTGCAATATACGCGCGTTACAACGCGTTACTATACGCTTAAAGGGACATACCAACAAAATTTGTGTATTGATAGATATGCTCAAATGTAACCTAAAGATACCAGCAAAGTTTGCCATATACGTCTTCTAAAAAAATCGCGTGAAAAGAAACCGCTGGAGTAAAAAACTCGGCTGTTTCGACAATGCATGGGATTTCCCATAAGACAAAATTTAATTCAACTTTGATCGTTTCTAGTTTCTAAAATACTAAAGCAAATTCAAATTTTATTTCCGATTTGATATAATGAATGCTTCGTCTTCAAGAATGTATAACAAATTGTACAACATAGACTTTATTATGTTTTATTTTTTCGATTGAACGTAGGTACATACCAAGTTATGCCGACTCAGCATATTTTCAAAACAAATGTTAATCACGAAAAACTGATATTTTTATAAAAATAAATGGCACAGTAGATACCAGTGAGACATAATAAACATTTAAAAAAAAGTGTTAAAAATTAAGTAATAAAAAAAATGCTGGGTCTGCATATTATGTAGTAGGTTGGGGAAAGATGGGCCACCTTTTCATTCTATTTTCTCGTCCCCTTGGGTAGTAAATGAAAAAAATTCAAGGAATTATAAAACTGTATTCTCACGACTCCCATAGACCGTTGTTAATTGTTTAAAACATGATCAGAATAATTAAATATTTTGTGTCCAAGGTGTCCCATCTTCCCCCACCCTACCACAGCTGTGTTCAATCGAAAATTAAAGCATAATAAAGTCTATGTTTTACAATTTTTTTTATACTTTTTTGAAGAAGAAGCATTCATTATAAAAAATCAAATAAAATTTAATTTTTTTTCAGTATTTTTGAAATTAGAAACGATCAAACTTGAGTAATAATTTTCTTATGGGAAATTTCATGCATTGCGCCACGGCCAATTTTTCTTTACTCCAGCGGTTGAATTTGCGGTTTTAAAACTCATTTTTTTCAAGAGCTGTTTTGTATTTTAAAACTTTGATGGTAGCTTTAGATCACATTTGAGCATATCTATCAATGCACAAACTTTGATTTTTCGTTGGTATGCCCCTTTAATTCTGTGGTGTTAGTACAGGCAGATTTGGTTACAGCGTTACACAGATGTTTTTATGGGAATTTTGTTTGTAAAACTTGTTAGAACAGAAAGTACTGGAAGAGTTTTCTATTCATATGGTGGAAGTCGTGAGTAATTGCTTCCTAACTCCTCACTCTTAGGATGGTGTTTCGATAATAAACAGGATGCTGCTTAGCAACCTTTCTCTTTAAACAACATGTTTAGAAAAGGTAAGCACAAGAAAAAGTGCCGAATTTTTTATATAAACCAACGATTTCATTCAAGAAATTATCATTTCTTCGAAAGATACAACGTAAGTGACGTTTACATGCGTGTAATAATGTGTACTAACTGTTGTTGCTACAGATGAACAAGTCATTGCTTCTTCTCTTGCTCGTCATCGGACTTCTCGTCCTCGCTTCTGAACCAAGTGATGCGGTCCTTACTTCTCGTCGTCGTATCCGTCGCCGTCGCCGTCGTTGGGTCTGGAACCAACAAGAAGTTTCAGGTATACCCAAATTAGTATTAATGTTCATATTTATAAATGTCTGTCCAAATATAAATACTTAAATATATTACTAACTACAATGTGTGTTGAAATTGATGATATTTTCTGCATAAAGTTAAATCATTTATAAAAATAAGTTGAATCGTCCTATATAATTTATATTATGTTTCACATAGCAATTCGTATAAAACAATATTCGTTCATTTTTAACAAGATCTTGAAGAAAAGGCAATCACTGAACAAGAAGACATGGGTGAAAACTAATTTCCTGTCCTAGAATTAGATCACTTCAATAAAACAACTCAAAAAATCTCGCTCGTTTTGGATTTGAAATACTCATGAATTTACGGGATAAATTACAATTTTGATTTTACAATTTGTAAATCCGGTGTCGCGGAAATCTGGTTCCCATTGGCTACTGCGCATGCGTAGACACGGTACATTTTTATCAGAAATCTTTAAACCTGGTTCCGAAAGAATCATATATTCACGTTTTTATATAGTTCATTCTATTTAATGTAAAAATGTAGGTTTTGTCGCCCCTTGTCCTTGTTGATGACGTGTTAACAATAGTGGTCACTGGTTATACGTCATAATCATGGCGTCATGGTCATAATATATAATTTAAGTTAAAATACAACATAAATTTCTATTAAAAAAAAAAAATTCTTTAACGTAAACCTACGAAGTATGTCGCATCTAACAACTGTGATATTTTAACCGGAAACAAAGTTTCAGATTCCTCATAAAATAAGGTATAAGTAGCCCGTGGAAACCGGTTTTCTAGGGGAACCAGCCACACAGAAAGTAAAAGCGGTGAATTTTGCAGTGGTAAGTTAAACGAAACATCGCTAATTACATCCGTTAGTGGGCGACAGTGAGTCTAATATGCGCCGTAAGCTTAATAGTTGAAGCGCGGTAACCTGGGCCCCAATTCATGGCTATATAAAGTGACCACATGCATGTGGCGTGCAATAAAACACCTGTGTTATAACTCTCAATTGCTTCGCCACGTAACGATAAATAAGAATTCATACCAGTAATAATAATAAGTCTCTTAACTTGCTGCCTGTAACTTGTCTATATGTGATTTATAACACGAGCCGGATTAAATAAATAAAAGGTATAGATAAAAGTGTGAGACAGGAATTCTGTTCTAAATCCTCTATTAGGATTTAACAGCCGCGGTTTTAAATTAATGCTGTATAATTTGTTTTACCTTCAGCGTGTTATAACGACTGTCGTTTTGCTGTAAATTCTTCTCTGTTTGCTATGTTGAAAAAATATAACTTTTGTTAATCGATGAGGTAAATAAGAATTATTGTGTAAGACATTGGTAAGTTACGTAACAATTCTATCGCTGTTAATCGACCACGCGAAACGCGGTCTCGTGTCTTGGTTTATTGTCACGCGTCTTATTTCGTAATAAAGATGCACGAGAAGTCTTTATATTTCGACACCGAGTAACCTTTGGTTTCCTATATGACGTCATACTACACTAGTTCTTCTGGGACACTCAAACGACGACACGCCCACGCCTAAGGTAGTTTAGTGAAGTTTAAACATTCTAGCCCAACGTTTGATAAATGGGATAGAGTAGCGTGGGAAAGATTGTTCATGTTTTCTCTTTTATCGTCCCATTTAGTAGCTACAAAGAATATTTACAGAGTTATATAACCGTAGCCTCGCAAAAAGAGCGTTGTTAATTGTTCAAAACACGATTAGGCAAAATGGGAATTAGGTGTTGACGATATCCCATCTTACCCCACAGTACTAGATGTTCTAGAACCAAACCTTCTATCGCGTAATACATAGGTCCAAGAAATAATTAAACCACGAACCGATTATGCGCCCTTTATTACGTCACAGCTGAGCGCGAGAGAACAACGACACGCTTCGCTAACCACAATGACGTATTGCGTGGTATCACATGACGAGAAGTCACGGGAATTGCGCGTTCTGTTTGTTTCGTTGGTTTGTGACGAAATAATATATCCTGTGTTCTAGAACGACTCCAAACAATTGTTTGGGTCTAGACGTCTTTCTCTATTAGAGTAAGGCTAATATATGAGTAAGTTATCAGTTTAAATAAAAAGATTTGAACCTTTGAAAAGTTAACCATCTAAATTATATTGTGGCCCAGTTGCCACAGTTCTTATTTGACTTTAGGATTATTTAATTGTAGTTTAAGATTAATAAGGTTGTTGCTATGACTGAATATATTCCAACTCAGTAGTTAATATAAAGGTAGCGATAACGAGTTACCAGATAGGTTAGAGGTTTAAAATGGGTTCTGGCGTTCTGCATGGTGGTACGCATGTACCGCTTACATAAATGTACCTTGAGGCTTATTTTCTTGTTATACAGCTTCATTTTTGCTATTAATTATACTTGACTTTTTCACTGTAATCAGGGAATAAAAAAGTTATACATGTATGATATGAAAGATGGATTATTTTGATACTTTATTTATTTTAACGAGTTAGAATTGTTGGTAAACCCGAACACCAAGCACTAACCATTGTTATATATGGTAATACTGCTGATGGTGACCAGTGAAAATTTTGGTCCAAAATGTTCCTTACGTCTCCCTGATAACCACTGTATAATTTAAAAAAAAACTTGGGCGTATATAGGTGTTAAGGTGTATAACTCATAACTGATTTATCATAAGGTGTATTAAACAGAGCTTAAAGAATATTGTTGCCACACGAGGGTCGATGAGTTACATACTTATATTATAACTGGTATTTAACATGTGATTGCTTCAACAGATTTATTTAACTTAACTTGGAATGATCGGGAGCTGACTCGCAGTGAGTCGGCATAAATACTGAACCCCATGATTTGAAACAACTTGGAGGTAGTCACATGATCATGAGATATTTAATCGAAGGAGCGACATGTGGATGCTTATAATATTGTGACATCATAAACGCAAAGTAAAATACGAAATATCTAAATGCTGAAAAGGAAAAAAAAGAAAGAAACAGAATGGAAAATATGTTCCAAAAACTACAGAAAAAAATCCTCGTTTCTGAACGAAAATTAAACAGCAGACTTTCAAAATGTTCGCTGTTCAGGTAAGAGGGTTCTATTAAATATTTTGACTGTGTTTTGTAAGTAAACTAATATATATATATATATATATAGATATAGTGGGGTCGGAAGATGGGACACCTTTTTATTCTATTTTCTCGTTGCATTTGATAGTAAACAAAAACATTCAAATAATTATAAAACCATATCCTCACGACTCCCATAGACCGTTGTTAATTGTTTAAAACACGATCAGGATATTGAAATGTAATCTTACAGCACACTCATAGTTTAAATACCAACTTACAATGCAATACAGCCAACAGTTAACTTGAAACTTAATTTTATATACAATGGCTGTTGCTCCCATTTTACCAGTCATAAATAAATTGTGGAACTCTACTGTGGCAAAAAAGAAGCATAATGTTTGTTCCTTATTAACACATTACATCATATTGCAAAACCTTATCAAGAATTTTAAGCTTAGTTTTTAATTTTTTTTTTATTTATTATGAATATGTAAATTTTGTGCGTTAAATTCTTGTGTTACTTTTTACCACTTTCTTCTAATGTTTGACTTGGTTTTAATGCAGTTATAGTCTAAGGGTGTACAGTGTGAACTTTTAAAGCCTATAAATTAAATGTTAAACCAATACTTTACATTAACCTGTGGTGCCTTAACACACAGTAACACCCAGTTGCTAAACTTTACATTAATGTGTATTTTATTTTCAACCATTTAAGTTGGTTATTTATATTTTTTATAAATGCTGTTACTTATGTTACCAGGCATAATGTAATGTTTCCATTTTGGCCGTTCTGGTAAAACTTTAATTTATATAAAGATTCCAAAGTTTTGTCTGCCGTTCGGCAA
Organism: Ciona robusta; assembly: GCF_009617815.1. Taxonomy (NCBI): domain Eukaryota; kingdom Metazoa; phylum Chordata; class Ascidiacea; order Phlebobranchia; family Cionidae; genus Ciona; species Ciona robusta. The sequence goes on from NC_143246.1 coordinate 912,494, forward strand.
GGCTTTATCAGGGTTTGCCACAATGCTAGCATCAGTGGGCTATTACTTATAATAATATGTCTACTACTAAGTTGTTTTAGTTTTCAATGGTTTGTCTAACGTTCCAACCCATAGGTTGCAGAAAGTTACATCAGTTTGAATTATTGTGTAATAATTGATATTTGCCCAGCATCACATGTTGAACATGTGACATAAGAATGGCCATTGTTTGTTTAACAATTGAACAAATTGAACTTAAATACAGGGAACTAATGCCACAAAGGTGTTAATATATAAAAATAAATTTCAATCAAAAACAATAAAATAATAGAAAACTTATACTACCTTCTTTACTTTTTTTATTATGCATTTACAAGTTTAGGGAAATTTCACACAAACATGTTTTATTTGCAGACCTAACGCTGGGTTTAATTATTGAACTACAAAACTTTTGTAAAACATTCTTTGCATTTTGCTCAACCAAGTATTGCAGCATTATGATGTCACAATGATGATTATGAGTCATGTGATTTAACCATGTGAGGGATAATCATCATTATGACATCATCAAGTTGTTTGCTCACAATGCTGTCTATATTATCGTTTTATTCCGTATGTGTGAGGTCTTTGTCATATGACCTGGGGGGAACGATAGTTGTTATAATATCGCCCATTGGTTTTTGTTTTATACATCTTGTTCCCGCTTATGTAACTTTTCGGGTGGTTTTTTTTTCTGTATGGCTGATTTTGGACAACCCATTAATGACTACTTGGTTGGAGCAATTGTTGTTAAATGACTTCCCAAACAGCACATACGACATACACCTATCAGTGTTGAGTAATGAACCGGATATTCTTCGGTTTACAATACAAGCGCCAACCACGGACCCTTGGTGAAGGTCCTATATTAGAATCATTCATGATATTAAATTAATGTTATTCTTATTTCTAGCAAACCAAGGATCCTAAACCACTCGATGTCACCAGTGGTATCCCCCGCTGTTGAAACCCCACTTTGTGACGAAACGATGGTCGTGGTTGAGCGCCCGGCCCCCAACGTACGACTCGTTTTGTTCAAGGAGTTCGGAGACACCAGCGATCGAAAAATTGTTTTCGACTCCAAAAGTTTGCAGCAGGTCAAGGAGGTTGGTAGTCTTATTGTTTTTTATTTTCTATATGGATGTTTTCTAAATTTTAATGTTGCTTTTTTAAATTTTAATAGCGAGACAGGTCATTGGACCTGAGGTGTAAATCAGAGTTGGTCTGTTACCCCATTCCTTTTTTGCTTTTATTTTGGTTTATTAAAATTCATGTTACGCAGGAAAAGAATATTCAACAACAACAACAACAACAGCAGGAGCAGAAACCTCAATACCAGGTGAGACATGTTGATATAAACTAAAAACTACGTCATGTTAAGTATAAACTATATCCTGTTAAGTTATAGCGCTGGTAAATGTAATCAATTCAGGTTAAATCTTCATATTTTGTTTAAAACCTTTTTTTTCCGAATGGGGAAAAAATAGATTTACATTTAAATTATGGTTTTATGTTTTTCTATTTATTAATATGTACATATATATATATACTATATTGGCCTGTATACTTATAATGTTTCATTTTGGTTGTGTTTCAATATGAATACATATAACTTCTAGTATACCAACAGTAATCAACTACTTGTAAAGTTGTTTTATCCACTACAGTACGTACGAACACCAGCAGATTGGGATATGTTGTCTGAGATGTTGTTTGGATCAGTAGGAATGGCTCATAAAGTTGCTTCTATCAAGATACATTATGTCAAGTATGTATTTTGCTGTTGTTGTGGGTTGAAACGGGGGTCATCCAAGGGGTCTATGTAGACACAGTATGTAAACAAAGGGCCTTCATACGATACTCGTATTTTATTCCAGGAGTCCTCCCCAAATCATGTTGAGTCGTGTGTTTTGTCTTCCATCGTTGAAGGATGCGGCCACTGTTAGGTGAGTCTTCATAATAGTAAGAACAGTCCAGGGGCAAGTTTGGGGTTTGTGGGCAAGGGTGTATCCAGGAATTTACGAAGAGGCTAAGTCGGTTTTGAAACATTTCTTTACGAAAACCAGATGTGTGGCGCAATGAAGCATTATTCTTTCAAGTCATTATTTTTTCTTATTCTTTTAGGGTTTTTCACAAAATAAGGATATTTAGAAGTCCCTTGCAGGCACCCTTGATTGTATGGGTTAATATGGAGGTGTTCTGGTAAATATGGGGGTATGGGGGTTTACCGTGGGTTAATGGGGTCACTGGGTTTAATCTTAAGTGTCGTTTGTAACAAATATTTACAGACTTTTATTGCTACCTGTTTGGTCGACATACATTGTGTTGGTGTAACTATGGTAAAGTTTGTTTAGTGTGCGTTGTTCAAACTTACAACACCTGTTATGTGTGCAAGAGTCTATGCAAGTCTGGGATCTTCTAGTATTTTTTGTAATTGTGATCTAAAAGATCAGAATTATACATTTGCTTGTTCTGTATCTTGATGTGACAATTAGTCAATTACAAAAATCTATGCAAATCTAAAGAAACATTATGTCAGTCTAATTGAGATCATTATTCTTAAGATTATAACCATCAACATAGAAGATTCCTGATATACAATAAGCCTAGCGTGGCTGGAAGTAAACATATGGGACTATGTTATTTGCGTGTTATACATGTTGTTATGTTACATCATTGAACTTACTCAAATTCCTCCACAGTTTGGATAGAGGAATGGAGAACCATCTTGAAATGCAGCGTTCCAATGCAGTGTCGAGTAGAAGGAAAGCCAATACAATGCCTGGTAAGCTATGTGTGGTCAAACTCAAATCACCAGTATACTGGAAATCCATTATAATGTTTCTATCTTTGTCCTTTATTAAATTGTATGTTCTGCTTTCTATGTTACTATATATAGCAGTTGAAGACTACTGTAATAGGACAAGGATGTGTGTTGTGCCCCGTTTGTACCAATAAAGAAAATCCTCATAATAATCCGCCTCACGTTATTTCTTTCGTTAGTCCCTTCCCCTGTGAGGTCCCACACCCCACAACCCATCAACCGACTACCCAGATCGGACTCAAGCTCATCTTTAACGAACTTCTTCGCTAATCCTTATCTACTTCACTCAAGCACAGGTGATGGTTATTATGTTGTATGAGGTGATCATAGGCACCAAACCTGGGGTGGTAGGGTAGGCAGGCCAACCCTGGAATTATATACATAATACACTGCATTAATTAAAAAAATCCAAGTTACAACCGATATGTAGATTTGTTCACAGGATTGTGTGTTTAACTATTACTTCCTTATGTGTTTTGATAGACTTTAATATTTGTTTACTTGTGCGTTTGTTATTGTTTATGTCATGTGCGCAAATGTTTGTGGCGGTGTGCGTTTATGTTTTTGTTGTTGTTTATATATTTAAATTATATATGAATAATATGTCATTGTACAACTTGGCATGTATGTTTATTTCAGTGAATAATTGTTTATGTGCGTGTTTATGTATACATCAATATTTATATCAAAATGGGACCATACAAAATTTAACAAATATATTTGTTAACCCCAAGCAAATAACCACTACCCGTCCACTACAGGTTCACTTGGGACTACCAAGATCCAAATCCCATCCATCCATAACAAGTCACACTCACTACCTAAACATCAGCGGGATAGTTTCACCTTACATGAGGAGGTAGGGGTCTGTGTAAAGGTTATAGCATGTTCTATGGGTCTGTTATTTAGGTCAGAGTTATCTCATGTTTGCAATACCCAAGGTGCTCCAACTCAGTAGTGCTTACTGGGTTGGAGAGATTACCATTAATAGTTTTTACCAAGGACACATCAATCAGTAACGAGGGTCCAACCCTGATATTCTTCGTTTACGATGTTAAAAACAACTGCTTTAGTTTCCCTCAATATGCTTATCCATTCAATAGGGTTAAGGTCCTACAGTGTTACACTAGGAACTGATGGCACATTTGACATTATTACCCAACATACCAAGCTAACCATTTAACATTAGCTGCGTAACAATTCCACCCAACCCTCTTCCAGATAAATGAGAAGAGCGTTCCATTCAGACGAGGAAAGCTAAGAATCGGATTTGCTGTGTTATGCGAACCGGAACCATCTAACGCAAAGTAAGAACATAGATATCATGTATATTAACATAGATATCATGTATATTAACATAGATATCATATATATATATATAATAACATAGATATCATATATATTAACATAGATATCATATTTCACTGCACATCTAAACCCTCCGGATTAGTTTGAGGCAAAACAAAACTTATTAAAGCTTCTTTACAATTCTTTACAAAACATGGCGAAACTATTTCATAGAAACATTTAAATATTACCAGCATATTATGGGGAATTCAAAATAAAACTCTAACCCCCCCCCCAGGGCGTTCCGTCAGTTTTTCTTTGAACACTTCCCCATCATTGAAACACACATGACCAAACTGAAGAACGACATCGAACAAGCGTTTAAGTTTCAACCAAAGCAGGAGTTCTATCATTCAATGATGAAGGTTGGTGTTGCTTATATGATGTGGCTGCAACATATTTTGTTTGTGGTTGCACGCTTGTCTGGAGCTTAGAGTTTGTGGGTTTAACGGTGCCAGTGGGCTACCATCGTAAGCGTATTTGTGCTTAGGCAAGACCCTTAACGTCAGTTTCTCCAACCCAGTGGTGACTAATGGGTTGTCCAAATTGTAAACCAAACATTAAAACATTCACCCACAAAGTTACATACAAGGTAACTGTAAGCTGGCTCGAGGTGTATGACTGCGAAACGAACATCTGTGTTACAGTGAATATAGTTTTCTCACCATACGCGGATAAAGCAGGTTACATACACTAACACGTAACACTCTCCCCCCTGCAGGCACTTTCCACTTTCACCCTGTCCCTCCAAACCCTCTACTCCACTCCCCGTCTCCCTGAGCCAGTATGGTCCACCTTACAATGCCCAACCACTTCCACACACCAACGTTCGGTGGTTGTTAATTGCTTTATGGGTGATCTAGTTCGGCTTGTGGCTCACTGTAACTCCAAGCAAAAAAACTGGTAAGAAAATAATTAATGTTAAATATATGCTTTGTTGAATTAAAATCTGGGGTGACATTCCTAAAATACAGTTACACTCATAGTTGTCAAACATAGAAAACCTCATTGATTAATGTGGTGAATGCAATATACTTTGGCTCTGCTTGTTTGTATAGACACCTAACAGCAGGGTAAAATCTGGGGTGACATTGTTAAAATACAGTTACACTCATAGTTGTCAAACATAGGGAATCTCATTGATTAATGTGGTGAATGCAATATACTTTGGCTCTGCTTGTTTGTATGGACACCTAACAGCAGGGTAAAATCTGTTAAGGCCCAAAACTGGGGTCCTAAACACGTAAAGCATATAATGTCACCCCTGTTTTAAAAAGCACCCTTAGCGCTACGTCTGTAATCATAATATTCAAGATTAAGTGCAAAGAAATTCGTAATCGAAAAAAAATGAAGTTTAATGAATAACGTACCATAAGCGATAAATATTATACGTTTACCCTTTAAATAGAAGTGATCCCTAAAAACTTTTCTTTAGTTTTTTCACGGGTCTCCTGACATCGGTACTTACCCACCATCTTGGCTGGGTGAGCTCTGCCACCCCATCTAATGGCGGGAACGAACCACAAGAGAATTACAATGCATTATGGGTACAACTTGGGTAAGAGGAAATGGTTTTAATTTAGGTTTTTGCAACATTTTAAGTTATTAAAATCGGTGAAATAAACAGACATGTGATGTTATGAATGCAAATATAACTAAAGCAGTATTTAAACCTTGCACAAGACACAGTTACTTCAACCCAGTGGTCACTAATGGGTTGTGTAAACTGTCAGCTATACAATATAACAATAACCCACAAAGTTACAAACATGGTAACTTGTAAGTGTTACAACTAATGTCGTTGTCCCACCACAAAAGGATAAATTACTTACGTTCATTCACCCAGAAACACAACCATAAATTACTTACTTTTCCCAGTGATTTATACGGCGCAGTTGGTTCCCCCACCAAAGTTTGTCGCACAGTGGTGACGGGTAGCAACCATGAATCGGTGTCCACCGTGCTTAGTGTGTTGTCGTATTTCATTCGGTCAGCAAGAGTGGACGACGTGGTTCCCGTGCCTGAGAAAATTACGCCTGCGGTGAGTAGTGTGTGGTGAGTTTTTTACTTCCCCCCCAGGTCCCCTGACGTGCCTCGTTATATGCATGCTATCATATTGTTTATGAAGAAGTTTCCCAATGTTTGACAATGATGAGTATAACTACATTTTAACAATGTCGCCCCAGATTTGTTTAAAACTCGAAAAATATGTGGAAAAACATGGCTGTTGGTTAGATTTATTTGCTACAAATTAAGGCAATCCTGTGTTGTAACCACTGTTGGCGCTAATGGCAAGCACATGAATATTAAACCCCATGCCCCTTTTCAGTCGCTCGGCGTCCCGACCACAGTCCCGGTGAAGAACATTCGAACAAACCTCGTGGAATCTGAACTTGAAGACGACGAGTATGTTCTCGTTAGTGTGGATGATGATGTCACAATGAGTCAAGGTACATCATCAAACTCTATGACATCATCAAGCTCTATGACATCATCAAGCTCTATGACATCATCAAAAAATACTATGGCGTCATCAAACATTATGACATCATCAAATAGTGTGACATCATCAAGTGCGCTGACATCATTAAAAAATAATATGACATCATCAAGCACTACGACATCATCAGGTATGATGACATCATCAAATAGAAACAACATTCACCGAAGCACTTCTTCCCCGAACGCATCTTACACGGGGGATTCCCCGTTACTGAGAACATACAGTGGGCCGATAAAACGACGAGGAAATTATCCAATCAGTGGCCTTCGTGCTCCCGACAGGTAATGTTTGTTGGCAATACTTTGTGGAACAATAAACATAATGATGAAATTATAATATGCGCATGTTAGTACATTGTTTATCTTCATTTAAAACAATGTTTTGTAATTTTTTGTGAATATGACAGCAAAGAATTAACAGGAAAATGAAATTTGTAAATATTGCCTTAAAACTGTGTATATTATGTTTATAATTAAGTTCCTATGTTGCTGTTGATTTACCAGTTGCACAGATAAGCTTGCTATTGTGCCAAACTTGGGTTGGTAATGTGGGCAACCTTGGAATTTTCTGCACTGAATTAATTAGTAACATTACACTTTACAATCGTTAAGTTGGATTTGTTTCCTACATTTAAAAACTTTAGCTTCAATGCTTCATATCGAAGTACTTCCCTTATCTCGAGTCACAATCATTGTTTGATGAGTCACACAAAGGATTATGATGACTCATAGAGGGTGTTGTGATGTCACATGTCACCATGTGACCTCATGACTGAAACCAAATTTCAGCATCAATTATTTGTTTGGCGTTCTAAAATAAGAAAACAACAATTTAAATCCAGTGTCACATTGAGTTAAGAATGAACTTATATGTATCTGGTTTCATTTATACAAACCTTTATATGTAGGTTGTGTGTATAAATATTATTATTAGTCCCGTCCTTGTGGGGGACCTGGTATATATTTAGCTGTGTGTCCTGACATGTCATATTTATTGGCTTTATAACTTTAATTAAACATAAATTCATAAAAATTAATTAAACGTAATTTTATAAAAAATTGGGCCAGATTTGAACCCTTAACCGAAACCCAGGCTACGTATGTCGTTTTATGTCGTTTTTGCGGACCGTGTGACTCTGTCTTAATTGTTATTTACACAATTATTGGATTTAATTCACTTCATTATTATTACATCACAATACAGACAGCGCACATACTCCAACGATGGATTGTTACGTCACAGAGGGATCCAGAGTCGACGCAAGTCACATGACACCACGTGTGACAAGGTGGCGGTAGAGAGCATGGTTCGATCGTCAACAAGCACTTTAAGTTTAAACGCTATTTGTAAGTTTTACCTTAGGTGTTTAATGTATAGTTGTGAACATCATTCACGGGCGGAAAACCTGGGGCGGCAGGGTAGGTTGCAACCCATCAATTTTCTGAACTGTGTTAATCAGTAAAGAGTAAACATTATAACTGATAAGTTAGATTGGTTCCTGCCTCCCCTGTGTTTAAATTAGTTTGCCGCCAGTGTTTATCTTGAAGGCTGACACAATATATGGAAAGTTAATAGCACAATATAGATAGAAGCTCTTCTTACTTCTTAAATAATGTTGGTGTATCACTGCTTTATCTGCCACGAAGCCAAACATTTTTGAAATGTACATTTTTAAACTTATGCCAAGTAGCAACACCAGCATGATATAGAAAGGGTATTTCATTGAATATTTAAAGCTTTCACTTGAATTCTCCGCAGCTTCCAACCACCGTATCATCCTAAACAAACCGGATGATGTTGCTGCGTTCGAACTCAAACTCCCTGAGATACCGACCCACCAACCAGGGTGTGAACCAACTATAAGAAACAAACCAATACCTGCCAAGAAACCATCCACAAAAGATGACGCCCAGTGTAAGGAGATTGAAACGCACGCAATGCACCTTGAACCCCGTGTGCAAAATGTGCTGAACGTGCAGCGAGCATGCGTGGAACTCAAGACTCCCCCTAAGTTACCCACAATTGCCCCGAACACTAAACCCCCGGCCCCCACCGAACCCCGCCCACCCATAAGGTCGGTGTCGAATCCTTCCGTCGTAGCACGCGACACAATCCAACCAAACCTGCGCCGAATATCTTCCAACTGCGGAGCCAAAGTGCGCGTTGGTGCGCGGCGACAAAAGCTTCCCTGTTCCCCACCCCCTAGTGCTAACTACGAAAGTGAAAGTCCGAGCTTCCAACGCATTGAACTCATGCGAATTCCATCAATTGAGATCAACCATAATGCGTTTGACGAATATTTTAATAATTCCGATGACGAACAAGACGAAACAATCTCGAAACAAGACGGAACATTCATAGAACGCCAAACATTCACTGCCGTCCCCACTAACCAACTACCTTCTACTATTTACCCGAAACTTGACACCCAATCCCCAACCCAGAACATGCAAGCCCCAACTTCACCCACCCCACTCCCAAGGAGCCCCAAGCATCCCATCTCACCAACAACCCCACACCCCCCTTACCCACCAACTCCTCATACTGAAACCCCGAAAGTAGCGATCCCCAAACTTTACCCCACTTTACCCACAGCGGGTGACACAAACCCCCAGCCCCGGGAATTTCCCATCCCACGTCCCAGGGACTTACCCTTACCCAGTCTCACCCCCACGAACACTTACACCCCGTGTTCATTCAAGCACAGCGATGACATCACATTCCGTGAACTCCCACTTAGTGATGTCATCGATGATGAGGATAAACCCAACAAACCACGAACGGACAGCGTTGGATTCGACTCCTTAATGGCAGAGTAAGTTGACGTTTGCTTTATATTTGTTCATAAATCGATGCATACAACTTAAATGGAGGTCTTAATAAAAATATTTAATGTTTAAAATAGAATAGGTTGTTTCAATAACAACAAAGTAAACCTGCATATACAAACACCCCATGTTAAAGAAGTGGTTCTCATCCTATGGTAGTGTACCACTTGTTGTACCCGAGCTATATTTATTGTTTATAAACTGTTTCTAACAGGCATATTACACTTAGTTTAGTAAAGCAGATTTTCTGGCATTTATTTGCATACCGATGTTTTGATCATTTAGGTCATCTTTATCAGTGTGAAATCTCCCTGCTCTAAATAAAATATAAAACAACTTACAACATGCTACATTGTTTAGGGAACACCAGGCCAATATTAGCATATGCATCAAAGTAAGTTACTAAGTTTCAACATACAACTAACAACCTCCACTTTCCAGTTACAACCCTGAATATTTAACCGACTTTGTGCTCCATGGGTCACATGACCATCCTGATATGCATGAGCGCATCTTACAAGACCTAGATCACATGACAAGGATACCATCGTTGGACGAACCTGTGGCTGAAGCTGTTTGCATCCTCGCTGATACTGAGAACTGGTATGTCTTATGTGATGGTGTTTGAGGCTACTATAGTGTGTATGTGTATTTATTACCAAAGAACACTGGTTTGATGGTAATGTTGTGTATTTCTTTGCATGTTATGGGCTCAAGGCTCGTCGTTGCTAACATTGTGTGCATATGTGTCCTTTTTAATACCTAATGGCAATTGCTTCAACACAGTGGCCACTGATAGTTTGTCCAAATTGTCAGCCATTCATAAACCAATCACCCACGAAGTAACATACTTGCTAATTTGTAAGGCACGAGGTGTATGAAACAAACACTCGTTTTATAACAATTGTCTTTTCTGCCACGCGAGGATGACAAGTTACCTTGATTTATTAAACCACCTTATACTCGTCCACAGGACAGTGAAAGTATACAGCAGTCAACGCCTCCACAGCGAACGCCCATCGTTACCCGCTCTCACCTCAAAGCTAGTCGGCTCAATATTGCAACGAACGGCTCATTTATACAATCATAAAATGTCGGCGCAATTTGTAAGTTAAACGTGTTGTCAAATTTGTTATTTAAATTTAAAAACTTGAATTTAAAAATTTAAAAACAGGAATAATGGCTTTTAGGTTGTCTGGTTAATATACCTACATCCCAGGTCTCAGGTGTGCCTCACTGAAGACCTCACCCATATAGAATAGAATTTATATTACTGAGTGTCTATAAACTTCAGTTGGGTCTCAATGATGGCGCCCTGGTTGTTGGTGTAATAGACCTACACACCCAGTACCAAATACCTTATTAAGAAAAAACATTTTTTTCAGTGTTTGGAAAATCTTGAGCGCGAATTACGCCAACTAGTGTTAAAGAGTCGAATGTTAGCGGAATATGTCCGAGGAATTAAACGGGTTACGGTCGATCAACTATCAGCAGTATTAAAGTAAGTGTTGTGTTGTATGTAATCCTGGGGTGCTGAGTTTAAAGCCAGGTCTAGGTGTATATTTATAAGTAGTTTTCTATTAATAACACTCACTCTTGTCTCATCTAACACTGAGGATGGTGCAGTTTCAATTAATCAACTTTAACCATCTTCAGTGTTAGATTAGACAAGAGTGAGTGTTATATAAAGACCAGCTTGGTACTTGTAACACTCACTCTTGTCTCATCTAACATTAAATACAAATCCATTTACCTCCCACCCCCCACATAAAAACACACGGTACCAGTTATAACCCCAATATTATTCCAGCATTGAATCTCAAGACATCCCGTTACTGATGGCAATCGCTTCTTGTCATAGTCCACATGTTGCTCCTGTTATGTTATGATGCGAACATCTTGTACGACAGTGGTTCTCGTTCCTCGATGGTACACACATAAGTGTTGTTCTATTTAGACTTCTTTTACAACTTATTTAAAACACTAAAGAAGTTTTTGTTTCCTATATTTCCTTTCTTTAAAATCTACAAAACGTAAAAACCTACAGTGAGCATTTATTACAAAAAGCAGCTTTTAATTTCTCTTTCATTTCCTAAATTTCTTAAAAAAGTACAAAACTAGTTTTGTCTTTAAAAGCTATTGTTTTATTAATTTAAAAAGCTTTGACACTAAATCATATTTTTATTTTTACTGTTGATATGTTTAAACTTGATAAGTTGCTCACATTTCACGTAGAAGACCCTCATGTACCAGAAGTGGTGCGCTACCATAGGATGAGAACCACTTCTTTAACACGGGGTGTTCGTGTTTGTATACGCAGGTTTACTTTGTTGTTATTGAAACAACTTATTCTATTTTAAACATTAAATATTTTTGTTAAAACTTTGTTTTGAGCGAATTTCGTTTTTCCTGTGTGACGTCATTTTGCACGTTGTGACATCACAGTGGTATCTGTTACGCGTTGCAAGCGTCGGTTGTTACGTGGTGCTGCTGTGTTAAATGTTACTTTGAGCGCACAATACATCTGATTATGCACGATATATGTTGTTATGTGCCAATATTTACTATTGGAACAGAATACGAAACGTATATAAGATTTTAAGCTTCCAGATTTCCCTTCATTCGTTTCAGGCTAATTATTAAAACATAATTGCTAATAGTTGAACGAATGTAACTTATTTATCTTTGTATAACACGGGTGTTTATTTCATACACTTTGGTGACTGTTTTCCAGTACTATTCAGTTATACCCATACCACATAAATATTTTATTTATTTATGTCTAATAGTTGGTTTAGTTAACTACACTCTCTTGCACATTGACCCTTGAGTACCGTACAGAATCATTTTTTTTTTGTATTTATATACAAACAAACCGACAAGACACCAGTTGTAGGTTTGAACACCCCTTTTGCTAAATTGCTGTCACCTTGCGGTAATAAATTATACATGTATTTAACCGCTGTGTGGCAGTAGAGTATTACTTCTATATAAACAGAAACACCAATACAAGACAAAATGAAACTGGATGAATAATTTCACGTTTATGTAACAGGGTGATTTAAGTTTTTTTTCAAGCGTTTCTGGTTATTTACTGCCTGTACGGATATAGCTAGTTTGGTACACTATGCTCGTCGTACGGATATCTAGTTTATTTATAAAGTTTGACATAAGTTTGAAGAACCACTTTTACAATTGTATAGTTTGCAGATGAGATGTGCAAATGAAAGATAAATTTCCAAAAGTTCTGCATATATACACGAGTGTATGAGTATGATTATGTTATTTGGACATGTTTTGTTTAAAGTAACCTAATTTAAATTGCACACGTTTGTTTTTATTGACTCATTATTAAAACAATGACATAATTCATGATTATTGGCAAAGTATTAATCATATTTTGCGCAAATTACAAAACAACTCTGTTGGTAACTTGCAAAGAAGCTGTTGGGTAAATGTTTTATGTTATTTGAAACCAGGAAATCAAGTTTATTAGTTGTACTCAGCTGGGTATTAGAATAATAGCCAAACTCTGGCTTATATCTCAGGTCCTAAGGCCGATGACGAGACTTGGTTCGGCATCTCGCCCATGCAAAATACCAAACAAATAGTTATAGTTGGTAGTAGTGGAGGATCCTTTGTATGGTTACAGTTCAGGCAATATAATTGTACATTTCAGCTAAGTGAATGAATGAATGTAACTTGCTTTATTTTCGAGTGGCAGGAAAACGACAGTCTTTATAACACATACACCTTGTGTCACCAGTTACCATGTATGTTACTTTGTGGGTCATTATTTTTTTATTTTTTGTATGACTGATAATTTGGACAAGGGTTGAAGCAATTGCCGTTAAGTGTCTTGTCCAAGGACACATACGCCAACAATGGTAGCAGCCACGAGCCTTGAACCCATTACCTCTGGGTTAAGGGCTTGCGCACTAACCACTTTGCCACGGCGTCAGACAAGGATAATTATTGCCTAGACACCTGTATACAGTTAGTCAGTTAAATTTATTTTTCCTGCAGATTTGCTTTTTATATTTCTATAACTTGTAACACAAGATGCCGATATTATATAGTTGTATTTCTCGGGGTAATGTTATTCTTGTGGACAAAACTATTGGGCCAGGAGACCACCAGTTTCATGCACAAGGTTTCCTCACTGACCTGCCTACAGTTGGTGTAAGGAAAACCACTCTGCCACATGATGAGTGAGTTTATTTTTTAATTTTTAACAAAAATTGTGCTGGGTTGGTAAACTGTTGGGTGGTTAGGGTATTATAACCATGGTTAAATGGGTGATAATGTTTTTAAAATGCAGGGGAGGCAGGGATAGTTAGACACACAATCCTGTGAAACATATTTAACTTTAGGTTGTAATGTTTACTGATTAATGCAGTGAAGAAAACTCCAGGGTTGGCCTGCCCTAGGTATGTGCCTATGATTATCAGAAGAATATTTAAAAGTACAAATAGTATAGCAATTGTTTATTCATTTAACCACTTGTTACATAACAGTGTCTTGTATCACACAATGACGGACAACGGGTTGGTCTATCTATGTGCTGCTGATAAAGAATTTGGGAGAAGGATTCCATATTTATTCCTGGAAGAAGTAAGAAGTAGTTTAATTATTAATTTTACCCACAGGAAGCTTCCAGCATTACCAAACCCCATTAGTGCTTGAGTTTAAGTCTTACTTGTTTTTAATGAATCAATGAAACTTGTTTTATCTTGCATAGCTAAAAAGCGACAGTCGTTATAACACGGGTGTTCTGCATTTACCATTAAGTGACTTGCTCAAGGACACAAAACTTCCAGCAACCCCAACCCCTCGAGGTTTACTTGTTTTAAAGTTATTCCACAAATGCAGCTTCACCCTACCCACTGGGAGAGCTTCCAGTATCCTTTCATACTATACTGTAGTTTCATATATTAAACCACATACATATAATACACATTGCCCACCAACGAAGAAAACACTGTTGTTATGTACACAGTTTATTTGTCAGAGGAAGTTGTTTTAAATCTTCCAACTTTATATCTTAACACAACCAATACAGAATTATTGAAGCCGATCACAAAATAACTACAAAGCAAAACAACCACCAGATACAACATAAACATATTTAATATTAAAATATTTAATATTCCTCCAACTTTCAGTTAAAGAAACAGTTTTGTTCATCGGGAAGCCTCTTGCAGCGAACCACTGGCGCTTCTGCGTTCGAGTTTAATCGAGATTTCAGAAACATTTTGTCTGGATTAATGGTAAGTTGTGTATAGTAGGATTGGGGTAGGATGGCCCGGTAGCTTGGGGTAGGATGGTACAGTAGAGATAGGGGTTAGATGGTTCAGTAGGGTTGGGGTAAGATGGTAAGTTCGCTTGGGGTAGGATGGTACAGGGATGGGGTAAGATGGTCTGTTCGCTTGTACAGTAGGGTTAGGGTAAGATGGTACAGTAGGGTTTCGGGAAGATGGTCCGGTAACTTGGGGTAAGTTGGTCTGTTCACTTGAAGTTCGATGGTATGTTCGCTTGGTGTAGCCTACACCAAGTGTAGGATAGTTCTTTAGGGTTGGGGTAAAACGGTACAGTACGTTGGGGTGAGTTATGTAATGCTTCAATAAAAGCAAATACATAGGTTTTATAGTTCATTGTTCATGTATTTATAAATACTGGTATAACCAAAGAAAATTGTAAGAAAGAACTTAAATATTTGCCCGACTATTTATTTAAAGGATGATTTCAACAAAGGGAAAGGTGATCAGTTGTCAACCATGCAGAATCAGGTAATGTGATATATTATGCCCGCCTATACTATACATAATACGAATTTAATTGGTAGTTAAATTCGTGCATAGGATCACAGAAGAAGCATAATATACATTTGGATGAAGCATCATGTTTTCTCAATAGAGCCAACTTTGGTTACCAAAACGTTACATGTTGTATTTCTTGGCTGTCGGTCCCAGTTTAATATTTTTGTGTTCATGATGCAAGAAGTTTACTTTATTCCTTTTAGAATTTTAGTTTGCAGATGTAAAAAGTAAATTCCAAAAAGTTGCGCATATATACACGTTTGGGAAGCATTTGTTTGATTCTTTATTTACGCAGAGTTTAATTACAGAGTTTTAAAAAACAACAATCACAGTTTATTTGTTTTAAACATTTGGATTCTCCCACTTAGGTAGGTGAGGTTACGGGCATCATGAGACAAAACATCGAGAAAGTTATCGAACGTGGCGACAAACTTGATGACCTCGTTGATAAGACGGAAGATCTGCAAGCGGGGGTGAGTTTTTGTGGGTGGTGGGCTCGATTTTTCCTGTTAAGGAGGGCAAAAAAATGTCAGTGTATACTTAACCAAAGCGCACATAGAGGCTAAAACACGACGAACGTGAAGTATGAACTACCCCCTGCCCCTGGGAATTGGCGCAAGTGATTGTGGGAAGTAATGGGTTAAGTCTGTGGGTGTTACGGTAATGGGCCAACTCCTGCCTAAACCCCAAGTCCCATGGCATCCCAAGCTGTAGGACTTTATCCGTACAGTAAATAATCTTTATTTTTGAGTGACTGTCAACTGCCTTCATGGAGTCTAGATAATAACACCCTGGGTGTTGGGTTAACATACTCTTAAACCACTCCAATGTTTGGTTAATTTTCCACAAACAAAATATTGTGGTCAGTCTATGCTATTTTAAAATGTAGTTTGAATTTATCGTGTGCTGTTGCGATTTGTGTTCTGCATCAATGTTTAAGTGCTTATGTGTGTCTCTGTCAATATGCCTAGATAATTGTTTTGTGTATCTTAATTTCATCAATTTCTGCAGTTAAGCGTTTACACCTGTTGTGTCTATATGCTAATATGATTGTATGTCTGGTGCGAACACTTGTATCATTGCGTAATATGTTTCCACAGGCAGCAACATTCAAGGTGACGGCAAAACGAATCCAACGAAAATATTTTTGGCAAAACAAGAAGATGTTGATAATAATAATAGTGATTGTTTTAATCATAATTACCCTCATTGTCCTGTTTGCCACCGGAACAATCTAATTATCTTCAAACAATCGCACAAAGCACTTAACTTTAATCTCTATCTTGTTGGATCTTTTCATAAACATCTTAAATTACCCTAACCAGACTTTTTTCATCAAATAGAAAAAAAAATTAAATTATTTTAAAGTTGTTTGAATATATAAGTTAACATAGAAATCTTATATCACACTTTGTCCACTATCTGGTGCTGTGGTCGTCTTCACTTTATTATTATTTTCATTTATTAGATTTATTTCATGTTATGTTTGAAGCTTGCTCATGATCTTAATTTGAACCAGTTTAATGCAAACACATTTTCTTTTTTTATTCTTCAAATGCCCCTGGTCCCCCAATCCTGCTGAATAATTTCATTTGTGCATGCAAGCCATTCCTGTTGTCTTGGGCAGTGCTTACTGAACAGAAGGCCATGGAAACATTCGCATTGTTGCGATATAAGATACTTTAAAAACACGTTAACAAAAATTAATATATGTTAGGCAACTGCTTTAAGAAGATGATTTTGCCAAAAATACAGCTGGTTTTATTTACATAAACAACTTCTGTTCATAACATTGGCAGTAGTTCAGGTCCATTCTATGCATTTTTACTCTGCCTTAATTTAAAGCTTTATATTACATTGGATGTCTAACTATGTTGTCATTTAAACCAAATTTTTGATTCACAAACTTTATGATAAACCATAGTTGTTTTAAAGTGCCCAGGACCTATGATTGCTCTTATTTGTTCTTCTTTATGATGTCACAATGATTACAAACAAGTTCTATGGTTAATTCTTTGCACTGATAATTAAGATAAATGGTCATGAAATTTTTGATTATATGTTTTTCACCATTTTTGTTGCAAGTTGATTGAAATTATTCTTGAAACATCTGCAGTAATTCACATCTATAATGTTTGTTCATACAATGTGCATTTTATCTTTGTGTATTTTTGATTGAATATAGTGCAATATGGTGGATATGTGTCATTTGTTATAGCTTTTGTTGATGTGTGTCTTAAAATAACAATATTAGCGTATCATCTTCCTGAAGGAATTACCACAATAACAAATGTGTAGTGAATGCAAATTGACACTTTTGTGAAGATTGGCCACGTCATTTTGGTGTACAACTGCAAAAAAACATGTTATAACTTGACAGTGAGCATGAGCTGTATGAATACACCATGTGTGTCTGGTGTATAAGAAGACACCCATGTTATAACTCGACAGTGAGCATAGGGTGTATGAATACACCATGTGTGCCTGGTGTATAAGAAGACACCTGTGTTATAAATGGACAGTGAGCATGAAGTGTATGATTACACTATGTGTGTCTGATGTATAAGAAGACACCCACGTTATAACTCGACAGTGAGCATGATGTGTATAAATACACCATGTGTTAAAAATAAAACCATGCTATAACTCGACAAAGAGCTTAAAGACACTGCATATGTGTAGCATTCTGATGTGTAGTATTATAGATACCTTAGTAGTATCCACATGATAAGCGTGAGGTGTTTTTTTTTTATTTTGACATCTATGTTGTAACGGTTGTGCTTAAAACAGATGTGCGGTAGGTTAAGTAAATTCAATGTTTTCGCGGTTCGTTAAAACCACAGAAATAAAAAAGAATAGAAGGCGCATCTCCAATGTCGGCAAAGGAGAGAGCACGATACACTGTCTCTCTTTAGCGGGTCGTTCCCGTTTACTATTGTAGTCAATGGAGTCGATGACGTTTTGTGTAGTTTTTCTTCGTTTTTTGACTTAATTTAAAGTTATTGTGTAAAAAAACTATTTTATAATATATATATATTTTTAAAAAACCGTTTGTTTGAAATTTTTAATTAATTTTTTTAAATAATTAAATTTCCTAAACAAGTGGTAAACTGTAAGCGTTAACGTACCAAATAACTAAACTAGCCTAACAAACTTGAATAGTTGGTGTAGTTTTTAAAATAAACAGCTAAAACCGTCCAAAAATACTATGCGCCTATCTTTTACAATGGAGACGAAGGGAACTGGGGACGGAGTTGGCGGTCACGTGAATAGAAAGAAGAATATATCACGGTTTTGAGCAGTTGCGCGTTCTACTCTTTTTTATTTCTGTGGTTAAAACTTGCATGGCTTGCCCAAAGTTAGTATAGACCAAGTTAGGAAACGGCGCTCGTGTCCGCCATTACGGAGCCCACAGAGCGTGAATCGCCTATACAAATGCATGGTCGGCATGTGTTTATTTAGTTCTTGTAAGCGATACAAAGCTAGAAAACACGTATAGCGGTTGTTTTAACATTAAAAATATAATTTCTAATATAAATCTTGTTATATAATATTAAATCTAGGAATTAATGTGAAGTAAATTAATATTTTGACTGTTTTTCGGCGTACAGTGTGGTTTAACAGGATACTTTACGTTGGCGATTAAGACTAGCATCAATCAGCTTAGTTTACATAATAGTATATGATCATACCTACGAATCTACAGAGCCATTCTTTACTACATTTATAATCCAACATGAGTGGACATGCAGCTCCAAACTGCTTAAGTACTAGCAGATAGCTGTTCGCGTTTTCCGATTTCATAAAGACCCGTAACGCAAAAAAGGTAGCTTACTAATTCAAGCAGAGGACCAAAATAGTAACTTAGTATTGTTTTCCTCAATGTCACTTCGATATTAGGCAAATTTTACACGGATACCTTAAGTTTCGTTGCCGGGTATACGTGTTAAGTTTGTGAGCCAAAAAGTAAAATCACGGCAATTTACATGCAAAACTGCAGCTAGATACACCAGTTTATGGTATTGTTATGCGTTTGTATTTATGGTAATGTTATTTTTGTTTGTATTTTTATATTTTAAACATGTTCTTTTATGTTTTTGGTTAGTAAACCTGATATTTTCTGTATTTTTACTCTTTAATCGATTAAGTGTTCAATAAAAGTTGATTATTTTTGTGAGGTTTATTATTGTGATAAGATATAACATTAGTAGAAAACCATTTTTACGCGCAGATGTGCTTAGTTTTTAAAAAATCGCAATATTTAAACGAAAAACAGCACCCAGCAAAGATAAAATGCTATGCCGTGGGCTCCGTAATGGTGGCGACTATGACGTCATAGACGCGAGACAATGGATAACAAGACTCGTTGTTTTACAATCCGTTTCCTAACTTGGTCTATACTAACTTTGGGCTTGCCAACAAACGATAGAAGTTTGTGAGATATTAGTCCACGTTCTACTTAAACAAGATATAAAAGTTAATGTCGTCATAGTTTTGTGGTATCTCATAAGGTTGCTGTTGCGTCTAAAAACGGCCGAGATAGGAGACTTGTGTTTGTTTTTTTTACAGTAACGTTTTGCTGAGGTAAAGTGCGTTTTATAACTCGACAACGAGCATGCGGTGTATTGCATCAGCCAAATATATATTGGTACTTTGGGCAATAGTGAAGAATCCTCCGGTACATAGCAGAATAGGCTGGTGGAAAGTGTTAGAGGTTGGAGGTTAGGTCTAGGTTAGGGGGTTAGGCGGTTTGTGTTATAGGGGTTGGTGGGGTGCTACTCACTAGCACCTACGCAGCATATTTTTTTCTAGTAATTTTACAATGGATGAGGAAAGTATAGTATGTTAGCCAACCAGCTTGAGAAAAATTGATAAGCCTATTAAACTTAAAATAAGTTTGTTAGTAGTAAATAATAATGCTTTCTTCGCTAATAATTCTATTTTAATATCAGAACACGGAGTTATACTTGCATTATGTCGCTTCATGAGCTTGTTGGATTAAATTTGTGTGATCTGACGTTGGATGGTGTATTGAACTCCACGGAAAAGGCGATCGAGTGGCTGCGGAAGTTTGGCCTTATTTCAAAAGAACGGATTTGCCATAAGTGTGGATCCGCTACCGGTATGCGTTTGGGCCGTCAGTCAAGTACGGCAGATGGCCAATCCTGGAGATGCCGGAAAAAAGTATGTGCTCTTGTATATATAATTGCAATAAAATTATATCCGGAAATATTGAATAATATTTGCTAACGATATCCTATCTTACCCCGCAGAAATATATTGTCAACTTTTTTTCAGGATTGTAAAACAACATCTTCAATTAGGAAGCACTCTTTTTTTTCAAAGAGTAATGCTCCTTTGGTTGAGTGCATTCGCCTCATATATCTTTGGGCAGAAGGTGACAACTCGGTCCAAAAAATATGCAGGTACACAAAATTGTGCAACCATACGGTCAACGATTGGTGTGGCTTTTTACGAGAGGTAAGATTTGTTTCCACACTGTTTATATGAACATAAGTGTCGGATATAATGTAATAAGCTGCTATACTTTTTAAAGGTCTGCTCCAAAGATTTAATACGAAATACCGCACCAATCGGTGGACCTGGTCAGATAGTGGCCATTAATGAAACTCACGTTGCATGCCGAAAACCCGGAAACGCCCAAGCGCGTCCGGTTCGTGCCCAGTGGGTCTTTGGGGGCATCTGCATAGGGACTGGGTAAGTTATCAATTCCCTAACTTGCATTAAAAACATAATTACTGTTTATCTAATCATTTTCTCATTTAGTGAGTGCTTCATGCGCCTGGTCGACACCAGGGACGCAGCGACACTTCTCCCTATTATTGCGGATTGTATTGCACCGAACTCCACCATTTATTCGGACGAGTGGAGAGCCTACGCTGGGATATCCGGTAAGAAGAAGCTGTAAAACTATTATGTAAAGAAATACTTAACATGACGAAGACAATATGTTAAAACATAGATTGTTTCCTATAACAGGTCATATCTTATTTTACAGCAATGCCGCAGAATTATACCCACAAGACGGTGAATCACAGCTATCAATTTGTTAGCGAGAGTGGGGTTCACCCAAATCATGTGGAGATTCTGTGGCGAAATTGTAAGCGGGAACTGGCTAAGAGGAATGGGGTACGACGGGATTTTATCCCCTCGTATCTCGACGAATTTATGTGGAGACGAAGTCGTTCCGTCCAAAATTTCTTCCCAGAGATTTTGGAGGCAATCAGAAGACAGTACACCGTTTGAGGGATTAAAGTAATTATAAAATCGGCCCTTTTCAGGGCCAACCTATATATTAAGAAGAGTATAGGAAGTTGGAAAGTAACTTGGAGGCGTTTGGCGATAATATCAACATTGCGAATAGAATTATAATCGACGACGGTATTGTTCTACAGTTGGTGATCCTGTAGGTAAGCTAGGTGTTGGGAAATGTTTACTATACATCAACATGTGTTGTGTTTATCTCGTGTCAAACTTTGATAAAGTTTGACTGCCCACCCAACTAAAAGTACTTTGATTATTTAATATATTTTTTGATACGTAATTAAAGTGTCGCTTCTTCTTTCCAACGACACCAAGATTGCTATTTTATTTCACGTTTTGCTATTTTATTTCACATTTCACGTTTATGTAACAGGTGATTTAAGTTTTTTTTCAAGCGTTTCTGGTTATTTACTGCCTGTACGGATATAGCTAGTTTGGTACACTATGCTCGTCGTACGGATATCTAGTTTATTTATAAAGTTTGACATAAGTTTGAAGAACCACTTTTACAATTGTATAGTTTGCAGATGAGATGTCAGATGTGCAAATGAAAGATAAATTTCCAAAAGTTCTGCATATATACACGAGTGTATGAGTATGATTATGTTATTTGGACATGTTTTGTTTAAAGTAACCTAATTTAAATTGCACACGTTTGTTTTTATTGACTCATTATTAAAACAATGACATAATTCATGATTATTGGCGAAGTATTAATCATATTTTGCGCAAATTACAAAACAACTCTGTTGGTAACTTGCAACAAAGCTGTTGGGTAAATGTTTTATGTTATTTGAAACCAGGAAATCAAGTTTATTAGTAGTACTCAGCTGGGTATTAGAATAATAGCCTAACTCTGGCTTATATCTCAGGTCCTAAGGCCGATGACGAGCCTTGGTACGGCATCTCACCCATGCAAAATACCAAACAAATAGTTATAGTTGGTTGTAGTGGAGGATCCTTTGTATGGTTACAGTTCAGGCAATATAATTGTACATTTCAGCTAAGTAAATGAATGAATGTAACTTGCTTTATTTTCGAGTGGCAGGAAAACGACAGTCTTTATAACACATACTCCTCGTGTCACCAGACACCAGTTACCATGTATGTTACTTTGTGGGTCATTATTTTTTTATTTTTTGTATGACTGATAATTTGGACAAGGGTTGAAGCAATTGCCGTTAAGTGTCTTGTCCAAGGACACATACGCCAACAATGGTAGCAGCCACGAGCCTTGAACCCATTACCTCTGGGTTAAGGGCTTGCGCACTAACCACTTTGCCACGGCGTGGGGTTAGTTATGTAATGCTTTGGGGTTAGTTATGTAATGCTTCACGGCGTTGGGGTTAGTTATGTAATGCTTTGGGGTTAGTTATGTAATGCTTCAATAAAAGCAAATACATAGGTTTTATAGTTCATTGTTCATGTATTTATAAATACTGGTATAACCAAAGAAAATTGTAAGAAAGAACTTAAATATTTGCCTGACTATTTATTTAAAGGATGATTTCAACAAAGGGAAAGGTGATCAGTTGTCAACCATGCAGAATCAGGTAATGTGATATATTATGCCCGCCTATACTATACATAATACGAATTTAATTGGTAGTTAAATTCGTGCATAGGATCACAGAAGAAGCATAATATACATTTGGATGAAGCATCATGTTTTCTCAATAGAGCCAACTTTGGTTACCAAAACGTTACAAATATATTTTGTATTTCTTGGCTGTCGGTCCCAGTTTTATATTTTTTGTGTCCATGGTGTAAGAAGTTTACTTTATTCCTTTTAGAATTTTAGTTTGCAGATGTAAAAAGTAAATTCCAAAAAGTTGCGCATATATACACGTTTGGGAAGCATTAGTTTGATTCTTTATTTACGCAGAGTTTAATTACAAAGTTTTAAAAAACAACAATCACAGTTTATTTGTTTTAAACATTTGGATTCTCCCACTTAGGTAGGTGAGGTTACGGGCATCATGAGACAAAACATCGAGAAAGTTATCGAACGTGGCGACAAACTTGATGACCTCGTTGATAAGACGGAAGATCTGCAAGCGGGGGTGAGTTTTTGTGGGTGGTGGGCTCGTTTTTTCCTGTTAAGGAGGGCAAAAAAATGTCAGTGTATACCAAGGTGCACATAGAGGCTAAAATACGACGAACGTGAAGTATAAACTACCCCCTGCCCCCGGGAATTGGCACCAGTGATTGTGGGAAGTAATGGGTTAAGTCTGTGGGTGTTACGGTAATGGGCCAACTCCTGCCTAAACCCCAAGTCCCATGGCATCCCAAGCTGTATGACTTTATCCGTACAGTAAATAATCTTTATTTTTGAGTGACTGTCAACTGCCTTCATGGGGTCTAGATAGTAACACCCTGGGTGTTGGGTTAACATACCCTTAAACCACTCCAATGTTTGGTTAATTTTCCACAAACAAAATATTGTGGTAGTCTATGCTATTTTAAAATGTAGTTTGAATTTATCGTGTGCTATTGCGATTTGTGTTCTTCATCAATGTTTAAGTGCTTATGTGTGTCTCTGTCAATATGCCTATATAATTGTTTTGTGTATCTTAATTTCATCAATTTCTGCAGTTAAGCGTTTACACCTGTTGTGTCTATATGCTAATATGATTGTATGTCTGGTGCGAACACCTGTATCATTGCGTAATATGTTTCCACAGGCAGCAACATTCAAGGTGACAGCAAAACGGATCCAACGAAAATATTTTTGGCAAAACAAGAAGATGTTGATAATAATAATAGTGATTGTTTTAATCATAATTACCCTCATTGTCCTGTTTGCCACCGGAACAATCTAATTATCTTCAAACAATCGCACAAAGCACTTAACTTTAATCTCTATCTTGTTGGATCTTTTCATAAACATCTTAAATTACCCTAACCAGACTTTTTTCATCAAATAGAAAAAAAATTAATTATTTTAAAACTGTTTGAATATATAAGTTACCATAGAAATCTTATATCACACCTTGTCCACTATCTGGTGCTGTGGTCGTCTTCACTTTATTATTATTTTCATTTATTAGATTTATTTCATGTTATGTTTGAAGCTTGCTCATGATCTTAATTTGAACCAGTTTAATGCAAACACATTTTCTTTTTTTATTCTTCAAATGCCCCTGGTCCCCCAATCCTGCTGAATAATTTCATTTGTGCATGCAAGCCATTCCTGTTGTCTTGGGCAGTGCTTACTGAACAGAAGGCCAGGGAAACATTTGCATTGTTGCGATATAAGATACTTTAAAAACACGTTAACAAAAATTAATATATGTTAGGCAACTGCTTTAAGAAGATGATTTTGCCCAAAATACAGCTGGTTTTATTTACATAAACAGCTTCTGTTCATAACATTGGCCGTAGTTCAGGTCCATTCTATGCATTTTCACTCTGCCTTAATTTAAAGCTTTATATTACATTGGATGTCTAACTATGTTGTCATTTAAACCAAATTTTTGATTCACAAACTTTATGATAAACCATAGTTGTTTTAAAGTGCCCAGGACCTATGATTGCTCTTATTTGTTCTTCTTTATGATGTCACAATGATTACAAACAAGTTCTATGGTTAATTCTATGCACTGATAATTAAGATAAATGGTCATGAAATTTTTGATTATATGTTTTTCACCATTTTTGTTGCAAGTTGATTGAAATTATTCTTGAAACATCTGCAGTAATTCACATCTGTAATGTTTGTTCATACAATGTGCATTTTATCTTTGTGTATTTTTGATTAAATATAGTGCAATATGGTACATATGGTGGATGTGTGTCATTTGTTATAGCTTTTGTTGATGTGTGTCTTAAAATAACAATATTAGCGTATCATCTTCCTGAAGGAACTACCACAATAACAAATGTGAAGCGAATGCACATTGACACTTTTGTGAAGATTGGCCACGTCCTTTTGGTGTACAACTGCAAAAAAACATGTTATAACTTGACAGTGAGCATGAGGTGTATGAATACACCATGTGTGTCTGGTGTATAAGAAGACACCCATGTTATAACTCGACAGTGAGCATAGGGTGTATGAATACACCATGTGTGTCTGGTGTATAAGAAGACACCCATGTTATAACTCGACAGTGAGCATAGGGTGTATGAATACACCATGTGTGTCTGGTGTATAAGAAGACACCTGTGTTATAAATGGACAGTGAGCATGAGGTGTATGAATACACCATGTGTGTCTGATGTATAAAAAGACACCCACGTTATAACTGGACAGTGAGCATGATGTGTATGAATACACCATGTGTGTCTGGTGTATAAGAAGACACCTGTGTTATAAGTGGACAGTGAGCATAAAGTGTATGAATACACTATGTGTGTCTGATGTATAAGAAGACACCCACGTTATAACTGGACAGTGAGCATGATGTGTATGAATACACCATGTGTTAAAAATAAAACCATGCTATAACTCGACAAAGAGCTTAAAGACACTGCATATGTGTAGCATTCTGATGTGTAGTATTATAGATACCTAAGTAGTATCCACATGATAAGCGTGAGGTGTTTTTTTTATATTTTGTCATCTATGTTGTAACGGTTGTGCTTAAAACAGATGTGCGGTAGGTTAAGTAAATTCAATGTTTTCGCGGTTCGTTAAAACTTGCATGGCTTGCCAACAAACGATTGAAGTTTGTGAGATATTAAGTCCACGTTCTACTTAAACAAGATATAAAAGTTAATGTCGTCATAGTTTTGTGGTATCACATAAGGTCGCTGTTGCGTCTAAAAACGGCCGAGATAAGAGACTTGTGTTTGTTTTTTTTACAGTAACGTTTTGCTGAGGTAAAGTGCGTTTTATAACTCGACAACGAGCATGCGGTGTATTGCATCAGCCAAATATATATTGATACTTTGGGCACCAGTGAAGAATCCTCCGGTACATAGCAGAATAGGCTGGTGGAAAGTGTTAGAGGTTGGAGGTTAGGTCTAGGTTAGGGGGTTAGGCGGTTTGTGTTATAGGGGTTAGTGGTTAATGGTTATATGGTTTAGGGGTTAGTGGTTAGCAAATAAGGTGGGGGAGGAGACTTTTTACCGTCACCTAACTTTATTGGTAATGCAATTAGCTGTTTTGTTGTTTGTAGAAAGAGCACTTCTGCGTCATGAGCTAACCTCTCAGAAATTGCTTTCTTAGTTTTTCATTTTTTTAAACTTGACGTTTCATGGAAAAGTTACATTTTTATTCTAACCGGAAATTATTCTACAGTTCTCATTGTTATTGTTGCTAGACTATTAGTATTAATAACAATGTCATCCGATAAAGAAGAAGTCCAAGTCACGTTGGAAGATCAAAAGAAGATTAATTTGTTCGCGAAGAAGAACGGGAATCTAAACGAGATTGAAACGGAGCTTGAAGAGATCAAAAAAGCTCTTCAGAACATCGAGGATGCGGGAGATGATCTTCTACTTCTGGAGGACGAGGACTCAGAGGCAATTCCGTACCAACTTGGAGAAGTCTTCATCCAGCATAACTTGGAGGAGACGCAAGGACTTTTAGAGAAAGAAAAAGATAAATATGAGCAGAGGATGAAACAGTTGAAAGAGGAGGCGGGCGAGATTGAAAGCATGATGAAGGAATTGAAAGTTCAACTTTACGCAAAGTTTGGGGATAATATTAACCTGGAAGCTTAATTAAAGTGATCAATAGTAGCCAGACTGCAGAGTATGGCAGGTGCACGTGCGATTTTTTTTACAGACTTTTGGTGATGCACAACATAATTTGTCCCACGCACGCCAATTAATTAAACAAAAAAAAACGTATTAAATTAAGTAAGATTTCCTAACGTGGCTTGAAAATGTACATGCTTTGCACGCAGATTTTAAATGATAGCACGCGCGCACGCGAAAAATAACCATCTTGCATGCGCGAGATCTCGTCAGGAACTGCCATACTCTGCAGACTGGAATAGTAGGAAATAAAAAGTTTCAGCTTTGGTTTGTTGATACATTTGTACCTTGAGGTTGTTTACATTTGCGTATATTAATTAATATTCTGGCTTTGCACAGAAACACTAATATTATAAAATGGTAGTTTAAGTTATTAAACAAAATTTAGTAAGTAAGTTCTGCTTCTTTCCACTTTACTTGTATACCATGTATTATTATACTGTGTGTTGCATGCATGATTTTGAACCAATTAATGCTTATATGCGCAAAATTGTTATAAATAATTACTTTTCATATTCAGTGCATGAAGTTTAGTGAAAGCCCTGAATGTGTGTATGTGTGTTTCAATATTAACTACGTGATACATTTTTAGTTGTTGTATTTTCAGGTTATGATAAAAGTTTTTCAAGTTAAAATAAAAAGTTTTCATTTCAATTTTGTGATTAAAAGATTCTGTGTTATGGCCCCTACAAGAGCTTCTTTGAAAAGAGAGAAGGCTGAAGCTGAAAATGTGGTAGAAAAGAAAAAGGCAAAAGAAGAGAATGGAAATGGAGAAAAGGCCACAGAAAAAAGAGAAGAAGAGAATAAAGTTGTAGAAAAAAAGCTGGAAACAAAAGATGGCCGTCAATTTAATCTAAAGATAAGTTCCTGGAATGTAGCTGGGGTTCGTGCATGGGTGAAAAAAGGTGGGGTAAAGTGGGTGAAGGGAGAAAGCCCTGATATATTCACTCTGCAAGAAACTAAGTGCTCCGAGAAAGATATCCCACAGGAGTTAAAAGATTTGAAGGAATATCATATGTCATGGAATGTAGCAAAGTCAACCAAGGGGTTTAGTGGTGTGGGTTTGTTCTCCAAGGTTAAACCATTAGAAGTCAAATTTGGCATTGGAGTTGAAGAACATGATCAAGAAGGTCGAACCATCACTGCTGAATATGACAAGTTTTACCTTGTATCCACTTACGTGCCCAATGCTCAACGTGGACTTAAGAGATTGGAATATAGATTGAAATGGAACTCAGATTTTCTCGCTTATATTAAATCCCTGGATGAGAAGAAGCCAGTTGTGTTGTGTGGGGATATGAATGTTTCACACCATGAAATAGATCTGGCAAATCCGAAAGGAAACAAGAAAAATGCTGGTTTCTCACAAGAAGAAAGGGATGGAATGACTGAGTTACTGCAGAGTGGTTTTACTGATACGTATCGTGATCTTTATCCTGATCTTACAGGACAATATACTTTCTGGACATACATGGGAAACTGCAGAGCTAAGAATGTTGGTTGGAGATTGGATTATTTTATCTTGTCCAACAAATGGAAGGATAATGTATGCGACAACATTATTGAAACATCAGCTATGGGGAGTGATCATTGTCCAATTACTTTGTTACTTGCTGTGCCATAACCACTTAGTGGGTGGACGACATATGAACAAGTTTAATCTGCCGCACACATCTTGCTAGGCTAAACAATTTAATAACTTACTGCCAGTATATGAATTGAAGTTTTGTTTCATTTTCCCATGACATTCAAACGCAACGTATACAAAGAGGAAGTGTTGTTGTACCCCAATGTCTAAAATACAGACAAGTATTCAACCATCCCAGTCTATTATAACCAATGCAATCGCTGTGTTAGGCTTAAGTAAGGGTGTAATGCCACTTGATTGTTATAAAACTTGCTTGTGTGTCTTTTAAACTAAGTTGTCACCAAAGCTAACAGCAATTTGATTGGTTAAAAATAGGAGGATAACTTCGTACAAGTCTGTATTTTAAAAATGTTTGTAAAATGTAAATATTATTTTCACTGCGTTTGTTGGGGTATGTTCCGCCATCGTGTTTGTTATTTCAATGTTAATTTCCAACAAAGATTCTCAAAATAATGAGACAGCTTGAATGTCAATGTTTGTTCATTGGTTAATTCTCCGGACTTGAAAGTCTACTAGTTTTGTTGGCTGCGCTTTATATGACTGTGCTGTAACATATCACTGCCACGCTTTGTTTGTTTTTCAATCCCCCTAAGTTTGAACCACATAATCACTAAGTCAATTAATAATTATCAATTTATCATGGTCCAGTTTCTTCAATGTTTCGATATTGTTTTAGTAATATGTATACTGGATGGTTTTTTGATTTCTTTGATTTCATACAAAGTTTAATCACATTTGTCTTGTTTAGAGCCAATATTACTTTACCAAGTTAAGAAAAGAGACAGGAGTGTGGTGTGCTTACATTAAAAAGGAAATTAAATAAAAATTCTACTTTTTCACATGATTTATTGGCGCAAAATGTAAAGCATTCACAATCGCTTTATTAGAAAAACGTAACTACTACGATATCTTTAAAGGGGGTTACACAATGTATTTGTGTTAGGTGTATCTAGGTAAAAATCATTTTCAACATTTTCGTATTTAGCTTTTTTTATTAAAAAAATTTCTAAATTTTTCACCCAACCTTTCTATTCGTTTTTAGGTTTTAGGTAAAAGCATAAAGATGGTAAACTGATAGAAATGCTGATTAATAAACATGACATGGCAAAGTATGACACAGCAAGTTACTTTATTTATATTATTTGTATGTTCGCTTGGATGGTACAGCGTCAGTAACGATTATGTCGTGTTTGATAATTCTTTGTTCGACTACGTGCACATTTGGATGTGCTGGTCACGTATTATCCACTATCTGATATCCAGTGTTTTCATCTACCTTTTATATGCCTACTCATACAGCCAAGTTTGTAATGTTAAAACAACTCGGTTTCAAAACGTCCTTTTCAATCTCAGTGCCCTTATTGCCACACCAGGCTTTGCCGCTATTATTCTTATATGGAGCCCAGAACTACAAACTGTAAAACTATTCTTTCAATTCTTTTCCCCATGCATCCATCTCTCCCTAATGTTGTTTAGCACTCTGTTACTTTGCTGCAATAAAAAATCATCAGTCTTTAAAAGAAATTTCACAATCCCTTATTTTTCGATACTTTTCTTTACGATGTTAACATTTTTCATTCACCCTCGATCCCCATGTGTGTCTGATGTTGCTGTAAATAGGACAAAGCCTTTAATATTTGGCCACAAAGGTTTTCCAATGATTGCACCTGAGAACACTGAACTATCATTTCAACTTTCGCTTGAATATGTTGACGGTTTCGAAACCGACGTCGCAGTTTCCTACGACGGCGTTCCATTTCTTATACACGATCGGACTTTAAAACGAACATCAAACGTAGAAGACGTTTTCCCTGATCGTAAGCATGAGCGTGCTGAGATGTTTACATGGGGAGAGTTGCAGAAACTTGACGTTGGCACTTGGTTTATAAGAGATCATCCTTATCATATTTTCCCGAGCAATTACCCTGAGGAAATTAGGCAAAGGATTAAACAGCAGAAATTGATGTCTCTCAACCAGTTAGCTGTTTTAGCTGCAGAACATGGGAAGTATATGATATTTGATCTAAGAATGCCACCGATGGGCCACCCACATGCATATAATTACATCCATGTGATTATAGATACAGTATTATCATCAGGGATAAAACAGTCACAAGTGTTCTGGGTGTTGGGCCCATATGCTGACTATGTTACTTCAAAAGCACCGGGTTTTAATCTTGTATATGGCGCTAAAGTAAATCATTTTTCAAAATACACAATGTCAGGGCTCATATTGGAATACAACACTGTCAGTGGGGAAGAGATACAAAGTTATAAAGAGAAACAAAACATGGATGTTATATTATACACCTCTTCAACAGAATGGACATTTTCCCTTGCCTGGTGCCAAGGTGCATTTGCCTACATATCTGATGACCCTAAAATACATTCACAACTAAACAAACCAATCTTTTTATTCACTGTAAGAGAGTACAACAATATCTGGCGAGTGTGTTTCATATTTTGCTGTATTTGTATATTTTTGTCTTCATATATCCGAACTAATACTAATTTTAAACCCTCAAGATAATTGATATTTTTCTAAGTTTAAATAATATAGGCTGTTGCTAGTAGGTTGTTATTACGCTTGTTTTTTAAATCAGCTCTTCCAGGCTTAATAGCTGTTCGTGTCGTTCTTCCTGACAAAGAGGACTTGTTTGCGATGTTAAAACATTAGTTTGCAAATAAATGCCAGAATAGCTGTTTTAGAAAACAAATGCTTAGTTTAAGCCACTTTTCTTCTAACTGAATATTGTTAAAAATAATACAAATAAATATAAAAATAATACAATATAGAAACAGGTTATGAAGCATTTTTCCCATCTTTTTTAACTTCTAACTTGCTTATGTTGACATTTTGTGTTAAAAGCCACTCTAAGAAGCTGGGCAAATGGCAATGTTTATAAGCTTAGTTGTTTACAAAGTAAAGGTTTTCATTTAATATGTAGTGAACAGAACTTTTCATCGCAAGATTTTATTTTGAGCCCGTTGGTACAAATTTGTTTTTCCTTTTGCAAGAGATTAGTTGGGAAGTAACGTTATAATACAACAAATATATTTTATTGTTTAAAATATATAATGAATGTTTGAAAGTAATAATAACACAGCTGATATATTACTC
This sequence comes from Ciona robusta, assembly GCF_009617815.1. NCBI lineage: Eukaryota > Metazoa > Chordata > Ascidiacea > Phlebobranchia > Cionidae > Ciona > Ciona robusta. The sequence continues at coordinate 944,593 of NC_143246.1, forward strand.
TGGTATAATACACCACTACATCAGTAGTTGACTTTTATAATAGTGTTACTGTTATTTTTGTCTTCATATTTTATTGTTACCAGTATATTCCAGACCTGAATGTAAAAAATACCTTGATTTGGTAACTATGACATCATAACTACTATGAGTATAGTAGCCTTTTGTTTTTGCACTGTTAAAATAATACTATATATATATTATATAGTGGGGTGGGGGAAGATGGGACACCTTTTAGTTCTATTTTCTTGCCCCATTTGGTAGTAAACCAAAACATTCAAAGAATGATAAAACCATATCCTCACGGCTTCCATAGACCATTGTTAATTGTTTAAAACAAGATTGTTTAAAACAACTTGGATATAATGTCCTAAAGGTTTCCCATCTTCCCCCACCCTACTACACAATAACATGTATACTACTTTAATTAAAATAACTTTCAGTTTAAAAAGTGTAAAATTGTTTTATTGTTTTTGGAACTTTTCTAACAATAATATTTTTCCCTTTTTCGCAAGAAAGAAATTTTTATTTCTAATAGTTTTACCTTTAATGCAATATATATACACAGGGTAGGGTTACTTAAAACATGGCTAAAATAAAAAGTGGAACAAAAGATAAGAGTAAGCCTGCAGAAAGTGGATCAAACGATAAATCTGCAGAAACTGGATCAAAAAATAAGAATAAACCTACAGAAAGTGGATCAAACGATAAAACATGGGACGAGCCCTATTTGCATATCTTCTTGGTTACTTGGCGTTTGGTAAACGTCATGTTTGTTCAAAGTTGGTTTGTTCCTGATGAATATTGGCAGTCTGTTGAAATAGCCCACAGGCATGCTTTTGGGTTTGGATACCAAACATGGGAATGGAAGGTTGGCATTCGATCATATTTACATCCATTGATGTTCTCTTGTTTGTTTTACATCCAAAAGTGGGTGGGGCTGGACCACGCCCCCTTGCTGATCATTATACCCAGAATTGCTCAATCTCTACTCTCTGCTGCCGCCGAGTGGAAGTTTTATTTATTTCTAAGCAACACTTGTGGTCGGTATTTTGCACGTTGGGCAATGTTTAGCTTATTAACATCCTGGTTCTGGTGGTATTGCGCAACAAGGACACTCATCAACACATTCGAAATTAACCTCGTTTGCTTTGCATTGTATTATCTTGGATGTGACCAGTATAAAATTGGTTCAAATTATTCGAAATTTGTTTTTATTGCAGCGTTTGCTTTTATGCTGCGACCCACCATCATTACTGTGTGGCTTCCATTGTTTTGTGTTTATTTTTACTATTTCTGTCTCGCAAAGCCAGACATTGCAAAATTCAGCTTTATTCTCTTTAGAACAACAATAATTTCCACCTTGGTATTTTTGCTATGTACTTTCATTGACATGCTATGCCATGGCAGGTTACTTAGCGTGCATTTTAATTTCTTTCTGTTTAATATCTTCAACAACAAAAGCACGTTCTATGGAAGCCACCCTTTCCATTGGTATCTCACACAAGGCATACCTACTGTAGTAGGAACCCACCTACCTTTTATAATGATTGGTATTTATAACAAAAGAAGGTCTGACTACCATGTTTACAACTTATGTAAGTTATCATTACTTATTTGTACATTCACTGTGTTAGTTTATAGCATACCTGGTCATAAAGAATTCCGATTTTTACTTTGTATTCTTCCATTTCTTCACATTCTATCAACATGTGGGCTGTTAAGCTTGCCAAGGAGATGTCGACACATTGGGATTCTTTGGTTGTTACTTACTAACATACCAATGGCAATATACACAGGACTTATCCATCAGTCTGCACCAAACAAAGTAATGAAATATCTTCGCGAAGATTTAACAAGGCCAACATCCCCAACAAAAACTGAAATAATGTTTCTATGTCCGTGCCATTCAACTCCATACTACGCTTCACTGCACCAAAACATCACGATGAGGTTTCTGACATGTGAACCAAACTTAGATGACACTAAAGATTATTTAGATGAAGCTGACATATTCTTCTCTGACCCTGTAAGTTGGTTAGAACAGGAGTATAAACTCAGCAAAGAAACCCGACAGTGTGGATCGCTGCTACCCAACAGATTGGTGATGTTTGATGTGTTGTATGATAAGTTGGAGGATTACTTCCTCCAATGTTATAAAGTTTGTTTCTCAACTTTCCACACACATTTCAGTGAAGGGAGGGTGGGCTCACATATGTTGGTGTTGTGTAGGTTTTGATTCAATTACTAAAACAAGCAAACCCACATGAAAAGACACCTCTGTAAACATATGAAGAATCATAAAAGGAAAGAAAAATCATGATAGCTGTAATGAGTCTTATTCAAGATTAGATCGCAAGCAAAACTTAAGAAAAATCTCTGTATGTGCTGTTGGTTGTGATATGATTTTATTTAGAGTACGTATTATACAGATTTTATCTCTTTACAAAATTAGGCACGTTTGTGGCCTTATAGATCTCAACGTTGAACAGTTGTTTTTTTCTTAATCATAACTGATATTTTTTTACCATCCTAATACTCATATCCCATGTCTGATATAAAATTGCATTTCATCATATTATAACTTACGTGCCCAACCATTAGAGAGCTGTGCTCTTTTGTTTTTAATCAATGTGTTCTGTGCCAATAATTGATTTCAATTTTTTTATTTTTTAAGTTATCTAAAATTTAGCAATGAATTGTGACATTATATAAGTTGGAAATGATGGTCTGAAACACTTACAAGTTTAAATGACGATGTCGATATCAACACTTGAAAACGTCGAAGGAATATCTGGTAGAACGAACAGCATCATTCATCATTACCCACATAGTGACACACAATCAACATTATGTGATGGCTACACAGGTAAAGATAGTTTCTATGGAGATGTTATCTTCTTTCCTGGTGACTTACAAGACTTCTCAGCTAAGATGGCAAGCCATTATCAATGTATGGAGTTTGTTGAGTGGAGTTATGAAAAAACTTTAAAAATTTTATCCAAGAAATATCCGCATGCACACATCTGGCTTGTAGTCCCGTCAAAGAAAACTTACCAGACAATATGTGTTTATAAAAACTTTCTAAAAGTTGAGTCCATAATGGGAATACCTGACCACACGCGAGAATATGATGGTTTCCTTCACCTTGAAGCTTTATTTAAGAACGCAGTGAAATTAACAGCGGGTGTGGAGCGTTGTAACAATACCCCCATTGTCCTCGCTGGGTTCAGTAAAGGCTGCGTCGTCTTGAATCAATTTCTCTTTGAGATTTCGAACCTAGAAGCCCGGTCACATGACGAGGGTTCGATGATGCGTGACTTTATTGGACGAGTACAAGCGATGTATTGGTTGGATGGAGGACACACTGGTGAGAAAGATGTTTGGATCACTGATCCGGATGTTGTAGGTGATCTTAAAGCCTCCCCGATGGTTCAAGTGAAGATCTTCATTCATGTAACTCCGTATCAAGTCCGGGATCCACACCGACCTTGGAAGGGAGAATCTGAAACAACGTTTCTACAACTTTTGCTTGAAAATAAATTCAATGCAAAAGAGACTTTGCATTTCGGTGAAGAAGAAGGCACCATTAACTCACACTTTAAGGTTCTGCAAGTCTTTTAATTACCACTGTGTTTAATAAATCTAAACTAGCTCCTACTGGGAGTGAGCTAAACTTTGTTAAATTTGTTTAATATTTCCAACGAAGGTATAGTTTACAAAATAGTTAGTTTAATTGTGGTTTTACATGTGATAACACACTATGTAGAACTGAATGTTCATACTTCTGTAACAGTGTTTATGTGATGATGGATGATTTGTTTGCTTAACATAACTCTGTTTCACTTAGTTTGCCTCCTTTAAATATAACAAACATTGTATTAGCTATTGCTGCCATGCATAATGTTAATCTGACTTTCCTAACTACAATGAAACATAGGTTAAAATGTTGAACTAGAAACAAATTATCACAACAATCATCAGGTTCATAATAACATGGCAGACACTGGCACAATGGCAAAACATGATTAATATACTATTATACCCAAATTGTTTATGTAATCCATGTAATTCACCTCGCATCACAGTAGCAACATAATTGTCATGGAAGCTGAACCTACAACGGCAAACTTGCCTGGTTTTTAAGGTTAACATTATACTAAAAAGTTTTGGGAATTTTAAAATAATTCTGATACAATTGCTAGCAAAATAGTGCTTCAACTTTTGCATAATGCGGTGGTGAATTCCATGAAGTTGCTACGCACAGCACCCCCCTTCACTTCTATGCAGTAATTTTATTTCCCAGTGATGCACATGATGTAATTTATTTTAATAAACACACAATAACAAAGAAGTTTGTCCACGGTCGGGCATCACTTTACTTTCAGCAAGGATGCAATATCAGGCACACAAACTATCTTCTCGTTCACGCTTCCTAAAATACTCATGTGACCCTTTGATGTATCGGGACTGCCCTCCGGTGGTAAGCGTATCGAGACAAGTTCCTGTGTGAGTGCAATGTCTTAACTTTAACTTAAAGATTAAAACTCGCTCATGTGTGAGGTATTGTGTTCTTATCCACACACAACCCTCTGTTTCATACACCTCGTGCTTTTACAAGTTATGAAACTTTGTGTGTGATTGTTTATCTTTATGCAGTGGCGCAGCCATGGGGGGTTTAGGGGGTCTTTTTTTAAATTTTTTTGATTAAACCCCCCCCCTTATTTTTTTCTGGCTGCGCCACTGTCTATATGGCTGACAATATAAACGGCCCATTAGTGACCACTGGGTTGGAGAAATCACTGTTGATTCTCTTGCTCACGGACACATACATACGCCCACATTGGTAGCAGCATAGATGTGTGTAAAAGGGCACAAAGGGACATTAGCAACCACCCTGCTATGAATGTAACCATATTTTAACTAAAACTGTCACCATAGATTTTGCAAAAATAAAATCGCTCCAGACCCACCTCAGCAAAACTTGATGGGGTCCCTGTTCTCATCTCCATGGTAACGCCTCCCAACACCAACCTGCATCTTCCGGACTTGAGGATTTGAATCTTTCCGATTCTTCCCTCTGATAATTGATCCAGAGAGCAATGGGAATCCTTTAACAAAAGGTCTGGTTATAAATAGGTGGCAGAGCTTTGTATGGAAGGGGTTGTTCATTGTGGTACACTCGCTTGGGCATGTTTATAACTCTGCAAGTAATGTATAGTAATATATATGGCACCAAATCTGCAGTGACAGTGCTGTAATTTCTACACTGCAGTAATCAGTAAACATTACAATCAATAAGTTTTATTTGTTTCATATGATTGTGTGTCTAACTATCCCTGCATTACAAGACTAAACATATTAATGCATCCCACAACCAGAGATTATTAAACTAACTTGCGTCGTTTCTTTCTTAGTCGTAGATTCCACTTTACCCTCATCTTCCCCACTAGGTGGTACGCCAGGTAGTGAGTCGGGGATTTGAAGCAAAATCAATTTCTCTTTACCTTCCCATCTTTATGGAAATATAACGTATTTTAAGTTTATGAAATATCAACTTGATTGAAATCAAGTATAATGCATTTAGTGAAACAGTGGGCATCAAACAGTCAAAATAATTTGTAAAGGAATACCTTATATACTACATAAGAACTAAGAAGCATTTAAAAACTAACAATCACCCACAAAGTTACATACATGGTAACTCGTAAGCGAGCTGGAGGTGTTAAACAGAAACCCAAGAAACAAGGACTGTCAATACTTCGCAAAGACAAATATTAAACAAGTTTCAATCATCAAGATTACCTGAACACTCGTGAACATTGTAGTGGGTTGGTTGGGCAAGGCTGGGATTCTGGGAATAGTTGACTGAATTTATGAATTAGTGTGGATATAAAGTAAATATCTATCAGTGTGATTGTGCTTTTAACGCGCACAACCAAAACAAAAGGTAAATTGTTTCTTTATTTAGGAACTACAAGTGTATCATGCTATGATATATCCAACTCATTACATGGGTGTTTTAACTCCTTTATACTTTAACTACAAATAAGTCATTTTTTTAAACCTTCTTACCTTTAATTTTCGCAGGTTTATCATTAGAAGCCACAGGAAGAACAACAGGTTTCAGTTTCTCATCGTTTTCTAATCCCGCAATTATCTGAAATTACAGGTTTAACTATGGCCAGAGATTGCAGAATAGGTTTTAATAAAATTGGACAACTCATTAGTGGCGACTGGGTTGAAGAAAAGTGTGTTAAGTAACTTGCCTAAGGAGACAGAAAGGTAGCAGCATCAAGCCTTGAACCAGATATCCTTTGGTTATTATACCAAGTAAATGCCACCAACATAGAAACATTATAAACTCACTGCAGTGTTTCCAGCTTCTAATTTTTTCATTGTTTCTTCAGACTCTGCTTTTTCTTGTAAAAGATCAACACTGCTTGAAAATAATGTTAAAAAGCATTCATGTTATTGGTGGAATCAATTTTGCTGCGTACCAACTTAATTAAATATGCTCAAAAAATGGTAGAAACAACCTAAAAATTTAAAACCTAACAAAAAATTTGAAAAAATACCCTCGGTAGGAAAAATAGCTTCCAATCAGTATAATATATTCAACAGCTTACGTTTCTTTTTTAATCGTAGGTTTCTGAATTTGTGCCTCTGATGTCACCGATGATGATGTCATCGAAGTACCACGACCTCTATCTGACCTTTCGACGGTGGGCCCCGATTCGAATATTGAGTGAGATTGGATTATCTGAAGTTGTGGAGTTAGTTGTTATCAATTTAATAAATATTACAAAGATGTTCAACCTCTTGTTTGAAACCCCGGCCACGCCCTCTGCCCCGCCCCCTTGAAGGATTAGATCGTTCACGTTTTATACGCGGTTGTTTTGTTGAAGGTTTCTCTTCTTTTACTCTGTTTACATATTTTATTTCAGTTCAACATCTACATCATATACTGAATATCTCGTTTAAGTTTATTTTTTTAATAACAAGTTATGTGTATAAAAAGTTAATTGGTTGTGTATGATTGTGCTTGCATGTGAATTGTATGCAAATGCCTAATGTTTGGTACCTAGACTGACATGTCATGTATTTATTCTGCGGTGCTAAAGTATATTTATTTAACTGCAATATTCAATGAGGTTTCGTATGTTTAATAGTGTAAGTATTCTTCTACATTGTTGCCGAACTTACTCTGTTTTGATTCTTTCTTTTCGAACTGGAATCACCGGAGAGAATGTTTTCTAGAAAAGATTTCACAAACATAATTATAATATTTATTTTAAAAAAGGGTCTTTTAGCATTTATTTTTGTAACAGCATTTGTTAGCATCAGCATGCAAATAAATGCTACAAGAGCTGTTTTAGCAAATAAGTATAATATACCAGGCAGCATTGGTTTATTTATATTGTAATGTGGGAGTGTCTGTGAAATTGAGACCCACACCCCCGCAATGGTAGCAGCATCGAGCCTCGAACCCATAATCTTAGGGCTAGAGGCAGGAGGCAAACGACTGTGCCTTAGAATCAAAATAAAAACCTTTTTGATTCCTCCAAGAGTAAGATCCCTGGGTCCTCTTAAAGATGGGAGACGACTCGGAGATTGATCGGATTTCATGGAGGAGGATGACGACTTTAATCTTCCTGGACGAGTTAGTGAGGATTGCTCTAAGGAGGAAAAATAAGTGTTATTGTTTCTACCCACTGTGAGGTAAAGTAAGTTAAAATATTGTAACTTGCTTTATAGCTAATTGTAAGCATTTTGCATGAAAGCTTGAGTGACCTATTCATGATTGCCACTCCCATGCCCACAGTCGAGCTGCTGCAGCTATTGCAGTGTGTGGATAAGCAGACATGACTTTTGGTTGGTTTGGTCATTTATATTCTCGTGGGTGGGAACTTGAGTGCTCCATGGTTGCCACTCACATACCCACAGTAAAGTTGCTGAAGCTATTGTAGTGTGTGGATAAGCAGTAAGCAGACATGACTGTTGTCTGTTGGTTGGTTTGGGTATTTATATTCTCTTGGGTGGAAACTTGGTTATCTATGGTTGCCACTCTCATGTCAACAGTCGAGTTGCTGAATTATTTGTTGATAATCTACAGTGAACTGACCTTCTTTAACCTTTGCAGGATTTTTTTGTTTGGAAGCCATGGTTGTAGTCTTCTTATTTAAACTATTTTCAAATTATAAGAGGCTAATTCACTTGCTTAATAAACATTAGACGGAAGAAAATATTCTGTAACACAGATCAGTTGAATTTATAACTGTCATACTATAAAAAATGAATAGGCTACAACATAATTAATGTATGATGCAACACAGCTTCATAAAAACAAACTATTGCAAGCCCAAACAGTATAGCATAGTTAAATATTGGATGCGTACGCTTTGATACTTTAAATAGCCAAATAAATATGTTACATGCTTTTATGTTAGCTAGAACAAAAACTTATCCTAATATACTGTTTCCATAAACACGTTTATTTTGTTGCTACACTTTTATAGCCGGGTAATCCCCTTACAGTGTTGCGCATTTATTATGTTCTAAATTTCTTTAAAATGTAACTTTGTTAATGCTCTTTAAAAAAGCTTGTAAATAAATTGGTATTTAAGTTATTTTAACACTTTAATGTATAGATTATAGTTTACCAAAATAGTTCAGTAGTTATATGATGTAAAAGTCCATAAAATGTACCTCACGAACACGTAATGTAACACTGCTTGGAAGATTTGGTGGTTTGGTTTATTTTGTTTTGTTAAATTTGTTTTCGCTGTTTGACGCTGTATATATATGATATCCGGGTTATCGTATTTCTTATCTATATACTGGTAAGAGGTAGCGTGTACATGCTAAGTTGTATTCAAGTATTTTAAATTGTAAGTAATAATTTAAGTAATTTAATTTTGTCAAGAACATAGATTAAACATTATAATGTCTCGATCATTAAATGACTCTCGTAAAGTTGAAATCTACGTTGAAGTCCAACAGAAGATCTCCAGCGTGGCAAGCACGGAGCAGATTATTCAAGCAACGGAACAATGTTTTGAAAACTTAGACCACAAAGTTACGGAAAATTGTTTGGAAGACTTTTGTACCGCCATCAAGAAAGAAGGAAATTTCCTAAAACACGTTGATAATTTTAAATTCTTGGATTCTGCCGGGAATGAATATACGGATGTTATAACGAATATGTCAAACATAAAAATGAAGTTCTACGTTTATCGACTTTATGAAGATTTTCCTGAAGATGAGATGGTGCAGCATGAAGAGGAGGAGCTCTCTGCTGCCACACACTGGATGCTTCCGTCTAAAGGTTTCGAGAATTTGTGGGAATCTTTAATTTATGACTCCAATATAAAAGAAGGATTGTTGAACTACACTCAGAGCGGTTTATACTTTGCTGACTGTGGCGTAGACGATAAACTTATAACATGGAATCGAGTTGTACTTCTACATGGACCTCCAGGCACTGGGAAGACATCGTTGTGCCGAGCTCTTGCTCATAAACTCGCAATTCGTTTATCTGATAGGTTCAAAGAATCATCTTTACTTGAAGTGAACAGCCATAGCTTATTCTCCAAGTGGTTTTCGGAAAGTGGGAAATTGGTCATGAAGATGTTTCAAAAAGTTGAAGGATTAGCGAACGATCCACATCACTTTGTTTGTCTCCTCATTGATGAGGTGGAAAGTTTAACAGCAGCTCGCTCGTCTGCATCCGCGGGAACCGAACCGTCAGATGCAATACGAGTTGTCAACGCTGTTCTAACTCAACTCGACCGCTTGAAACGATACAACAATGTTTTAATCCTCACAACTTCTAATGTAACTGGGAAGATTGACTGTGCATTTGTTGACCGAGCGGATATCAGGTTCTTTATCGGTTTCCCATCAGCAGAGGCGGTTTATTCGATTCTACGAACTTGCATTCTTGAGCTTTGCCGCGCACGTGTCATGAAAATGCCGCAAGAAATCCTCGCTTTCACCCCGTCCGGTATACATGCTATGGAGGAACAGGATTTAGTAGCGAGCCAAAAGTTGTGGGAAATCTCACAGGAGTGTGCTGGTATGAGTGGAAGGGCTTTACGCAAACTTCCCTTCCTCGCCCACGCACAATCCATTCAATCAAACCAACCCACAACCCTCAATAAATATTTCCTCGCGCTTTCAAATGCAGTGAAGATAATGCAGAAGGAAGTCAGCCAGTTATCACAAACTTAAAAACTAGGTTTTTATAATCATCTACATTAGAACATGTATTTCTTTATATCATAATAATTATTAACACTGCCTTATTTCATAAGTTGATTCTTCCCTAAATTTATATTACTACCAAGAAACTGTTGTCAGAAACTTTTAATTTCCTTTGAGTTGATGTTAACTTTTTTATACTATTTTGTTCATTTCAAATTAAATTAAAAATCAAGTTGAAACTTTAACATTATACACAGTAATAACTTGCCATAAATATCCACTAACAAATGTGCTGCACAAATAAATATATTCAATCATATATTTCAAGGGTTCATTTCGCTTTGGTTTTCGTTGTTTGTTCTAAAGTTTTTTTTACTGTTTTGTAGATGTGGTTGGTAAATAAGTTGGTGAATAAGTTAAGAATTTAATATAAGGCTTACAGTATTTCTGACATACCCCCTTCAACACCTTAGGCCTTCAACACCCCCCACAGGCTCCCACCCAACTTTGACACACCCTCTACCATGAACGTATTCCGAATCATTGCGGATTATTCACATGTCCTCGCCATCATTGGTTTGTTGGTGAATATAGTTCGGACAAAATCATGTGAAGGTAAAAATAAAAATAAAAGGTGAAAAGTTAAGGGGTTACAATAGCCCACACCCCATTGATTAATGTGGTGTATGCTGTCTGTATAATTGTTTATTTTATTTTTATGTTTAAGGTGTTTCCGGCAAAACTCAGGCGTTATATTTGGTTGTGTTTGTGACGAGATACACGGACCTGTTTACTTCATTAACATGGTATCTTACTATATTCAAGGTCGGACATTTAACATACTGTATTCATACAAAATATAGCTATTTATGTGTTAAGTTTACTGTATTAATTTTATAGCCTTTTAATAAATTTTATAAACACATTAGCTTACTGCAGGAATAATTGTGATTTAAACTTTACAATAAGGCCTATGAGATCATAGACAAACAATAAAGGCCATGAACTACAACAAACTTTCTTCCACATAAGTTTCTGTGTGGAATCGTATTCTGTGTTTCAGGGTATAGACTGATAATATCTTGCTGAATGGCAGATGAAATGAATTGTCTTCTGACAAGTGTAAAATGTATATATATATATATGGCCATCATGTTTGTACGGGCTGGAAAATCTGTGTTTTTGCATCAACATTAATAGCCTATTCATTTTATTTGAAAGACCAATTTTAAGTATATATACACAATATTTTGTATTTCTATGTTTCTATTTCCAGGCTGTGTTCCTTGTTTTAACTTTCTCCACATTAGTTTTGATCTACCATACTTACAAGAAAACTTACGACAAGAATATTGATACTTTCCAAGTTTTAATCGTTGTCCTCCCTTCGATTGCTTGTGGTGTGATCTTTAGTGCCGAAAGAACTTCAATACAAGAGGTTATTATAGGGGTGTATTTAGGTGGTTTAAGGGTTCTCTAGACCTCCCTTTTTTGTGGAAATAAATCATGGAATAAAAAAGCTTTATTGTTCCACACATTTGGTTCATCAGAGCAATTGGGAAAGGAAATAAATTGCAAGAGTTTTAAGAGACCAGAGTTAGGTAGAAGAATATACCAATGTTCACAACTAAATGTACATTTTACCATTTAGTTAAAACCCTCCCGACTGTACATTTGGAGATTCAATCATGTTTTGCAGTTTCTTTCGTAAAATATTCAGTTTTAACTCGAATTGAAAATGTGTGTTCATATAAACTGCGGATGAATATTTAATTTTATCCCCCCCACAGGATTTGTGGACGTTCAGTATTTTCCTTGAGAGTGTTGCAATATTACCCCAGCTATATATGATTTATCAAACTGGTGAAGCTAAAACTATCACGGTGCATTATTTGCTACCATTGGGTAAGTATCGCTTTTACACCAACACCTATGTTATAACTAGACAGTGAGCATAAGGTGTATGAATACACCTTGTGTGTCTGGTGTATAAGAAGACACCCATGTTATAACTCCACAGTGAGCATGAGGTGTATGAATACACCATGTGTGTCTGGTGTATAAGAAGACACCCATGTTATAACTCAACAGTGAACATGAGGTGTATGAATACACCATATGTGTCTGGTGTATAAGAAGACACCCATGTTATAACTCAGCAGTGAGCATGAGGTGTCTGAATACACCATGTGTGTCTGGTGTATAAGAAGACACCCATATTTTAACTCAACAGTGAGCATGAGGTGTATGAATACACCATGTGTGTCTGGTGTATAAGAAGACACAGATGTTATAACTCGACAGTAAGCATGAGGTGTATGAATATACCATGTGTGTCTGGTGTATAAGAAGACACCCATATTATAACTCCACAGTGAGCATGAGGTGTATGAATACACCATATGTGTCTGGTGTATAAGAAGACACAGATGTTATAACTTGACAGTGAGCATGAGGTATATGAATACACCATGTGTGTCTAGTGTATAAGAAGACACCCATGTTATAACTCAACAGTGAGCATGAGGTGTATGAATACACCATGTGTGTCTGGTGTATAAGAAGACACCCATATTATAACTCAACAGTGAGCATGAGGTGTATGAATACACCATGTGTGTCTAGTGTATAAGAAGACACAGATGTTATAACTCGACAGTGAGCATGAGGTGTATGAATACACCATGCGTGTCTGGTGTATAAGAAGACACCCATGTTATAACTCAACAGTGAGCATGAGGTGTATGAATACACCATGTGTGTCTGGTGTATAAGAAGACACCCATGTTATAACTCGACAGTGAGCATGAGGTGTATGAATACACCATGTGTGTCTGGTGTATAAGAAGACACCCATGTTATAACTTGACAGTGAGCATGAGGTGTATGAATACACCATGTGTGTCTGGTGTATAAGAAGACACCCATGTTATAACTCGACAGTGAGCATGAGGTGTATGAATACACCATGCGTGTCTGGTGTATAAGAAGACACCCATGTTATAACTTGACAGTGAGCATGAGGTGTATGAATACACCATGTGTGTCTGGTGTATAAGAAGACACCCATGTTATAACTTGACAGTGAGCATGAGGTGTATGAATACACCATGTGTGTCTGGTGTATAAGAAGACACCCATGTTATAACTTGACAGTGAGCATGTTGTTTACTTAGGTTTATACCGTGCACTCTACATTGCAAACTGGGTATGGCGATATTACTATGAGAGATATTTTGATCCAGTGGCGATTGTATGCGGATGTATTCAAACCATATTTTATATTTTGTTTGTTACGATGCCTGTGTTTTGGTCGGGCACTAAAGTTGAGATTTAGCGTTGTGCGCTGTGTTGGTATATGCATAGTTATATAATACAGTGCTCTTTTATTTTCAAACTTTGATAATCACTCCTTTTTAAACCTTGATTATCGTATACTAATTTAGCGTGAAATAATAACTCTCCTAAATCAAAGAACTTTTTTTTTAAATGAGGTTCATTGCCCCATCATAAAGTTGTGGGAAAAAAACAAAAAATGATTTATAATTTTAACATAACACAATACGAACTACTTTGGCGTTTTAGGTTACTTGCCTTTGCAAATGTCTTGGTTTTTTAAAGATATTTATTTGTAACCCCTTAGTGTCTTCTGCTGTCTGGGGTGTTTTTAATTAATTACATAATCATGTAAAACCATGCAAACCACCTGCTTATTCTGCTATGTAGATTGGTTTTTGTACAACTGTTTTATATTTGGACAAAGTTTTGTAGAAACTTTGAGGAATGGGTTGTTGGATTGTTGCAGTTTTGAATTTATTGTGTTATTTAATTCAATATTACGGCGTTGGTATATTAAAAATTGTTTTTATTTAAAACCAAAAACTAAAGAGCCCAAAACATACTTTAAATAGTTTTGCTCATTTGCTGTAATAGTGGTTTAAATGAACAACTAATCTAATCTTTATACATACTTTGGATTTAACTTTGAAACTTTAAAAGTTCCATATTCTTACTTTTACCTATAAATGCATAATGTGTTCAGTATTATTCTAAGTAGAAATGTTTATCAAAGTACTTTTGTTTTCTAGCGTTTTATTCACAGTGAATTACAAGCAATTAAATCACCACAAACTGCATGGATACAAGTAAACAAACATGAAACATTACAATGAATAATTTGACCTTGAGAAAACATGTATCTGTATTTTTATGGGTAGTTGTAACAATTCTCAGACACTACGACACAAATATAGTTGAACAAAATTTGTACACAGGAGAGTTATGTTAGTGGTTAGTTGGATGCCATAATATGTTAAATTTGCGGTTTGGTATTGTTTGTATATCACTTTCCATCATACAAGACGCATTACACTGAGCTACAAGCACATGTAAATATAATACATACATTACTTGCTGCGTATGCATTATGTAAATACATTTATCATAACTATTGAAACATAAAATACATACGAGTTAAATCATTATTTTCAGTTTGTATGGCACATTTATAACAAGAGTAAAACACACATATTAAAATTTTTAATTTTTTTTATGCTAAAAACATAACCTAATATTTTTAATGCTAAAAAAGCTTTGGTATTAGAATTCACTTGTAATACTATACATGCATGGCCCATTTGTTGTTGTTAGTGGCAGATGTTTACAACCTTAGCTTTGTTAAGATGTAGATATTGGCAATATACATTTGACCCATGATTCCACCATAATTAGCTCCACAACCACCATCTTATTGTAAGTACGGGATAATATTTGTGATAAACCATTCGTTGGAGAACTGCAGGTGGTCACCATCTGTAGCAAGGAACACAAGTTGCCCATTCTGGTCCATTGCTTTCAAACCTAACTGGTCCTTTAGATAAAGATGGTCAGGTTAATAGGAGTTGCATTCAGTATTTCTATATGTTTGTCAAAGGTATAGCGTTAGAGTGTTGAATGAATGAATGAATGAATGAATGAACCCCACCTCGTGCCAGCTTACGAGTTACCATGTATGTTACTTTGTGGGTAATTTTTTTGGGGGATTTTTTTTTTATGTATTTCTGATAATTTAGACAACCCATTAGTGACCACTGGGTTGGAGCAATTGCCGTCAAGTGTCTTGCCCAAGGACACAAACGCCCACAATGGTAGCAGCATCGAGCCTTGAACCCATTACCTCTGGGTTACAGGCAGGCGCGCTAACCACTATGCCACGGTGCCGTGTTGACAGGAAATCTGACAATATAAAAATGTCAGTGGCAGACATAAAATGTATGTATGATAAAAATGAATTTGACAAATATAAAATATCAGTCGAAAAAAATGTTTAGTAATGGTTGTTTAGGACTAAGAATGTCAGTCCTGATTTTATTCAGCAACTCACATTTTTGTAAAGATCTGATTCTTGTAAACTTTGAACAGTTTCAGCTTGACCAGGAGCATAAAACCCAAACCACTGTTAATAGAAAAGTTATAGAATTAGAAGGGTAAGTTCTTCAGTGAGGCACCTGAGACCTGGGATGTAGGATTATTACTGAGGGCAATACTATCTAGACCCCCGGTAAGTCAGTTCGATAACCTTAAATAATACAGGTTCTATTCTTTATTTAATTGTCTCTGTGTAAAGCCTTCAGTGAGACACATTTAAAGTGTGAACAAGTTCCAGTCTTTGAAATTCACTTTGCTGAAAGCTCAACCTACACAACAATTTAGTTCAAGTCAATCTAGATATTGCAACTGCATCTTTATTTCAGAGCATGTTAAAATTGATCCCTAGCTACTCCACTTTTTGTGGTAAATACGATGAACCACCTACTTCGCTTGCGATTGGTTGCACCATGGTGTCGGAAGTAAACTTCACCATCACAAACTTGTTGAGCGACATCAGTCGTTGTTTGTAAACTTCATTCACTGTCACATCGTTGTTTAAATCAGGCAAAAAAATATTGGATGATTTGTAAACGTCCTCGTGTTGTGGGTCGTGCCAGTATTCGGCTTGTACTAAACTATATGGGGGAATATGTGGGGGATATATGGTAAGATCGCTTATAGTGTTGTCGCTTAAAAGATACAAGCGATAAAACTAGTTTGTCTTTTGTGTTGTTAGTTTGCAGTGGTTGGAACCTTTGCATTGTAACTGGAGAATATTGGTTTACCATTCGTCGCTGCCACCATTGTGGGCATATGTGTCCTTAGGCAAGACACTTGCTAGTAATTGCTTTAACCCAGTGATCACTAATGAGTTGTCTAAATTGTCAGCCATACAAAAAATATTCACTCACAAAGTTACATACGTGATTACGTGGTAACTAGTAAGTGGACACAAGGAGTATAAAACCAATAAATGGTAGAAAAAGATAAATTTAAAGCGTTGAAATAATTGATCATAACGGTAACCTACTGGTCTTGTATGGTTGGGTTGTAAGCATATTTGTTGAGCGTATCTCGCAATGTATCGCAGAATGTAAGATCATTGGGGCATTTAGGGAACCCGAAAACCCCCTGATGTTGCCCACCAACAGAGATGAGGTTATGCATCTTAATACCATCGCATTGTTGAGCTACTGCACGCCTGTAATGAAACAAAACACTCGTGTTATATCGACTGTTGCCCCGCCATGGGAGGGGAAATAAGGTGTATTGGTCCATCCATTGAAATTTAATTTTTATTTGTCAGAAAGGCTGAGTTTATTTGAAATTAGCTATAATGAAGTAGTGAGATAAAATAGTTCCACAATAATAGGTATTCTGTAAGAATATTTATCATGAGGAGATTATCGGATTAACATAACTATTCAGTTATTGTATGAGAATAAGTTGTTTAAAGTTATATGTGCCTGGTAGCAAGAGCAGCAGAATATGATACGTTTGTAGCCTCTATTAATATATGCTGTACGACTCACAGGAATTGTCCTCCTTGTGAAAATCCCATTGCGTTGAATCCGTTAGCAAGGTTTGGATCAGCTTTGATTTGTTCGCATGCCATTGTGATCTAATAACATATTGACAGGGTTGAGTATTGTTATTATATATAGTACGTAAGATGTTCGTAGTTTGTTGGTTTGTGCACCCGTGTATGTAAATTATTGATCCTCACGTGCAGGGGCAATGACAGTCATTATAACACGGGTGTTGTGTTTTATCAACTTGGTGTTTACAAGTTACGACTCATGTAACTTTGTGGGTGATTGTTTTTCTGTATGCTGTATGGTTAACAATTTAAACAACAGATTAGTAAGCACTGGGTTAAAGCAATCGCCGTTAACTGTCTTGAACCAAGGACACCCATGCCCACAATAGTAGCAGCATTGAGCCTTGACCCCATCCTCTAAATTACGAGACTAGCTGTGTAACCATTCACTACATAGAGTTACAAACGTATTTCAAGACACATACTTGTTCAGGAATTGGTTTAAGAAATCCATTCATAATGTCCTGTGTAGTGGTGTCCCCTATCTTCAATGATAAAGTATATATGCCAGGTATCTGGCCCTCAACCAGTCTGATGATGGAGCCCATGCTTAATGGGTTGCAGCAGCTGTCACCTAGGATTTGTTAATAATATCTCATGTTGTATATGCATATATGCAATATTTGTCAGTGGAAAGGCCAGGTTTTAGCTGGGACCTACTAGGCCAAAATGCCGTTTCAAAAGTTGATAGTTATATAAAGTTTACTGAAACAGTGTTCTGGTAGTTGTGGGATACTTTGAATCTATATTGCAATAATTTTAATTAATTCCTTTCCCTAATTAACTTATGATCCCCAAAACTGTGGTCTTACAAACTTAATTACTGTTAAAGATACATGTTAAGCTGTTACAGGAGTTGTAATGTGGGTGATTTGATACATAGCCTATACTTTCGAAAAGTGTTTATAGTTTGTAATGTTTTTATAATAACCTAAAAACTCCAAAATAATACAGCATTTTTTCCCCATGAAATGGGATGTACATTTGTTCTACTTGTTGTTTGTGGAGTAATGGATGCTTTTTAAATGGAGAGGTAACTTGGTGCACAGAACACCCGGTTAATGTGTTTATATTACAGATAACCTTATGTGGTTTGTGAACATCTGTTCGATGTTAATAAACATTAGAATAGAAATAGCATAGGTGCTATGGGAGTTGTAACACATGTTTTAAAACAAACAAAGTGTTTACTCTTGGTCGCTCTGTTTACCTTATGTTTTATAATAAGAAGTCTTTATTAATTACTTGTATGAAGTTAAACAGGGCAATTTGTGTTTATTTGTTTAGTGTATTTATAACCTTCAACCCAAGTTAGTTCATGCACCACATTGCAGTCTAGTGTTGACACAAGTAATATCATGGCAAACATTGATTGTGCCATGTTAGTTGTGAAGTACCCAGCAATGAAATATATCCTAACATTGTACAATATCCTTTTGTTATTCTGTATTTAGGCCACATTATTAGTATGTATTTTTCCTAGCTGTTTTAAACAAGTTGATTTTCGCAAGCAATATATATATATAGCAATATATAATGGCCGAAAAACGATAGTTGTTATAACACAGGTGTTCACTATATTATTATAGGTTGAAGTCAAATATAGCTTAAGCTTACCCATTCCATGCCATATGACCAGTGGTGTTGGTGTAGTTGCATAACATGAACATACAAGTAGAGACAATATCGCAAGAACCTTCATCTTAGGGTAATATGTAAAAAATACCAGTACCTCTAAAAAGTATCACTGTAATATGACCAACATATCAATTATACAAAACTAGCACAATTTTTAATGTATTGATTTCAACTAATTTCAAATCTGCTTATCCGCACACTGCAATAACTTCAGCAACTTGACTGTGGGTATGAGAGTAGCTCGACTGTGAGCATGGGAGTGGCATGGATAAGTCACTTAAGTTCCCACCCACGAGAATATAAATGACCAAAACAACCAAAAGTTATGTCTGCCTATCCACACACTACAATAGCTCCAGCAACTCGACTGTGGGCATGGGAGTGGCAACCATGGATATTGGATAAGTCACTCAAGTTCCAACCCACGAGGATATAAATTACCAAACCAACCAAAAGTTAATGCTTATCCACACACTGCAATAACTTCAGCAAATTTGCTGCCAGACAAACGTAAACTGAACAAAACCCGAACATAACAAACAAACATGAAAAACTCTCACGGTCATGTGATCAAAACAAACACAACGTAAGCTGACTAGGCATTTTTACATGCTGACGCACAATTGATTAATACGCTGACCACGCAGTTACTTCATTTTAGCGCGGCCGCATTTAAAGCCTACCTCTCCTGTACCTTATTATCAATATTCGTGATTAAAACTTTATTTTTGGTTAGCATCATATGATTAATATTAACTTCTAACATTACCTAATTACAGCGTGGTTGAAACAAAGAACTATACATATAGTAGGGTGGGGGAAGATGGGACATTTTTAGCACATAATATCCAAATATCCTGATCGTGTTTTAAACATTTAACAACGGTCTATGGCAGTCGTGAAGATATAGTTTTCTAATTTATTGAATGTTCTTCCTTTACTACTAAATGGAACGAGAAAATAGAGCTAAAAAGTGTCCCATCTTCCCCCACCCTACTGTATAGCCTATAGTGTTCTTTGGTTAAAGTCTGTCCAAATTCATGCAGACAAACGTTTTAAAGCAAAAACAAGGTTAGCTAACTTAGTTTACAATTCAACACATATTACAGGAGTTACAAAGCGTATAGCCTATTTAGTATTTACACATATTCCACACCAATCATTTAATTCGCATAAATGTGTTTATGGGTAATAATACTTTTATAAGTGCATTCTATCTACTGCTTCACAGTCACCAATGGCGAACCCGCTTTGTTGGTTACTTCTGGTTTTTTTTTTGATTTAGCTTAGTCGACCGTTGTATTAAAAGAGTTTAATATTATGCTAATTATTTTAATTCGTGCTCACTCATTAGAGCTTTGCTCTCGTGTCATTTATGAGAATGTTAGTATATTATTTACACATCAAGCATGGTTTAGTAACAGAATCAAAACTACTGAGGATCATCACGAGATTGAAGATCAATTTCTCGGAGGACTCGTTTTTGTATCTTTCCACTTCCACCTCTTGGTAGGGAGTCCACGAACATGACACCACCTCGTAGCTGTTTATAATCTGCCAACTTATCTGTAATGTGAGTTTACGTTGAGATATAGTAGGATAGGGGAAGATGGGACACCTTTGGCGCATAATATCCGAATATCCTGATCGTGTTTTAAACAGTTTAACAACGGTCTATGAGAGTCTTGAGCATATAGTTGTATAATTCTTTAAAAGATCCTTGTTTACTACCACATTGGACGATAAAATAGAGTTAAAATGTGTCCCAACTTCCCCCACCCTACTATATGTTAAAAAATATTTTGATAATACAACCGCGCTGTATGCAAAGTTAGTTTTGCGGCTGTGGATATAAAAGGAACGGCCATTGGATGATTTACCAAACAAACAAGCCATTCGTTTGACTTGGACATTACTAACTTTTACATACATAATAAGAGCAACTTCACCTTCAAGAAATTGATGAATTTCTTCCGTTGTTAAATTTGCTTCTTTTTTCTCAATGTAAGCTTTAGGGAGTTCCCCAGCATTACCCACGTCATCAGGGACCCCAATAACCCCGACTGCAGCGATTTTTGGATGTTCGGTTAGGACGGATTCAATTTCAACAGAAGACACCTGTTTAGCAAGGTTAAAAATATAAGGTACATGTTTATTGTATATCAACTTATATCTCATTCTTCGCCTAACGTAGTATTGTGCGACGGCCTCGCTTTAAACCACTTTTTCGACTGTTGATTCACCATTTTCTTAACCGGTCAATATCGTCATTTACCATTTTTTAATTGGTTACCAAATTTTAACTGGTTAATATCGTGACCAAAGAGGTCAACAAGTTCTAATATATTTAATGTTAACCCAAACATGTTTTAGCAAGTAAGCAAAGGTAGGGTAGGGTGGGGAAAGATGGGACAGCTTTTCTTCATATTTCCCATCCTATTTGGTAGTAAACAAAAAAGATGCAGAGAGTTATAAAACCATATCCTGACTCCCATAGACCCTTGTTGATTGTTGAAAACACGATCAGGACGTTTGGATATTTTGTGCTAACAGGTGTCCCATCTTTCACCATCCTACTGTATGTAGGAATTAGTAAACACTTCTACCTGCACTCCATGAACTTTAATAACATCCTTGATACGATCAGTGATATAAAGATTCCCATCTTCATCAAAGTATCCCATATCACCCGACTTCAACCATCCTTCCCCATCAAACATATTCTTTGTTGCTTCAGGGTTTCTGTAATATCCTTTCGCCACCTGAATGTTTGTATAATTTTCCATACTTTTTCACTGCTAAAGTTTACCATTAGATGCTGAACTTCTAAGATCAGAGATGAATGAAACAGAACGTCTAAGTTATAACTGTTATACTTCACCAAGGGAGAATAAATAGGTTACATTTAAAAAGAAGTAACAACATTACATTAAACATCAGAATATCAACGAAAAGCATGGAGTTCACCTGTGGTCCTTTGAACAAGAGTTCACCATTCTCACGAGGTCCAAGCTTCTTTCTTGTATCAATGTCAACAACCTGTGGATCAGTTTTTTCGTAAATGACTTTCCGTTCCATGATGATGAGGCAGGGACATATAGGACGTAGACCACATCCAGTTGGTCCATCACACCCCCTAGACAACTTTAAACAGCACTCTTGTATTAATGGTTCGATGAATTGACTCTTTAATTTGGTCCCACTGGTCAGAGTGACATGGTCCCGTGTTTT
This sequence comes from Ciona robusta, assembly GCF_009617815.1. Classification (NCBI taxonomy): domain Eukaryota; kingdom Metazoa; phylum Chordata; class Ascidiacea; order Phlebobranchia; family Cionidae; genus Ciona; species Ciona robusta. The sequence goes on from NC_143246.1 coordinate 966,635, forward strand.
ATTTTGTTTCCATACTTAAGTCTGAGCTACTAACCTTCATTTTGGTGTTTGGAAGAAGAAATCCAACAGATCCCGACTTTGATAAAATTGGATCAGTTACACAGACAGGGGCGACTTCGCTCATTCCATAAACTGCACAAATGTAAAAGTAACTGCATAATAATAATAAACATTTTATGGTGGATTTTTAGTGTAATAGTTAAAGAAAGTTGTATTTGTACTAAACAGTGGCGTGTTTAAAGTAGACTTACTAGGCTATTGCCGTTACTTATCGTCTTTTAGGTTTTGTATTATATTGCAAGCTATGTAACCGAACACGCTATATTTAACTGGGCGTAAATATTACGTAATTCGTTAACAATGTTTTGTATTACTCTCGGTGACTGCTTTAAGTCCAAACTTGTTCTTGGCAAGAAGTTTAACTTCATCAGAAGTCGGAGAAGCTCCCGTCGCGATTTCTAAGAGACTGGAAACGTCATAGTTTTGAACCAGATCCGATTTTACAAGCTCCAAGAAATGTGATGCGAATACTGTTAAGTGTGTGACCTAATGGAAGTGGATTATTATACAAAGGTGACCTCAGAGTATTTTTTCGTCTTTAAATCGAAAGGAAGTAACGGCTTTGGAAAATCAAATTGCAAGAATGCAAATTATTAAATGGCAACGACAACGACTTGTTAGGAATGCCTTGAATTGTCACAATACCACAACACAGTTGTTTCGCAGGCATTTCTACATAATATTTCAATACATACCTTGTAACTATGTGTTGCTTGCAATAGGTCAGTGACCTTGTGTTTGGAAAGATAAACCTGGCAGCAACCTTGCGTTAAAGGTGGGAATGTTGCCATTACCGAACCAATGTGAAACATAGGGGTAACAGACAACGCAACACTTGTATTGCTTCGTTTAAAGGATATTCTGTATAAACAAAGTACATTTGTTTCATCGTATGACAGGGCAACAACATTAGTTATTACAAGGATGTTAACTTTTACATACGCCGACAAAAGTGGTCGCTGAAACAAGTATCTTCTACTTAAAAGCGAATGCTCCCACAAACCATTGTGCCACGACGCCGCCGAACATGGGTCTTCTTATACACCGACAAACATAGTGTATTCATACACCTCATGCTCATTGTCGAGTTATAACATGGGTGTTTTTTTATACACCAAACACACATGGTGTATTCATACACCTCATGCTCGCTGTCGAGTTATAACATGGGTGTCTTCTTATACACAAGACACACATGGTGTATTTATACACATTATGCTCACTTTTGAGTTACAACATAGGTGTCTTTTTATACACCGTATTGACCAGACAAACATGGTGTATTCACGCAAAGAGTTAAAAGATTTGAAACAAACTTTGTATAGAGGGTTGTAGCCACCAAGCTATAGTTGGTAATCTGTATCAGCTTTGGTGGGCCGGTTGTTCCACTTGAACAAAACAGAAACAAGTCATCGTTGTAAATGTCGATTTCACCATCCAAGTAAACTCCTTAAAAATTGTATATGTGAGTAATTACAGCTGGGAAACTAATATGTAATTTAGTTAACGTGTTCTTAAGGTGTACGCTGCTTCAATGCGTTAATGTGAAAGAAAATGACCCACTTTTCAAATAGAAAGCTTTCTCGTGGGCGGGCACACTGGTTACCCGTTAATTAAAAACATTGTTTTCAAACCCAAGGGCTAAATTAATAAATGGCACATTGGTGTAAATTGGTTTCACTATGTAAAATATTGTATTACTTGTCCGCCGCTGTTTAAAGCGTTATGTAAACACCATTATAACCTAAACTTTGTTCACCTTTATCAGAACCGTTTTTCAGAAACTTTAGATAAATGTTCTCACTTTCGTTCGGACCGAATATGTGGATCTAGAACACAAATAATATCATGACGTTGTTGGAAAGATTTATAGAATAAATTTCACCTTCGCGTTTGTTGAACAAGATTTGAGTTTGTTTAACTGGTCAGATGTTGTGAAGATCAGCTTTGGTTCAATGATTTGCATTTGTCGTTCAACCTCATCTAGTGCGTAAAGGTGATTAATGCATTATTCAAGTTCTCGACCATAAGAACATATATGTCAAATCTAACTAAAACAACGTGTCATAAACCAGCATTATAACTTGCCTTTGGTGTAAAGAATATTGATCGGGACGATGGTAGCTCCACACAAAGCAAGCGACAATACAAGAATTTTCTGTTGGCACGAATTCGGGAGAAAGAGTCCAATGACGTCACCTCGTCTAATACCTTCCTTATGTAACGCATTCGCGCACTTGAGCGCCTCCACGCGGATTCTACTGAACGAGTATTTTTCTCCGCCTTGGCTTACATCAATCTAAAGATGACATTTTTGTTTCTAATAGTTTTATTGTTACAAGCCAAAATATAAAGCTTAGCACCATATTCGATACCTGTTTCGTAACTGCAGAAACAACTTCGATAATGATATGTATAAAAATTGAGTTCAATGCATTCATTATAGATAAAAGATTATTCTAATAAAGTTTATGCACATTTGTTTTAGATAAAGCAAGTATAAATCGCGTGGGTTGAACCACAGACACAAGTTTAACCAGAAACAATCTATATTATATTTCCACAAGTCTTACCCACGCCACTTTATCTCCATGTTCTTGTAAAGCATTCAACACATGTTGTCCAAATGCCACCTCTGGTATCAATATATCTGGATAAAGACTTTGCGGATCCATAATGAATACACGTCGCAACCCTGTACAGAAAAACTCTGCAATACACTAACTTGCCGTTGGCTGTAATATCGTCAAGGTTAGTCAACATAGCATGTATGTATTGCAACGTCTATGTTTGCCTACGGCATCCTTCATTTTCTTTAATTCAGTGATGACTTTATCCTTACGTGGCGGGGATATACGACAATGGTTATATAATACTGTTTTCTTGTTTTATCCAGCCCAATGACCATGGGCCTATAGGATGTAAACAGGGAAATTGGAAACTAATAACAGATTTTTTGAACTAATAACATATTATTCTGGTAAGGTGGTTAAGTATATATATGACGATGAGATGTGATGTAACATAATAGCCTATTTGGGCAGTTTTATCGATTGGCCGTATATCCTTTACGCACACTTTTGAAACATTATAATGGAACTTTCCTCCTGTTTATTAATGGTTTATAGAGTTATAGACAGTTCCTACAACATGGGTGTTTTGTTTTAGTCAACTCGTTACTACCAACTACGAATATCCGAGTATGTAGTCTAACTTTGTAAATAAATATTATTTTATTTGTAACCACTGGCCAAAGCCAAAGTGCACACTTATTTACAAAATGTGGCAGCGACTTGTACCGAACACTATACCTTCGGCTTTATGATGTTGTAGCGGTTGATTGTGCTCTAGCACAGATTTAATGATATAAAGATAGCTAAATTTAACACTAATGCATAAAGATTGAATATAAAGCAACGTTGTATAGCGATAACAAAAGCATGACAGGAATGGAATGCAGTTTCGCTGCTTTCGTAACATTTACTTTCCCGTCATTCTAATCGTGATAATAAAACAATTACCCAGTTGTGTGTATGCCAGGCGAGGCAATTGCCACATGCCAATGATTTATTGTTTTGCTACACGTGTTTTTCGTTATATAAACCTTTCACTTTCCTGTACTGTGAGGCAGTACGGGGCTTGCAATACCCTGCTGTTCTCACTTTGTCTCTAAGCTCGATGTCGCACTTTCACCGTACAATAAACTGAGATGTGCCGTACAAGTGTCATACATCGGTGTGCAATGCGTTGCGGAGTCGGATAGCGTGTGCGTCGGGGCAGGATGGAACAGCGTCGTCGCGAGGCTTCGGAGCGCGAACCCACAACTTCAACATTAGCCGCCCCCCACAATGTGAACATCAAACCACTGAGCTGGGGCGACGCATCGTTTATGTGACACAAAAGCAGATAAAGATTCAAAATCTGTTGATGCATTTCTTTATTTTGTAACTCAGTTGTTCAGGCTAATTAGTAAAATAAAAATACATTTTATGAATATTTAAATCACCCCTGTTTAATAAAGTAGTTGGCAACACTGGAGAGGTCTACTATTTTGACAGAATGACGGCTAATAAAGTTCATGCTTTTTTGTTGTTTAGTTTTTCCAAAAACGCTTGTCTGTCATTGTTTACGTAGGTTGTTTGTTTATGTTTTGCTAAAAGTTTCATAGTATATTTTGAATAGTCTACTGTAGTTGTTTTTTTTTCACGAATTACCTAATCGCATAGTTGACATTATACTTCATAATTTTAGCAACAACGCGTTTCTGAAATTTCTTTGCGTGCTTCAGGTGTTTGGTGCTTTTTATGACTGTTGTTTTTCAAATGATAGCCTTGCAGGTTGTTTAATAAAAAGCATTATAATTTACACTTAGTGTAGAGCATCAAATTTCATGCTCTATTTCCTATTGAATTCTAATTCATTGGTGTAAACCGTGTAATCACTGTGATCTGTGATGTATTTGCTGGTAAAGTAGGATTTGACACAGCATTACGACGCATTAGGACGCATTACGACAGAGAATGTTTGGAAATACGGTTTTTTCTTATAGCGAGGGTGGCAGAAGTTTAACTAGTTTTTGTTAAAAATATTTAATTCAAAATTTTGCCTTTTATTTTATATTTGTGACTTCTAATCTTTTCATGTAAGAAAATAAAATTTAATAACCACTGATCTAACTTCTGCAGGTCTTATTGTTTTAGATACAGGAAAAAATCGCCACCGTTTAATATATTGTTAAGTATCATGAATGCTCATTCATACAACATTGAAATAGTTGTGGAGTGTGGGCAAGTTGAGGAATCTGTTCTTGGGATATTTCATTCAATCCTTCTTCACCGATCAACTGGAAAGTTTCATTACAGACATGAAGGAACGTATTCTGTTGGAACCGTCGGGACAAATGACGTAGATTGTGAGTTTGTGGATTTTACTTATGTAGCGGTTGCTTCAAATGCACTGGACGCGATCCTACGCAAGCATGTTGGTGCGTTTCGTGAACAATTGGAACAAAAATCCATCAACGGAGTAGCAGCGGGGACTATTAGCCTTGAATTCTTCCAGAAACGTAGAAATCGTTGGCCGTTTAATGACGAATGCGTTCCCTGGGAAGTATGGAACTTGCAAGTTATTGAACGAGTCTTGTCGTCCGAAAACGAACGTGTTGTAGCTCGTGAAACCGCTGGAGCACGGCTAGCTGAGAAAGTTGCATCCATTGTTGAAGCGGTCGGCCGCCATGAGTTTGTGCCCAAGATGCCAACACAGTCTGACTTGTCGCTTGTGTTTGAAACTTCTTTAGCTGACGTACAACCTTACCTGTTTAAAGTTTACCACACGTTTGGAAACACAGGATTTAATGGAACGAGTAGCAACCCAAATACTGTTGGTTCAACTGTTCGACGTCTGTTTCGAGACACGCTGACTTTGTAATTATATTTCCTGCCTGTTGATCTAATGCACTTGTTTATTTCTTATTCTGCCTGTTAATATATATACAGATCTAAATATCTATGTTTGTATTTTGTTAAACATGTTATACAGCTTGATGTACTGTGTTTATAGTTAAACTACAACTTTCTCTATTTTACCGGTAAATTTTGATGTTCTTTTTAACTGATTAGTCCAGTCTTTTATAAGGAAACCAAATATTAAGCAAAAATTAATTCACATCTATGACAATCTAATTTAGGGAACTAGGTGTACTACTTAATAAAATTGCATTTTATCAATAACCTGTGGCTGTGTACACGTTTATCATTAGCCTGGTAGTATGGTGGCTGAAATATTTCTCGACGATTTTTAATTGTATGGACAGGCTGTATCGTATGTAGAGATGCACATTACAGAATTTTGAATCCATGAGATTCGAATCCTTTTGTATTCGAATCTAATTACGGGATTCGGTATTCTGTTTAATGACGTCATTACACATCATCTCATATACTATATTAACAATTTTTGAATGTTATTAATTTTGAAAAAAAATATTTTTGTGTTTGTGGGACTTTCGAGAGTAAACGTTTCGTAACGTCTTTTCATAGCCTGCTATACGTTTCATGACGCAAAAACTACCCAATAGTACAATTTTTGATCATTTTACAACTCAAGATCCAACAAGGCTGTTATGAAAGGGTCAATAAACTGACTTTTGTGGGTAAAATTTTTTTTCCTATAAATATAAAAAGATTCGAAATTCTAGATTCGGAATTCTAGATTCGAATTAAAGTATTCTAGGATATCCTAGAATACCTAATTATTCTGTAATGTGCATCCCTAATCGTATGCTGGTCTGAACAAGCATATTTTGCCGTTAAACTAAGCTGCAACAACAACTTTATTGCTTACATAAAGATAAAGTGTGATGTACTTACTAATCACATGTATTATCACACACTGTACTTTAATTCTGTTATCTTTTTTTGTTAAAATTCGGTTTATTGTTGAGATAATGGGGCAGTTATACGAATATATTATATTTGTTTGTCGGCTTTTTCTTTTGTATTTTTTTCTTCACACAGTGTTATAAACATAGTTATGTGGTTACCTGGCTATCTTTTATTTGTTTTAAGTTACATTGATGTCTCATTAATACTGAGCGATTCATGTTATGCAATGAAGTGTAATATATTCACATTTCTCCAATATTTTACTCAACAACATTTTGCCCGATATTTTATTTCGACGTTTCTTGTTAAAGGCACAAGGACTGTGTAATATTTGACCAAATTGGTCATCTTTAAATACAGTGTGTGTGGTTGTGTAGTTGGATAGGAATGTCTTCTCCTTTTATCTCACTTGTGTTGGGAATTGTATCAAGTTTATTTTACTTTGCAACCAACGTTTACTCACAAGAAATACTGGGGTGTGGTGGTTTCGTCAAGTCAGATGTTCCAATCGATTTCTCTCAAATTGAGGTTTGTTGTTTTGAATATGATCAAAAATAACCCGTTCTGATTCGCCGAAACTACTGTGTTATATTCTGTATAACATTATAATAATTTTAATAGAAAAACATGCTTGATAAAATAAGATTACTGCAAATACTGCATGTATTATATTCCTGTTCTACACCGAAATAAATTGTTACACACCCTTTCCCTTAAACAATTATATATAGGCGGATGGGCCTATATTTGTTTGTAATTTATTTATTAAATTGTTCAGATCCAACTTGTAACATCCGAGGGAATGTTGAAATATCAAGCTGAATGTGCTCCTAATAACGGTTACTTTATGGTGCCATTTGTGGAAAAGGTAATTGATATTTCTCTGTATTTAGGATTTGTAGACTAAATTGCAATATGCAAATCATAACGTAACATGGGGTTGTTAAACTATAACAGGAGTTCTTAAATTGTTAGGGTTCGTTCCTAACTGAATAGGTTAATAATAGGTAACGCACTTTCCTAAAGGCTATGGCAAAGTCGCCCCAAATACAACATCCATGAAATTTTTTTTTATAAATATATAAAATCGTTAAAAAATAAATATTTGTAAGAGTTATGGATAAGCAGTAAGCATGCTTATGTGTATTGGAGGTAAGAAGATAGAAGGTGTTTAACAGTTATCAACCCCTAACCAATAATATAATACACATAACCATATTTATTCTTTATTTAAAGGGGAGTTTCCAACTAAAGATCAAACCACCTCAGGGTTGGGCGTTTGGTGAGTAGATTGCTATTTTACTTGGTAAAAACACGGCAACATTCGCGTTGCGATTAGATTTACATTGCGTTCATGATTTGTCTGATGGTAATAACTAATAAGAAACCATAACTAGTTCAAAAAATTTGTGAAACTTCGTGTCAGTGGCGTCAGTACCCATGTCCCATTATTGCCATATTATCACACCTAGCATAACAATACTAATTTAAGTTGTTTGTGAGGTGCGTTTCGACTGAGCGGCTGCATAGTACAGAAAACGTGGTAATGTTGTTTAGGTAATAATATTGGATTTGCTTGTAGCAAGACAAAGTAAGTAATTACTATTAGTATTTGACTATTTGAACCATGTGTCACTACAGCCATTTACTGTGTTTATTATTTTTCTATTTTGTTTGGGAATATTGCGATTGATAATATAATTAAACTAAATCTTTATCCAGATCCCATGTCGGTTGATTTACATGTAGATGGTGTGAGTGACCCGTGCACAACGGGGAAGGATATTAACTTTGTGTTTAAAGGTTTCACACTTTCTGGCAAGGTAAACGCTCTTATTGGTTATTTGTGTCTCTTATAATGGTTCACCATTTATTTGAATTAAACATGCTTCTACCACAATTGCTTTACATATAAAACCCAGAAAACCCTTTTTTGCTGACCTGCATATTTTTAAGTTTGAAAAGCTTGCTAATATCATGTATTGGCATCCCTAGTTTTACACTTTTTAAAAAAGCTTCCAGTCTGATGTTAGTTGTCTATACAAACAAGCGGAGCCAAAGTATGTTGATATTCACCACATTAATCAATGAGGTTCCCTATGTTTGACAACTATGAGTGTAACTGCATTTTAACAATGTCACCCCAGGTTTTACCCTGTTGTTAGGTGTCTCTACAAACAAGCAGAGCCGAAGTATATTGCATTCACCACATTAATCAATGAAGTTCCCTATGTTTGACAACTATGAGTGTAACTGTATTTTAACAATGTCACCCCAAATTTTACCCTGCTGTTAGGTGCCTATACAAACAAGCAGATCCAAAGTATATTGCATTCACCACATTAATCAATGAAGTTCCCTATGTTTGACAACTATGAGTGTAACTGCATTTTAACAATGTCACCCCAGATTTTACCCTGCTGTTAGGTGTCTATACAAACAAGCAGAGCCAAAGTACATTGCATTAACCACATTAATCAATGAGGTTCCCTATGTTTGACAACTATGAGTGTAACTCTATTTTAACAATGTCACCCCAGATTTTACCCTGTTGTTATGTGTCTATACAAACAAGCAGAGCCGAAGTATATTGCATTAACCACATTAATCAATGAGGTTCCCTATGTTTGACAACTATGAGTGTAACTCTATTTTAACAATGTCACCCCAGATTTTACCCTGCTGTTAGGTGTCTCTACAAACAAGCAGAGCCAAAGTATATTGCATTCACCACATTAATCAATACAGTTTTTCCAATGTTAATAAGTATTAGTGCAAGTGTGTCACTGCATATTACGAGTGTCATCCCAGATTTTGCTAAATATTCAACAAACATGACAACTATGATCTTAATTCCCAGGTCTTAAGTTTGGGCTCCGTCACCACAGGACCACAAGGAGTTAAAGTTGATCTTAAATCTTCAAGCAAGTTAATATCAACAACAACAACAACAGATGGTGGTTCGTTTAGTTTTGATGGAATATCTGCTGGTTCTTATAAGATTGTTGCATCGCATCAAAGTTACACTTTTAAACGGGTACGGCAATGTTTGCATGACTTGCTTTTTGAAACTAAGGTTTCTTTTGATGTCTTTAATGTCTGCTATTTGATTTATAACGGCAAAAAATAGAAAATGATTTTAATTTTCTGTCTGTTAAATTGACGCATCCATTGTTACTGTAAATCAATCATAAAAAGGCGAATGCCTCTGTAATTACCCAGCTTAGAACCAAAGGATATTAGGTTTGATTCTCGTTGCTACCACCATTCTGATGGTGTGTCCTTTGGGAAGAAACCTTTAATGGTATTTGCTTCAACCCAGTGGTCACTTATAGGTTATCTGAATTGTAAATTGTCAGCCATACAGAAAACAATCACCAACAAAGTTACATACGTGGCAACTTGTAAGTGGGCACGAGGTGTATCAAACAGAACCCATGTGTTATAACGACTGTCGTGCCACACAAGTATAATATTCAATAATATTCAACATACAAGGATGAAACCTCCGTGGTGGTAATCAATGGCAACAAAGTATGTGACAATGACATCATTGTATCCGGGTACGATGTGCATGGGAAAGTTACTGCACGAAAGCTGCCGGTGGCCGGCGTTAATTTGCTTCTGTTTGCCAAGAAAGCTGCAGTGGAAAAGGTGAGAGAAAGTATTTATTTATTGGTAAAGCATATGCGTAATGCTAGGGGTGCATTGGGTAACATGTCACTTCAACATTTGAAACGCAGTTTTAGGCCGACATCTTTTACCTTGCTAATAGGTATAGGTGTTTATACAAACAAGCAGAGCCAAAGTATAATGCATTCGCCACATTAATCAATGAAGTTCCCTATGTTTGACATCTATGTGTATAATTGCATTTTAACAATTTCACCAAAGATTTTGTGCTGCTAAATATGCCTAATGCGTTTACAAATTTAAGTTAGAACTGCTAAATTAGAACATTGAGCATAATGTATATATATGTTTTGTTTTCCCTAAAGCTTACCAAGCATTATATGCACCATCAATGCATCCACAGATAACCGGTTGCTCCCCAAACCGTCCCGCTGGTTCAAAAGGTGTCACAAGTGGGGAATACCCCATTTTCCTATGCTCCGTATCATCTGATACAAACGGAGAATATTCATTTCCAAGTCTCCCACCTTCAGATTACTTAATTATTCCATTCCATCGAGGAGAACGGATACAGTAAGTCTATCTTGGGTTCGTTTTGAACATTGGGGAAGATAAAGAATTATTTTGGAGAGTTTTATTTAGGTTTTTTTTTTATAAAAACGAAAAAATTTGTTAAAAAACTTTTAACAGCAAAAAAGGTTAGGGTAAGGTGTTGTATGTAGTCCCATCTTTTTGAAGGAGAGCATGTTTAGTCAAATTTGATAAAACAGTTTATCTATTTTCTAGCCTTTTTTAAGGTGAGCTAAGCTATCCAACTCCAAAGCTATCTAAATCCAGAGGAGTTTAACTCCAAGCATAGGAACCTTGTGTTTGAAGGTTTAATATTTACGTTCCAGGTTTGATGTTGAGCCAAGAGAGTTAAAGTTTTCAGTGGTTGACAAACGTGTGGTTCATGAACATGGGTTTAAAGTGACGGGCTTCTCGGTGCAGGGAAGGGTGTTGGACGCACTGGATGGAAAACCTATTGAAGGTAACTTGTACCATAATGTATGGTGTGACAACTGATATGTTTGTTTGAGACCTTGGATCAGTGGTTCAGCATTTTTATTGTAACCAAATTTGATGCTCGATACCAATATTGATACACATACTATTGTGGACGAATGTATCCTTCAACCTAGTGGTCAATGGTCATAAATAAGCACCATGGGTGTTGGGGTAATGCCCAACTCTAGCTTTAATCTCAGGCCACTTTATTAACAATGAAATTCAAAGTTTTATGGCAGACATAGAATTATATACAGCCAGATTTATTGTGTGAATACGACCTGTGTTAAAATTCCTTCATATTTCCTACATTAACATAACTTGCCTATTATAACGCATGCTACTTTCCAGGTGCTGAGGTTCTAATTAAAGGAGACACCCAGGACAAGACAGATGTGAATGGTTACTACACGTTGAAACACATGAACAGTGGAATGTATGATGTGGAAATTAGAAAGGAAGATGTTCATTTCCCATCAACTAAGGTTGGTTTGTTAGATGCTGTGTTATATATTCTTCATTCTTGTGTTGATTTATTATTCAATGCTACCATTGTGGGCGCATGGGTCCTTGGCATTTAATACCAATTGCTCTAACCCAGTCACCCACACAGAAAAGTAATCACTCACTAAGTTACATAAGCTAGCACGAGGTGTATAAAACAGAACACCCATGTTATAATGACTGTCCTTGCCCTGCTATGCAAGGAGAAATAAATGATGATTACCAAACAATATCAGTATTTTACTAAAAAGTTAAAAACAGCGAATATATTCGAATATTTTCCCTCCAGCTCCGAGTTGGTCCTGACACTCCAATTCTACCAAATATTATCGCTGAGTCATTCTCTTTATGTGGGCGAGTCAGCATAACTGACAACCCAACGAGTAACTTCAAGAAATCACAAATCGTGGTTGAAGTCATGACGAAGAATGAAAAAAAAAACAAGAAAACGAGTTTGGATAAAAACGGAGGATTCTGTGTGATGGTTGAACCAGGTATAGCGGGGTGTGGTGTCTCTTTATATATTATGTATATATATAGTAGGGTGGGGAAGATGGGACACCTTTAACACATAATATCCGAATATATTGATAGTGTTTTAAACAATTAATAACGGTCTATGGGAGTCATGAGGATATGATTTTATAATTCTTCGAATGTTCTTTGTTTACTATCAAATGGTACGAGAAAGCAGAAGAAAGGTGTCCCAACTTCTCCCACCCTACATTACCACATGCCATTGAATAGTAATAGTGACCATTGTAGCGCAGTGGCTTGAAAGCTAACTGTGAAAAATGGGCTTTATACGATAGTCTTCCAACTTGCACCTTGTGTTAACCCCATGTTTAACACAGGTGTATATGACATCAAACCAGTTACAACAAAACCAATGTCCGATGGTGGGTTGGTCATTCTTCCAACAACCAGACAGGTATTTGTAATAAACAATTATTGTGATGTCATGTGTTGAGTTTATGATGTCATGGTTTAATTTATGTAAGAAAGAAAGTTAAATCTAAAAATAGAATTTGTTTTTTTAGATCTCAAAACAAAAAACTTATAAAAGGCCAAACAGCCACAACATATACACAATTGCTATATTTTTATTTTTATTAAATGTAAATTGTGTTCTTGAAAACTTTTAATGTATTTGATGTTGGTATGTCTAAATTGTTTCTGCATTTAAGATGTCTCATGTGTTTGGCAAAATTAACGCCTATGTCTGCCATAGATAGCTTCACCTCAAATAGTAGCAAGGAACAAAAATTCAAGTTCTTAAATAGTCTACTCTGTGAGATATATATTTCACTTGAAATAATCATCATCGGTCTGTTATTTAAATATATTACCTTTATCCAAGAATATTGATTAAATGAATGTAACTTATTTATCCTTATATGGCGGGCGACTACATTCGTTATAACACGGGTGTTCTGTTTCATACACCTTGTGCCCCTTGCAAGTTGCCGCGTATGTAACTTTGTCAATATTTTTATTCAAGGTAACAATGTCCAACGCTCCGATCAAAGATATTTCATTCCAACAATATCACGGGAGTTTTACTATTGGTGTGTCATGCATCGCTGCTTGCGATGACGTCACAATCACTGTGGTCGCAGATGGTCGAGCGGGGATGAAATCGTTCATGCAGAAAGTTGCAAGTAAAGAGAGCAAAGCCACCGTAAAATTCAGGTTTATGAATTTTTTTTTAGCGGAAATTGACATAAAAATTGGTTGAACTGACCATCACTATTATGCCGTGTATATGCTGTAAGTATTCGTTGCACTGAAATGTGAAATTGAATAAGTGCTGCATGAAAAATGTTATGCACTACATGCCCATTCATTGCAGATTTGCTCTCTTGTCATGAAGTGTTTATTAATAACAAGCTCTGGTATTAAATATGTGTTTATTTATTAGAGCTGTGTTTTTTTATTTTTATATATATGGGTCATGTCCTGTGGATCTGGGATTAAAGCCAGAGTTTATTACCTCAAAATGGCCCATAACCCTGAAGCCTGAAGCCTGACCGGGTATTTAGCTGTGTAATGTGTTCCATAGTAATCAACATAACATTAAAAGCATTGTATAAGCTGTTGCGACCAGGCATATTGTATATCTGAAAGCATTCTTTTTGTATTTTAAAATCAGAATTACAAAAATTATCATAAGATTCCTAGTGACAATATACCTGAAGCAATACATGCCTGTTATTTAATATATTATACTTATACCTTTTATGAAACTTCTAACACCACATATAATTTAGTGAGGTTCTACCTGGAGAATATACTGTGAAAGTTTCTCACACTGATTGGTGTTGGCATAATGACATCACAAAGGTATCAGTTTCATCACAACCCATGAAATCTGTTCCACAACTTGGTAGTTTTGAGCAGTCAGGATTTGCACTCGTGTGTTCCATATCTCATGATATCGGTTTGGTGAGTAATCTTAGATTGTTGTGTGGTATTCCATAGATGTCTAGTCATGTTGAATAAATAATAAATTGTATAACATGCATGAAAGAAGTATCTGACTCTTAAAAAACCTTTACTTTTAATAACGATTTTGACTGTCTTTGTATTTTAAATGTTTGGAATATATACTAACGTGCCTCACTATAAGACCTCACTCATACACTATGATGGGGTAATGGGCCAACTTTGACCTTCATTCACTCTTGAAAACTAAAACTTCTGGACTGTATACCGATATCCAACTCACAACATTTCTTCGCAGGATCATCAAGGTTTGATGTTAACACTCACTTTGACTTGCAGGAAATCCACCACGCTGGTGAAAAGGTCGACGTATTCTCGTTAAAGAAGGGCAGGAACCGTCTGTGTCTCGCCGAGCTTGGTGAATACCTCCTCCAACCACAGTCCTGCCATCAGTTCGATGTGAAGACACCTCTGCGTTACAACACCGCCCGCCCACGTCCCGTTGCGTTACACGCCATCGCACACCAAGCCCTCGTAACCATGGAAACAAGTCATGTGATCAAACCTAACGCAGAGTCCGAAGACAAAGTTGCCGTGGAGATGAAAACTTCAAAAGGAAAAAGTAAAAATACTTTGCGATTTCTTTTTATAGAAAAAAAAATTCAAATAAAAGCAAAATTTTTTCCTTAAAAAGTTGATGTGGCAACAATCTGCGCCTGCATTTACTGACACACTATGTTTGTAATTTTGTTTTGTGTTTTCTTCTTCAGCTTCAACAGAGTACATGGTGATGGACAGCAACTCAACTTCCGGGGTTAGTGGTCGGAATTATTGATAGTATTTTATCTTTGACTTTAATAGTGATCATAGGAATTCAACATTTTTTAATACGCTGATCGGGGATAGTTAGGTTCGCATTTACATATAACAGATCTGTTCTGATTAATGCAATGCAGAAAATACCAGGCAAGGTCTGCCTACTCTGCCCCTATAGGTTTGGTACCTACAATGATAATAGATCTTCCCTTGACAGCTCAGCCAAGGTTAGGTGCTCTCATCTTGCGCTTACATATGCTGGGCCTATGCCAACATAGTAGAAACGTGGATTAGTATTCTCTTTTATAATATTCCCACCCACACAGACACACACATACAAAGCTAGGTATTGGGCCGGTGACGGAGAAAAACTTGAGTTTATTCCAAAATCGAAGATTCTTCTTTTCGAACCTCAAACATTTTCAACAACCATGAAAGCTGGTGGGTTTTGTGGCTGTTTGAAAAATATAAAATTATATTCAAAATCCTTTTTTGGTATAAAAATACACCAGTCTATTGTAACCAGCTGCGTAATTATGTCATACCATGATGAAGTCTCGCTGAATGGCATACAAAATGTTCCATTTTTACAGTTTTATAAATTTTACCTTTGTTTATAGCTGAATGTGCAAAGGAACTCGTTCGTTTCAAAGGCATTGTGGGTAAATTTATCAGTGGGCAGATTTTACCCCCGTTGGAAAACGTGGATATTATGATTTCTATGGGAGATGATGTCACTGGGATTAAAACGGACAGAAACGGGAAATATCGGTTTGTGAAAAATATGTTTAGGACATGTTGGAACTTGGCAGTGAGCATGAGGTGTATGAATACACCATGTGTGTCTGGTGTATAAGAAGACACTCATGTTATAACTCGACAGTGAGCATGAGGTGTATGAACACACCATGTGTGTCTGGTGTATAAGAATACACCCATGTTATAACTTGACAGTGAGCATAAGGCACACACTATGTTTTACCCCCAGACACGGCCCCGTTCACCCTGAAGCGATCTACAACATACAAGCCACCATGGATGATTATGCATTCTCGCCCGTGCAGGACAAACATGGGGATTTTCATGCAAAGAAACTAAGCAAGCTTCACTTTGAGGTGAGGCTGTTATGTTGTGTTCACCAAGTACTTGGTGGTGTTTTGCATACAATGTTTAACATCATTATGTCTTGTAGGAAAACATTACATTACATTGTGATGTATTATTTGCACTTAATTCTAAACTCCTGAAATATTTTTAATATTTAGTTTGCGAGCAACTCTTGGTAATTTTTGGTCTTGGTAAGATTTAAAACACTATAAACAAGCACTCACCTACCTTCGGGGAAGTAACAGGCTGCAACATCTAGTAAGGTTCATGCAGTAGCACCCTGGGTGTTGGGGTAATGGCGGAGCTTCG
The DNA here is from genome assembly GCF_009617815.1 of Ciona robusta. Taxonomy (NCBI): domain Eukaryota; kingdom Metazoa; phylum Chordata; class Ascidiacea; order Phlebobranchia; family Cionidae; genus Ciona; species Ciona robusta. Next base: position 982,939 of record NC_143246.1, read on the forward strand.
ACCCAAATCACAGTTTCCATGAGGTGCCTCACTGTAGGACCCCGATCCATATAGAACAGAATATGCATATACAATGTTGGGGTAGTGGGCCAAATCTGGCTTGAATCCTAGGTTCTATATAAGAGGCTGCATTACACAATACAGCATGGAAGACTTTAGTATAGCAGGCAAAGCATGAGTTACAACCAACAACAAAACTCAAATCCGGTGTTTTCAAGACAAAAAATCTCAAAAACCAATCAAAATCTTTAAGGTCAAGTGTTTTCAATTCAAAATAAACAATGCCAAATATTGTCAAATACAAAATCAAATATAACGTCAAACTCATATTCCTTCAGGTAACCACACAGCAAGGGGAATCCCCCCTTCCAGGAGTTCTATTATCGATAAGTGGGGGTCCGTATCGTAGCAATAACCTTACTGGGGAAAACGGGAGACTCACGTTATCTAAACTGGTAAGGTTGGTTGGAGTAGAAATAATAATGTTGTTTGATATTCTTTAAACTGGTGCTTCTTAATGTATTGTAGCGTGAAACTTGTTATTTTGGGGGGAGGGGGGTTTGCCTGAACGATTGTCCACATTTGTGCAGCTACTGAAATATTAAACATAAATTAATAGCAAAGTTTTGGTGACCCAATTTATACACATTTCAAACAACTTTAACAAGGAGTCTAAAGGCTTTGTGAACCACTGCAGTGGTGACTCATCCAAATCAAATGATGACCCCAATTTTAAACGCTTCAGGAATTAAGCAACACTCTTATAAGCAATATACATGAATAATGAGATTAAGTTGTCTTGTTTTAACATGAGACCATTGATTGCAATCACCGTGTTATATTTAGATAAGGATATTCTCAAAGGGTTGTATTATTGAGATATTCATGTCATATTTATCCATGTGTGTTGTATTATAATGCAAATAAGATTAATGGAATATTTAAGTTATGGTTTATAGCAGTAGTTTTACCAATTATCCTCCTTGACTGTGGAGTAAATATTACACGATATATCGCTTAATAATCCAATATATTTGACCCAGGAACCCGGGCAATATTATTTTAAAGCAATGATGAAAGAATACCAGTTTAACCCTTCATCTAAAGTAAGTGTGGCCAGTTGCTGTGCTTGTTATCTTAACTTGGAACTTGTGGTATGAAATATAAGTTCCTGAATTTGTGTTATAACACCAAAACAATTGTTTAACTTCTCACAATGGTTTTTATATTCCACTTCTGCAGTTACAGCAAACAAAGCCAGCTCAATTTGCCCAAAATAACTCTTTGTGGCTGCTTATACACCTTGTGCCAGCTTACAAGTTATCATGTGTTTCACCTAGTGGCTGATGGTTTTACTGTATGACTGATAATTTGAACCCATTAGTTACCACTGGGTTGGTGAAATTTCCAGCAAGTGTCTTGCCCAAAGAACACATACTCCCACAATGTTAGCAACATAAGCATGTGCCAACGTGACAGCATATCTGTGTATCAATTACATGAAATATGATGTTTAACAATAATAACACTCCCTATTTAACATTGTTAACATTGATGTTCAGGTGATAGATGTCGTGGAAGGGAAAGAAACTAAACTGGAAATTATTGGGAATCGTGTTGCATATAGGTGAATGTAACTTATTTATTCTTGCATGGCAGGGTAATAATGAATGGTCATTATAACAATGGTGTTCTATTTCGTACACCCCCCACTTTTCCATACACCCCCTGGCACGCTAACAATGTGTCTTTTTGAATAAATCAATTAACTGAGTTGAATGCGACAAACGTATTTATATATTGTAGATGTTTCATAAAATATGCTGTGTAATTTTCTCTGGTTAAGAAAAATGTGTCACAACACTTTATTATGTGCTAAGTATGGTTTAAAGTAGTTTTTAAGTTTTGTGTATTATATTCATTATAATATATTTATTTAAATGTAAGCCCCTGTACCTACTATATATATTATATTCACAAACACAAGGTACCAGCCTTACAGAGAATATGAGCACCCGTATTATACTCGCATACATATAACATAACCCCCCCACAGTTGTTATGGCAGTGTCACTTCATTAAACGGAGAGCCCGAACCAGATTGTGTCGTTCGTGCCAAGGTTATGTCCGGCGGGGAGCATTGTGCAGGTTGGCCATATTTTAATGTTTTGGTTTTATTTATTCATTTTGTCCATCCACTGATATAATTGTTAATTGATATAAATGTTTTTATCAATTCCTTGGGCACAGCACAGGTTGCTACCAAATATAAACTAAATCTATTTTTTAATTTTTTACTTTAAAATTAACAAAAAATAGAAACAGTAGTTTTATTATTGAACATAAAATAGTTTGACATAAAAATCGTACATGAAGCTTAAAATCTTACAAATATTAGGAAAAACGGAATAAATATAACAAGCGATATATATTAATTAAACTTAAAATATATTATTAATTAACTGATATTAAATATAATAAACAAACCAAGGTCATATAGAAGAAGTAACAGTCGGGGTCGATGGTGCGTATCGTGTTCGAGGTTTGCGGCCGGGGTGTCATTATGACATCACAGTGAGGGATCCTGCTAACAGGTTTAGTCGATTGTCTCCCGATCATGTGACCTTGGAGACAAAGAAGGAAGACGTACGGGAGTTACGCTTCATTGCATTCCGTCACATGACAGGGTTCGAACTTACCGGGCGAGTTGTAACCGATCAAGAGTTTCTTCCTTTTATTAAGGTTCGTGGAACTTATGAGGTTTCTTGGTTTGTGTAATGCATATATTGTGGTTTATTCTGCAAGTTCCTGACAAGTTTTTATCCTTTCTTATTGTTTTGCGACTAATTCCCATCTCGTTATTTATTTTAAATATTCTTTACTTTCTAAGTTAAATGTAGGTATTTAGTTCTATTTATATGGGTTAGATCCTAAAACATGATGGCTGAAATTGAGTTCAAAGTTGGCCCTTGACAGCCAGGGTGCTATAACCCATTAAGTGACCACTGGCTTGTAGCAATGTTCGTTAGGTGTCTTGCCCCAAGGACACATACATATATCACTATCGGGCATTAAACCCAATATCCTACAGTTAAGATGCAAGCTCCTAACCACTTAGTCACATTGCGGAAACATATATTTATATAATACCAATATTCCAAATGCTACTTTCTATTTCATAAACATCATATAAAAACATCAGATGGTATTGTATCAATCGTCCGATGCAACTCCTATCCACACGATGTCGCTTACGAGGGCCTCCCCCTTCTTCACCTTTCCCTCCCTACCACGCGACGAATCGGAGTACGTGATCCGACTTGAATCATCTCTCGCATCATCCATGTACGAATACACAACACCAGCTGCTGGCTTCTTCACCAAGGGACCTCATAAGCACATCACACTCAGGTTCCAACCAAAGGTTAGTATTTATTCAACTCAGGGTCTGTTTAATCTTGGTATGAAATATAAACTATTTATCCTTGTGTGTCAGGAAAGTTACCCATTACCCCTAACACTACATATGTTGAAGTTAGAAACTTTCATTTTAACTTTTTTAGTTGAAAAACATCGAACCTGAAACACCTCAGGTGTCTCTACTAACCCTTCCAGTTACTTTGGTGATTGGACTTCTTGCTTACAACTATTTACAGGTTTGTTTATTAAATGTTGTTTGATTTGATTGTGCCCATAATTGGCTTCATTACCTAAAAATTTCAAGGTTATATGAATTGTGTTAGTAAGGTTACTTAATAAAGCAATTTAGTGAATTCAATGCGACAAAGAGTATTTTATGACACACCAGCAACTTTTTCTTCCCAGGTTTTCGAATTTCTTCAAAAACTTTTCTCCATGATTGTCAGCAAGCTAGATAATCCTGAGGTTTCGACAAGGTCCACCAGGAAGTCACGTAAATGATGACGTCACGGGGGAATTCCCGGCGATTTTTTATGCAGATTAAGTTGGCAAGAGGTCATGAGAATACTTGGGTCAAATTCTATTTATGTTCACAACGATTGAGGCAACCTATGCGATTTCTATGAACTATCTTTATGTTTGTTTAATTCTGTGTTGTTTGTACCAATGTGAGAATAAACCGAATCAAAGTTATTCAATTTTTATCTTTAGGATAATGAAGTGAATTTATTGTGGCTTTACAATCGCGGGACGGTCGTTATAACACGGATGTTCTGCTTCATAAACCTCGTGTTCCTCGTGTTCACAAAATCCTATAATTACATACATGGCAATTACAGCAAAATTTTTAATACCATATATTGGACCATCTTACCCCAACCTAATATACGTAAGATCTCCACATACATTCATTATGTGTGGAAATCCATCAACATTTTGTTCGTCATAAAACCGTAATTGCAGCGCCGGAACCAATTTTCGTCCTAAATTGTTTCGTGTGTTTTATTAGCCATCTTTTAAACGTCTTGAGGGTAAAAACAGACAGTGTTTTGGTTATGGTTTTTAGTTTTGTTGAGGTTTGTTAAACATCTCAAGAAATCATCAACAAGTTACATACGTGGTAACTCGTAAGTAGGCATCATGCATATGAAACAGAACACCTGTGTTATAACGACTGTTGATGCCCCGTTGTAGCATTTGACTTGGTTATGTGTATTTTTTATTATCAAAGTTGGCCATATGTGCAAGTTTGAAACTTACCACACAACTAATCCTATAAGTCCCATGGGAGTTTTCCCACCACCGTGGGAAAAATATAAACTTCCGGCTAAATGACGTCAGCAGATCTATCGTCAAAGAAATTGACTAAAAATATTTTCACGATTTACGTCATTGTAATAAAGTTTTTACACGAGCAGCATATAAACCTTGCACTCTTGAACCTCATGGAGTTAGTTTGTATTGGCAATATCCAATTCGGTAGTAAACAAAGAACTATCAAAGAATTATAGAACCGTATTTCCTCACGACTTCCATAGACTGTTCCTAATTGTTTAAAACACGACCCGGATGATATTAAGATATTGTAAATATAAAACTTGTTTTGTCGGCGCCGTAGCACAGTTGGTTGGAACCCCTGCCTCTAACCTAGAGGTAATGAGTTCAAGGCTTGCCGCTGCTACCATTGTGAGAGTATGTCCTTGGGCAAGACAGTTATCGATAATTGCCCCAACCCAGTGGCTATCAGCCACATAAAAAAAGAAAAAATCCACAAAGTAACGTGCTTGGTAACTCGTAAGCTGGCGCGAGGTGTATGGACATGCGTGTTACTACGACTGTCGTTTTCCGCCCACGCGAGGATACAGTAAGTTACATTCATTCATACATTTACATCGGAATTTTCTATTTTTTCAAACACGACGTTTCGACTTTCAATTATATCCCCTTCATCAGGTCGTCTTATATTCAATGCAAAGCAACGATGTGTTTTTCAAGTGCTTTGAATTTTAATTAAAAATCCAAGCATGGAATATTTTATATCCGATTATTCTGGTGGCTTACACGCGATTAATCTGCCCTAATCCAACTCTGTGTCTTTGTCATTCCGTAATTCACGCTGCGTTTTCCCAGATTAATTTTCCTTTTGACCTGGTTTAACCGCGTGTGGCCGCGACTCCATTTAAGAATCGACGCGTCTCGGTTCCAAGTCACATTCCACTTCGCTGTTCGTGGAGAAGACACATTTTCAAGATGGAAGTTAATGACAAGCGAGTGTACGGTGTGCTTATGGGTTTGCTTGGTAAGTCAATTTTTGCTTTATATTTATAAGCTGTTGGTACCTAATAACTTTTATTTTCCTTTTCGATTACGGCAGCAAAAATTTAGAAATATTTTAAAAGAAAAGTTGTATAGGATGCAGCGACAAAACAAGAGTTGTTAAAATACGTTTACAGTTAAATTTACAACTAATTGGAAGAAAACAAGCGTGGTCGCTACACGTAGGTGTAGTGATAGCTTTAAATGACGTTATCATGTCCAAAACTTATTAAGCTTTAAATAATATTATTTTTTATTAAACATTGCTTTATATTTATATATGCTGTTCATAGTAATATGCCGAAGCGACAGATTTTATATTTAATTATCTCAGCATATGCTCATTACTTATGCCTCGAGATTGAATTATATATTTTATTAATATTCTGTTGAATTTAATATATTCATAGAATTATATTAATATTATTCTGTTCAAGGCATAAAGCTGAAAATAACCAAGTTCAAAAAATGCTTCATCCTTTTTTAAACTACTCGATATTTGAAACAAATTTCCTCACAGGTTTACTAACCATCACCGGCTACAGTTTGCTTTTCGTAATCTTTGCTAAGCGTCCCGATCTGAAAAAGAAGAACAAATTTCTGCTCTCTCTTGCAACCAGCGACCTCCTGATCACCGTACATGTGTTTGCATCCACCATAGCTGCGTTCGCACCACAATGGCCGTTCGGTGACTTGGGGTGTCAGGTAGGGACCTAAATATCTAACTGACAGATATATGCAGGAAAATAATCACCCACAAAGACACATAAGTTGGTACGAGGTGTATGAAATATAACACTCGATTTCCATTGCCCAGCCACGCAAGGATAAATCAGTTTCATTTATTCATTTAATCAAATATAAAACGGTTTTAAAGCCTATGGCTTACAATGTTGTAACGTCGTCGCGTTCCTTGCACACGTTATATGATGTGATGTAATTATCGACCCGTGCCTATATTACATTGCATATGTTGTACACACATCTCTTCGTGAGTAAAACGTATCGACCGTTACGTTGGCATGATGTGAATGAATGTAACTTGGTTATCTGTATGCTGTCGGGGTAACGGTAGTCATTATAATACGGATATTCTGTTTCATACACCTCGTGCCTGTTTACGAGTTACCATGATACGTAACTTTGTGGGCGATCGTCTTTCGGTATTGCTGTCAATTTAAACTTTAGTGAACACCAGGTCGGATCAATTAACGTTAGTATCTTGATCAAGGAAACATATACGGCAACAATGGTAGCAGCGTTAAGCCTCAAGATATCCCTAACTTAGACGCACACGTCTCAACTACTGTGCACCTAACATAGTTACAATAACCTACCACTCTTCAACAGGTCGATGCTTTCATAGGAATGGCCCCAACCTTCATCAGCATTGCGGGGGCAGCTCTCGTTGCCAAGGACAAATATTACAGATTCTGCAAACCAAAAATGGGTACGAAGTTATTTTATTTTAAAGATATATTCACTGTTTACAATAAGGCTTTATTTATTGGAGCAGATTGCGCTTTTATCACAATGTGTTTTCGTTAGGAAAATGTCAGGTATTTGTAAATTATCAACCACAGTTTGTTAGTAGCGTTTATTGCCATATTAAAATTATTAAAATGTTCTTTTTGTCAACGCCATGAAATATAGCCTTAGCAACTGTGGACATGGGAGTGGCGACCATGGATAAGTCACTCAAGTTACCACTCAAAAAACCCTTGCTTACAATTAGCCATATAGCAAGTTACAACAACTTACTTTACCTCGCAGTCGGTAGGAACTACTCGTTTCACGTCTATTTAACATGGACCATGGGTATCATAGGAGGGGCTCTCCCTTTTATCGGTTTCGGGCGATATGGATTCGAAACTGATGACGTCACATGGCGAACTGGGTGTCTGTTGGACTTTAAATCTATATCGGCGTAAGTTTTATTATGTTGTCCATGGTTTATTATTGCTCTTAATGTTGTTTAATCGTAACATATTGACGGATATATTGCTTGTATGATGACGTAGCATATCGGTTATGGAGCTGGCTATTTATAGATCAAAGGTTACGGAATCAAGGCTCGTCGCTGCTACCATTGTTGGCGTATGTGTCTTTGGGCAAGACACTTAACGGCAATTGCTCCAACCCAGTGGTCACTAATGGGTTGTCCAAATTGTCATTCATTTAGAAAAGTTTTTAGTTGGCCATTGTGTATGCAACATAACACCCATATATGACTGTTGGCTTGGCAATCAATAGTTTCAACAAGTTAAAATAGTTGTTTATTTTTGGCAGTAAATATAGTTTCTATATCATACTGATCTCAACCGTCTGGTTCGTTTGGCCGGTTTACAAACTCGTGTCCAGCTACATGAAAATATCAACGAAAATCAACAAATTTTACCCGGTAAGAAGTTGTATGAAGTAACATTTTTATGCGATATGTTGTGTGACGTCATGTTTATGTATGACGTCATGCCTATATATGACGTCATACCAAAATCAATACAACTATTTAATGAAAGTATTCAACGAATTATGCTACGACAACGTAACGTACCATCGATGAAAGAAGGCTGATATATTTTAAATGCCACAGCATTTAGTGAATATATAGTATGGTGGGGGAAGACAGGACACCTGTTCATTCTATTTTCTCGTCCCATTTGGTAGTAAACAAAGAACATTCGAAGAATTATAAAACTTTAGCCTCACGACTCCCATAGACTGTTGTTAATTGTTTAAAACACGATCAGGACGTTTAATGCTATTTAAAAAGGATGTCCCGTCTTCCCCATTCTACTATAATTATAAAGTATTCGTCTTGATTTTGATTGAAAATTTATGGATTATTTTATTTCAGCTTCTTTTTGTGGTCCCCGTTCAAATGGCAATTGGTTTGCTCCCTTACGCCATCTATGCGATGGTATCGATCACAATTGGTGTTTCAGCTGTCCCATATTTCTGTGTCGTCATCAACAACGTAAGTCGCATTCGTTTTATGAATAAATTAACTTTTTCAACCTCGCGTGGCGGAGCAACGATGGTCGTTATAACATGGGTGTTCTGTTCATACACCTTGTGTCTGTTCAGTTACCACGTATGTAACTTTTGAGAGTGTAACTATTGAATAGTAGTAATCGACACCTAAGTTTTCGTTATGTTCAGAACAATCGATGAATAAAAATCCTATGTGACTACAGTAGTCGTTAACAGTCATGTTGGCATTCTTTGTATATACAAATGGTATGTTGGAAACTCATATACAAACGATAACGTTTGCGTGTGTAGCAAATGTCCTATTGGTTTACACAGCAATTACAGTATTGATGAATTGTTTCGTGAATTGTTTTGTCTCGTCTTGGATTATCTGTTGTGACTCCCATTAGAGTTAAATTAGTTTTCAGCCATTTTTTTCTGTTTTAACTCAAACATTTTTATCAACAGCTTGCTGCAAAAGTATTTGTCGGGTCGAACCCATTCATTTACATTTATTTCGACCCCGAACTTCGTGAAAGCTGCAAGCAAATATTTTGCAGCCCATCAGCGCCAACTAACGACAAAATATCCGAAGATTCAAAAGATGAATAATATTTCTATAGAATGCATATCTTGTACATAGGTGTGTTATCATGAACGTATCCGCTGTTTAAAATAACTCTCCAGTTTTTAATGTCCAACTAGAAAGATTTGCAAAGTTCCATGATAGACCCCTAATATTCGCGTTAAATTTAACTTCGAAATAACCTGTAAAAAGTGGTATTTCTCAAACCAGAGATATTATGTTTTATCTATGGTCCATCTCACCCTTGTAAAGTAAACTGTGCTACATTGTAAACGCGCTAAAATATTTGTAAATGCTTTAGATTTAGCTCGTTGTAAAATTTGAGGAAATTATTAAAACAAATCTGGAGAAAGCATTGTGTTTAGTCAAATGTATAATACAAGTGTTTCATAAACCTTGTAAATCAATAAAGCTAATTAATAAATATAACTTGTTTATCGTCACGTGGCGTCGCAAAGGCAGTTGTTATAACAGGGGTGTTGTTTCATACACCGCGTGCTTGCTTACAAGTTACCACATGTGTGACTTTGTGGACGTTTTATTTTGAAAAATTCAGACGTCAATCATGCTGCAGCGTCGAGCTCCGAACCCGTTACCCTCAGTTTACGACGCGCGCGCCGTTAGCTGCAACAATCGTTTAGTGAATCACATTAGCATCACACGCTAATTGCCTTCGGTTACCACTGATTACTCAATTCCTCGGCGCATTTCATCTATCAGCTCGAACACGGGTGTTCTCCTCTTGCCTGGATCGTGTTTACTTGCGACTTGTTAGTTTGTTGTTTGATATCGGATGTGTGGTAAAGGCAGCACAAGTTGTAGACAGTATTTAAATAAACGATCTCCTCTTAATAGGCGTATAAGGTATTTAACGCAAGGTGTTGACAGTAATTATACATAAAGGATCATTTGTTTTGTAGAGACTGATAGTATTGTTTTAGGAAAACATATTATGTCTCATACATTTCGTTATACTGTTCAAGACACGTACTTCTAGCACTGCTCTTATTTAGAAAAGTGTATAGAACTGCTTACCAATGTTACGATGGCCAGAAACAAAACAAGCGAGGTACAAATATGACGTTCAACTAGATCATTTCAAAAGGTTTGTGAAAGTTTGATGTTTTTGTTAATATGAAAACCCTTTATAAATGTATATGTTTAGATATTTAAACCATTTATCTTACCGTGATATATGGTACTGTGGGGAAAGATGGGACACCTTTAGCACATAATATCCAAATATTCTGATCGTGTTTTAAACAATTAACAACGGTCTATGGGAGTCGTGAGAATATAGTTTTAGACTTTTTTGAATGTTTTTTGTTTACTACCAAATGGGACAAGAAAAATGAGTGAAAAAGTGTCCCATCTTTTCCCACCCTACTATATGTGTTTAGCAACATATTATAAATCGACACCCGCACGTTATAATTCGGTGTATAAAATCATAACCTAAGTCTCGTTTATAATAAGACATACGTTTTAACTTGAACGTGAGCATGAGTTGTATAAATCCGCAGATGGTACTACGTATAAACTAGAACTTCTTGCCATAATGAATGAATGAATGTAACTTAATTTATCCTCGCGTGGCTGGAAAACGACAGTCGTTATAACACGGGTGTTCATACACCTCGTGCCAGCTTACGAGTAACTATGTATGTTACTTTGTGGGTGATACAAATTGAGTAGCTTCTCCAGAAAATTTGTGTTGTGCATGTAAATGTACCATGAGATTTGTAGTAAATGTGAGTGTGCTTATATACAGTAGGTTGGGGTAAAATGGTCTTTGTTTTATTATCTTTACTCGTCTCAGTTGATAGTTAACAAAGAATATTTACATGATTATATAACCGTCGCCCTACGACTATTAAAAGAGCGTTAATTGTTCACACGATTAGGAAATATGTTGCAAATGCAGGGAGGTTGTTGTGTCTGGTATAAACTGATTGAATATGAAATATCTTCATTCTATTGAACACCTAATAATTGCGAAAGTGATTTACCGTTGACAGCCATTAACGGCGTTTCGTCGCCGACAATTGCTTCTCACCTATGGGGGCGTAACCACAAATGATGAATGACGAACGTGGCAACAATAGTGTGGCGTCCGCCGTGGTTACGGGTGGCAACCTTTCCTTGGCACTCGGTTAGCAAGTGAAAATAAACATCCGATATAACAATGATTGGCGTGAATAGCGATCGGGAATTTTATTTCAAAATATAATCGCTGTTTTAAAAACTTCCCCAAACGAAGTTGCTTTACTGGAAAATGTTTATAAAAATTATGAATGGAATAAAAAATACAGCAAAAAACGTGTCAGCATACGATGAACCATTTACGGTAACGTCATGTTCAGGAGACTTGTAGTTCTTGAAATATTAAATTCTTGTGATAAGTGAATGTTATTAAACACACAAACGTTATGTTTCAAGGGCCGGCCAAATTTTCTTGGCTTAAATTTGCCCCAAATTTTCATTTTTCACCCCGAATCCTCTATTGCATTTTATACAATATACTTAATGCATGTAACACGAGCGTGACGAAATTTCTTCTACATGACTGAGTGTTAGGTATGAGATTCGAACCCACACCCCTATTTGCACACTGACCACCATTACATTATGGTTTGAACCATCGTGGTTGATTGACAGCTGCCCTGGTTTCCTTCGCTTTCCCTTCAACACTGGACAAGTTACAATAACCTTCACACGTCCGCTCGTGCGTGCTGCGTTCCGTTACGCTTCGTTTAGAACCCGCAGACGAGTCCTCTCCTCACTTTCCGATTCCTGACACGTGTCAGTGAAAACAAATCCAACGGAAGTCGACCCACCGCTCGATTATAACTGACACGGATCGTCGTTATGAGATTAAACAAAGCGCTGATACAACAGCAATCCGTGTTGGGGTGTGTGCGGAAATGAAATTTATCAATCTGGTGGTTTTATTAAACTTAAAATTTGTACTGAACTAGATTGACACGAAATCCGCGTTTAAGTAAAAGTTAAATTGCTTCCGTTAGGTGTCGTGAGTGAGTTACTTTTCGCACAATATCGGGGAGCGCGTGGTTTGTTGTGAAACAAATTTTATCAAAAGATCGACCTCGCATATCATGTTTATCTCACAGCGGGGGTGGCCACCAAAACTTGTCGAACCGTCTTTACATCACAATCCGTAGCTTTGTGACATCACGAACTCCATTGTGACGTGGGCGGGTACGACACAATAATGATTGAAACCCAAAAAAGTGGGCGGGAAATTAGGATCTGGTTTCTACATCCAACGTGTAAGTAAGTCGCACGAATTCCAACCCAGAATTCGTACAAAAGTAACTGGGAAACATAAGGACAAACCAACCACGAGACTATAGGAATAAATGATTCCCACAAACCGTTATATAAACCGTACAACTTATCTATAATGGTTATAACTGTAATATCGTTTTTGCGTCTTATTCAGTTTGTGATGAAGAATTTTTAAGAAACGAAACCAAAGTAGAAATGTCATTATTGTGAACAGTACATAAGCAATTGTGTAACCAATCATTCAAAATATCAAGAACCCTAATTTTTATGGGAATTTTATGAAATGTCAGTATATTTTTGTTCCATTAGTTGCAGTTATGTGTCACGGAGTAGCGGGCAGCGATAAATCACGGAGTACCTTAAGTTTTCAATCTAATCTCAAAGGCGACTTCGATATTGCCGCGCCCCGCAGGCCCAGTACCTTGCGCCAGTGATGCCTTGATCTAAAATTATCCTCCGGTCGCTTATAGGTCGCATTGAATGTTAATATTTCATGGAAACACTGCTTTTCCTGCGGCCTGCTGTAATGGCAGCAGCATCATTACGGTGGGATCCGGTGGCCTCTGATATGAAACCAGATACGACAACGCTCGCTGACAGTTCTCTTGCGTTTACCTGTTACGTCATAATACCATCTCACTCAATAGAAGAGCTCGACGATTAATCGCTTTTTACCCCGAACGTCATTTGCAGAATACACGAGAACCGCTGCCGTAGCGGCGCCCTTAAATTGCTTTATTCGTAGAATAAGTCTACAAGACTACTGGGTCAAACTCACAGAAAAATTAAAAAACCTGCCAAAAAATTGATGGAGACAATCCTTTGCTGAGGTCGGTTATCGTTGAGCGACGCTTCGTCACCGGTTTATGTCGATTGGCCGCCTCACCACAATAGTGGTCTGTCTGCCGTTAATTGACAAGTTGTGTAAGTCTCTTGCTTGCCCCTCCTATTCACGGTATCTGGCATCAGAGAACCCGCTTCGGTCAGTGCGCGAAAAGCGAAGTAAATTCGTTACTTCCATTTCAAAGAATTTGTTCTGTGACGGTATATGCAGTCATGTGTTACGTCATAGTGAACGCTACACATCGCAACGTTTAGCTGTCAATCAAAACCATACGTTTGTAAATTTGTTCTGTGCGACCTACAGTGTTATATATGAGGAGATATTATAACGTCGAGTGTGACTAACCATCGATAATTTGACTTCGCGTTAGGGCAGGTGTCTTGCTTAGCTTCGGGCTAGCAAGTAATTTGATACTAACATACTGACCAACACTGTATGGGCTTGAAGTGAACGAATATTATTACTGCATACCGATGACTGTAGAAGGCGAAAACCTTTATTTTAACTTTGTATTTAACACATATAGTGGCGTGGGGGTAGACGGGACATCTTTAGCACATGATATCTAAATATCCTGACCGTGTTTTAAACAATAGACAACGGTCTATGGGGGTCGTGAGGATACGGTTTTATAATTCTTTGAACGTTTTTTGTTTTTGCTACCAAATGGGACGAGAAAATAGAAAGAAAGTTACCCCATCTTACCCCACCCTATTATATAATATACACAAGTGAGAGTACTGCATATAACATATATTCATATACGTTACTCGATGTTGACGTTCATAATGTCATTACTGATATTTGAAATAAATGTGTCGTCTCAAATCAAGTTAAACAAGAAGCGTAACGGAATTTATTTATCTCCTCGAAAACAATAGCGAAGATCAAATTAATCAATACAACAAATTGAAAAGAATCAACAGCAAAACGACCGTCATTAAAATACTATAAAAGTAAAAACAAACGACAAAAGAAAAACAGCGTGTTAAGTTAAAAATGCATTATTTAAATAGGCGTTTTTTATACATTGGTAGATTTTGCAAATCGAAAATTCTGCTTCAAATTTAACCCAGAAGCAGATTCGATTTTTACCCCCGTCTTTCTCAGCCATATCTCATTCATCGCTAATTAAGTGAAACCAAACACCTCGTGTCTAAATTTGTCAGTCATCCCGAGCTCGGATCGACCACGAAGCGACTTGTGGCTAAGGAGATGTCTCTTGATTAATTTACACCCATATTGTCGGTATTTAATAACACGTATCGTGTCAATCTATTCTATTAAGGGTCTATTAAGAAATATAATTTAAAATTCGCCTTCAGACAATACGCATCAAGCCTTACCATGTGGTGATGCGGGTCGTTACGTTTTGACGCAAAGTTATATCATCGCATGCCTACCCTTGATGGACTTATTGTTTACACCACTAACAAAGTAAAAGGTGAACTGGCTTGCCGTCTCTGCCCACAACTCACACCACGCGTGGCTGTGTTATTCCAACAGTAACCCAACCTTCATAAAGAACCAACATCCGACACTCTCACTACGAGTCGTGTATAGAGCTGGCGTAATGCGAAAATCTTATCCAAATAATCGTAGGTTGTTGTTTTACTTCCTCGTTCAGCCACAACAAACCAGTATATCGTGAAATATCTTCAGTTTTGCTTCCTATGCGCATCTTCTGTTGTTACCCCTGTAATAAAACTGCAATGTGCAACATATATAGATTTATTTATTGAATGCGGCACCGAAGATAAAATTTATCAAAATAACGAAGAGAAATAAATTAGCAACCATACGACAGAAGTAAAGTATGGATAAAATAAATTTTGAAATCGATAAACAAGCGTGGCCGCTATATCCAACATACAATAAACTTACAGTAGGGTGGAGGAAGATGGGACACCTTTAAACTGTATTTTCTCGTCCTATTTATTAGTAAACAAAGAACATTCAAAGAATTATAAAAGTATATCCCCACGACTCCTTTAGACTGTTGTAAGTTGTTTTAAACATGATTAGGATATTTGGATATTATGTACTTAAGGTGTCCCATCTTCCCCCACTCCACTATATATATAGTGAGATGCGTTATAAAAGTACAAATTTGCCATTTACAAATAAATGTACCGAATAAATGTATTTATTTGTAACTCGTATGCCAGTGTCATAAGGAAATGCCAAAGTTATTCTAATGTTAAATTAATATTCAAATTGCTCAAACTTAAACACATTTGTTTACAAAAGTTGCATCGGTTTTAAATTTGCTGATCTTTAATCGATCAGTTAGTTTGAAAGTTCAGAATTTTTCGATGAAAGAATTTAAAGATTGCTGACTTTTTGACCGAGGGCACAGCATAAGATCGGAGGCTAAAGGAACAAATTGATGCGGGAATAATTTGTTACACTTGCGAGGATCAGTTCGGGGTTGCTAATTTATCGTGCAATAATAAACAACTTTCCTGAACGTTGAACAATTGCGACGGCAATCTTGCTTCTGTTGTCTCATTGACAACGACAATTGATTCCCGAATCGACGCGCTCTGCGTCATAATACGGTCGATTGTTTAGTAATTTGCAAAATGCCTCGAACACACGCCCGTAAATCAGGTCCACGCGGGCCGTGAGACACGACAGTCCCTCAAACCACAGCGCGATAAGTTATAATTTAAGCGTCGATTCGTAATTTGCCAATTTTCGATTTAACGCTGATGGCTTTAACGCTGCTTTTACCCCGGATATACGCAAGCATTCTTACCACGTAGCTCGATCTACGTAGTGCGAACATTCTTTGCTATTTATGGACAGTTGTAAAGCTGCGAAAACAACAAAAAAACATTCCGATCAAACCAAGTTGGATGCATTCAGTGACAAAACAAACCCGCATTGTGTTGATCACGTGGTCAAAACATCACGTGGTATAACAATATGTTTACCCCACCTAGTGATAAAACTTCAAGTTTTCTAGCAAAAGCCCCCACCCCCCATTTCTCTAAACCAGGTGTTCGCGCATTAAACCACTTGGCAGCAAACTACAATTCGTGCTCGACATCCAAAATTCGTATTTGCGACGCGGTCTCGCATATAGGGCGATGCGTGAGACTTTAAAAGCGATGCTTGGTTTTGTAATTGGCTCGGTTGCCGCCGCCACGGTATACCCTGTCATCATACAAGCATCATGGCAGCGCTACCTCGATGTGAATTACTTCAAGTGCTGGGAGAATTGCTGAGGCTACAAGTTCACCACGTCACAATGGTGGTTGTTAACTAACACAAATTCTTGTTACGTAGACCTGTTTATTCAAGCGTAACTGCAGCATTGCTCTCTTTACTTTAATAGTAACATAAAAAATTTAAAAGTCATCTTTTTTAAAATCTTTATTTTGACTTAATTTAATTTGATTCTTTCCTAGAATAGACCTGCATCTCATCATAGCCGTTTGCGTTTGAAAGCTTTTTGAAATACGAACATTCCAAACCACAAACACAGCTGCTGATCACATTTTTACTCCCGAAATTGTTTGATAGAAACCATAACCTTATAAACGCTAAACTTACGATTTTGCTTTAGTTTTCATTAATCTTTTGAACATGTATTTTTTGGTGGAAATTATACAGATCTGTTGTGTATTCGATGAGTAACCAAGTTGAAATTAACAAACTTCGAAAACGGTTTTCCCGAATTTGCGTAAGCGGGATTTTCACTTGGTTCTTCCCACGATATTCGCGGCAGCTGAAACGTCAGGCTTAACCCGTGGGCGTATATAATATAAGCAGAATAAATATTTTATGTGCTGGCTTACAATTTGCCAGTCGATCCTAGTCCTTTATAAGTTTGATTCGTTTTTTGAGATTCTGTCCTAAATTCGGGGAGATTTGCTTTTGCGTCAAAATCGTTCTTAGTATAAGATCTCTATTGTTAAGATAGATGAGAAATCGTGGCCTGCACGTCCAGCGCGATTTAACCGCGATAAACAATAAGATGAAAGCGAGAGACAGCGACACCGTGAACTTTTCGTCCCCGCTTACCAATAACTGATAAAAGCAAAGATGCGACGATAAGAACACGGCAGTGACCACTGCGCTAATGTTAAAACCTAATCTAACTTAAAGATGTTTCAGACCTTAAATTGGAAGCTCCATTTGGAGGGAAAGATTAAATCGGAGTATAAACAGAAGTTGCGTAGTAAATGGAATATTTAAACCATCAATTTAAGAATATTTTACAATTGTCCAAAATCTTGTGTCGCTAAAATGGCGGAATATCGCAGAGTCTTTAGTTATGGATGACCTTTGTCACTTCGCTCACAAACCACTATCCGTGCCCGGCTCAGAGGACGATCAAATAATGTGCAGTTTGAAGCTTTTTCCCAAACTAAGGCGGACATGATCAAAGACGAGAGGTTATCGTAGCGAGAGCAATGTCGTACGCTGGTAAACAATAAACACTCGAACCACAATTCTCTTTGTACCCAACGGCGAAAACTCTTAGCGAGAAGCGTCGACCTGGTTATCTTGCATTTGATCAGCAATGTGTCGCAGGCTTGGCTGAAACGCAGCGACAATTAGGTCTCCTTCCACAGCCCTGTAATTGCCCCGATACAGACAGGCGGTGCACGGCGTGTGTGTGTAGAAAGCCATTTCCACTGAAAGTTTTGTATGTTACTCGCGTGCGGAAAATTGATCTTTTATCGTTGTCGCCGAGCAACTTCGAGCGCGTTTAACGTTGTTCACGATCCTAACTATTAATAATGTAAGATATACGTTGTCGAATACGTAAGACACGAAACAAGCGAAAACAAAATGGATTCTTTGTTTTTAATTGGCTAACCAATTATGACATCATAGTTGATTCGGTTTGAGTTATTTAGGTTCAACAGCCACGATGTTTAACTAAAACTTTTTCTTACACCTTTTATCCATATCGTGTGTAACTGTCGTTTGCCAATTCTCTTTCTCTTTGTTGTTAATTTATTTGATTTTCGTTTTAAAGAATTATGATATCTAATCGCGAAAATATTGAATGTAATGGAAAACGATGAACTACCGCGAAATTGAAAGTTTCTTTAATTGTCGGTCCTCTATTTCGTCATATTTCTGACAAACGACGCCGATAAATTTAATTGTTTTATCGCATTGTACACGCTCTATTATGGGGTAACGGTCCCACGTCTGATGTATAGAACGGTAGTGACCGCTGTACCCGCGATAAACAAACTTCAATGATTTGAAACATCGAAGCGAAGGTTAAGCATTCAAAATATTTAAACGAGTTTCGAAAACCTTCCCTCTACATATGGTAAGTTGGGGAAGATGGGACACCTTTTAACTCTATTTTCTCGTCCCACTTGGTAGTAAACAAAGAATATTCAAATAATTATAAAACTGTATCCCAACGACTCCCATAGACCGTTGTTAATTGTTTAAAAGACGACCAGGATATTTTGACATTGTGTGCTTAAGGTGTCCCATCTCCCCCCGCTACTATGAACGCAACGTCATGCAATTATCCCCAAATACAAAATAACAGAACTTTATAATTTAGAATCTTAGATCATCCAAGCTTACACTTTAGCAACCTAATTTAGATTTGAAATTGAATTACCAAATATGGTCAAAACCCCAAGTACACTGGCATAACAAATTACGTTATCTTAAACGACACAATGTTTTTTTTTACATTTTACTGTTTTTAGACTTCTATGTTGTATATGACGTCATTATGTTAACTGTCACGTCACCGGAAGAGGTTCCGCAAGCTTTTGATTGGTTAAAATGTTTTAACGCTATTCCCGACCGCAATGTTTGGTAAACAGTTGTTTAAATTTTCTCCCAACCGTGAGAGTAGCTAACGTAAGTGTCTTGCATCATTGTAACCAGGATGCATTTGGTTGTACCTCGCATACCAGGTAGGATTACCCTGAAATGTTTAAGTTGGTATCCATTATTTACCGGAATAACACTTAATTGCTAGGTTAACGCAAAGTGTGTTGGCGCTATGCTCCATACACCTGGCTTAAGTTTGCCGCGCGATAATTTGTCACTTTTCGGTATAATTTTGTCCCTAATACAGTGGTAGCATGTGCGTAGGTATAATCACAAATAACAATCCATTACAATGTATACGTCGTCCTATATATTATGTCACAGCTGGTCGAACCACGCCACTTTAGCTCGAGTATGTTACGCCCGTGTTTGGTAACACGCGCCAATTTAAATTATTTCCCCCGAAGTTAACAACGTGTGATAACTGTTCCCGCATGTTGCCTTCTTACATTGGGTTGCAACACTTGTCGTTGATAAGTTCACTAAAGAGGCAGCAAGTCAGTGATGTGACTTTGTATTATACTAAACGTGTTTTTTTGGGGGGGTCAGGCATACACATCTTTTAGGACTGTAAATTAAGATTCGATCATGTTTTGCAGTTTCTTTTGTAAAATACTTTTCCAAGTTTTATTGTAATGTTTTAAAGTAAGAGTTAAATTTTTATAGAAATGTTGTGTCTAACATGGCAGCGTAGACGCCACTTTATTGGGATGAATGTTTTGTTTTGGTTGAATCCGGATGAATTCAACCGATGGGCTACCGTTCCAAGGCGGATTGTGATTTGTGAAAGCACCGAACGCCTGTGAAACGTAAACATTACTTCGTCGCTGTGAGGCGTGACGGGAACTTAATATTGAAGCTGGTATGAAGTTTAATATTGAAGCTGGTATGAAGATACCATGATATGTAGATATTATATTTGTTGTATAGTATCGTGGGGTAAGATGGATACAGTTAGCACATCATGTTCTATATTTTTTTCATATTTGTGTTTTGAACAATTAACAAAGGGGGGGACATTCCCTGATGAAGTCTCGCCGTATGGCAGACGAAACGTTGGAAATACACCACGTTTTTATACCAGATGAGCCACTGATATATAACTAAATAAAGATCTGAAAATATTCTTTGTTTACTACTAAATGGGACGACAAAAGAGAGTAAAAACACGGATCATCTTAGACTAAATTCACGGACACTTTTAAATGGATGTTCGCGCGTTTATTACGATTACGAAAATGTGGTTATGACGTAATAGTGAATAGAAAACTCGACATGCGCGGGATATTTTCAGCTTCCGCGCATCGAAGTACGGAATACACAGTGAAAGTATCTAGAATAAATCTCCCACGAGGCACAGTTCAAAACATAACACATGATATATAAGCAGTACGTTGAAATATAACTTACAATTGCTGAATACTTTGTGTCGCATATATACACTGATGTAATAGGTTTGGTTTAAATAAGCTGACCATGTATAGCAGCATACGTTGTACACCATACAGCGAATTCGCTATCACGGCGGTAAGCGCAAACCTTTTGCCGACATATTTTCTAATTACTGCAAATTTGAAATGAACACAATTAAAAAAACATAAAAAGTCGCTCCCTAACTTTGAGCAAGGGAAATCAATCATAAATTCCCTTCTATCGTATCAAGGTGCCACCTAGGCTGGTATGAGACCCGGCGACATGCATATAATTGCTTGTGAGACGAAACGTTTTCTCGGTTTCGTAGAATTCAGCGGGTTAAGACGTCGATAATGTTTGCTTGACGAGATAAAAGGCGCCGTGTATAGAACACATGCTGGCTTATTAAAGTCCAAATTATTTTAGAATCAGATTTAATTGTTTGGCGTCGCATCCGTTCTGCTAAGCTACCAGTACAAGCGTATGGTCTACCACTACACAGACTACGATAACAGAACAACTCGGTCAATTAAGGAAATTGGTTTTGGCGAATTATTGCAGTTGCCACCCCTTTGTATGTTGAGGGTTTGAACATAGTTGACCCGTAGCTTACGTACGCAATGTATGAAGTCAGTACTTAGTGTAATCGTAAGCAGAAAATGCTCGATGTTGGTGCGGGATGGTGTAAGTTTGCCCGTAATAACTTGCACTCTGTTGGATGTGCGCAGCGTAACCTTGCGCGGCGTAATCTTGCGCACCGTTAGCTACGCAGGTCATTGGATTGAGAAACTCGCTGTTTGGATGAAGATAATAAGGCTGTTGCTGCTGGGAATGATTATGCTGATCGGCGGGGTAATGGTCGGGAGATGTGCTCGCGTTTTGCGGCATCAGGGACGGAGCCGAGGCCACCATGGTAGCATTGTCTTGATGGCCGCTATGATCTTGTTCAGGATACCATCGCTCCACATTATGCGGCTCTGAGGTGGGGGAGGGAGTGTTCTCATATGCGCTTGATGTCTGGATATCGTTGATGTCGTGCTGCTGATATGAGACGTTGCCTTCATTGGTTTGTGGGGAAGATACTAAACTATGTGTATTGTAGTGGGAGCTGTTATAAGGGTAGTTGTAACTGTGTCTCATGTTTGTGGGGTCTTCATCGGTATGTAATGGTTGAAAGGTGGGGTCTGCATTGGGTAGTGCGGATACAACACTTGAACCTGATGAGTCAGGTCTTGTAAGCTGCAGCATGGATACTTCGGTGTTGTCGTGTTGACCAGTGTTCGGTGTAAGACAACTATTATAACCTTCCATGTTTCCATTGCTTTCGATCACTGAAGATGAAAACGCTTGCGCTGTATCTAGTGGTTCAACTTTGGCAACCCCTGTTGAAGCGAAACCTTCATTTACTCCAACGTCACCAGCTTCGTATTTATACTGCCCATCGTCATCGGAATCGGATTTCTGGTTTGGGTTTTTCGAATCACTTTTCGCCGAGGGTGAGCCGTCGTCGGATTTCATGGAATCCGAGTTCGCGTCCAACTAAAATTTTAATGGAAGTTCAACAAATCCGCTGCATAAACAATAAATATCCAATGCAAGCCAAACAATTATTTTTATCCCCGCACTGCGTAAACACGCAGCCAGTAATTTCCCTAATATAAAAAAATTTCCCCTCCGGCCGGGTAAGATTGCTTTCCCGTTAAGAGCCGTTAAAAGTCCCGATAATCAATTATTTATTTCACTTCGACCATCATCAACGACATTATAAAGCTAAAGAGAACATGAACCAACCTTCTCCCTTTTTCCTTTAGGTCCGCCATCTTGTTTCCGCTTAAACCTCTTTCTTCGGCGAAGATAGCTGCCATTTTCAAACATATTATAAGCGTCCGGATCCATGGTCCAATAACTTCCCTTCCCCGGCTTTTTGTCGTCCCTGGAAATACCGTTCGCGTCACAAAAGGTCCGATACATTAAATATGATGGGTCCCAGGTTTGGGTCTCACCTCGGGATTTTGACAAAGCACTCGTTGAGTGACAAGTTGTGACGAATAGAGTTCTGCCAACCCTGCTTGTTCTCCCTGTAGAAAGGAAACCTTTCCATGATCCATTGGTAGATTCCGTTCAATGTCACCTGCGATGTACAACAACTATAAAAATGGCGGAATCGTGTAAACGCGTTAATGCGTATATAGCCTTTTTAATGAATGAATAAAACTTATTTATCCTCGCATGATGGTCAACGACAGTCGTTAAAACATGGGTGTTCTGTTCCATACACCTCGCGTCCGCTTACAAGTTTAGTTCTGTCTTTACGAGGCACTAAGCAAACGCTGGCCCATATCCCAACTTAATAGGCTAAAATAAATCGTTTTATTAAAAAGTTTGCGCCAGTCGAGCCTTACTGCAGTTTGTTGGTGTATATTTTAATCTCTATTATCATCCCATTTGATATAGTAAAATGGGGTAAGTTGGGACACATTTTAACTCTATTTTCTCGTTCAATGTGGTAGTAAACAAGGAACTTTCAAAGAATTATAAAACTATATGCTCAAGACTCCCATATACCATTATTATTTGTTTAATTAAAACACGATCCGAATATTCGGATATTATGTGCCAAAGGTGTCCCATCTTCCCCCATCCTACTATATAGTAAACAGAATATATTTTGTCAATTATAAAACCGTATTCTTACGACTCTAAGAGTGCAGTGTTAATGTGGGTGTTATGTGCTAACGTAAACCACCTTACCCTACAGTACTACTCATAATTTGTTTAACAGTCAATAAATTAAAGTAGCTGTAAAAATTGTCGCGTGATATCAATTGAATTGGAATTTATAACAATAGTTTTTATATCAAAGAGCCAACCCACCCTCGCCAGCTATCGAACGTGAAGCGTCAAAGTTTTATTTCATTGTAACTTTTTATCCCGTGATAAAGGAATGAACAAAGCCCCCGAAAGGCAACGGTTACAATAATATTTTGTTTGCTTTTCAACCAAGTTTTTAACGGTTAAAAAATAACATTCGTGAAAAGAGATGTCACCATGGACAATGCGATGTTAGACGCCTTAGTTAAACCGGGGACCTCACCTTTTTGTCCGGGGCGTTCTGGATCGCCATTGCAATGAGCGCTATATATGAATACGGTGGTTTGACCATGTCCTTGCTGTTCTGGTGGTGATGGTGGTGATGATGCAGGTGCTGGTTATGGTAGCCGCTTGTAAACGCTGCACTGCCACCATACTGGTCATTGCATGGTGTTGGTAGGTGGGCGCCTGTGATGAAACAATGGATGTTACATTCCAGGATTAATCGATTCATACGTCACAGTGATTCCATTACGTCGTAAAGTGACGTCACATATGGGAAACTGTTAGGTCATAAAATATAGGAGTATGTTCAGATTCATCCCATCTAACTTAGCGATGCGAGCGCGATAAGAATAAACATTTAAGTGAGGCAGAGGTGCAATCAACATAGCATTCGCCCGACACCAAATCGCCCTGAGCACTTTTGTCGTTTATTTGATTCGAACACTCGAAATTATGACGTCACAATGCATGGAAACGATTTTCTTACAGAGCGCGAATTCGGATTGTGATATGATGGCGTCACTTTTCATTACGTCATAATAAAGTGGTCAATATATTTGTGACGTCATATATGTTGTAGTTCACTAAAACACTACATGCGCGCTGTCAGTTTACAGCGGTTTGTGATTTGTAAAAAAACGTGTCCAACTTCTTAGTGTGCTTGTCAAAGTCAACAATCCGGTGCAAATGGTTTACACAGAAGCGCTCAGCTCTGTTGTACGTAATAATTATAACGTGTGGCTGACACGAGTGCTTTGTATAGGACGAGTTGTTTTGTAAGTTGGAGGATTACAAAGCGTGAAAGGTAGGCAACATTATGTTGCCGTTCACTTGGTTTGTTTTACTGTTTGTGGGGAAAGATCGATACACCGTTAATACACAATAACCTATATTTCCTAAGCGTGTTTTAATTAACAACTAAAAAGTCTTTTTTAGATTTATGGGAATACGTTTATATAACCATGTAAATATGCTTCGTTTACTACCAAATGGTGAAGATAAAAGAAAATGATACCATGGAACGTTCCATCCTAACCTAATATAGGGAAATTGAGAAGTCACGCTTTTATTTGACGCTTAATACCCTGAAGTAGTTTTTACCCATAGTTTTAACGACTATCAGTTTGTTGCTAATGCCATTCTCTTTATTTGTTTGATTAATTTGACCCTCGCTTGAGTTTAAATCATGTCATGAGTTTGTTACTATGGCTACCTTATATCTACTCTAACGTTGTGGCTGTAAGTGCATATTCAAGGTGAAACAAAATCTTATTCACACGCATTCATACGTAACAACGAGTATTGTTACGTCACATTGAATTTCATTGACTGTCGAGTTGTAAGCGTCGCCTGTTTCATTGAAATGTGTGACGTCATACATAGTAATTGTTAATTTCATCGAAAGCGTTTTCGCGTGTGTTGCATAAAATACAAAATGGCGTCGCCGGATATTTTTGCAAACCGGCGCTCGTCGAAACAGATGGCCTTCGTATTAAAATTGCGAAATTCTTTCGTTTATTGCGGGGGAGTGCTTGTAAATGCTCCATACGCAGAGCTTATATAGTAGGCATATAAATATCCGGTATTACTTTATGCCATTAACTTGGAAGGTTTAGAAATATCTCTCGAACAATATAAGGTCAAACAGTGATTCATATTATATGAATAACACAATGCACTCAAATCGTGGAAGTTTTCAGCGAAATTTAATCTAATCGTTGCCAGCCAAAAGCATGCGATGTTACTGCCATGGTGAATCATAGGGCGTGATTCGAATCCATATCAAGCCCTTCGTGCAGCGAATAATCCAGAGGTTTCCGGATCTCGCGGTAGATATGTATTCAGCTATTGTTGCAGAGTCGACAGCTTCAAATAATTCAAGCAACAATTTATAATCCAGTGAAACAACGCCTGCATTGGGACTTAAAAAGTGATTTAGGTCGGCCAGACTTTCTTGCGTTGTCTAAATTGTCAGCCATACAGAAAAAACATTTACCCACAAAGTTAGATGGGAAATCTTTTTATTCCATTTTCGACCAATTTAGTAGTAAACACGGAACACTCAAAGAATTATAAAACCGTATTTTCACGACTTCCCTAAACCGTTGATAATTGTTTAAAACACAATCAAGATATTTAGATATTACGTGCTATAAAAGGTGTCCCGTCTTCGTCCACATAAATACATGATAACTCGCGTGCAAGAGGTGTATGAAACAAAATACCCGTGTTATAACGACTGACGTCTTCCAGCTACAAGCAAGTTACATTTATTCATTATTCCCGTCATTATAAAGTATCTGTTGTTGACCATACATACTCGCTTGTCCAAGGTGTCAACGGTAATGAGAGGGTGTGACTAATCGGGCGATTAACTTGTTTACAAACAACTATAAGTTGTCACTTAGTTGGCACTTGAACCGCTTCGCTCAAACACTAAACTTTAAACTTAAATCGAAAAACGGCGTAAATATAAATAACTTCATCTAAAAAGAAGATTATGTAGAAAACATTATTTAAGCTATATCAACAAACTAATAACGTTTAAAGGGTTCGCTTACGTAAAATACAACAGTTTTATTATGCGTACTTGTGTATATATTTTTTATTCGTATCGTGTTTTTACCACTGCCGTTTTGTTGTTATTTGTCTCTAAGGAACCTAAAGGAAAATGTGGGATTTATGTGCTAATGGTTTCCATTTTTCCCCACAGTGCTATAATTTAACTTAACCACACTTATAAAGCAGTGCATTAAACTTTTGGTTAAGGGTTGATATATACATAACTAAGATTGCGCAACAGCTTGCAAGTTTGTAGTATTCTCAACGAATGTCTTGTCGTTTCACCCCCGCGGATAAACGGACGCTTAATTTGCGTCAGCGAGCCTCGGTAGGCGTCGGATCTTACACAGTTCCGTTTGCGTATGCGTCGTAACGTAAACAAGCCGAGCGAACATATCATAACACGGCCAGTTCATCCGGCCTGCTATTTTCGTAGCGATCCCATACGTATGCACAACGTGGGCTTTTACGGGGGTGGCGACATCGAACCCTTGTCCGATGCAGCCTCAGATTGAACCGGTGGTTTCGGGTCAGCAAACATATTTATGTGAATGGATTTAAAGCTTAAGCATTTTGAATTAAAGTAATTTTACTTTCTCTATTTTGAGTTTCTCTATTCTGAACATAATTTTCAGGCTTGCATTTTTTTGGAACGGGTTTTCAAAATAGTTAACTGAGTTAAACAATCAAACGTGGAAGAACTTATTTCTAAGACAGCATTACCCAGCACCGTCTGAATACAAAATACTGATTTGTGCATAAGCTTTACGGCACATTTTACATGGAGATAATTTAAATAAAATCAATCTAATACCTTGTTTCGTTCACACGCATTGTTCTTGCTTTTCGCTACCACAATCAAAAAGATAAATATCGTTTACGTTTAAATGTTCATTTGAATTTAGAAACCGTTACATTAATATTGGTTGCTTACTGGAATCACTTGTTTAAAAAAAACTATTTTGTTGTTCACGAAAATTAATATAATAGGGTGGGGGAAGACGGGACACCTTTAGCAAATAATATTTAAAAATCCCGATCGTGTTTTAAAGAATTAACAACGGTCTCTGGGAGTCGTGAGGATACGGTTTTATAATTCATTAAAGTACTTTACTACCAAATAAGAAGTAAAAATATAATAAAAGGTGTCCCATCTTACCCCGCCCTACTATACATAAAGTTTCGTCTTTATGAACCGAAGCAGGCAAGGGTAGCTAACTTACGACACGCCCGATGATTAAACGCTATTTAGGAGGCGCAGGTGCCTCCATAACCGCGCTTTTGGTGCGAGATTTAACGGCCTTCTATTTTTAACGCAGGGACAGATATTTTATTCATTAACGGCATACGCGCTCCTATTAACAATTTCGCTAGAAATTTTTGAGAAATTAATTTAATATTTTTTTTAAATTAATTTAATATTTTGTTTCACAAATGTTTTGAAATATTAAAATATTCCGAAAATACAGCTTAGCAAATTAAAAAGTTAAAATAAATCCTTATTTTTGCGAATATGGAGTTTTAAGAAAAATCTATGTTTATTCCCAAAACCTGTTTCGCTTAAAATTAAATGGTATTTGCCGTGTTTTGTTATTTTAATTTGTAAGCAATTTGCAACCGGCCTATTTCTAAGGTAATTATAAGTTTACGTTCATTTATGTAAAGTTAGTTTAGTTTGCAATAAATAACCAAATATCATTTTACAAAATTAAAACTACAACCATCGTTTAATCAATGACGTTTAAACAAATTGATGTAATTTGTTCATGCGAACCCTGTATTGTTAAAACAATTCGGTTAAAATAATATTTTCTTACCTGGTACATTCAAATTGGTATAGCTCGACGTTGGGTAGTGGTAATAGCTCGGCTCTGCTGGGTTCGGGTGCGCGCCATACATGCTGGCGGGGTTCGGAGGCCCGACTGCCGGCAGAATATTGTTTCCCGCCCCGTGGTGGGTGGACGACGGGTACCGGATTTGCATTGTCATTATAGAGAATCAAACCAAGGATTCGGTGTCCTGTGTTCAACGTAACTTAACTTACACTAACACTGCCCGAGATATATAAAAGTTAGAATCTGAACGCCAACGCTGCAAGCAAACAAACGTCGCTCCGAAACGACTTCCCTCACAACACTCGCACTGCCTTCGTGTCAATAATCGAATGTTTTCTGCCGGTACCTGCCCACGACCGAGTCGAGCCTGAGCGAAGGTAAAAAGTTCATCTCCCCCTTAAACAATGGAAAGCAGGAGCGTCATAATCCCAATCAACTTTCGCGAGGAACAATGGCGCGCTAATGATGCAGTAATTAGATCGTGTTTTGACAAGCTCTAAGTAGAGAACTTGGCACGCGCCGCCTTACGAAACACCTGCTGACACCGCTCACTATGGAGCCTTACCCAATAGCCCTGTTTATATAAACCACAACTTTTAAATAATCTCTCAATCTTGGAACTTTTTAACTCCAACGTTCATTAAAAATGGCGGTTAACGTTCACCGTTGATATTCAGCGGTTATAACTGAAGCTGCCTCTCCTGTCCGAACCTTGTCACGACCCGATCAGTTTACAGCGTGACTCCTCGGGTTGCTGTTTATAAATAAGAGATGTAACCGAAGAGTTTTTTTGCGGTAAAACTCGACTTTTTGAAACGAGCGAGACCGGTTGGCTCAGCAGCGACACCATGCGGAAATTTACACGCGCAGCATTTTCCGTGACTCGCTATACAATGAGTTATGCAACTAAGGCGGCAACTTAGGCGTCGATGATTCATATTTTCCTGGAGCATTTAGCTTAAGGTTTCCCCACCCACCATAGCTTCGTTTTATTAAATATATTGGACATTTTTACTTAGTTTTTTTTTACCTTCATAGCGTATTTTTAACGAGTGTAGTTTTGTTGCTGATTCTCTTGGTTTGCTATTTCAATTAATCTTATTTTTGTTTCTGTATTTAAATAGCTAAACAACAGTTTAAGTTATGTTATATTGCGTTTGGTATAGTAACTAACTTGGCCTTGAAAAAAGTAAAGGGAATTAGCAAAACGACGTTAACAAGTAGAATTGAAACAAATGAAAAGCGAGGTGGTTATTTAACCGAACATGCAGTAAACGTTTACGGAGCAATTAATCGTACAGATTTGTTGCTTACTGTTTTAAATATTTACTTTTAAATTAACTATAAAACGCTTTTTACTAAATCCTGGTAGCAATATATATATATTGGTAGAAATAAAAATATAAACCAACTCCTTTCGTCAGATTAACTGAACAAAACACCTTTCCGCAATTACTAACACCTTTTTTATTCTATTTTCTCGTCTCATTTGGTAGTAAACAAGAAATATTTAAAGAATTATTAAACCGTATCCTCACGACTTCCATAGACCGTTGTTAACTGTTTAAAATACGATTAGGTTGTTTGGGTATTATGTGCTAAAGGTGTCCCATCTTCCCCCGGCCTACTATATGAAGCGGGTGCCGCATAGATATTCTGATTGAACCGCGCTTAATGCGGTGTCCGGTGTCATGAAGGATTTATATCAACACTTCTAGAGGGAAAGGAAACCCCGCTTGACGC
Organism: Ciona robusta; assembly: GCF_009617815.1. Classification (NCBI taxonomy): domain Eukaryota; kingdom Metazoa; phylum Chordata; class Ascidiacea; order Phlebobranchia; family Cionidae; genus Ciona; species Ciona robusta. The sequence continues at coordinate 1,012,865 of NC_143246.1, forward strand.
AAAAGGAAAGAGTGTACGTGGGTGTTGAGGAAGCTATTCCAGTTTAACCATCTTGGTTTCGCTAACACTTTTCGGTGCACGGGTTCATAACGTCAAAGTAGACGTTTCAGGTAGAAGGTGTGGACTTCCCGGACGTGCCTCTTGCAAGCGATTGCTCAAATAACATATACGCGTGCTGCTGGCTATCTATTATTAATTGAATGAATGCGATTTATTTATTATCAAGTGCCGAGAAAACGACGGTCGTTATAACATGGGTGTTTTGTTTTATAACACCGCATTCCCACTTACGAGTTACCACGTATATAACTTTGCAGGGGAATATTTTCTGTATGCCGGACAATTTAGAAAACCATGCATCTTTTTATCCATTTCTTTGTCATTTCCCGCTGTGTGCAACGTACGCGCCCTGAGCGGTATTTACCCTACGTAGGCGGCCTGAAAGTCGCCGAAACGCCGGTCTTATATGCATATGAGCCATGACAAATTGGTGCAATGAAAATTTTGCAACGAAAGTAAATTGAAAAATATCTGCATTAGATTTATATCATACAGTAGGGTGGGGGAAGATGGGACACCTTTTAACTGTATTTTCTCGTCCCATTTACCAGTAAACAAAGAACATTCAAATATTTATAAAACTTCATTCCCACGACTCCCATAGACTGTTGTTAATTGTTTAAAACACGATCAGGATACTTGGATATTATGTGCTAAAGGTGTTCCGTCTTCCCCCACCCTACTATACATGGTAGCAAAGAGTTCACATATTAGTCTTGCTATCGTTACGCTACAATCCTACATGTTCACAGCATGCATGTATGTACCATATTTTAGGCATACCACCCCCAAAACTCGTGTTGTTGTTGCTGTGTATTAATACCATTCCGCCGGGGCGAGCAACACTTCTATATTTACGTTTCATGAAACAATTTATCGACACGGTGGCTTCATATCAAAATATCGAAACGCTGCATAGGCGTTGTCTTCCTTTGTCTATTATTGGCAAACAAAACATAATATTACACAAGTACCCAAAATAACCTAGTCTGTACAAATGTATTTCCTTGTTCATTATCGCATCCATGCGACACAGCCTCGACGAAACGCGAGAAATATTGCACTATTTTAGCTTTGACCTGAAATAATCGCTGTAAATAACCGCGTTAATAAATAAATTTTAAGTAGCAAATTAATTACCATATAACACCAGTATCTTCCCAGCTCGTATAAGCAATGCATTATATGCGTTGGCGTGTATGGCGGTTACATTGCAGCATCATTAAGCCTTTATTATATTGATTAGTAGCAATATATACGTGATTATGAAAAGTAATTTCAGATATTATATTGGTGTGTGGGGCAATAGTCATAGCGTTTGCCCATAAACAGAGGATTGTGGGTTCGATGCTCGACGCCGCTACCATTGTGTGCTGCGTATGTCTTTTGAAAAGACCGTTTTAATGCCAAATGCTTCAACCCAAGGCGGTCACTCTATTAATGCGTTGTCCGGATTTAAAAAAATGTAAAATACCTTATACCTGAACGGCTATATAGGCATGCTACATACTTGTCTACTCGCACGTTCAGGCACAATAGGTATGATGTCATATATGATACGCGGTTGGACACCCCATATTTTACTTGTGTTGCTTCGCCACGTGCTGATGGTAAATGAGTATGTTAAATGGATTGGTAAATATGGATTCGTAAAACTTTAAACAGTAGCAGGTACTTTGTCACAATATAGCAAACTGCAGGCGAAAACGCAGCCCCAAGCTGGTTTAGCAGCGGAGCTTTAATCTGACACTTTTAGTCTTTACCTGTAACCTATATACTGAAGTAAATATCAGTATTCTGCGCTTTAACTGTAGGATGTTTTTAATGATTGTTGTGTTGCTGATAACCTACTTCTCTTCGTAGTTTTAATTAACTTGAAACTCTGATACTGTATTCGAATTAAAGAGATAGCCAAGTTATGTTGTTTAGTAGGGTGAGGGAAGATGGGACACACTTTATTCTATTTTTCTCATCCCATTTGGTAGTAAACAAAGAACATTCAAAGAATGATAAAACCGTATCCTTACGATTTCCATAGACTGTTGTTAATTGTTTAAAATTTAGATAGAATATGCTAAAGGTGTCCCATCTTTCCTCGCCCTATACTATATTCATGGTTCGTGATTGGTATTGGCACGAGTCGGATCTGGCGTCATTGAATAGTGGTTAGCGTGCTTGCCTCCACATAGAAAACAGGTCCCGAGCCTTCATGCAGTCACAATTTCGTTGTGTTCCTAAGTTCCCCTATATAGAGGGTGTACGGCTCTTTATATCCACCTAGCGGTTGTAATATTACAATAATTTAAACACTCTAGAGCGCATTAGCGCGACTTGTTCCAAATAAAAGTAGCTACCGCAATTCAACTGCTCAATACTAAAAAAAAACAAAATTACACTTTTTACCGACGTATTGGTACACTGATTTGAGCGGTCGTCGTTTAACCAGAGTATTTAAGGTTCGCAGCTCGGTACTTACACCGTTGTGGACGTATGTATCCTTGAACAAGACACTGAATGATTGCATAACCCCAGGGTCACTAATGGATTGTCCACATTATCAGCCATACATAAAAGACAATCACCCACAAAGTCACATATATAAAACAGAACACCCGTGTTATAACGATTGTCGTTGCCCCGCTATGTAAAAGAACGAATACTGTTCTAAATATTTGCTTTTGTACAGATTCGATTTCGGCATCGTGTGAAGATTTTCGAAGGTCGAATAAACAGAGAAATGAGCTAGTTCCGCTAAAAGAAACAGGTAAGAAGTCCGACTAAAGTGGTGTTGGAATGGTAGTGGATTATTTATTCTTTTGTGATGATGCAACGACAATCGTTAAAACACTGGTGTTTTGTTTCATTTACGTCGTGTCCGCTTTTAAGTTGCAACGTATGTAATTTTGTGGGTGATTATTTTCTCTTGCATCGAATACGGTTTCCTACAGTTAATTACGAAGCCACGGCGCGGAATAATTGGCAAACACTCAGCCATGGCCTACTTCATATGTATTGAGTAGGCCATGACTCAGCGCCCAACAAGCACAGTGCTTTGCCACCATTTTTTGGTATAACCTAAACGATAAAAAACATAAATTAAAATCTGCAAACCTTTTGCGATAATATATTTTACATAATTTTTATAAAGTTAAATCAAAATGTAATGGGGTAAGATGGGACACCTTTTCATTCTATTTTCTTGTTCCATTAGGTAGTAAGTAAACCAAAAATTATAAAACCATATCCTCACGACTCCCATAGACCGTTGTTAATTATTTAAAACACGATCAGGATTTTTGGATATTATGTGCCAAAGGTGTCCCGTCTTCCCCCATCCTAATATATTACTTCTAATCAAACCTAAACGATTTTTGAACCGCGTTTAAGAAACCCAATTAAATAGTGTTTGGGAGGCACTTAACTGAACCAGACACACTGTATGTTAAAATGAAGTTTTATTGTTTTAAAAAAGTAATTCTGTATAGTAAGGGTAAAAATGGAGCGCAATAATTGCCATGCACAAGTGCAATATTAAACAACAATAATATCAGTTAGGGAATATAAAATAGTAATAGATTAAAACTTATAAAAGTTTCAGCTCACCAGCAAATTGCAACTTAGCCCAAAAATAAAAGTTCATGTCTTTGAAAATGACAAAATAAAACATTTTTAAAAAAGCGAAACGCTAAAATTGGAATCTATTAAATTGAAAAGTTAAAGTAGAAATATTTATAAAACATTTTTAAAAAAGCGAAACGCTAAAATTGAAATCTATTAAATTGAAAAGTTAAAGTAGAAATATTTGAGTGACAAATAAAATAATGCACACATTTTAAAGCAAAAATAAACAAAATGGTAATATGAGCCAAATTATAAAACTTGGTGGGAACAAATATTAATGTTAGCTTTGAAATAGCCAAGTGCCTTGTATATGAGCATGGGTTGGTCTAAATAAAGGCAGAGCACAATGCATAGAATATTCAATATAAAACTTTATGTCATATAAGAAATGTGGGGTAGCATTGCTGTAAAGTTGTGTTACAATAACATCACCAACTTACATACATTAAACATGTTTTATTGTATGGGACAGGGCACAGGGGACCTGGAATCTTGGTCAGAATTTGTCCACAACACTTGTTAATATAAACAAGTAAATTTTAACAAGTTTAGTAAATTGTTAATTTAAATTTTTTTTTTTAAATAAGGTTATACAAAACTAGCTAGTCAGCAATGAAGCATAGGGATGAATTGTTATTGATGAGATTTCAGTAATAATTTAAATTCGTAAATTCATAGCTTTATATTGTTTAAAGACTGTTTAATACAGGATGTACTTTACTTAATGTTTGCATGACGAAATAAACAACTAGAAAACTTGGTGAACGAGAGTATGATATCAAAAATTTTTGTACGGAAAATAATAATGTTAAAAAGTTGCTAAATTTATATTTTCTGATGACTACAGGTGATTGAAATAAATCTTGTGTGATTCTAAATATTATTCTTCATCTAATATTAGAATGGGTTCAGCAATCTCAAATATTTGTGGAACATCGAGTAATTGTGGATGGTTGTTTTCCACTATGTCTTCTATATAATGAAGTAATGGTTTGTTGTGTTCAAGAACGGTTGTTAGATCAGCAAGTAAAGGTTTGCGGTGAATGAGGATTGATTCAACCATTTTCATCAAAGGTCTGTTGTGTTTTAATGTTGTTGGAACCTCCAGCAGTTCAGGAAAAGGGAAAATAAGCTCTGTGTTAACTAAGTATAGCAGTGGTATGCTTTGTTCCAATGTATATTCAATCAACTCTAAGTCTGGGATGTTTTTAAGCAGAACAAAGTTGGAAGCGTTGCCGTCCATTTCGGGAATGTTGTGTTTTAGATCGGCAGGTGTTTCATTACATATAAGGGGAATGTTATGAAGTAGAACAGACTCTTGGTCATCTGATATCACTGGAATACTTTGTTCCAGGACAGGCACTTTATCATTAGACATAATAGGCACAGACTGTTCAAGCACGGACATCATTTTTTCCGAGAACTCCGGCAGATTCCATTCAAGCGAACTATCTGTAGGTTTGCTTGTGAATTGTGGTTGTTGTTCGATTATAACTTGGGTGTTGTTTGGGTCGTTAACTAAAAGCGGTTCGCTCTTGTTAAACGATGTGTGGTTTTGATCATTGCTTGATACAGGTGGTCGTACAAACAGCCTTGTATGTTCAGGATTATTCACTGAAACTGGGAGTTCCCATGAAAACGATGCGGTCGCTTTATGCATGACTGGTTCAGATACTGACAGTGAGAATTCATTGCTGGCTTTCACGGGCACCGGGGCACTAAATGTGGCTTTTACCTACAAATAATAAACAGTAATTATATTTTAGCTTTAATTTATATAGCTTTAACCAAGAGGTTCTTAAACTTTTTATACAGCCCACCTTTTTACAAAACCCACAACTTAACTTTATCAGCAAAGTAGGTTTTAGTCAAAAATAAAAATAGTTCGTGCCCCAGTGTTTAAGAACACGGAGACTACATCAATCTATTTATGCAAACTCCCAAAGTAGTTTATAATTAAAATCTTTTAACAAGTAGACAATTGAATTGACATTGACAATAAATCAATAATACTTATAAAAACTTATATATATATACACTTAATAAAAATATATATACTATATGCTATAGCCTATATACACGCTGCATTACTGTTGCTGCAAGGAAATTATAAGTGGTAAGGGGATTAGTAGCAAGTCTGAAAGGGATCATCCGGCAATCTATTCTTTTCATACTTAAGCTGATAATAATCATACAACTTAACACAACAACGTACATGTTTCATTGTAGGATTCCCGTGTGTAAACTTGCTCAGCAAATGTTTAAGAATCGGTTTCCTGATCTTGAGTTCACTTTTCGTTATTTTAATCGTTGGCGGCAAATTGATCTTGAATTTCGTCACAATTCGCTCTCCTCTGCCCTCATGTGGATTGTATGTTGACATGATTTAGGTCCAAAACAACGCACACCCAACTATGTTAAACAACCTTCGATTCATGGGATACATTGTTATTATAAATATATGAGCGACATAATGTCTGTGAAATAGGACAAGGTTGGAAAAACTAAACATTCCCTTATGTTTTAAAATTTAAAAAGAAGACACACAAGTTGAAGGGATACATATCCTAAATAACTTATGGAAATTTGAACTGTGGTTAATATTATATATATATATATATCATAAAATCTGTAAAAAAAATTTTTGACGAAAAAAATTTATCAGACTATTAAATAAAGCACCAAAGCCGACTAAATAAAACTTTGCAGGAATGAGGTTTAAAACATTAAATTATTTACACCCCGTTTTGATGTACATAAATATTTAAATCCCCAATGCATATTTTGTATATGTTTGTTATGAAGAATTCAATCAACTAATTGTAAACTACAGCAGTACCAAAAACATTTATTGCAATAGATTTTCAGATTATAACAATAGAATTAATGAACGACATTTATTAGTGGTGTTATAATTATTTCATTTGAACTGGAAATTTCATAGAAATAACAGACTCTATTCCACATTCCATGACATCACCAGATTTGACCGGGCCCACTCCCTCTGGGGTTCCCGTCAAAATGACATCACCTTCTTCAAGATGCATTACTGTACTAACATAATGTATCAGGTAAGGTATATTGAATATCATATCCTTGGTTGATCCATTTTGTTTCATTTCATTATTCACTTTCAACCATAGCTTTATATTATGAGGATCAGAAATTTTGTCTTTCTCAATGAAGTCACTGACAGGACACGCTGTGTCAAAGCCTTTGGCCATTGACCATGGCTTGCCTTGGCTCTTTGCAACGTCTTGCCAATCCCTTGCTGTCATATCCAAAGCCAGCACATATCCCCCCACATGATCCATGGCCTTGTCTTTTTCTATGTCGCCGCCATTTTTTGAAATAACAATCCCAAGTTCCACTTCATGGTGCAAGGTACTACACCCTGTAGGTATTTTGACTGCACTGCCCTCGCGAACGTACGAAGAAGTTGGTTTTAAGAATATCAGTGGAGATTTAGGCACTGGGTTCTTAAGTTCTGCACAGTGGTCAACATAATTACGACCTACACATACAATCTTCCGCCCCCATTCCCAAAACTTTGCGATGTTTCGTTGGTACGTCATCAGATATACCTTCTGCCAACTTAGTCTATTTAAAACAATTGTCTTAAACCCTGGTAAATAACAACGTTAAATATTTAGTCATGTATTATTAGCCTATTGTAGCAACAATGCGTCACCGCTGTTCACAAGAATATTCTAGTTATGTTTAGTGTAAACACATATATGTACAATGTACTGAGTTTACGAATGTATAAAAATAGCGGTCGTGACGGTAAAAGAGCGTTACGTATAACATAACGTTAGCCTAGAGCTACAGTAATATGAAATGCGGAATTACAAATAGAATAAAGTAATAAATCATAACCCGTGATCAAATCACATGCTATATTCGGTACCTAAAACTCGGGTACAACAACGAAACTGATACCAGCTGATACAGTTGTCCGGTTGTCCCCTTATCTTTCTTTCTTTTTCTTTATAATTTTATCAACTCTCGCTTTATTTTGCTGCCTTTTTTTCGCGCTCTATACTTTGCTCAAAGCGAGAGAACCTATACGACGGATCGTCGCTTGACTCGCTACGCTATACACGCCACTTCTATATATTAGTTTGTTAAAACTGCGCCTTTCCAGCGCGCTTGATATAAACGAAACAAATATACAATTGCTTTTACTTAAACGTGTCGTGCTGTTAAACATGCTATGACTTAATTAAAACTAATAAGACCCAATATGGAGCTCGAGATATATAGGTCATTTTATAGCCGCCACTGAATATACAGGATCGCTGGTTGGGTTATATGACTCCGTGCTGATCCGACTTCATATACAGGCTTCAGCGGGGTGCTATATCTACTGTAGTACTAATTGCTTTTATAACCAGAAACCAAACAGTTCATGATATCTTGCTATGTTTTATTCCTTTTTCTGGTATACAAGTACACGATACGGTATCGGGCAAAAGCTTACTTGACGGCTGGGCAAAGGCTCGTAAGAGCCCGCCACGAACCTAGACTGACCTCGAGGTCTCAGTGCCGATAGTGGTTTCTCGTTATTCGTTATTGTGTTAGGGAAAAGGCGAATTATATACCGGACAGAATCACGTGACAGCAGTGTGACGTCATGCGATAAAAGTGAATCGATTTGGGCCTGTCATCGGCGGAACGGGATATCATTAACCACGTTCAACGGGGGGTTTGTTTTCATGGGAAAATCTCTCGTATGAGATAAGTCGTATCCGCACTGTTGGCATTGATTAATTAGGTATTGTGATTGGGTTATGTGACGTCACTTTAGGCGTCGAGTTGCAACAATTTTATCATATAGTAGGGTGGGGAAAACCTTTTGCACGTAATGTCCAAATATCCTGATCGTGTTTTAAACAATGAACAACGGTAAATGGGAGTCGTGGGGATACAGTTTTATAATTCTTTAAATGTTCTTTGTTTACTACCAAATGGGACGAGCAAAATAGGATGAAAAGGTGTCGTATCTTCCCCTATCCCACTATATAAAATGTCCATTTACCAATTCTAATGAACGTTGTAATAATTCAAACACCCATTCAATCACTCTACCCATCAGCAGAAAGAACATTTACTTATGTTTTTATTTTAACATCTTCTGTACCATATTAGGGTTTCTTCTGCTTGTGGCTGGATTTGTAAGACCACATTTTCCAGAATTAAGTTAATTCATAAAACCAAAGAAATTAAAAGCAGTATTTAATCTCTTTGTTTGCAATTAAGTTTATTGCAAGCTGGGTTAAAAGTATCTCGCCAATATTAAAACTTCAATAAACAAAACAAGATTTGTTATGCACCGTAACAAATTAAAAGAAAAAAGTTGTCATCAGTTTGTTTAGACACCACATCAAATAATGATTGTTTGACGATATATGTATGAGCAACTGTGTAAAGAAGCATAAATTCTATAATGTGTACATAACAAATTGTTTTATTCCAAACATATACAATTTAAGGTGCAAATATTTCCACAACCATGCTTCTTGACACTGCATCATAACCCAAAAGTAGTTCTACATTTGATTGTTGATGCTGTTGCTATGAATAATAACTACTGCGTTGGTTTGTACATGAAGGTTGAAAAGCAATGGGTTAAACAAATATCCTTAACTGTAAAAGGTTTCACAGACTTTCAAAAATACAATGTTTAATGCTGAAACAGATATTTAAGCTTCACACTCATTATCAGTATGAACATTGGCTCTACCTTCCTCAGTTTCATCACTAGAACACATCTCATCAATTTTACCTTTGCAGCTTTTCAACTAAAATAAAGAAATATTGTTAATTTGCAAACACCCCAAATATTGGATCTACTTTTAGAGAAGAAATTTTGAAGTTTAAAACTGTACTTTTAGCATAAAGTGTTTTAAAGAAAGTGTGGTACATTTAATTAAATAATATTTTATGTTCCAGTCAAAGTGATAAAAAATATTTAATTTGTACTTTAAACAAAAAATACCCATTCGTTGAAATCTGTTATCAGTTTTTCCATGCATTTAATTTTTTTAGCTTCATAGCGAAGCACAAGGGAGGCTCTTAGCAATAAAAACTTGGATTCAATGTCTTTGTTGTTTCTGAAACCGAAAAAAGATTTGTACATAAGGCAGGTCTGGATTCCAAAAAATAGAGATCCAAGAGAGAGATAACAAATCAATTTAACTATTGCAATCTGGGTCTAAAGTGTTTTGCAACTTCAAGTATTTATTGAGCTTCTAGAGTAGAGCTTGTATGGGTTTCGGCCTGAAATTTATATCTAATTTAGAGTATAATTTAAATATTTCTGGTGTATCTAGTTTAAAGTATATGGATCACTTTTTTAAGGTGATTAACCTTGGCATCATTCCAGTGAGAATTGAAAAGAAGACATTGACAATAAGAATGACTATCACAAATAGAAAGCTTCCAATTAGGAAATAAGCGGACCAAGAATCATAATTTTGCATCGCAACAAATTGTTCTTCATCATCGTCAACTAAACTCATCCGAAACAAATAAAAGACCATCTTCTCTGGGGTTATCATAGAGGAAATCATTTGCATTTTACCTTTAAAGTGTACTGGTTATAATCAGGGTAAATGCAAAAAATAAGTGTAGCTTGCTTTATCTTTTAACATCAGTGTTCTGTTCCATATCCACTTACTAATTACCATGTATGTAACTTTGTTAGTAATTGTTTTAGTGTGCGGCTAACAATTAAAGGTAGACCAATAAGTGACCACTGCGTTTGTTCACAATAGTAGCAGCGTCGAGCCTTGAAGCCGTAACCTCTGGGTTAGAATCAGACGCTCTAACTACTTTACTGTGTTGTTCTGGCAAGGCCAGTTTAAAAGTGTAAAGCTGTACAAAAATCATTTTAAGATTAACTAATAAAAAGTAACACAAGCTGTATAACAAAAAAATAAATGCCATAAACTATACACACTCACCAAATATTATCCAGAAGCAAAATGTGTATGGAACAAAGAATGCAACATACATGAATATTAATTTCCCCATAAGATGATACAACTCATTTATACTTTCATAAAATTCAAATAAACACCTGTAAAGTTATAGAGTAGAGTTGGAAAGATGGGACACCTTTTAACTCTATTTTCTCGTCACATTCGGTAGTAAACAAAGAACATTCAAAGAATTATAAAACTATATCCCCACGACTTCCATAGACCGTTGTTAATTTTTTAAAACACGATTAGGATATTTGAATATTAAGTACTAAAGGTGTCCCGTCTTCTCCCACTCTACTATATAGAAATATCAGTATGTATAAATGGCTTATTAAAGTAAACTTCAGCCATGATATTATAAGGGTATAAATAAGGAAGTACAACAGTTTTTATGATTTAAATTTTCCAATGACTGTGATTTTGCTGTCGAGGCCTGCCCTTTTTTTGTTTAAACCAAAAAGGTGTATGGTAGAAGAGATAAATAAACACTACACGCCAGGTTATGAGTTACCACAAATGTAACTTTGTGGGTGATTGTTTTTATGTTTGGCTGGCCAATTTGAAAATCTGTTAGTGACCACTGGGTTGGAGTAATTGTATAATCATAATCATGTTACTTATAATCGCTTTAACCCATTGGTCACTAATGGCCTTTCCACCTGTCAGTCATACATTAAAAACAATCACCCACAGATCTGTGGTAACTCGTAAGCGGGTACCTGGTGTATGAAACAGAACAACTGTGCTATACATTTCCCAGCCACGCAGGAATATTCAAGTTACAAGCATATACAACTTACCGGACAGACCTGGTGTACTTCAACAATCTGAACCATAACACTAGAATTGATATAACCAGCAACCTGTTGATCCAAACACTTAAACTCAGGTTGTTAACCCTTGCATCTTGTGTATCACATGGGGTGTCAATACATGTTGTGAAATGGTCATTAGAACAACATAATGGCTAATGGGATGCCAGAAGTCCAATATTTTTCACCCCACATGCAAACCTGGAGAAGATAAAACCATGAGTATACATGGCATCATCACCTTGGTCCAGCATATGTAAGCACTATCTCCCATCTATTACTACTGAAGCCCTCGTCGCCTACCTTCGGGAAAGCCACTGGCAATACTTTATTGTGGGGTCTATGTGGTAGCACTATGGGTGTTGGGGTAATGTGCCGATACTGGCATGAATCCTAGGTCCCATGGCATGCCACGCTGCAGGACATCACCCGTGTAGATTCTATAATAACCTTGGTTAGGCTGTGTGTGTAGGTTAATAAATACAAACTTAAATCACTCACTGTCGTAGTAAAAAGCAACAAGATCTTGAGAAGTTTGAAGCCTGGTTTAAACCAGTGCCACAACCACTGCATTATGGATCCCTGGAAATATACACAGTTTGGTTAATAGAGAAAAAAAACTCTAATAACTTGACAGAATGTAACTTTACATTATCATTTTTATGACCACTTTTTTGCAATGTCAGAGTGATTTTAGCTGTTAAGGCATTTGTCACTCAATGTTAAAAAAATCTGTACATATAAAACTATCTTACACAAAGTTTCTGTTGAGGTTCAGGTGGCTCCTGTAATTTGTAATGTATCATCATACCGGTGTGGACTGCTGTCACAACTGTAGCCAAAACATTTCTAGCAATCTAGAAAGAAGAATAATGTTGATAACATAATTTATTTCTTCCTTTGATTATGATTATATAAATGCTTTGCTATATTGTTATTCACGATGCTGAGGATCAGTGGTTGGAGTGTTTTCTTTAAAAGTTTTAAAAAGTTACATGCATGGTGGTTCAAATTGTCAGTCATACATTAAAAGAAAAAAAAACACCTACAAAGTTACATACCTACGTGATAGCTCGTAAGCGGGCACGATGTGAATGAAATAGAACAACCATGTTATAACGACTTTCTTTGACTCGCCATGGGAGGTTAACAAAATTAATTTATTTATCCACTTACAACTGCGCTGTTTCTTCTTTTGTACCATGACACACGAACAGGGAATATTGTCCAAACGATTGCCATTAAACATTGAAACAGAAACATCACAAGTTCTGCATAACTGGTAAAACAATATAGTTGAGTGGGGGAAGATGGGACACCTTTTTATTCTATTTTCTAGCCCCGCTTGGTAGAAAATAAAGAACATTCAAAGAATTATAAAACCGTATCCTCATGACTCCGATAGACCGCTGTTAATTGTTTAAAACACGATCAAGATATTTGGATATTATGTTCTAATGTGTCCTATCTTAACCCACAGTACTATATGTAGGTTGTTTTTTAATGTGAATTCATAATCCAATTATAGTTTAGTGGAATTAAGAGCAAAACAACAGTCATTAAACATAATCACTTGCACATTTACATGATAAGTCTATAATATTAACTTTTATTTGTTGTCTAATAGTGATACTGTTTGATTGTTAATCCTACCCTCCATAATTTTTCCATTTCTCGTTTATAAATTCTTCCCATTCTGGTTTTATCACCGAATCAAATTTCTTCTTTTGTACAATTTCTTTAAGCTACAGAAATAAGTTTGAAAAATAACATTGTACTCGAGAACACTGCTTGCAGAACTATCAGTTAATTGGGATTTGTTGAAACCTAAGTTTAAAATGTCTTGCAATTACCAAAAGGCTTGTAAAAGTTCCATATTATCTATGCAGAGTCTAATTAGGTTACAAATTGCCATCTTAACAGCAGAAAAGACTGAAATTACTAATTCATTAACTACACCCACTAAAAATCAATTAATTTGCTAATTTCACCTGTTCCAAATGAGCCTCCTGTTCTAATACATTCTGTTGCTTCTGAACCTCAGTTGGTTGAGGTTCATCTTGCTGATTATTCGAAACCTTGATAAACACAATGTTACATTGATGTTGCAATCAAAAGGTTTGTATATATAAACATAACTACTGAACTATGAAACTCAAATTAAGTTATTTTATATCATGCACCTCATGCTTACAAATTACCACTTGTGTAACTTATTTATTTCTTGTGGGCATTGAGAGTCGTTATAACATGGATGTTCTGATTTATACACCTGGGCGCATTTATAAATTACCACGTATGTAATTTTGTGAGTGATTTATTATTTTATGGCGGAAAATATAAACTAAGGACTACTCGGTTTCCAATAACTGTTTTTTGACACAATGATAAGATCATCAAGCCTGGGCAAGTGGAATGATGCCATACCCTGTGCCAGATCTTTACCAACCTCATCAACGACCTGTGTGATAGTTTCATCAATCACTGCAGCATCCACATTGATGGTCCCATACTTGTTAAAGTTCTGGTTGGTGTAAGCTTTCTAAAGAAAAATATTTGCTATTTAAAATTTTGTAAATAGTTCAAAAAGTCCCGATAGGGCCTGGGATGTAGGCCAAAGTTGGCCCTTCTCTATTTAACACTTTATATTGAACCCAACTAATGTTATAAACCTGCGTTCTATTAGCCATGAATTCTCATAAGCTTAATGGGTTCTGATTATACTAATTCAATTTATTGAATTTTACGGTTTTTATATTACCAACTGTATGATAATTAATTTTTAATTTCTCCAAACCTATCTGTTAGCTGCTTACCTGTGAATCAGATTGAGCTGCAGAAGAGTTGCTTACACCTGGGTGGAAAGAAAATTTAAACACTACTCTATATAATGTAAGCACTACTGTTAAGGTTATATCTTCTATAAGTTACTCAAGGGTGCTTTTCATAAAAAATGCACTTGATAATAGAAAGGCCACAAACGTTGGAAAACACTGCTGTTTATTTTAAGAAGATATTGACTTACAGCCATACAGATAAATTAGTTATAGGCCTCAGTCAGTATGGGTGACATAGTTGAGACCTGATATGTTTATTTACCATTGCTCAAATTATTCATCCCTGACAAAATTGATTTTTGTTAGAATTTCTTTTAAAAACGATTTTCTGAATTTGAGCCCTGCAGAAAGTATAGAGAACTTTCTTCAGAGTATTAGTAAACTTACAATCACCTGAAGTTGTGTAATCATTATCATGGTTCAGATGGTTAACAATCGCTAATGAGAGATTGTCTTAATTTTATCACGGGTTTGTCAATAGACGACGCGATGAGTATGAATACACCATGTGTTTTTGATGTATAAGATGACACCCATGTTATAAATTGACAGTGAGCATGGGGTGTATGAATACACCATGTGTGTCTGGTGTATAAGAAGACACCCATGTTATAACTCGACAGTCAGCATAAAGTGTATGAATACATCATGTGTGTCTGGTGTATAAGAAGACACCTATGTTATAACTCAACAATGAGCATAATTTGCACTAAATATATGTGTGTATTTACAATTCGTGTCTGCATCAACATCATTGTCATGCATATAGAATGCTCTTACCTACTTTTTCATTGGATCTGCTTATTAAAGGTTGACGCGACATGACTTTATTTATTTTAGTTATAACCCCTATTACTTGTTAATTGCATAACACAGGAAACATAAATTAAAATTATTTTAATAAACTATATATCTCTCTTTATATTATAAACTTTGTAGCTTTATTCTGCCACGTTTCATTTTCTTACTGATTGAAATGAAAGTTTGAACCATGGTTCAATATTACCCCTGCCAAGTTTATACACACATCAGTGTAATGATTAACAGAATATATTTGTTCAATCAATGAACCACAATTTTTATTAATGAGCAACATATTAGTACATTTTAATGTATATGATTTTTCAACTTGAAACATATTACAATTAAATGAATCCCTGATTGCTAATTGATTGCAAATATTTCTTTAATGGGGAATTCCCCAACCGTGTTTTCCCTTGGTTTTTCATCAAAGGAAGTTCCCCTATATATTATATTTGTGAATCTTATCTTCCTTTTTATATAAATTGGAGCTGGAATATTATTATATATTTTGGTTATGCAGTTAGTAGCAACTTAACTTAACTACTACTTAAATACACAAGTACAAGTACCTGAAGGTCGCTTAACGTTTTAGTGGATACAACTTATCTTACTCAAACAATATCCGATAATTACAGAGCTGAACTACTGGCTTGAAATAATTCTTCACACGGTTGGGTTGCAGGAACAATAAACTTTGAACCAGACGTCGGGTGAGCATTACTTTGCTGCTTTGTAACTACTATGTGTGTCATACGGGGTTCATAAAGTTATCAGCAACACATTAAAAAAATGTAAAATCCCCAAAAAATAATTACCCACAAAGTAACATACGTAGTAACTTGTAAGGTGGCACGAGGTGTATGAAACAGAACACATGTGTTATAACAACTGTCTTTTTTCCAGCCACAGAAGGATAAAGTAGGTTACATTCATTCAATGGTAGCCTAAGCGTGCCTACTTGTACACTAGAGGTTATGGGTTCGACGTTGATACCATTCTATGGTTCGCCTCTATAACTTGAACATTTCACCAATTCTTAGGTATTATTATGCTCGGTGTTTGTCCAATAATTTAGTTCACTATAAATAGCATGCCATGGTTACTTGAACAACAAGTGTTGACTTGATTTCTTATCAGATAGTTTAAACAACATATTCATTAAATAAAGGAATGTGTAAAGGCCAACAACAGACATTTATAAAACAGGTCCCAGTCTCCATACACATCATGCCAATTATAAATTACCATACAAGTAACTTGTTTTATTTTTATATTTTAACAACCATTGAAATAATCCTAGTTATACTTTGCAGACCAAGATACGAAATCCCCTACCTGCTACTGCCAGTAATCAGAAGACTTATTTTTTGACGGATGTTCTCTTTATTTTGTATCCTCTAGGCTTGTGGCAGGCAGCCTCCCCGCCAAACATGTTTGTAGTTGTGAATAAATATTAAACACCAAACCAACTTTTATATTTATGATGGTTGTTCACATATGAGGTATTGAATACAATGTTTGTAGCCGGATAAAAAAACAGAAAAAATAAAATTATTACGCTATTTTACAGTTTATTTTGACGTATATATGTTATTAAAAAAAATACAGTTTGTTGGGTAACAGTGTTGTATAAGGATGTTATAAAATAGTTTATGAGACATCTGTCTCTTAATATTTTATTTTTCTATTGGCAAAACTGTTAGTTTTACGAATGTTGTAAATTCAGGTGAAATGCTATAGGTCAGGTAATTTTCCATATAATTTATTACAAAAGATGAAAGTATCATGCATAATAAAAACACAGCACAAACAGACACAGTGCATATACAAGGGAAGACTGGATATGATATACATTAACATGTACTACTGTTTTTTTAAATACTGGAGAAAAAATTCTTGCTGAAAATTAACCCAAAATTTGAAAAGGGATTTTAAAAAGAGGTGAGTTGGTTGTCCTGGCAACTCTGAGGTGGTTGAAGTAAATATTCTTGCATAAAAATATCGGGAACTTTTATTGGTTGGCGCTGGCCACACAGGGAGAGTAAATTTTTAAATAAACTGTTTCCTAGAAATCATTGATTTGAAAAATCTAGAAATGTGAAATTTATAACAAAACACTTAAAATAATTTTGTAAGAGGCTTACAATAATCAATAATTAAAAATATATTTGCGATACTGAAATGTTATCGGCATTTTTCTGTTAATTAGACACAAAAGCAGAATTGTCACTTTGTTGGAAATCAACTTTATAATGATTTATTGTGGTTTCTGGATCTCCATAAAACAATTAGCATTAAAAGTAGGTCTTGGTTAACCAGGGTTTGGAAGCATGCGAGAAATACAAATTTGTTTTGATGAAGAAACAATAAAAATATATATTTTTAACAGCATTTTAGATCTTCACGGTCACGTAATATAAATATATAAAACCTATAAACTAATGATAGTTTGGGCAACTTAAAATAAAATCTAAAATGTTAGGAAACATTTAGAAAAGGTTTTCTAATTTAAAATGAATTTCTTGAATAGGAACATAATATGTAGCGTAAAAAATAACATGATACGTACCGTAAAAAATGTTGATTATAAAAATAAAAACAAAAAATATTTTCATTACAAAATATTTGCAGCTGAATCCTAGTATTAATACTATTCTATAAAGTTACAGCTGGTGTTGGTTTAGGGGAATACCCATAAAATATCATAAATGTTTCATGAGCTTTTGCAAAACTATTTTCTGACACCTTAACTTTATAAAAAGTTAAAAAAATCATCGAAATCAAATAAAAACAAATTCTGCAATAAATTGTTACAAACATTAGTTAGGACACACACTTTTGTAAGCACTTTATCCACAAGTCCAAGTGAGGACCAGGATTCCCATTTTTCTGAAAATGGCGTCCCGTCTTAAACATTTGTCTCGTCTTTCCCCCCAGGTCCGAGGGTTGGTTTATTTTGTGAAGGATCGATTTGTACTTTGGTCGTTCTTACTCCACTGTGGGAATCACTGGAAGTAGCGGGAACTGAACCAGGAAGTGAAATGAGCTCGGACTCCACAGTGTGACTAAGAGATTGCCTGAATTTTAAAAATTTAAAATATTTAATTTTTTTAAATCTAATTTTCCTTTTTTTTTAAATTCTGTAATTAAGAACTCCTCAAATATAAATGTTGGGATATTGTCTCTATGCTACCTTGGTATTTTAGTTTGTTTTAATATTAGTAAAAATAAATATCCTCACAACCAACAAGCATGAACCTGTTGGTGTCTTTAATTAAATCACTTCTGCGTTAATATTAAGGTGACATAACAATTATGTTTATCATGATATAATAAGCATTGTGTTTGATTGTTAGCAAACAATCAACTTACATGTTAGCACCTTGACCACTGACAGCTGACACAACTTGGTGAAGAAGACTTGACTTTTGTTTTATTCCACCACCACCATCGCTGCTGTGCATTATACATTATCCAATGATTGTTTGAAACTTATTTTTATTCGCTGTACCAGGGTTAATGACAGTTGTATAACAAGGGTGTTCTGTTTCATACACCTTGTGCCCGCTTACAAGTTATTATGAATGTGACTTCCTTGGTGTTTTTTATGCATGACTGATATTGTGGACATGCATTTGATTAGTGACTATAGGATTGAACAATTGTTTTTAAGTGTTTTTCCCAAAAACAACACATGCCCACATCGGTATCAGTGACGAACCTTGAACCCAAAACCTCTAGGTTAAAAGTAGGCGCTCTAAGCCACAACATTGGACATGGGTTGGAGTAAACGCCGTCTAATTGTCTTGCCCAACTAATTTGCCAAAGGGGTTGGATGATAAAATAAACAAAGTGTTTTCATTTACTACACACTGGTTGGTCACAAACTTTCACTAAATAACAACAAGTATAAATTGAAGTTGGATTGAAGATATTACTCACCCTACACGACCTGATGTTTGTGATCCGAACTCATTCAAGTTGCCAGGGGCGATGGATTGCAATAATTGTTTTATTTCTCTGACATCATCAACTAATGACCTCATCGATTGTTGTTGGTCTCGTTGCGTCATCTGTATAGGTTTAATGTAAGTTTGAGATTTACTTAGTAAATGGAGAGAGTGCTTCAGAAATGACATTTTGCAGCTAACAAAAGTAAGATAGTCAAACATAAAAGTATGAAGGTACATAACAATAAAATGACCTCCAACTTTGTTTTTTTGGTGCAAGAATCAAGGAACACTGACTTTTTATAATAAAGGTAATGAATCAACTCTGGCCTAGATACCATGTACCATAGCATACCACACTGTAGGACCTCACCCATATAGAATAGAATGTACATATACAATGTTGGAGTAATTGGCAAAGTCGGACTTAAATCCCAGGTTCCCTGGCATGTCAAGTTAGCTCATCCATAAATAATAAAACATAGAAACATTTACCTGCAATTGTTGCAGCTTTGATGACATTTCACCGAGTTTTCTGCCCGAAGAACCCCCTCCTTCATCTAAAAAGGAACAAAGTATTTATGATAAAGGGGTTGACTCTAAAGGTAAATAACCCAAAAACCAATGGGCAATATAAAGATGCAAAAATTGTCAAAAAACTTGGTACTATGACGGGTTATAACTTTGGATATTTTAATGTTCTGACAATTTAGATCACCCATAAGGTACCACTGGGTTGAAGTAGCAGCAACGAGCCTTGAATCTGTAACCTCTGGGTTAGAGGCAGGTGTGCTAACCACTGTTCCTCAGTGCAATTTTAAGTATTTTTTAATGGGTGGTAACAACAGTAGAATGCTCATTGTTTCATCTCACCCGAAGCCATGACCATTCCTAAAACATCTTTCATGTTTTTCTTGGGACCGGAAATTGCTGCTTTACCACTCCTTGCTGATGAAAAATCTTCCTGAAAAAGATGAAAAATTCACTTTTATGCAATAAAACCTTTTTATACATGTGTACTAATGTCAAACGTTATAATATAATTTTGTTTTCTAAATTCTTATCCCTGTTTTAAAGATAAAAAATAATATTTCAAGATGCAAAGAGAAACATGCAGGTAATTCTACACAGTATTGTTAATATTTCTACAACATTATGATACAAACGCCGCATAAAGAAATGTTTAAACCTTTAATTTCGTGTCTCAATATTTATATAATAAATCAAATGCACAAACATTCGTATTAGAATAAAGTCTATATCAAAGCAGCATGTTAGCAGGCGTTGTATACACAATAACTTTTTCAAGAGTAAAGTTAACTTAGTTTATTTTTGCAGCTTCAAGTTTCTCATATTAAACTATTGTACACACAAACTTAGTTTTCTCTGTTTAAAGTAATAATAATAACTTTTAACTGTGTCTTCGGTTATGGTAGCAAACATAAAAATTAGTTAAAGGACAGGATATAGAGGCCTAACGGTAGTCGTTAAAACACGCCAACGGTTAAATTGCTTTTTAATTGAAAAAAGAAGCGTGGTCACTGCACCTAGTGAACAAACACAAGCCTTTTTGTTAAGTTATGTCCAAGTTAGTCTTCCAATAGAAAGAAAAAAGTGTGCATAAGAAGTATGATCTATAAACTGGTTTTACCAAAACATTTCTTCGTTTTGTGCTTTTCTCCTTTCCATTGTCATCATTATCTGGTTGACGTGCCGATAGCGGTTCAAACTATTTATTGAAGGGA
This sequence comes from Ciona robusta, assembly GCF_009617815.1. Taxonomy (NCBI): domain Eukaryota; kingdom Metazoa; phylum Chordata; class Ascidiacea; order Phlebobranchia; family Cionidae; genus Ciona; species Ciona robusta. Next base: position 1,033,683 of record NC_143246.1, read on the forward strand.
AAAACATTCTAATGTAAATGTAATGCATGCATTGTTATTGCTGTGTTAGTCTTACTTATACAGAAACATAACGTGTATGAACCTTTTACGCCGCAACCAAAACATAAAACACAAGTTTTGTTTTGGCCAGTATTTCTCCAACCCAGTGGTTACTGATGGGTTGTCTAAAGTGTCAATTATGTATTTTGGAGGTTTAGAAATTTCTGACAATTTTTGTAAGCATACAATAACATGACAAGAAAATTCTTTGTGAACCACTAGTAGGCGACCCAACCAAATCAAATGGTGACCCAGGGGTTGAGAAGTACTGTTGTTACACTTAAAATAGTACAGGATTTTAAAGTTAGCTTAGTATCAATGCTTCTCATACACAATATTTTAGTTCTACAGTCAACTACAAAACATTGAGCAACATGATGTCATAATACCCATTGTTGTAAAATAAAAGTTAGAAAGTTTAATTTACTTTGTAAAAAGCTGTTAAAAGTAATTCATGCATGAACAAGATGCATTTAAATATTTTATATAAACTTTAGAAATGTAAAGTATCAAAACTATTATAATCTGAAACAAGTTGAATAAATGTTACTTGGTTATCGTCATATGGAGGGAAATGACGAACATTATACCCGTGTTACAACAACTGTCCTTGCGCCATCATGCAAAGATAAATCAGTTACATACGTGGAAACTTGTAAATTGGCATGAGGTGTATGAAACAAAACACCCGTGTTGTAACGACTGACATTGCCCCGACAAGCCAAAATAAATAAGTTACATGTAGTAGCATTTTTATTTAAAACACAAACAAAACTAATAACAACCCAAACCCACATTTCTTTCCTTCTCGTTATCATGAATATGTTCCAACAATTCATCCATTTGTTCTTTGATCTTGATCGTCACTTTTTTAAGATCATCATCTTGTGCTACAGTGAGATCATCGTCGTAAAACTGTTCCTCGGGACTACATTTGTCATCGATGTATCTGAATGTGGGGGGTGGTGGGTTACAGTCATGGTGGGGCAACGACAGTCATTGTTACACGGGTGTTCTGTTTTACACACCTCGTGTCACCTTACAAGTTACCATGTATGCAACTTATTTATCTTCACATGGCGGGACAACGACAGTTGTTATAACCTAACCGTTCACAGTAAGCCTTGAACCTGAGACCTTCCAGTTACAAGGTAATACACAAACATTTACTTTATAAACTTTTTCCTTGCTCTGTTAGAAAGATTCTCTTCAATTGTAAGTAACAATGCCGCTTGTTGCATCACAGCGTTAGCATTCGCATTGTCGTAAACTCTGTGAAGGCAAAACAAATATAAGTTAAAAAATAATTTTAAAAGTATAAGTTCTAATACATTATTTTTATACACACTTTTTAATGTTAGATTCATTCATTCATTCATTCAGATAAGTAGAATAAATGCCACATATTTAGCCTTGCATGATAGGGCAATGGTAGTTATAAATGGGTGTTTTGTTTTATACACCATATCCCTTATGAGTTAAAACAAAAGTAACTTTGTTTTGATTGGATTAGGGATATTTTTTTCTCATTTAGTAAAAAATTTTGAACAGCCTATTAGTGACCACTAAACGTTAGGACCAAAATTTATGTTTTCCAGAATATCGATTCTGTTTTAAAAAACTTATTATTTAGATATATTTTTACCCCACCTTTGGAAAGTATCGGACAGCAAAGCAATGAATAGATTGATGCATAAGATTGCCGACACCCCAAGGAATGTCCCAACCATGATGTAAGCCATCACGATATCAAATGTTTGCATCTCATTGAATTGATATTCATCAACCAAAGTGATTCGGAACAAAGAAAAAAGCATCTGATCGACCGTTGACATCGATGATATTGTTTGTAGGTTGCCTGGGCGGGAAATGAATGAATTAATAAATGTAACTTGCTTGATCCTCGCGTGGCAGGAAAACGACAATCGTTATAACACAGGTGTTCATACACCTCGTGTCAGCTGACAAGTTACCATGTTCGTTACTTTGAGGGTGATTAGTTTTTGAGGATTTTTTCATTTTTTGTGTGGCTGTTAATTTAGCCACACAAATGGGTTAACTCATTATTGACCACTGGGTTGGAGCAATTAGATTAAACTTATAACATATTTGACAGCAGGTTTAAAAGTGATAACCAAGAATAAGTAACTAAAGTTTCAACACATACATACCTGAGAGAAACAAGGAAAAATTTTGGAAATTTTCCATATTTGGCTCAACTTTACGAATTCGTAAAAAAAATCACATTTTTATTTATTCTAGCCGAAATCCAGTCAAAAAAATGTCATGAGAAAAATGTTCTCAGTTAAAAAAATCCCCACTTATAGGTTCAAGGCTCATTAAGTTATCTCAGTGAGCCTTGAACTCCGCCTTTTATAGTTTATATAAAGATTAGACTCACCAAACACCATCCAGAAGCCACAAGCATATGGAATGTAGAACTCTAGGTACAAATACAAAAACCTCAATAAATCCCAACCTATCTTTCCAAGCATTACAATGAATGGACCAAACAACCTGTGGAAAGTAATGTTTATAAGATTCAATACTGGTTTCAAGTGAAAATATAAGAATATCAAGCAACTCTAGCCCAATCTCAGGTCGGCTAGCGGAAATTAACATAAAATTACTTTTTAGAAAAAAAAATTTTTACAGGATGTTTTAGAAGCCACAAGCAGACCTCTGCTCGTGGCCTTGTTTATTTTAGAAGTAGATTACTGTAAAGTTTTGAATAAAAGAATAGTTGTACATACGTTAGAACAAATATGTTGAGCGTCTCTGAAAGGGGCCATGAACCGTGAAAGATTAGGAAACATATATACATTCATGCTATGAGTTGTATGAATGTAACTTACTTTATTCTCACGTGGCTGGAAAACGACAGTCGTTATAACACGGGTGTTAATACACCTTCTGCCAGCTTACGAGTTACCATGTATGTAACTTTGTGGGTGATTGTTAGTTACTGTTTGTACATTAAAATATCTTATAAAATAAAGTATTAACAGCTCATTCCTTCGACTGTGTCTCACATAATAACTATTATGTTTCACCTGAAAGCTCTTGTGTCCTTCATAAGGCGTAACCATAGCAACAGTATGGTGACAACGAAGAATCTGTTGAACCAAGCGCTGAGACTTAAGTTGTTAACCCTGGCCTCCATGAAACATGGGGTTGGAATGCATACCGTGAAGTTGGTGACGGAACAACATGGATCAACACGGGAGGTCGAGGTCAACGAAACATCGATTATGTGGAGAAGCTGGAGGTTTATGATGAAATCAGTGGATTATTTATATCAAGATATTCATAGATATTTTAATTTTTTAAAAAAATTAAAATTATAGTTATTACATCATTTCTTATTTATCTCTTCATATATTACACAGTAACGAAAATCAGATTAATTAAAACAACAGAAAACGGAATTAGCAACAAAATAACATTTGTTAAAAACGGTAAAAAAATGTTAAGTAAAAGCTTACAGCAATGTTTGTATTTATTTGGTAATTGTTAATTCTCTTTTCTTTCTTTTTAAACATGCTTTTTTTGCAAACAGTATAAAGATGATGTTACCACACAGTAATTGTTTCAGTGTGCTTGCGTATATATAGTTGATATTTTTACAAACTTTTGTTGCCAGTTAACTGAATCTTTTTTAGAATAAACTAGTTTTGTTCAGTCTCTTATTTATAGTTATAAGAATGAATGCACAGAAAGAATAAATTGTTTTTAAAGTTTTTAAACCAACTAACCAGAACAATAAGTTGGAAGAAATAAACGATCCAATCAAAATAATTCCAGAAATCGGAAAAATACGAAGGCAGAAGATCATCGAGATATTTTGTTTCACTTTCAAGATATTTGTGTTCCTGAAAGTAAGAAGGGTTTTTTTATTGTTCAATACGGTGTATACAAAGTAAAAAAATTCTATATTAATTTTATATTGCTTAAAATAGAATGTTTGGTAAACCAATGTTTTGTCTGTGGAAAGACATTATCAGGGTATGGTTTTGTAAATGAAGCAATGGGTAATTTTGCCGGCTGAAAAATAAATACTTTGACTTTTCGGCTTACATACAACCGATAACACTGTCATCAACATCGAAAGACTTGCAGTTCATTATTGAGCTGGAATAAACATCATTGTATAAGCAGGTGACATCAATTGAAACAATGTGAAAAACTTAATATTTTGTCATTAACTGCAATATTTAAAAAACAATTAAGCCAAAAGGTGGCCAGTACAACTAGCAGATAAACAACGAGCCATTTATATATATTTTTTTAAGTTAGACATCCCATGGAAAAAATGTGTGAATAAAGACATGATCTGTGAAAAATGAAATCGAATATTAGAAAACAACCGATACCTCCGGCCACTTGGGATGACAAAACTTCATGTCGCGTTTAATTTGTTTTTCTCTCCAATCCTTCCACTTCTTGAACCTTCTTCTCGATAAAATGATTTCTCTCACTTCGTACGCAATGTAATACGCAGTGAATAAAACACCAATCACCCAGAATAATATCAACCACCAATCCTGGGGGGGGAGTAGGTTACAATATAAAGTGGAGGTTATAAAGGTAACTTGTATATTCTTGCATGGCGGGACAAAGACAGTTGTTATAACACAGGTGTTTTGTTTCGTACATCTCGTGCCAGCTTACGAGTTACCACGTATGTAACTTTGTGGGTGGTTACTTTAAGTTTTGCACAGTAGCTCTTCTGACATTTATATGTGACGAAACATTTAAAAACAAAGAGCGGAAACAATTGAAAACAATCAAAAAATGTATATTGAACACATGAACTTAACCAGGCAAGTTGTACTCGTAACCTCAGAATGAGGCAATTACGCTATCTCTGTGTGTTGACATAAGATGCATGACTACACAATAAAACATAAAGAAACTTACATCAGGCAAGTTGTAATGGTATCTGTTGTACCACGGCACGGCCACACCAAGTATTGTCCACACAAGTATGTATAGAAGGTTAAGGAACAAAGCTTGGAAAGCCCCTCGTCTGTAGAATAAACATCTCATGTTTATTATGTGTGCTACCGTATTTATATAGCATACATATGTTTGGTTTCAAATATTTCTTCCATGATTTATCAACTTAGTCAATATATAGGAATGGGAGAACAAACAACAAAGCACGTTTGAGGTTAAGTGGCGGTTAACTTGGGCTGCGGGTTGTTTTAACTATATACTAAAGCAGTACAGCTTAACCCATAAAAGTGAATCAGCATTTGGCTGGTCACCTACTAAAGTGGTTCACAGAGTTTTTTTTGACTGTTATTGTAAAAGCTAAACCATATTAAAATCTTACGTTGTTGTTTGTAATGTAGTTTGGAAACTAGGCCACCAAAGCTTTACTATTATTTACGGTTAGTTTTTGGAATCTGCTAAAATGTTGACAAGCATTGTTTTAGGTATTTATCAATAAGTTTGCAATATATTTTATTTATTGAATCTTTTAATGCGTGACATTGTTAATTTCCATCTTTTTCATTTACTTATATAATTCTCATTCAAAGAACACAACTTATGTATCATGAAATATTCCCCACCTTCCAAATTTATTCCATTTGATATCAATCATCCTCATTATAACAGGGTGTTGAATCAGCTCTAATTGTCGGAAGCTAACAATCACCTCTAACTGTGATGTCATAAACATAATTGTTAAATCACAATATTGTTTAGTTTGGTTATTCTACGAATTGTATTTCTTGCTCTTATTTAGTGTGAAATAAATAGTATTTTATTACTAAACGCTAAACTTATTAAAAACGTAGTGGAGATAGGGAAAGTTGGACACACATTTCTATGAAACAACTATGGGATATTGGTTGTGGTCTTTACTGATTAATGTAGTGTAGAAAATGCTAGGGTTGGCCTGCCCACCCTGCCACCCCAGGATTGGTGCCCATGGTTTATACACTTAAATCACATTTAAAAATAAGCTTAAGTTTTTTTCTATAGGCTCCTACAATAACTTAAGCGTACAGTGGTTATTAAACTACAAATACAATCAATGATAAATACTCAACATACTGGTGTCTTGGCCAATGTTGTTTGTCGAGGTGTATCTGTGTAATATAAAGATTATTCATCCCTATGATAATAATAGTAAAGATTAAAACACAAATGGATTAAAATTTACAGCAGAACTAGATTTATAAAGCAGGCTATAAAAAGAGGTTTATGTAAGACCTGGAGCATCAGTTAAAATTTGTGTACCTGTTATAACTTATAAGAGGAACCTCAAATGCAATTGTAATTTATACAAAGTAGACTATAACATATATTAAAACATAAACAAATTAAAACATATAAAATATATAAAATTATCTAGAAATTAAACGAGTTCAAACACATGACCAAGTTTCAACTAGTTTTAGTTTTTACACAACCAGACAATCCATCTTATACAAACATCTGATCGACTACAAACACCTGCAAGCTCACAAACATCCATCCTAACCTGTTTGATTCTTTTTCGAAATTTTACGATTTTTCCTTCCAGTTTCGAGTAAATTAAGATAAAAATATTGTTTCCTGTTCGCTCTGTCTTTCCTGTGGAATTGATCGAGTGCTTGTTTTGCCTGTGAACATATACGAAAGTAAATATTTGGGATTTTTGGTTTTAAAACAGAAACTTAATTTTTAGCATTTTACTGAAAAAAATACATAAAATATTTTGTAAGTACTGCTGTTTTTTTAAATAATCTAAACTATATCCACATAAAATCAAAAGAAATGTAATCCCTTTATTAGGGGAACCATCTTACCACGGGTCCCATCTTAGTAACCATGTGCGTCATACAGAGTTGACCAGAGTCGTCTACCACAGTTGCATCAGCGTTTATGTCAATTAAATATCTTGCAGTCTCGCTTCGATCTAAATCATAAAGTAATATCACTGACACTGTAATAACTCATGTATCCTAATGGTTGGTCTATTAAATGCGTTATAACACAAAGGTTTTGTTTTATACACCTAAAATATATAAAGCCACAAAAACCCATTCTATTTTACATGGGTGAGGTTCTACATCGAGACACGCCATCAGACCTGGGGCTTAAGCCAGAGTTGGCTTATTACCCAACACCCAGGGTGCTACCGCATTGACCTCACCAGACGTTGAAGCTTGTTGCTTGCCCAAAGACAACTGAAAGTTATAATTGTTATACCACTCATACGTCTTATGCACAGTTAACTACCTAGTTCCGCAGCCACAAACAGTGGAGTTCTAAGTTTATAATCCTTGGCTTCGATATCGGCACCAAGTTTAATGAGAGAACGAAGAGATTCGTCAGCATCGTTCCTTGCAGCGTAATGTAACGGGGTTTGCTTTTCATCGAACGTTCGTTGCTCTATGTTTGCTAAAAATAACATAATGACGATTAGATGATAGAAAACAACATGGAAAAACACCTTAATGTAACCTGACACAACCCTGTTATAATAATAATATATATCTATCCCCATAATGTTTAGGGAATTGTTATCATATATATGAAACAATTTGACAACCCATATGGAATCACTAAGTTGGATCAATTGTTATTAATATTAACTGTCTTGCCGGGGTAGGGATACATACACCTACAAGGGCAGCAGAATTGAGCTTTGCTTGAGCCTTAATCTTAGATTTAGAGGCAGGCAAGGCAGGCATCAGTGAGCCAGCTTACACTAAAAAGATTATTTTAGACGGTTACAAAATTTTAAGATAAAAAAGCCTTTTCAAAAATAAACAACATAAATGTGGTTTTCCCACAACTCACCCCCTTTATCCACAAGTAGTTCAACCATCTCAGCGTAATCTGTGGCAGATGCAACATGGAGTGGGGTTCGGCCGAACCTACAACACAATGTATAATATATGTAAAACATGGATGTAACATTACTTATCCTTACATGGTGGAGACAACTTTACAAGTTATATATTATGTATTAAAATATAAAAAAAATAAAATAATCACCCACAAAGTAACATACATGGTAACTCGTAAGCTGGCACGAGGTGTTAAACCCGTGTGATAACGACTGTCGTTTTCCGGCCACGCGAGGATAAAGTAAGTTACATTCATTCATATACATAAATATATATCTCTTCAATAATTTTGATTTTTCTAGATAACTTTTGTTTATTTTTTATTTTTAACTTACATCTTACAAATATTTTAAAAAATATCAGAATACGGCAACACATTTGTACCAGGTCACATTTTTTTAATAATTAGATTCTTGAATCACAAACAAGATCACATACAGAGTCAAGCTTTCCTATAATCACAACAACAATAAATAATTGATCTTACACATCAGTTTCATCAATGTTTGCTCCTTTCTCCAACAAGAACAATGCAATGTCCGTGTGCCAAGCTCTTGCTGCCTTCGTGGGTGGAAGTCACGATTTTATAGTAAAAAGAATTATAATTAATATCGTAGTTATTTAGTAAGTAATTTTAATTCTATTTAAATAAAAGCTATTTTTTGGTAAAACATATTTTGTATAACATTGGTTGGACTGGTTTTATTTCAGCTGAGTATTTAGTACTAAGTATAGAAATTTATAAATTACAAGTTTTGTAGCAGTCCAGCTTTGCTTTAATTCAAATAGCTATGGTATAACTTGTTTCAAAACAATAAATGTTTCCAGCAAAAAGTTGGGAAAATATATGCAATCTATAAAGTAGCTTTAAATATTTTTCTTTTGTTAGAAATAATATTGTCATAAATCCATTCATATTAATTGTATGTTTGATCTACTTGCACTTTTTATGACGTCATAATAACTAATGTTACCTCATGTAAGATTCCTTGCCCATGTTTGTCTTTACAATTAATAGAAGCCCCTTTTTCAAGAAGATCTTCAATATAATCAAAATCCACCTGTGGTATAAAGTTTAGAATAACTAGAGGGTCGAGGGTTCAAGGCTCAATGTTGCTACAATTGTGGATGTCCATGAAGACACTTCAAATTTGCTTCAATCCAGTGATTACCAATGGGTTGTCTTAATTGTTAGCCTTATATAAAACGATCATCAACAAAGTTATATATGTGGTAACTCGTAAGCAGGCATAAGGTGTATGAAACAGAACACCAATGTTATAATAACTGTTTTTGCTCTGCCACGCAAGAGTAAATACAAATTTAATAGCAAATAAAATATACATATATTTTATTTTCTATTTATTCTGCAAAAAAACTGTGTTATCACAATTTAAAAACAAGCATTATTACCTCATCATTGTCATTGTTGCTTCTTGCAAGTTGCGTAAAGTATGAAATGAGATTGTGGTTCAAATGTTCTTGGTCCGTGGCTGGAAATAAATATTCGGGTAATTTTCTGAGCATGTAAGATTATATTGTATCCTCTTTTGACATTATGATATGAGGCTCATTTCATGGATTTGACATGATTTTAAAATAAACTTTGTAAAAACACAATAATATACATCCAATACAACGCTTTTATTATCACCTAGTGACTTAGTGTTGTATATTTTAAAGTTTGTCATTCGAGTAAAAATAGCGAAAAACTTTAAAAATAAGGCAAGTAAGCAACTAATACATAATCAGATAAGCCAACTTTTTCATGAATGTTTTTATTAGTTAGGTATATCTTACTGTATAGTAATGAAATACTTACCATTTGGCCAAAAAGCAATGTTCTCCATATCCAGTCCATTGTGTGGGCTTGCTGCTGGTGTGCCAGCTCTTACTGATGCAGAACGGGCTTCAAATAGTAACGACATTTAAATTTTTTTCGTTTTTCAATGTCAAGGGGTCAATTAAGCAGAGCCCCAACATTTTGTTTCAATTTAATTTTTTGTAAAAGTTTCGGCAAATTTTTGATTCAGAGAATTTTAACTTTGAGGGCTCTTATGCATAAAGTATGTGAACTGCCACAAAATATCCAATTGTAGATTTAAGGATTACAAAAAGCATTTATAATTTATAACTACTGTTATGAATAAAACATAAATAATTACAAAATTCATAGAAAACAAATATTTACCTAAAAACCTTTTGTTTCGCGCCAGATGAGACCACTTCTTCCCGGCTAAGTGGGCTTGGGTAATTCCCTGGGGAAAACCACCATTTGCCTGTATTTAATTAATGCAATGTACAAGCTACAACATGAAATTAACATTCATAAAAGTTAGTTTCTGATCATGAGGAATTTGGTTAGTATAACAGATTAACAGTACATTATAACAACAACTTAGAATTGTGAAACACATCATATATTTTCAAGGTTGCCACTAATGTCGTACTAATTTTTTTAAAGCAAGATTGGTGTTTTATTGGTATACAATGTTTTTACAGTTTTTGGTGAAAAAATATTTTAACCTAAACCAAAAAAATATGCGCACAGAATTTATTGGGCCATATTTTTCAATCTGAACTATTGTTTTTATAATAATGAAGTTTAAAAACTTACACCAAGGGAAGTTAAATTGTCGTCCCCCTCATACGCCTCATTATCGTGAACAAGGAGGTCGCCATTGTTGTGATCTGGATGAAATAAATAAATATTTAAATATATTTAATACATTGATTAAAAATATTTTGCGGCATAAATATCTACTTCTGTTTTTAATTGACAGCGAACGTTCGAATTATTATGATCTTATTATCGTGGACAAACAGATAACAGGTTCATATGTGCTAAACGTACATAAACGCTATGCACATTCATGAAGGAAACTTATTTATCCTATCATGGTGGGGCAACGACAGTCGTTATAACACGGGTGTTCTGTTTCATACACCTTGTGCCCGCTTACAAGTTACCATGTATGTACCTTTGTGTGTAATGACACACATAAAACTTACCATATTCATATGAAGATCTGTTTCTCATATGACGCGAAAAATTCATGATAAAAAATATAAAAACAAACTAATACTGCAATATTGTGATTATTTCTTGCATATTTACATGCGTTTACTATTACTACAAGCTTGTATGGTTGTGTTACTGTTTGAATAAAGCATATATAAACAAAAGCAGGGTTTATTAAGTTATATATAATTATAATTAAGTTAATATATAATGTAATTACAATGTGTTTAATTAGGCTACAGTTAACATTTCTAATTATTAAATAAAACAAGGCAAAGTTATATTCTTAAAAACTATACGAATATATTTTTATAAAACTAAAACCGCTACACTTACGCAAGCTAATTGGCTAAACTAGTATACTCGTGTGGCTAAACTTTAATTGCTGCGTCTATTTACTTAATCTGTATTTGCCAAGCATCGGCCAGGCCGCCAGTTTAAACTCGCGCTTCGAACCGTTCTTACATACCAATGTATTTGAGTGACGTCTGAGAAAATGGACTTACCCGAAACTGAACTGGTTCCCACTTTAACCCAGTACGCCAAATCCGGTACAAGTCATTTCGCCACTTATTTTAATTGTCGCTCGCATGCCTTCTGCAAAAATGTGTTGCAGAAAGTTTAGAATACGTTCGTATTACAGGAGGAGTTGGTTTTTACAATAAGTAACATTTTACTTGTGTGAGGGTACGTGTTGTGCAAAAATTAACATTTTACTTGTGTGGGGTACGTGTTGTGCAAAAATTAACATTTTACTTGTGTGGGGTTATGTGTTGTGCAAAAATTAACATTTTACTTGTGTGGGGTTATGTGTTGTGCAAAAATTAACATTTTACTTGTGTGGGGTTATGTGTTGTGCAAAAATTAACATTTTACTTGTGTGGGGTTATGTGTTGTGCAAAAATTAACATTTTACTTGTGTGGGGTTATGTGTTGTGCAAAAATTAACATTTTACTTGTGTGGGGTTATGTGTTGTGCAAAAATTAACATTTCACTTGTGTGGGGTTATGTGTTGTGCAAAAATTAACATTTTACTTGTGTGGGGTTATGTGTTGTGCAAAAATTAACATTTTACTTGTGTGGGGTTATGTGTTGTGCAAAAATTAACATTTTACTTGTGTGGGGTTATGTGTTGTGCAAAAATTAACATTTTACTTGTATGGGGTTATGTGTTGTGCAAAAATTAACATTTCACTTGTGTGGGGTTATGTGTTGTGCAAAAATTAACATTTCACTTGTGTGGGGTTATGTGTTGTGCAAAAATTAACATTTCACTTGTGTGGGGTTATGTGTTGTGCAAAAATTAACATTTTACTTGTGTGGGGTTATGTGTTGTGCAAAAATTAACATTTCACTTGTGTGGGGTTATGTGTTGTGCAAAAATTAACATTTTACTTGTGTGGGGTTATGTGTTGTGCAAAAATTAACATTTTACTTGTGTGGGGTTATGTGTTGTGAAAAATTAAAATTTTACTGGTGTGGGGTTATGTGTTGTGCAAAAATTAACATTTTACTTGTGTGGGGTTATGTGTTGTGCAAAAATTAACATTTTACTTGTGTGGGGTTATGTGTTGTGCAAAAATTAACATTTTACTTGTGTGGGGTTATGTGTTGTGCAAAAATTAACATTTTACTTGTGTGGGGTTATGTGTTGTGCAAAAATTAACATTTTACTTGTATGGGGTTATGTGTTGTGCAAAAATTAACATTTTACTGGTGTGGGGTTATGTGTTGTGCAAAAATTAACATTTTACTTGTGTGGGGTTATGTGTTGTGCAAAAATTAACATTTTACTTGTGTGGGGTTATGTGTTGTGCAAAAATTAACATTTTACTTGTGTGGGGTTATGTGTTGTGCAAAAATTAACATTTTACTTGTGTGGGGTTATGTGTTGTGCAAAAATTAACATTTTACTTGTATGGGGTTATGTGTTGTGCAAAAATTAACATTTTACTGGTGTGGGGTTATGTGTTGTGCAAAAATTAACATTTTACTTGTGTGGGGTTATGTGTTGTGCAAAAATTAACATTTTACTTGTGTGGGGTTATGTGTTGTGCAAAAATTAACATTTTACTTGTGTGGGGTTATGTGTTGTGCAAAAATTAACATTTTACTTGTGTGGGGTTATGTGTTTTGCAAAAATTAACATTTTACTTTTGTGGGGTTATGTGTTGTGCAAAAATTAACATTTCACTTGTGTGGGGTTATGTGTTGTGCAAAAATTAACATTTTACTTGTGTGGGGTTATGTGTTGTGCAAAAATTAACATTTTACTTGTGTGGGGTTATGTGTTGTGCAAAAATTAACATTTTACCTGTGTGGGGTTATGTGTTGTGCAGAAATTAACATTTTACTTGTGTGGGGTTATGTGTTGTGCAAAAATTAACATTTTACTTGTGTAGGGTTATGTGTTGTGCAAAAATTAACATTTTACTTGTGTGGGGTTATGTGTTGTGCAAAAATTAACATTTTACTTGTGTGGGGTTATGTGTTGTGCAAAAATTAACATTTTACTTGTGTGGGGTTATGTGTTGTGCAAAAATTAACATTTTACTTGTGTGGGGTTATGTGTTGTGCAAAAATTAACATTTTACTTGTGTGGGGTTATGTGTTGTGCAAAAATTAACATTTTACTTGTGTGGGGTTATGTGTTGTGCAAAAATTAACATTTTACTTGTATGGGGTTATGTGTTGTGCAAAAATTAACATTTTACTGGTGTGGGGTTATGTGTTGTGCAAAAATTAACATTTTACTTGTGTGGGGTTATGTGTTGTGCAAAAATTAACATTTTACTTGTGTGGGGTTATGTGTTGTGCAAAAATTAACATTTTACTTGTGTGGGGTTATGTGTTGTGCAAAAATTAACATTTTACTTGTGTGGGGTTATGTGTTGTGCAAAAATTAACATTTTACTTGTGTGGGGTTATGTGTTGTGCAAAAATTAACATTTCACTTGTGTGGGGTTATGTGTTGTGCAAAAATTAACATTTTACTTGTGTGGGGTTATGTGTTGTGCAAAAATTAACATTTTACTTGTGTGGGGTTATGTGTTGTGCAAAAATTAACATTTTACCTGTGTGGGGTTATGTGTTGTGCAGAAATTAACATTTTACTTGTGTGGGGTTATGTGTTGTGCAAAAATTAACATTTTACTTGTGTGGGGTTATGTGTTGTGCAAAAATTAACATTTTACTTGTGTGGGGTTATGTGTTGTGCAAAAATTAACATTTTACTTGTGTGGGGTTATGTGTTGTGCAAAAATTAACATTTTACTTGTGTGGGGTTATGTGTTGTGCAAAAATTAACATTTTACTTGTGTGGGGTTATGTGTTGTGCAAAAATTAACATTTTACTTGTGTGGGGTTATGTGTTGTGCAAAAATTAACATTTTACTTGTGTGGGGTTATGTGTTGTGCAAAAATTAACATTTTACTTGTGTGGGGGTACGTGTTGTGCAAAAGTTAACAATCTACTGTTGAGAACTCGTACGAACTTATATTTGTTTCTCTTTTAGTAAAAGCGAAATAGTTATTTTATAACTGATATACATTTACTTTGCAAAACAAGAATTGTTCAACCCATGACTCATTTTCTGAAAATGTAAGTGCTGCACTAAAACTTTTTATAGTTGTTAGTCATTTAGGGCTAGGTGCAGTGGTTTATGCTTCTGCCTTTTAGCCCAGAAAATACAAATTGTAAGCTAAGAAATGTTAATGCATACCTTGAAGAGAAAACCATAAGTTTGTGTTTTCTGTTATTTTATAATTCGATTCCCAATTGACTATATGGTAATTTGCCGGCACAGGAATAGTTTAGGTCATTTATCCAACTATATATAAAGCCACGTTTCCATTTATGTTATACAGGGAAGGTAAAGATACTTCTTTATCAACTCAATTTCTAAAGAACCAAACTGTGGTGGAAACAACTGCAGATAAAAACAAAGCTGGTCAAATCGTTAAGTTTAACACTTTGCAAGAAGCTACAACAGCTATTCAAAATGTTGAAACGGACACCTTGACCAAATTTATTTTCTTGAGAAGAAAAAAAAATGGTATGTTAGTAAATTTGTAAATTATTTGTACATATATATCTCACATAATCCTGAAATATATATTTTTATTATTAGATTTAAGAAAAAGTAAAGTTCAATGGGATGCACAAGAAAACATCCCATTTGTTGTTAAGTCGTTCACAAAATACGAATGTCAACATGGCAAAGATAGAAATAAAACAAAGAATTTAAAACGACAAAACCAGTTTAAGGCTCCAGCTGACCACATGTACGAGAAAAAAAAATACCTTTGCGTGCAAGGATCAAAGAAAATGAATTGCACTGCATGTTTAAGTATTCGGGAGATTCTTACTTTCCCACATTATAAGGTAACTCAAGACAGCTTTTACACTACGTTGATGAGTGTAGCAAATCAAAGATGTTTTGCATATCTTATGTTTGTTTTAAAGGTTAAAACAGGGGAAAAATGGAAAAAACAGAAAACATCACAACATTTGAAGACAGTCGGTTTTTCATCTGTAAAAAACAGTGTTAGTTGTTTTATTGTACTGTTTCCCTCTATCAATGATCACAGTGGACATCCTGTTGGAGAGGTAAAGTAGCTAACTTTTTTGTATTTGCCCTGCAAAAAAAAGAAGGGTTGAAACGTAAAGTTATGTTTCTAAAATTTAAAATTTACATAACTTGCGAAAGTTGAACATTGAACCACAGCCTACTTGAGATACGGCCGGATAATTCACACTTTACAGTTAAAAATTTAACGGCCTATTGTATATCCACCTCGAGTCATGAGCTAAGTCTCGTGGTAGACTGGTAGTATCTTAGACTAAAACTGCAGCTCAATGTCATCAACTTCTGTTCTCAACTCTGCGACATCGCAGTCGGGCACCATTTTTTTATTTTTTTATTTTCATGTGCAATATTAATACTGTACCATTTTTTCAGCATAATCTGGTATGTACCTAGGTTCAATCGAAAGAATTAAAACATAATAAAGTCTATGTTTCGTTTATGCCTAAATTGTAACTCGAATAATAGGTTTGATGTTTATTATGATTTACCGAAAATGCAGGCTGCAGGCATCCAACAACGAGTGGATAGCAGAGTGATTGACAAAGTCGGAGAATTAATCGATGACCGGGTTTGCTCCGTTATGGAAATACAACGTCATTTAAAAGTATTTGTGGGCAAAGAACTGTTCAAGAATACATTGCCTCCAGCATCAAGTAACAGAAGGTTTTTTCCGACAAAAAAAGACATTACCAATCACTATTATAATGCATACACAAAACGAAAAATGTCGAAAATTGACCAAGCAAATGTGCAATTACTGGTAGATGAGTGGTGCCACAAGTTACCTGAAGATAACATTCTCTTCAGACCCTATATTGCCAGTGTTTGTCCCAAACAATTAATTAAAGACATTGATGGGGATGATATCACTGCAGTGAATGCCAAACAAACATTACTGTTTGTATACCAGACAGCTTGGCAAAGTAGACTCCTACTACGTTATGGTCAGGATATCTGCCTCCTGGATGCAACCTATAAGACATCAAAGTATGCACTGCCACTGTTCTTTCTTTGTGTAAAGACCAATGTCAACTATCAAGTTGTTGCATGTTTTGTGCTCCAAAACGAATGTCAATCAGACATTCAGGAAGCTCTTGTGATTCTAAAGTCTTGGACACCTGGCTGGAACCCAAAGTTTTTCATGACCGACAAATGTGAAGCTGAAATAAATGCTGTTGAAAGTAGTTTTCAAGGTATCTTACTAAATTTTATTTTTTATTTTTCTTTTTTTTAAATATCAGTATTGCTGGGGGAGAAGTTAATCTAGTTTAAAGACTTAAACATTCGAAATATGACTGCATGTATTTTTATTCACCAAAGTTAATGTAACACTTTTACACCAGATTGTAAAGTGCTTCTATGTGACTTCCATCGTGAACAAGCATGGGAAAGATGGGTCAAGAAAACAGATAATGGTGTTGGAGACAGAAAAAAGGCAGTTTTATCTGGTTTGAGAGCAGTAGCGAAGGCAGAAAATTTTGTTGAGCTCAAAAGTGCTCTAGATTCGCTTACAAACAGTGAAGCTTATACACAAAATGCAAGGCTACAAACCTACTTTCAAAATGCATGGTTGCCACAGAAGGAGGTCATTTATTTTTCTGGCTTAATTAAACATTAAATCTTAGGTTTAGTTTTTAGCTGTATTAGTATTGTTATTTTACAAAGTTTTATAAACACGCAGAGATGGGTTTCACTTTACCGATTGGGGAAGATGCGTGTGCCAATTGGTACGAACAACGGGGTGGATATATTGAGCACAATTGCTCATGATTCCTCCCTGGATATTAACGTTTGTGGATCATGTAGAAACCAGGATGACAATATCACTGATTGGGTCCAGTGCACCAAGTGTCCCCAGTGGTTTCATGTTAACTGCGTTGGACTAAACATCAACAAGGCAAAATCAAATAAAACTTTTACATGTTCCCATAAGTAGTAACGTGGATTTCGTTACTGTTGACCTCCACAAATGTATGCCTGGCCAAAGCTTTAAATTAAGCAAATGCTCCTACAGAGCAACTTACACTGTTTCGTGTATGCCTGGCCAAAGCTTTAAATTAAGCAAATGCTCTTACAGAGCAACTTACACTGTTTCGTGTATGCTTGGCCAATGCTTTAAACTAAGCAAATGCTTTTACAGAGCAACTTACACTGTTTCGTGTATGCTTGGCCAAAGCTTTAAACTAAGCAAATGCTCTTACAGAGCAACTTACACTGTTTCGTGTATGCTTGGCCAATGCTTTAAACTAAGCAAATGCTCTTACAGAGCAACTTACACTGTTTCGTGTATGCTTGGCCAATGCTTTAAACTAAGCAAATGCTTTTACAGAGCAACTTACACTGTTTCGTGTATGCTTGGCCAAAGCTTTAAACTAAGCAAATGCTCTTACAGAGCAACTTAAACTGTTTCGTGTATGCTTGGCCAATGCTTTAAACTAAGCAAATGCTCTTACAGAGCAACTTACACTGTTTCGTGTATGCTTGGCCAATGCTTTAAACTAAGCAAATGCTCTTACAGAGCAACTTACACTGTTTCGTGTATGCTTGGCCAATGCTTTAAACTAAGCAAATGCTTTTACAGAGCAACTTACACTGTTTCGTGTATGCTTGGCCAAAGCTTTAAACTAAGCAAATGCTCTTACAGAGCAACTTACACTGTTTCGTGTATGCTTGGCCAATGCTTTAAACTAAGCAAATGCTTTTACAGAGCAACTTACACTGTTTCGTGTATGCCTGGCCAATGCTTAATATATTACATATCGGTACAATATGGCATTGTCGAGGTTGGTTAACATCTCCATTGTTTTCACACCATGGCATTGCGAAGGTTCTCCTTTCAAAACCTAACGATCACGCATATAAAGCGACCTCATGGGTGCGTGGTGGAACCGCTGACATTTAATTAATTTTTCTTCCTCCTAAGACTGTACACAGTACCCGGCGTATGAATTCGCATGCGAAGAAGATATTAGGTACAAGGCTCGATGCAGCCACTCCTGTAGTCATGTGTATGGGAAAAGTAGAATACAAACTAGTTAACAAAGGTTTCACTAAGAAATTATCCCAGGCAACCGCTCTTAGTTTTCCAAATAAATAAGAAGCCAACATTGGTTAAATTGTTTTTATTTTTTAAATTGATTTACGCCTTTTCTTCACTTTCCTATCCACTGCACTCTCCACCTTTTTGCACAACACATAACCCCACACAAGTAAAATGTTAATTTTTGCACAACACATAACCCCACACAAGTAAAATGTTAATTTTTGCACAACACATAACCCCACACAAGTAAAATGTTAATTTTTGCACAACACATAACCCCACACAAGTAAAATGTTAATTTTTGCACAACACATAACCCCACACAAGTAAAATGTTAATTTTTGCACAACACATAACCCCACACATATAAAATGTTAATTTTTGCACAACACATAACCCCACACCAGTAAAATGTTAATTTTTGCACAACACATAACCCCATACAAGTAAAATGTTAATTTTTGCACAACACATAACCCCACACAAGTAAAATGTTAATTTTTGCACAACACATAACCCCACACAAGTAAAATGTTAATTTTTGCACAACACATAACCCCACACAAGTAAAATGTTAATTTTTGCACAACACATAACCCCACACAAGTAAAATGTTAATTTTTGCACAACACATAACCCCACACCAGTAAAATTTTAATTTTTCACAACACATAACCCCACACCAGTAAAATTTTAATTTTTCACAACACATAACCCCACACAAGTAAAATGTTAATTTTTGCACAACACATAACCCCACACAAGTAAAATGTTAATTTTTGCACAACACATAACCCCACACAAGTAAAATGTTAATTTTTGCACAACACATAACCCCACACAAGTGAAATGTTAATTTTTGCACAACACATAACCCCACACAAGTAAAATGTTAATTTTTGCACAACACATAACCCCACACAAGTAAAATGTTAATTTTTGCACAACACATAACCCCACACAAGTAAAATGTTAATTTTTGCACAACACATAACCCCACACAAGTAAAATGTTAATTTCTGCACAACACATAACCCCACACAGGTAAAATGTTAATTTTTGCACAACACATAACCCCACACAAGTAAAATGTTAATTTTTGCACAACACATAACCCCACACAAGTAAAATGTTAATTTTTGCACAACACATAACCCCACACAAGTAAAATGTTAATTTTTGCACAACACATAACCCCACACAAGTAAAATGTTAATTTTTGCACAACACATAACCCCACACAAGTAAAATGTTAATTTCTGCACAACACATAACCCCACACAGGTAAAATGTTAATTTTTGCACAACACATAACCCCACACAAGTAAAATGTTAATTTTTGCACAACACATAACCCCACACAAGTAAAATGTTAATTTTTGCACAACACATAACCCCACACAAGTAAAATGTTAATTTTTGCACAACACATAACCCCACACAAGTGAAATGTTAATTTTTGCACAACACATAACCCTACACAAGTAAAATGTTAATTTTTGCACAACACATAACCCCACACAAGTAAAATGTTAATTTCTGCACAACACATAACCCCACACAGGTAAAATGTTAATTTTTGCACAACACATAACCCCACACAAGTAAAATGTTAATTTTTGCACAACACATAACCCCACACAAGTAAAATGTTAATTTTTGCACAACACATAACCCCACACAAGTGAAATGTTAATTTTTGCACAACACATAACCCCACACAAGTAAAATGTTAATTTTTGCACAACACATAACCCCACACAAGTAAAATGTTAATTTTTGCACAACACATAACCCCACACAAGTAAAATGTTAATTTTTGCACAACACATAACCCCACACAAGTAAAATGTTAATTTTTGCACAACACATAACCCCACACAAGTAAAATGTTAATTTTTGCACAACACATAACCCCACACCAGTAAAATGTTAATTTTTGCACAACACATAACCCCATACAAGTAAAATGTTAATTTTTGCACAACACATAACCCCACACAAGTAAAATGTTAATTTTTGCACAACACATAACCCCACACAAGTAAAATGTTAATTTTTGCACAACACATAACCCCACACAAGTAAAATGTTAATTTTTGCACAACACATAACCCCACACAAGTAAAATGTTAATTTTTGCACAACACATAACCCCACACCAGTAAAATGTTAATTTTTGCACAACACATAACCCCACACAAGTAAAATGTTAATTTTTGCACAACACATAACCCCACACAAGTAAAATGTTAATTTTTGCACAACACATAACCCCACACAAGTAAAATGTTAATTTTTGCACAACACATAACCCCACACAAGTAAAATGTTAATTTTTGCACAACACATAACCCCACACAAGTAAAATGTTAATTTTTGCACAACACATAACCCCACACCAGTAAAATTTTAATTTTTCACAACACATAACCCCACACAAGTAAAATGTTAATTTTTGCACAACACATAACCCCACACAAGTAAAATGTTAATTTTTGCACAACACATAACCCCACACAAGTGAAATGTTAATTTTTGCACAACACATAACCCCACACAAGTAAAATGTTAATTTTTGCACAACACATAACCCCACACAAGTGAAATGTTAATTTTTGCACAACACATAACCCCACACAAGTGAAATGTTAATTTTTGCACAACACATAACCCCACACAAGTGAAATGTTAATTTTTGCACAACACATAACCCCATACAAGTAAAATGTTAATTTTTGCACAACACATAACCCCACACAAGTAAAATGTTAATTTTTGCACAACACATAACCCCACACAAGTAAAATGTTAATTTTTGCACAACACATAACCCCACACAAGTAAAATGTTAATTTTTGCACAACACATAACCCCACACAAGTGAAATGTTAATTTTTGCACAACACATAACCCCACACAAGTAAAATGTTAATTTTTGCACAACACATAACCCCACACAAGTAAAATGTTAATTTTTGCACAACACATAACCCCACACAAGTAAAATGTTAATTTTTGCACAACACATAACCCCACACAAGTGAAATGTTAATTTTTGCACAACACATAACCCCACACAAGTAAAATGTTAATTTTTGCACAACACATAACCCCATACAAGTAAAATGTTAAGTTTTGCACAACACATAACCCCACACAAGTAAAATGTTAATTTTTGCACAACACATAACCCCACACAAGTAAAATGTTAATTTTTGCACAACACGTACCCTCACACAAGTAAAATGTTACTTATTGTAAAAACCAACTCCTCCTGTAATACGAACGTATTCTAAACTTTCTGCAACACATTTTTGCAGAAGGCATGCAAGCGACAATTAAAATAAGTGGCGAAATGACTTGTACCGGTGTCGCGGAAATCTGGTTCCCCGGAAATCTGGTTCCCATCGGCTACTGCGCATGCGCAGACACGGGACATTTTTATCAGAAATCTATAAATCTAGTTTCGAACGAAGATTACTTGAATATATACATGTTTTTAGATAGTTTATTTTATCTAATGTGAAAATGTATGTTTTATCGTCCTTTTTCTTTTTTGATGACGTGTTAACGGTAGAGGTCACTGATGGTCATACGTCATAATGTACAATTTAAGGTAAAATACAGCATCAATTTTTTATCAAGAAGAAAAATCTTTAAAAAGAAATGTACAAAATATGTTGCATCCAACAACTGTTATTTTTAGTCGGAACCAGAGTTTTAGATTTCTCAAAAAATAAGTTATAAGTAGCCAATGGGAACCAGATTTCCGGGGAACCAGATTTCCGCGACACCGGATTTGGCGTACTGGGTTAAAGTGGGAACCAACTGAACTAGGACGTTTGGTTTGTTTGGTCGTCATGCCAACACGCTCGCCACCTAGCGGTTCGATTGACGCGGTGTTTGTAGTGATTTATTTGCTCGTCTGGAGTGCGATATCCATACTGATATTTTCACAACGAAATATTTTTATAAAAACAAATCTGTAAAACATTGATAAACGATTGCAAATTAGTCGCTAATTTACCTTAACAGTTATAGCAAACAAATATAGAAACTGCCGTTGGCTGCATGCTTTTTGAGTTAAAAACACTCCAGAAAAATTTAACGAATTAAAAAATGTTTTTTTCGTCACATCTAATAATAAACAAAAAACATTCAAGAAAATACATAACTGTATTCTGACAACTCCCTTAGGCCGTTGTTAATTGTTTAAAACACGGTCAGGACATTTGGATATTATATGTGCTAAATATGTCCCATCTTGCCTCACCCTACTATAGGCTACCTGTACTCGCTAAATTTCGGGCCTCCGCGCCGGGCAACGCCTTCTTACCGTTTACGGCCTGCAATAAGTCTGTTAGATAATCTTCGTCTAGACTTACAAAGTTAAAGCGACGCTTTCGTATCGAATTTCAATCAAACTTATTTTATAAATCCTGTAACTCATACAACTGGTACTTGGCATTCCGCCATAAACTTAAAGTTGTCAAAAGTTTAATCGACTTTTCCAAAAAGATTGAATAAAAACATGAGCTGCAAACACCGCCGTAACTTTTCCACCGTGCCTCAATGTAAAGTTAAAGATAAAACAAAAGTTTCATAAAACAATTGATGTTGAGTTTGATGCACTTGTTTATATTGTTGACCCCTTATCTCGGTTACAGTTTGCTTAGCACTTTAACATTCTTGTTTCATTTTCATTCAAACCTATCGAGTCAATATGACTTGATCCTCACTCACTTATTAACTCGATAATAAACCAACCTTGTTTCGAAAGTTGAAACGACCTCGCAAGAAAATTCCGCAAAACTGAATATTCTCATTGCCGCTCCGAATCCTGAAATATTTTACAACTGACGTCACGATAGTTGATTATTACTTAGGATTAACTGAATCATGGTTTACTCCACCGTTAAAGAGTCCCCTCCACAAAATAGCACTTGAAGGAAAGATTGAAGATTTATCCGACACGCACCGCTGCACACCTGAACTTCAGCATTGTTGTCGTCACAATGATGATGAAACCGCTCCACCAATCACAACACGAGGAACAATAAGTGTCGCCCGGTAGAAAAGAATTTAAAAACAAGACGACGTATACCACATATTTTACGCAATTATGAAACACATTCTATAGTACCATGGTATTTGTACAGTCATCGGCCACGCTTTTACTTTTTTAAAAAATTCTTCATACTTTAACCATAAGGCGAAAGCCATCGTCGATTTGCAGCTCATTTTGCTCCGTCATTATTTAAACTAAATTGTTCTTCGTTAACGTGGCTTCACGGATAAATTAATTTAATTGATAAAGGAACGAAATCTTAAATTTGCACCAACATGCACGGATTCTAGGTCGACGCTAAAAATAAAAAAATATATAATAACGATATACAACCAAATATTATAAAGTCGTAATAAATATTTTATTTAAGCTTTTCAAAAACTTTTGCATATTTCCGAATATGGTACTGTGTATTTTTGTATTGCCAAAAATAAATTATTTTTTTTACAGCAAATCTTGAAACACAGAATATCCTGCGCAAAAATGTCTATAAAGACCAATACAAGGTTTCGTATCATCTCATAGACTTAGGATATTTTTAGAACTGAGTCTTAGAAACTTGGTAATATTATAGTTAACGCGATGGCAACCACGATCATAGGCCTGCACTATTGTATTAGTGATTAATCTGCCATAATATAATGGTCACCTATTTATCCTTCGCCCAATTTGGACGGTCGTTAAATATTTACCATAACTAACGCATTATGACGTGGACAATCCAATGTGGCGATCGTGAAAGGAGAATCTGGAACGTCGGGAGTTTCCAATTCATTGTCAGCATCTGTGATATCACAAACGAACACTGTGACGTCACAGAGGAATCGTAGATACAATAAGATGGTGTGTTATACTGAATGGGTAGGTAAAAATGGCTCATATTTCAAACAGGTAACTTTACACGTTTGTACACAGCATGCGGGCTGCATAATGTCACGTACCGTTTCGTTAAATTACTATAAGTTGAAAGGGGGATACCAACAAAAAATCGAAATTCGTGTATTGATTGAAATGCTTAAATGTGAGGTAGGGCCTACCGCCCACCAAAGTTAAACAACGAAACAGCTTCTGAAAAGTATGCGAGTCAAAATGCGTGGAATTTCCTATAAGAAAAAGTGTCAAGAAAATTAAAAAAACACGAAGTCGGTGTATTAAACGCTTCTTTTATGTAAATATAAAAATAGTATAGTACTGACTTTTCATGGAAGCGAATAAACATAGCACTAAACAATGCTCATTATGCCACCATTGCCACACACGTACCTGCTGCTGATCATATCTTTACAAAAAAATCGGTCGTTCGTGTTGAAAATTAAGTTTGAAAAAGTGCCAAGTCAACGTAATCTGGTGTGTAACTTAGTTATAACCCCTTTTCTACCAATAACTTAGGGGGGTTGGTTTATTAAAGATTTTTTTCGGTAATTCAGCAATCCGGGTTCAAATCTCGGCGGGACCTGTTATTATTACTGAATACAAATATTGAATCCCGCGATCTGAGCTTGTATATGTACACATTTTATAGCGGTATTTGGTCAGATCTCACATACAGAAATTGGTTTAAAATAATCATAAAACATAACAATTATGACGTCACTTAACTGTTACAATGAACTCAGTTCTGTCATAATATGCTCAAAATTAAACCTATGGTGAAAAATGTTATTTATTTTTAATTATAAATACAAGTTGAGTGGACTAAAAATTGTTTACAAATATGACTCGTGCTTCCAAATCTAAGGTTACCCCTTCTACTACCTGTAGTATTCACACGGTTCAAATCCCACGTAGAAATGGCCTACAGACACCATTTCATAAAGTGCAGGTCAGTTTATAATAAGAACTTTGATGTGAGCTATTTTTTAGCTAATACCTTTATTGAATTTAAGTTGGATATTCATTTAAAAAAACAAAGCATTCAAAAGTATGTTTAAAACCCTTGCTATTAAATTTAAGCAATATGTTTATTTTTTCAGGAAATTTCCTGATTCATTAAGTTATTTTATTGCAGATTCTGTCATGGGTTCTGGTAGTTTTCTTTACCGTGATATTTTACGGGGTGGAAAACCTGACCTTGCCTTATATTATATCTATTGCACTTGGGGTGGTAAGTATATGAATGGCGTGAATTGTTGTATTCTGCTACTGACACTATAATATATAGTAGGGTGGGGGAAGATGGGACACCCTTAATACATATTATCCAAATATCCTGATCGTGTTTTAAACCATTAACAACGGTCTGTGGAAGTCGTGAGAATACGGTTTTATAATTAATTGAATGTTCTTTGTTTACTACCAAATAGAAAGAGAAAACTAAACTAAAATGTGTCCCTCCTTACTATATTATTAATTAAAAGGCATAATATAAATTTTAAAACTAGTTTTCTATAAAAGCAAACGTCGGATTCATTGTAACAAATGATTCGTTCATCACGCGTGTCCGACGCCGTGGCGTAGTGGTTAGCGCGCCTGCCTGTAACCATTAGGTAATGGGTTCAAGGCCTGTCGCTGCTACCATTGTGGGCGTATGTGTCCTTGGGCAAGACACTTAACGACAATTGCTTCAACTCAGTGGTCACTAATGGGTTGTCCAAATTATCAGCCATACATAAAAAAAAATCCAAAAAAAACAATAATCACCCACAAAGTAACATACATGGCAACTCGAAAGCTGGCACGAGGTGTTAAACCCGTGTAATAACGACTGTCGTTTTTCGGCCACGCGAGGATAAAATAAGTTACATTCATTCATTCACTTACACGTTTACATGGCTACTTACCGCACAAAAGCTTTATATGAACGTTACAGTACGTTATACAGTAAGGTGGGGGAAGATGATGGGACATCTTTAGCACATACTATGCAAATATCCTGATCGTGTTTTAAACAATTAACAACGGTTTATGGGAGTCGCGAGGATACAGCTTTATTAATCTTTGAATTTTTTTATTTACTACTAAATGGCACGAGAAAATTGAATGAACAGTTGTTCCATCCTCCCCCACCCTACTATACTTAACTGCAGGTGATTGGGTTAATCCTGGTGGTCCTCGTATTCCTTTTGTTCCTTGGAGCACATAAAGATCCCGCACTTGAAGTTTGTCTGCCGCATATTTATGATAAAACAAGGGCGGTCCCCAAATTTGATCGTACGCAGCGTCCCCACGTGATTATGGACGACTTTTGTTGCCTTTGTGACGTCGAAGTGTAAGTTTTGTATGTTACGTCATAATATTCCTTTTAATCTTGCTTTAATTCTTTCGTATATAAACATACGGTCTATGTTCAGCCATGTCACACGTATTAAAAAATAATAATGCCAACATAGAGGACACAAGGAAAGCAAAATGCATTAATTAATAGCTATAGTATATAGTGATGTAAAGATGGATGCTGTCAGCACATATTATTATATTCCTTTAATCGTGCTTTTAAAAATTAACAACGCTCTTTTAGATACACAAGGATACGGTTAAATAATTCTGGGAAAAAATGTTAACTACCAAATTGGACGATTAAAAATAATGAAAACAGTAACCATCTTATTCCGACATACAAATATAATAAATCTTTCTACTTTCAATAAAACACGAACCTTCGCAGGAAAGTTGGCACGAAACATTGTCGTCTTTGTAACAAATGCATCGACGGTTACGATCATCACTGCAAGTGGCTCAATAACTGTGTGGGCTCCAAAAACTACAAGTAAGTTAAATAAGCCAACTTAAGAAGGACCTACTCATTCAGAATAAAATATCAGAGATATTTAACACACGTGGTCCCCTGCTTCATCAATAAAATCCCGCGCCGTGGCAAAGCGCCTTCCCTAACCCAGGGGTTAATGGGTACAACGCTCGTCGCTGCTACCACTGCTGTAGGCAAATGTGTACTCGTCGCTGCTACCACTGTAGGCATATGTGTACCGATTACTAATGAGTTGTCCAAATTATCAGCAATACGTGAAATATTCACCCACAAAGTAACTACATGGTTACTCGTAAGCTGACACAAGGTGTGTGAAACAGTACACCCAAAAACGAATTCATTCAAAATAACCTAGATTTGTTTTAACCTATTACTCTGCAACAATTAGACTCGAAACAAGAGCATGGACAAAAGTCTGCTTGCTTTCTCCCATTAAACGCTTTGCGAGCGTGTCAATGTTTAATATACCCTTCCCTCACCACCAAACCCACTTCGTTCCTTACAGGTTATTTATCTTCGCTGTTGGTGTCGCAGTTGTTGGTATCTTAATCATGACCGCTGTTTCGGTGTTCGCATTTATTTCCACCTACGTGCCCATTAAAACGACCCCAACTTCAGGTGATCTATGCGTGTTTAATGGTTTTATTTTTATCTTGCGATTAGACATCAAATGTTTTTACCTTTAAAAATGATAATGACAGTTTTTGTTAATTTTGTCCGACTGAAAATTACCCTTGCCCAACGACACATAGATGTAACCATAATCATGACAGAAATAAAGCTACAGCCCTATATCCATGAAAACAGGGTAAGCGCGACAACCACTGTAAAAAAACAGGGTTAGCCGACATATACTTATGTCCATAAATTACTTGCCAGGAGCTTGGTGGATGTACGAATACAAGTTGGAATGTCGGCTGTTGATTGTATTTAAGTTTTGTCTTGAATTGACTGGAATATACTTGTGGATACCTTTGCTATGGTACAACTACACATCACCCCGATGACGATACATGGAAATACAAACACTATATGATTAACGTCATAATGACATAACCGAGGCAATGGCACTTATAACCAACTATGGAACACACGTGTTACGGATGTATAATATTGGTTGGGATTTGTTCAAATACACATTTACTTCACTGTATACAAAGTGCTGGCGTATATATTAATTCAGCTACAACTTCTGTAAAAGGCGAATAAGGAAACAGATTTCAAATTACAGCGAACTTTTTTACGACAAATATAATCAATTTTAGATAAAAAAAAATGTTAGGAATTAAAATCACTACAAACACTTCAACAGATCTCGTGGTGTAACGGTTATCACTTTGGGCTTTGAATACAGCAATCCGAGTTCAAATCTCGGCGGGACCTCTTCTATTACTCATTGAATACATTTTAGATTAGAAAAACGTTTAAAAACGCGACACAGGTCCCGTGGTGTAACGGTTATCACTCTGGACTTTGAATCTAGCAATCCCAGTCCAAATCTCGGCGGGACCTCTTCAATTACTTATTGAATACATTTTAGATTAGTAAAACGTTTAAAAACGAGACGAAACATATCAACAGGTCCCGTGGTGTAACGGTTATCACTCTGGACTCTGAATCCAGCAATCCGAGTTCAAATCTCGGCGGGACCTCTTTTATTACTCATTGAATATATTTTGAATTAGTAAAACGTTTAAAAACGCGAGGAAACATATCAACAGGTCCCGTGGTGTAACGGTTATCACTCTGGACTTTAAATCCAGCAATCCAAGTCCAAATCTCGGCGGGACCTCTTTAATTACTTACCTCTTCTATTACTCATTGAATACATTTTAGATTAGAAAAACGTTTAAAAACGCGACACAGGAAACGTATGAACAGGTCCCGTGGTGTAACGGTTATCACTCTGGACTTTGAATCCAGCAATCCGAGTTCAAATCTCGGCGGGACCTCTTCATTTACTCATTGAATACATTTTAGATTAGTAAAACGTTTAAAAACGCGACGAAACATATCAACAGGTCCCGTGGTGTAACGGTTATCACTCTGGACTCTGAATCCAGCAATCCGAGTTCAAATCTCGGCGGGACCTCTTCTATTACTCATTGAATACATTTTAGATTAGTAAAACGTTTAAAAACGAGACGAAACATATCAACAGGTCCCGTGGTGTAACGGTTATCACTCTGGACTCTGAATCCAGCAATCCGAGTTAAAATCTCGGCGGGACCTCTTTTATTACTCATTGAATATATTTTGGATTAGTAAAACGTTTAAAAACGCGACGAAACATATCAACAGGTCCCGTGGTGTAACGGTTATCACTCTGGACTTTAAATCCAGCAATCCAAGTCCAAATCTCGGCGGGACCTCTTTAATTACTTACCTCTTCTATTACTCATTGAATACATTTTAGATTAGAAAAACGTTTAAAAACGCGACACAGGAAACGTATAAACAGGTCCCGTGGTGTAACGGTTATCACTCTGGACTTTGAATCCAGCAATCCGAGTTCAAATCTCGGCGGGACCTCTTTTATTACTCATTGAATATATTTTGGATTAGTAAAACGTTTAAAAACGCGACGAAACATATCAACAGGTCCCGTGGTGTAACGGTTATCACTCTGGACTTTAAATCCAGCAATCCAAGTCCAAATCTCGGCGGGACCTCTTTAATTACTTACCTCTTCTATTACTCATTGAATACATTTTAGATTAGAAAAACGTTTAAAAACGCGACACAGGAAACGTATAAACAGGTCCCGTGGTGTAACGGTTATCACTCTGGACTTTGAATCCAGCAATCCGAGTTCAAATCTCGGCGGGACCTCTTCATTTACTCATTGAACACATTTTAGATTAGTAAAACGTTTAAAAACGCGACGAAACATATCAACAGGTCCCGTGGTGTAACGGTTATCACTCTGGACTCTGAATCCAGCAATCCGAGTTCAAATCTCGGCGGGACCTCTTTTATTACTCATTGAATATATTTTGGATTAGTAAAACGTTTATAAACGCGACGAAACATATCAACAGGTCCCGTGGTGTAACGGTTATCACTCTGGACTTTAAATCCAGCAATCCAAGTCCAAATCTCGGCGGGACCTCTTTAATTACTTACCTCTTCTATTACTCATTGAATACATTTTAGATTAGAAAAACGTTTAAAAACGCGACACAGGAAACGTATAAACAGGTCCCGTGGTGTAACGGTTATCACTCTGGACTTTGAATCCAGCAATCCGAGTTCAAATCTCGGCGGGACCTCTTCATTTACTCATTGAATACATTTTAGATTAGTAAAACGTTTAAAAACGCGACGAAACATATCAACAGGTCCCGTGGTGTAACGGTTATCACTCTGGACTTTGAATCCAGCAATCCGAGTTCAAATCTCGGCGGGACCTCTTCAATTACTTATTGAATACATTTTAGATTAGTAAAAGGTTTAAAAACGCGACGAAACATATCAACAGGTCCCGTGGTGTAACGGTTATCACTCTGGACTTTGAATCCAGCAATCCGAGTTCAAATCTCGGCGGGACCTCTTCTATTACTCATTGAATACATTTTAGATTAGTAAAACGTTTAAAAACGCGACGAAACATATCAACAGGTCCCGTGGTGTAACGGTTATCACTCTGGACTCTGAATCCAGCAATCCGAGTTCAAATCTCGGCGGGACCTCTTCAATTACTCATTGAATACATTTTAGAGTAGTAAAACGTTTAAAAACGCGACGAAACATATCAACA
This sequence comes from Ciona robusta, assembly GCF_009617815.1. Taxonomy (NCBI): domain Eukaryota; kingdom Metazoa; phylum Chordata; class Ascidiacea; order Phlebobranchia; family Cionidae; genus Ciona; species Ciona robusta. Next base: position 1,064,764 of record NC_143246.1, read on the forward strand.
GGTCCCGTGGTGTAACGGTTATCACTCTGGACTCTGAATCCAGCAATCCGAGTTCAAATCTCGGCGGGACCTCTTCTATTACTCATTGAATACATTTTAGATTAGTAAAACGTTTAAAAACGAGACGAAACATATCAACAGGTCCCGTGGTGTAACGGTTATCACTCTGGACTCTGAATCCAGCAATCCGAGTTCAAATCTCGGCGGGACCTCTTTTATTACTCATTGAATATATTTTGGATTAGTAAAACGTTTAAAAACGCGACGAAACATATCAACAGGTCCCGTGGTGTAACGGTTATCACTCTGGACTTTAAATCCAGCAATCCCAGTCCAAATCTCGGCGGGACCTCTTTAATTACTTACCTCTTCTATTACTCATTGAATACATTTTAGAGTAGTAAAACGTTTAAAAACGCGACGAAACATATCAACAGGTCCCGTGGTGTAACGGTTATCACTCTGGACTCTGAATCCAGCAATCCGAGTTCAAATCTCGGCGGGACCTCTTTTATTACTCATTGAATATATTTTGGATTAGTAAAACGTTTAAAAACGCGACGAAACATATCAACAGGTCCCGTGGTGTAACGGTTATCACTCTGGACTTTGAATCCAGCAATCCGAGTTCAAATCTCGGCGGGACCTCTTCATTTACTCATTGAATACATTTTAGATTAGTAAAACGTTTAAAAACGCGACGAAACATATCAACAGGTCCCGTGGTGTAACGGTTATCACTCTGGACTCTGAATCCAGCAATCCGAGTTCAAATCTCGGCGGGACCTCTTCTATTACTCATTGAATACATTTTAGATTAGTAAAACGTTTAAAAACGCGACGAAACATATCAACAGGTCCCGTGGTGTAACGGTTATCACTCTGGACTTTAAATCCAGCAATCCAAGTCCAAATCTCGGCGGGACCTCTTTAATTACTTACCTCTTCTATTACTCATTGAATACATTTTAGATTAGAAAAACGTTTAAAAACGCGACACAGGAAACGTATAAACAGGTCCCGTGGTGTAACGGTCATCACTCTGGACTTTGAATCCAGCAATCCGAGTTCAAATCTCGGCGGGACCTCTTCATTTACTCATTGAATACATTTTAGATTAGTAAAACGTTTAAAAACGCGACGAAACATATCAACAGGTCCCGTGGTGTAACGGTTATCACTCTGGACTTTGAATCCAGCAATCCGAGTTCAAATCTCGGCGGGACCTCTTCAATTACTTATTGAATACATTTTAGATTAGTAAAACGTTTAAAAACGCGACGAAACATATCAACAGGTCCCGTGGTGTAACGGTTATCACTCTGGACTCTGAATCCAGCAATCCGAGTTCAAATCTCGGCGGGACCTCTTTTATTACTCATTGAATATATTTTGGATTAGTAAAACGTTTAAAAACGCGACGAAACATATCAACAGGTCCCGTGGTGTAACGGTTATCACTCTGGACTTTAAATCCAGCAATCCCAGTCCAAATCTCGGCGGGACCTCTTTAATTACTTACCTCTTCTATTACTCATTGAATACATTTTAGAGTAGTAAAACGTTTAAAAACGCGACGAAACATATCAACAGGTCCCGTGGTGTAACGGTTATCACTCTGGACTCTGAATCCAGCAATCCGAGTTCAAATCTCGGCGGGACCTCTTTTATTACTCATTGAATATATTTTGGATTAGTAAAACGTTTAAAAACGCGACGAAACATATCAACAGGTCCCGTGGTGTAACGGTTATCACTCTGGACTTTGAATCCAGCAATCCGAGTTCAAATCTCGGCGGGACCTCTTCATTTACTCATTGAATACATTTTAGATTAGTAAAACGTTTAAAAACGCGACGAAACATATCAACAGGTCCCGTGGTGTAACGGTTATCACTCTGGACTTTGAATCCAGCAATCCGAGTTCAAATCTCGGCGGGACCTCTTCAATTACTTATTGAATACATTTTAGATTAGTAAAACGTTTAAAAACGCGACGAAACATATCAACAGGTCCCGTGGTCTAACGGTTATCACTCTGGACTTTAAATCCAGCAATCCAAGTCCAAATCTCGGCGGGACCTCTTTAATTACTTACCTCTTCTATTACTCATTGAATACATTTTAGATTAGAAAAACGTTTAAAAACGCGACACAGGAAACGTATAAACAGGTCCCGTGGTGTAACGGTTATCACTCTGGACTTTGAATCCAGCAATCCGAGTTCAAATCTCGGCGGGACCTCTTCATTTACTCATTGAATACATTTTAGATTAGTAAAACGTTTAAAAACGCGACGAAACATATCAACAGGTCCCGTGGTGTAACGGTTATCACTCTGGACTTTGAATCCAGCAATCCGAGTTCAAATCTCGGCGGGACCTCTTCAATTACTTATTGAATACATTTTAGATTAGTAAAACGTTTAAAAACGCGACGAAACATATCAACAGGTCCCGTGGTGTAACGGTTATCACTCTGGACTTTGAATCCAGCAATCCGAGTTCAAATCTCGGCGGGACCTCTTCTATTACTCATTGAATACATTTTAGATTAGTAAAACGTTTAAAAACGAGACGAAACATATCAACAGGTCCCGTGGTGTAACGGTTATCACTCTGGACTTTGAATCCAGCAATCCGAGTTCAAATCTCGGCGGGACCTCTTCTATTACTCATTGAATACATTTTAGATTAGAAAAACGTTTAAAACACAACGAAACATATCAACAGGTCCCGTGGTGTAACGGTTATCACTCTGGACTCTGAATCCAGCAATCCGAGTTCAAATCTCGGCGGGACCTCTTCTATTACTCATTGAATACATTTTAGATTAGTAAAACGTTTAAAAACGCGACACAGGTCCCGTGGTGTAACGGTTATCACTCTGGACTTTAAATCCAGCAATCCGAGTTCAAATCTCGGCGGGACCTCTTCAATTACTTATTGAACACATTTTAGATTAGTAGATTAGTAAAACGTTTAAAAACGCGACGAAACAAATCAACAGGTCCCGTGGTGTAACGGTTATCACTCTGGACTCTGAATCCAGCAATCCGAGTTCAAATCTCGGCGGGACCTCTTCTATTACTCATTGAATATATTTTGGATTAGTAAAACGTTTAAAAACGCGACGAAACATATCAACAGGTCCCGTGGTGTAACGGTTATTACTCTGGACTTTGAATCCAGCATTCCGAGTTCAAATCTCGGCGGGACCTCTTCTATTACCCATTGAATACATTTTAGATTAGTAAAACGTTTAAAAACGAGACGCAGCATATCAACAGGTCCCGTGGTGTAACGGTTATCACTCTGGACTTTGAATCCAGCAATCCGAGTTCAAATCTCGGCGGGACCTCTTCAATTACTCATTGAATACATTTTAGATTGGAAAAACTTTTAAAACACAACAAAACATATCAACAGGTCCCGTGGTGTAACGGTTATCACTCTGGACTCTGAATCCAGCAATCCGAGTTCAAATCTCGGCGGGACCTCTTCTATTACCCATTGAATACATTTTAGATTAGTAAAACGTTTAAAAACGCGACGCAGCATATCAACAGGTCCCGTGGTGTAACGGTTATCACTCTGGACTTTGAATCCAGCAATCCGAGTTCAAATCTCGGCGGGACCTCTTCAATTACTTATTGAATACATTTTAGATTAGTAAAACGTTTAAAAACGCGACGAAACTTATAAACAGATTAGTAAAACGTTTAAAAACGCGCCGTAACATATCAACAGGTCCCGTGGTGTAACGGTTATCACTCTGGACTCTGAATCCAGCAATCCGAGTTCAAATCTCGGCGGGACCTCTTCTATTACTCATTGAATATATTTTGGATTAGTAAAACGTTTAAAAACGCGACGAAACATATCAATAAAAACGCGACGAAACATATCAACAGGTCCCGTGGTGTAACGGTTATCACTCTGGACTTTGAATCCAGCAATCCGAGTTCAAATCTCGGCGGGACCTCCTCTATTACTCATTGAATACATTTTAGATTGGAAAAACGTTTAAAACAAAACGGAACATATCAACAGGTCCCGTGGTGTAACGGTTATCACTCTGGACTCTGAATCCAGCAATCCGAGTTCAAATCTCGGCGGGACCTCTTCTATTACTCATTGAATACATTTTAGATTAGTAAAACGTTTAAAAACGCGACACAGGTCCCGTGGTGTAACGGTTATCACTCTGGACTTTAAATCCAGCAATCCGAGTTCAAATCTCGGCGGGACCTCTTCAATTACTTATTGAATACATTTTAGATTAGTAGATTAGTAAAACGTTTAAAAACGCGCCGTAACATATCAACAGGTCCCGTGGTGTAACGGTTATCACTCTGGACTCTGAATCCAGCAATCCGAGTTCAAATCTCGGCGGGACCTCTTCTATTACTCATTGAATACATTTTAGATTAGTAAAACGTTTAAAAACGAGACGAAACATATCAACAGGTCCCGTGGTGTAACGGTTATCACTCTGGACTCTGAATCCAGCAATCCGAGTTCAAATCTCGGCGGGACCTCTTTTATTACTCATTGAATATATTTTGGATTAGTAAAACGTTTAAAAACGCGACGAAACATATCAACAGGTCCCGTGGTGTAACGGTTATCACTCTGGACTTTAAATCCAGCAATCCAAGTCCAAATCTCGGCGGGACCTCTTTAATTACTTACCTCTTCTATTACTCATTGAATACATTTTAGATTAGAAAAACGTTTAAAAACGCGACACAGGAAACGTATAAACAGGTCCCGTGGTGTAACGGTTATCACTCTGGACTTTGAATCCAGCAATCCGAGTTCAAATCTCGGCGGGACCTCTTCATTTACTCATTGAATACATTTTAGATTAGTAAAACGTTTAAAAACGCGACGAAACAAATCAACAGGTCCCGTGGTGTAACGGTTATCACTCTGGACTCTGAATCCAGCAATCCGAGTTCAAATCTCGGCGGGACCTCTTCAATTACTCATTGAATACATTTTAGAGTAGTAAAACGTTTAAAAACGCGACGAAACATATCAACAGGTCCCGTGGTGTAACGGTTATCACTCTGGACTCTGAATCCAGCAATCCGAGTTCAAATCTCGGCGGGACCTCTTCTATTACTCATTGAATACATTTTAGATTAGTAAAACGTTTAAAAACGAGACGAAACATATCAACAGGTCCCGTGGTGTAACGGTTATCACTCTGGACTCTGAATCCAGCAATCCGAGTTCAAATCTCGGCGGGACCTCTTTTATTACTCATTGAATATATTTTGGATTAGTAAAACGTTTAAAAACGCGACGAAACATATCAACAGGTCCCGTGGTGTAACGGTTATCACTCTGGACTTTAAATCCAGCAATCCAAGTCCAAATCTCGGCGGGACCTCTTTAATTACTTACCTCTTCTATTACTCATTGAATACATTTTAGATTAGAAAAACGTTTAAAAACGCGACACAGGAAACGTATAAACAGGTCCCGTGGTGTAACGGTTATCACTCTGTACTTTGAATCCAGCAATCCAAGTCCAAATCTCGGCGGGACCTCTTCAATTACTTATTGAATACATTTTAGATTAGAAAAACGTTTAAAACACAACGAAACATATCAACAGGTCCCGTGGTGTAACGGTTATCACTCTGGACTCTGAATCCAGCAATCCGAGTTCAAATCTCGGCGGGACCTCTTCAATTACTCATTGAATACATTTTAGATTAGTAAAACGTTTAAAAACGCGACGTAACATATCAAATGGGTCCCGTGGTGTAACGGTTATCACTCTGGACTTTGAATCCAGCAATCCGAGTTCAAATCTCGGCGGGACCTCTTCTATTACTCATTGAATACATTTTAGATTAGAAAAACGTTTAAAAACGCGACACAGGTCCCGTGGTGTAACGGTTATCACTCTGGACTTTGAATCCAGCAATCCGAGTTCAAATCTCGGCGGGACCTCTTCTATTACTTATTGAATATATTTTGGATTAGTAAAACGTTTAAAAACGCGACGAAACTTATAAACAGGTCCCGTGGTGTAACGGTTATCACTCTGGACTCTGAATCCAGCAATCCGAGTTCAAATCTCGGCGGGACCTCTTCAATTACTTATTGAATATATTTTGGATTAGTAAAACGTTTAAAAACGCGACGAAACATATCAACAGGTCCCGTGGTGTAACGGTTATCACTCTGGACTCTGAATCCAGCAATCCGAGTTCAAATCTCGGCGGGACCTCTTCTATTACTCATTGAATACATTTTAGATTAGTAAAACGTTTAAAAACGAGACGAAACATATCAACAGGTCCCGTGGTGTAACGGTTATCACTCTGGACTCTGAATCCAGCAATCCGAGTTCAAATCTCGGCGGGACCTCTTTTATTACTCATTGAATATATTTTGGATTAGTAAAACGTTTAAAAACGCGACGAAACATATCAACAGGTCCCGTGGTGTAACGGTTATCACTCTGGACTTTAAATCCAGCAATCCCAGTCAAATCTCGGCGGGACCTCTTTAATTACTTACCTCTTCTATTACTCATTGAATACATTTTAGAGTAGTAAAACGTTTAAAAACGCGACGAAACATATCAACAGGTCCCGTGGTGTAACGGTTATCACTCTGGACTCTGAATCCAGCAATCCGAGTTCAAATCTCGGCGGGACCTCTTTTATTACTCATTGAATATATTTTGGATTAGTAAAACGTTTAAAAACGCGACGAAACATATCAACAGGTCCCGTGGTGTAACGGTTATCACTCTGGACTTTGAATCCAGCAATCCGAGTTCAAATCTCGGCGGGACCTCTTCATTTACTCATTGAATACATTTTAGATTAGTAAAACGTTTAAAAACGCGACGAAACATATCAACAGGTCCCGTGGTGTAACGGTTATCACTCTGGACTCTGAATCCAGCAATCCGAGTTCAAATCTCGGCGGGACCTCTTCTATTACTCATTGAATACATTTTAGATTAGTAAAACGTTTAAAAACGAGACGAAACATATCAACAGGTCCCGTGGTGTAACGGTTATCACTCTGGACTCTGAATCCAGCAATCCGAGTTCAAATCTCGGCGGGACCTCTTTTATTACTCATTGAATATATTTTGGATTAGTAAAACGTTTAAAAACGCGACGAAACATATCAACAGGTCCCGTGGTGTAACGGTTATCACTCTGGACTTTAAATCCAGCAATCCAGTCCAAATCTCGGCGGGACCTCTTTAATTACTTACCTCTTCTATTACTCATTGAATACATTTTAGAGTAGTAAAACGTTTAAAAACGCGACGAAACATATCAACAGGTCCCGTGGTGTAACGGTTATCACTCTGGACTCTGAATCCAGCAATCCGAGTTCAAATCTCGGCGGGACCTCTTTTATTACTCATTGAATATATTTTGGATTAGTAAAACGTTTAAAAACGCGACGAAACATATCAACAGGTCCCGTGGTGTAACGGTTATCACTCTGGACTTTGAATCCAGCAATCCGAGTTCAAATCTCGGCGGGACCTCTTCATTTACTCATTGAATACATTTTAGATTAGTAAAACGTTTAAAAACGCGACGAAACATATCAACAGGTCCCGTGGTGTAACGGTTATCACTCTGGACTTTGAATCCAGCAATCCGAGTTCAAATCTCGGCGGGACCTCTTCAATTACTTATTGAATACATTTTAGATTAGTAAAACGTTTAAAAACGCGACGAAACATATCAACAGGTCCCGTGGTGTAACGGTTATCACTCTGGACTTTAAATCCAGCAATCCAAGTCAAATCTCGGCGGGACCTCTTTAATTACTTACCTCTTCTATTACTCATTGAATACATTTTAGATTAGAAAAACGTTTAAAAACGCGACACAGGAAACGTATAAACAGGTCCCGTGGTGTAACGGTCATCACTCTGGACTTTGAATCCAGCAATCCGAGTTCAAATCTCGGCGGGACCTCTTCATTTACTCATTGAATACATTTTAGATTAGTAAAACGTTTAAAAACGCGACGAAACATATCAACAGGTCCCGTGGTGTAACGGTTATCACTCTGGACTTTGAATCCAGCAATCCGAGTTCAAATCTCGGCGGGACCTCTTCAATTACTTATTGAATACATTTTAGATTAGTAAAACGTTTAAAAACGCGACGAAACATATCAACAGGTCCCGTGGTGTAACGGTTATCACTCTGGACTCTGAATCCAGCAATCCGAGTTCAAATCTCGGCGGGACCTCTTTTATTACTCATTGAATATATTTTGGATTAGTAAAACGTTTAAAAACGCGACGAAACATATCAACAGGTCCCGTGGTGTAACGGTTATCACTCTGGACTTTAAATCCAGCAATCCCAGTCCAAATCTCGGCGGGACCTCTTTAATTACTTACCTCTTCTATTACTCATTGAATACATTTTAGAGTAGTAAAACGTTTAAAAACGCGACGAAACATATCAACAGGTCCCGTGGTGTAACGGTTATCACTCTGGACTCTGAATCCAGCAATCCGAGTTCAAATCTCGGCGGGACCTCTTTTATTACTCATTGAATATATTTTGGATTAGTAAAACGTTTAAAAACTCGACGAAACATATCAACAGGTCCCGTGGTGTAACGGTTATCACTCTGGACTTTGAATCCAGCAATCCGAGTTCAAATCTCGGCGGGACCTCTTCATTTACTCATTGAATACATTTTAGATTAGTAAAACGTTTAAAAACGCGACGAAACATATCAACAGGTCCCGTGGTGTAACGGTTATCACTCTGGACTTTGAATCCAGCAATCCGAGTTCAAATCTCGGCGGGACCTCTTCAATTACTTATTGAATACATTTTAGATTAGTAAAACGTTTAAAAACGCGACGAAACATATCAACAGGTCCCGTGGTCTAACGGTTATCACTCTGGACTTTGAATCCAGCATTCCGAGTTCAAATCTCGGCGGGACCTCTTCAATTACTCATCGAATACATTTTAGATTAGTAAAACGTTTAAAAACGCGACGAAACATATCAACAGGTCCCGTGGTGTAACGGTTATCACTCTGGACTCTGAATCCAGCAATCCGAGTTCAAATCTCGGCGGGACCTCTTCAATTACTCATTGAATACATTTTAGATTAGTAAAACGTTTAAAAACGCGACGTAACATATCAAATGGGTCCCGTGGTGTAACGGTTATCACTCTGGACTTTGAATCCAGCAATCCGAGTTCAAATCTCGGCGGGACCTCTTCTATTACTCATTGAATACATTTGAATATATAGACTCTGAATCCAGCAATCCGAGTTCAAATCTCGGCGGGACCTCTTCAATTACTTATTGAAGACATTTTAGATTGGAAAAACGTTTAAAACACAACGAAACATATAAACAGCTCACGTGGTGTAACGGTTATCACTCTGGACTCTGAATGTTTAAAAACGAGTCGAAACATATCAACAGGTCCCGTGGTGTAACGGTTATCACTCTGGACTTTGAATCCAGCAATCCGAGTTCAAATCTCGGCGGGACCTCTTCTATTACTCATTGAATACATTTTAGATTAGTAAAACGTTTAAAAACGCGACGTAACATATCAAATGGGTCCCGTGGTGTAACGGTTATCACTCTGGCCTTTGAATCCAGCAATCCGAGTTCAAATCTCGGCGGGACCTCTTCTATTACCCATTGAATACATTTTAGATTAGTAAAACGTTTAAAAACGCGACGTAACATATCAAATGGGTCCCGTGGTGTAACGGTTATCACTCTGGACTTTGAATCCAGCAATCCGAGTTCAAATCTCGGCGGGACCTCTTCTATTACTCATTGAATACATTTTAGATCAGAAAAACGTTTAAAAACGCGACACAGGTCCCGTGGTGTAACGGTTATCACTCTGGACTTTGAATCCAGCAATCCGAGTTCAAATCTCGGCGGGACCTCTTCTATTACTTATTGAATATATTTTAGATTGGAAAAACGTTTAAAAACGCGACGAAACATATCAACAGGTCCCGTGGTGTAACGGTTATCACTCTGGACTTTGAATCCAGCAATCCGAGTTCAAATCTCGGCGGGACCTCTTCTATTACTCATTGAATACATTTTAGATTAGAAAAACGTTTAAAAACGCGACGTAACATATCAAATGGGTCCCGTGGTGTAACGGTTATCACTCTGGACTTTGAATCCAGCAATCCGAGTTCAAATCTCGGCGGGACCTCTTCTATTACTCATTGAATACATTTTAGATCAGAAAAACGTTTAAAAACGCGACACAGGTCCCGTGGTGTAACGGTTATCACTCTGGACTTTGAATCCAGCAATCCGAGTTCAAATCTCGGCGGGACCTCTTCTATTACTTATTGAATATATTTTAGATTGGAAAAACGTTTAAAAACGCGACGAAACATATCAACAGGTCCCGTGGTGTAACGGTTATCACTCTGGACTTTGAATCCAGCAATCCGAGTTCAAATCTCGGCGGGACCTCTTCTATTACTCATTGAATACATTTTAGATTAGAAAAACGTTTAAAAACGGTTCGAAACATATCAACAGGTCACGTGGTGTAACGGTTATCACTCTGGACTTTGAATCAAGCAATCCGAGTTCTAATCTCGGCGGTTATCACTCTGGACTTTGAATCCAGCAATCCGAGTTCTAATCTCGGCGGTTATCACTCTGGACTTTGAATCCAGCAATCCGAGTTCAAATCTCGGCGGGACCTCTTCAATTACTTATTGAAGACATTTTAGATTGGAAAAACGTTTAAAACACAACGAAACATATAAACAGCTCACGTGGTGTAACGGTTATCACTCTGGACTTTGAATCCAGCAATCCGAGTTCAAATCTCGGCGGGACCTCTTCTATTACTCATTGAATACATTTTAGATTAGTAAAACGTTTAAAAACGCGACGTAACATATCAAATGGGTCCCGTGGTGTAACGGTTATCACTCTGGACTTTGAATCCAGCAATCCGAGTTCAAATCTCGGCGGGACCTCTTCTATTACTCATTGAATACATTTGAATATATAGACTCTGAATCCAGCAATCCGAGTTCAAATCTCGGCGGGACCTCTTCTATTACTCATTGAATATATTTTGGATTAGTAAAACGTTTAAAAACGCGACGAAACGTATAAACAGGTCCCGTGGTGTAACGGTTATCACTCTGGACTTTGAATCCAGCATTCCGAGTTCAAATCTCGGCGGGACCTCTTCAATTACTCATCGAATACATTTTAGATTAGTAAAACGTTTAAAAACGCGACGAAACATATCAACAGGTCCCGTGGTGTAACGGTTATCACTCTGGACTCTGAATCCAGCAATCCGAGTTCAAATCTCGGCGGGACCTCTTCAATTACTCATTGAATACATTTTAGATTAGTAAAACGTTTAAAAACGCGACGAAACATATCAACAGGTCCCGTGGTGTAACGGTTATCACTCTGGACTTTGAATCCAGCAATCCGAGTTCAAATCTCGGCGGGACCTCTTCTATTACTCATTGAATACATTTTAGATTAGAAAAACGTTTAAAACACAACGGAACATATCAACAGGTCCCGTGGTGTAACGGTTATCACTCTGGACTCTGAATCCAGCAATCCGAGTTCAAATCTCGGCGGGACCTCTTCTATTACTCATTGAATACATTTTAGATTAGTAAATCGTTTAAAAACGCGACACAGGTCCCGTGGTGTAACGGTTATCACTCTGGACTTTGAATCCAGCAATCCAAGTCCAAATCTCGGCGGGACCTCTTCAATTACTTATTGAATACATTTTAGATTAGAAAAACGTTTAAAACACAACGAAACATATCAACAGGTCCCGTGGTGTAACGGTTATCACTCTGGACTTTGAATCCAGCAATCCGAGTTCTAATCTCGGCGGGTCCTCTTCTATTACTCATTGAATACATTTTAGATTAGTAAAACGTTTAAAAACGCGACACAGGTCCCGTGGTGTAACGGTTATCACTCTGGACTTTGAATCCAGCAATCCAAGTCCAAATCTCGGCGGGACCTCTTCAATTACTTATTGAATACATTTTAGATTAGAAAAACGTTTAAAACACAACGAAACATATCAACAGGTCCCGTGGTGTAACGGTTATCACTCTGGACTCTGAATCCAGCAATCCGAGTTCAAATCTCGGCGGGACCTCTTCTATTACTCATTGAATACATTTTAGATTGGTAAAACGTTTAAAAACGCGACACAGGTCCCGTGGTGTAACGGTTATCACTCTGTACTTTGAATCCAGCAATCCAAGTCCAAATCTCGGCGGGACCTCTTCTATTACTTATTGAATACATTTTAGATTAGAAAAACGTTTAAAACACAACGAAACATATCAACAGGTCCCGTGGTGTAACGGTTATCACTCTGGACTCTGAATCCAGCAATCCGAGTTCAAATCTCGGCGGGACCTCTTCAATTACTCATTGAATACATTTTAGATTAGTAAAACGTTTAAAAACGCGACGTAACATATCAAATGGGTCCCGTGGTGTAACGGTTATCACTCTGGACTTTGAATCCAGCAATCCGAGTTCAAATCTCGGCGGGACCTCTTCTATTACTCATTGAATACATTTTAGATTAGAAAAACGTTTAAAAACGCGACACAGGTCCCGTGGTGTAACGGTTATCACTCTGGACTTTGAATCCAGCAATCCGAGTTCAAATCTCGGCGGGACCTCTTCTATTACTTATTGAATATATTTTGGATTAGTAAAACGTTTAAAAACGCGACGAAACTTATAAACAGGTCCCGTGGTGTAACGGTTATCACTCTGGACTCTGAATCCAGCAATCCGAGTTCAAATCTCGGCGGGACCTCTTCAATTACTTATTGAATATATTTTGGATTAGTAAAACGTTTAAAAACGCGACGAAACATATCAACAGGTCCCGTGGTGTAACGGTTATCACTCTGGACTTTGAATCCAGCAATCCGAGTTCAAATCTCGGCGGGACTTCTTCTATTACTCATTGAATACATTTTAGATTAGTAAAACGTTTAAAAACGGTTCGAAACATATCAACAGGTCACGTGGTGTAACGGTTATCACTCTGGACTTTGAATCCAGCAATCCGAGTTCAAATCTCGGCGGGACCTCTTCTATTACTCATTGAATACATTTGAATATATAGACTCTGAATCCAGCAATCCGAGTTCAAATCTCGGCGGGACCTCTTCTATTACTCATTGAATACATTTTAGATTAGTAAAACGTTTAAAAACGCGACGTAACATATCAAATGGGTCCCGTGGTGTAACGGTTATCACTCTGGACTTTGAATCCAGCAATCCGAGTTCAAATCTCGGCGGGACCTCTTCTATTACTCATTGAATACATTTGAATATATAGACTCTGAATCCAGCAATCCGAGTTCAAATCTCGGCGGGACCTCTTCTATTACTCATTGAATATATTTTGGATTAGTAAAACGTTTAAAAACGCGACGAAACGTATAAACAGGTCCCGTGGTGTAACGGTTATCACTCTGGACTTTGAATCCAGCATTCCGAGTTCAAATCTCGGCGGGACCTCTTCAATTACTCATCGAATACATTTTAGATTAGTAAAACGTTTAAAAACGCGACGAAACATATCAACAGGTCCCGTGGTGTAACGGTTATCACTCTGGACTCTGAATCCAGCAATCCGAGTTCAAATCTCGGCGGGACCTCTTCAATTACTCATTGAATACATTTTAGATTAGTAAAACGTTTAAAAACGCGACGAAACATATCAACAGGTCCCGTGGTGTAACGGTTATCACTCTGGACTTTGAATCCAGCAATCCGAGTTCAAATCTCGGCGGGACCTCTTCTATTACTCATTGAATACATTTTAGATTAGAAAAACGTTTAAAACACAACGGAACATATCAACAGGTCCCGTGGTGTAACGGTTATCACTCTGGACTCTGAATCCAGCAATCCGAGTTCAAATCTCGGCGGGACCTCTTCTATTACTCATTGAATACATTTTAGATTAGTAAATCGTTTAAAAACGCGACACAGGTCCCGTGGTGTAACGGTTATCACTCTGGACTTTGAATCCAGCAATCCAAGTCCAAATCTCGGCGGGACCTCTTCAATTACTTATTGAATACATTTTAGATTAGAAAAACGTTTAAAACACAACGAAACATATCAACAGGTCCCGTGGTGTAACGGTTATCACTCTGGACTTTGAATCCAGCAATCCGAGTTCTAATCTCGGCGGGTCCTCTTCTATTACTCATTGAATACATTTTAGATTAGTAAAACGTTTAAAAACGCGACACAGGTCCCGTGGTGTAACGGTTATCACTCTGGACTTTGAATCCAGCAATCCAAGTCCAAATCTCGGCGGGACCTCTTCAATTACTTATTGAATACATTTTAGATTAGAAAAACGTTTAAAACACAACGAAACATATCAACAGGTCCCGTGGTGTAACGGTTATCACTCTGGACTCTGAATCCAGCAATCCGAGTTCAAATCTCGGCGGGACCTCTTCTATTACTCATTGAATACATTTTAGATTGGTAAAACGTTTAAAAACGCGACACAGGTCCCGTGGTGTAACGGTTATCACTCTGTACTTTGAATCCAGCAATCCAAGTCCAAATCTCGGCGGGACCTCTTCTATTACTTATTGAATACATTTTAGATTAGAAAAACGTTTAAAACACAACGAAACATATCAACAGGTCCCGTGGTGTAACGGTTATCACTCTGGACTCTGAATCCAGCAATCCGAGTTCAAATCTCGGCGGGACCTCTTCAATTACTCATTGAATACATTTTAGATTAGTAAAACGTTTAAAAACGCGACGTAACATATCAAATGGGTCCCGTGGTGTAACGGTTATCACTCTGGACTTTGAATCCAGCAATCCGAGTTCAAATCTCGGCGGGACCTCTTCTATTACTCATTGAATACATTTTAGATTAGAAAAACGTTTAAAAACGCGACACAGGTCCCGTGGTGTAACGGTTATCACTCTGGACTTTGAATCCAGCAATCCGAGTTCAAATCTCGGCGGGACCTCTTCTATTACTTATTGAATATATTTTGGATTAGTAAAACGTTTAAAAACGCGACGAAACTTATAAACAGGTCCCGTGGTGTAACGGTTATCACTCTGGACTCTGAATCCAGCAATCCGAGTTCAAATCTCGGCGGGACCTCTTCAATTACTTATTGAATATATTTTGGATTAGTAAAACGTTTAAAAACGCGACGAAACATATCAACAGGTCCCGTGGTG
Organism: Ciona robusta; assembly: GCF_009617815.1. Lineage (NCBI taxonomy): Eukaryota > Metazoa > Chordata > Ascidiacea > Phlebobranchia > Cionidae > Ciona > Ciona robusta. Next base: position 1,080,060 of record NC_143246.1, read on the forward strand.
TAACGGTTATCACTCTGGACTTTGAATCCAGCAATCCGAGTTCAAATCTCGGCGGGACTTCTTCTATTACTCATTGAATACATTTTAGATTAGTAAAACGTTTAAAAACGGTTCGAAACATATCAACAGGTCACGTGGTGTAACGGTTATCACTCTGGACTTTGAATCAAGCAATCCGAGTTCTAATCTCGGCGGTTATCACTCTGGACTTTGAATCCAGCAATCCGAGTTCTAATCTCGGCGGTTATCACTCTGGACTTTGAATCCAGCAATCCGAGTTCAAATCTCGGCGGGACCTCTTCAATTACTTATTGAAGACATTTTAGATTGGAAAAACGTTTAAAACACAACGAAACATATAAACAGCTCACGTGGTGTAACGGTTATCACTCTGGACTCTGAATCCAGCAATCCGAGTTCAAATCTCGGCGGGACCTCTTCTATTACTCATTGAATACATTTGAATACATAGACTCTGAATCCAGCAATCCGAGTTCAAATCTCGGCGGGACCTCTTCTATTACTCATTGAATATATTTTGGATTAGTAAAACGTTTAAAAACGCGACGAAACGTATAAACAGGTCCCGTGGTGTAACGGTTATCACTCTGGACTTTGAATCCAGCATTCCGAGTTCAAATCTCGGCGGGACCTCTTCAATTACTCATCGAATACATTTTAGATTAGTAAAACGTTTAAAAACGCGACGAAACATATCAACAGGTCCCGTGGTGTAACGGTTATCACTCTGGACTCTGAATCCAGCAATCCGAGTTCAAATCTCGGCGGGACCTCTTCAATTACTCATTGAATACATTTTAGATTAGTAAAACGTTTAAAAACGCGACGAAACATATCAACAGGTCCCGTGGTGTAACGGTTATCACTCTGGACTTTGAATCCAGCAATCCGAGTTCAAATCTCGGCGGGACCTCTTCTATTACTCATTGAATACATTTTAGATTAGAAAAACGTTTAAAACACAACGGAACATATCAACAGGTCCCGTGGTGTAACGGTTATCACTCTGGACTCTGAATCCAGCAATCCGAGTTCAAATCTCGGCGGGACCTCTTCTATTACTCATTGAATACATTTTAGATTAGTAAATCGTTTAAAAACGCGACACAGGTCCCGTGGTGTAACGGTTATCACTCTGGACTTTGAATCCAGCAATCCAAGTCCAAATCTCGGCGGGACCTCTTCAATTACTTATTGAATACATTTTAGATTAGAAAAACGTTTAAAACACAACGAAACATATCAACAGGTCCCGTGGTGTAACGGTTATCACTCTGGACTTTGAATCCAGCAATCCGAGTTCAAATCTCGGCGGGACCTCTTCTATTACTCATTGAATACATTTTAGATTAGTAAAACGTTTAAAAACGCGACACAGGTCCCGTGGTGTAACGGTTATCACTCTGGACTTTGAATCCAGCAATCCGAGTTCAAATCTCGGCGGGACCTCTTCTATTACTCATTGAATACATTTTAGATTAGAAAAACGTTTAAAAACGGTTCGAAACATATCAACAGGTCACGTGGTGTAACGGTTATCACTCTGGACTTTGAATCAAGCAATCCGAGTTCTAATCTCGGCGGTTATCACTCTGGACTTTGAATCCAGCAATCCGAGTTCTAATCTCGGCGGTTATCACTCTGGACTTTGAATCCAGCAATCCGAGTTCAAATCTCGGCGGGACCTCTTCTATTACTCATTGAATACATTTTAGATTAGAAAAACGTTTAAAAACGGTTCGAAACATATCAACAGGTCACGTGGTGTAACGGTTATCACTCTGGACTTTGAATCAAGCAATCCGAGTTCTAATCTCGGCGGTTATCACTCTGGACTTTGAATCCAGCAATCCGAGTTCTAATCTCGGCGGTTATCACTCTGGACTCTGAATCCAGCAATCCGAGTTCAAATCTCGGCGGGACCTCTTCTATTACTCATTGAATACATTTGAATACATAGACTCTGAATCCAGCAATCCGAGTTCAAATCTCGGCGGGACCTCTTCTATTACTCATTGAATATATTTTGGATTAGTAAAACGTTTAAAAACGCGACGAAACGTATAAACAGGTCCCGTGGTGTAACGGTTATCACTCTGGACTTTGAATCCAGCATTCCGAGTTCAAATCTCGGCGGGACCTCTTCAATTACTCATCGAATACATTTTAGATTAGTAAAACGTTTAAAAACGCGACGAAACATATCAACAGGTCCCGTGGTGTAACGGTTATCACTCTGGACTCTGAATCCAGCAATCCGAGTTCAAATCTCGGCGGGACCTCTTCAATTACTCATTGAATACATTTTAGATTAGTAAAACGTTTAAAAACGCGACGAAACATATCAACAGGTCCCGTGGTGTAACGGTTATCACTCTGGACTTTGAATCCAGCAATCCGAGTTCAAATCTCGGCGGGACCTCTTCTATTACTCATTGAATACATTTTAGATTAGAAAAACGTTTAAAACACAACGGAACATATCAACAGGTCCCGTGGTGTAACGGTTATCACTCTGGACTCTGAATCCAGCAATCCGAGTTCAAATCTCGGCGGGACCTCTTCAATTACTCATTGAATACATTTTAGATTAGTAAAACGTTTAAAAACGCGACACAGGTCGCGTGGTGTAACGGTTATCACTCTGGACTTTGAATCCAGCAATCCAAGTCCAAATCTCGGCGGGACCTCTTCAATTACTTATTGAATACATTTTAGATTAGAAAAACGTTTAAAACACAACGAAACATATACTCATTGAATACATTTTAGATTAGAAAAACGTTTAAAACACAACGAAACATAGGACCTCTTCAATTACTTATTGAATACATTTTAGATTACTAAAACGTTTAAAAACGCGACGAAATATATTAACAGGTCCTGTGGTGTAACGGTTATCACTCTGGACTCTGAATCCAGCAATCCGAGTTCAAATCTCGGCGAGACCTCTTCTATTACTCATTGAATACATTTTAGATTAGTAAAACGTTCAAAAACGCGACGAAACATATCAACAGGTCCCGTGGTGTAACGGTTATCACTCTGGACTCTGAATCCAGCAATCCGAGTTCAAATCTCGGCGGGACCTCTTCTATTACTCATTGAATACATTTTAGATTAGTAAAACGTTCAAAAACGCGACGAAACATATCAACAGGTCCCGTGGTGTAACGGTTATCACTCTGGACTCTGAATCCAGCAATCCGAGTTCAAATCCTCGGCGGGACCTCTTCTATTACTCATTGAATACATTTTAGATTAGTAAAACGTTCAAAAACGCGACGAAACATTTCAACAGGTCCCGTGGTGTAACGGTTATCACTCTGGACTTTGAATCCAGCAATCCGAGTTCAAATCTCGGCGGGACCTCTTCTATTACTCATTGAATACAATTTTGATTTAGAAAACGTTCAAAAACGCGACAGAAACACATCAACAGGTCCCGTGCACGGCTTCGACAGGTCATTAGACCGTGTTGCGTGTAACATTTTAACGTACACAGTACAAGACATGGGAAAATCATGTTGGTTAATTATTACTAACATGTATTATGCACATATTGTACCTATGTATAGTTTGTAGCTCAGTTGGATTGGGTTAAAATACTGACTTGTTAGTTGGAGAAATCTACTGTACGAATACTGCCGTTTAAGCTGTGTAACTATAAGTCGACTACGAATAAGTTTCTTGTAATATATACCTTTATCGTTTATGATACAATGTTAATAAGTTGTGATTCAACCCAGTTAATTTAGTTAAAGTAGTCTGTACTATAAAATATATAGTCACCAGTACGATGTAGTTATATTGGTTAATTACTATAAAATATATAGTGTACCACTGTACCAGTACAATGTAGTTATATTGGGTAATTATAGTTTAATATATAATTGCAACTAACCTTAGATATATACATCTTAAATGCTTTAATAAGGCTCCAGTATTTGATCTCTAAACGACGCCACACTATGCTTTGAGTAAACAAATAACAGATAAATCCAATAGTTTCCAGGTCGCTTGTAATACCTTTTGCTTGGTAAGCTTTGTACTGGAGCAAACCCACCAAACACTGTGTTTAAAAACACGCGGCGCTGATTTGTTCATTACCGCGAAGCTTATTACTGCGCAAGTTTCTCTGAAAATCGCGCAACTTGTAACTTCGTAAACGCAAACCTGTCATTTGAAGTTTGTTTTTGTTTCAGTTGCTAGCTGTTGCCAAGGATGGATTTTTACGTCAGTTGCTTGCTTGGTGTCGTCACTATCGTTGTTTGTGTTCGATATTACGTCAGCAGCAAGTGGATTAGGTTTACCGAAGAAATTGATTTAAAAGGGAAAAACGTAATTATCACTGGTGCAAATGCAGGTAAAGTACATTTAGATAAAAATATGTGGTATATTGGAGTACTGTATTAACATTGCATACGCACATACAATACGTGTAATGAGTAAATTAGTATTGATTAAGTTATGGCATATAAGTATACGTTAAGTGTGTATTAGTGTCCCACAGTCAATTTTAGCTGACGTTTGTTGATAAATACCACGATAAGGACACACGCTCAAAACTAATGTAAACATATAACAAAGCTTTACCATGTACCAACTACAAACCGTACGAGTTGTTACCGTGTATAAACAACCTTGCGGTAAATGTGCTTCATATTTACATTGCAATGTGCACGTTTATAAACGAACTCTACAGCAAACGATTGGCAAATATACTGCATTCGCATACAGTTTAAACTTTAAGGATTCCAAACTAACAACTGTTTTATTTTAACATAGGTTTGGGTCTTGAATTGTCAATCCAGTTTGCCAAACGAAATGCGCGCGTTTATATGGCGTGTAGGAACACTAAGAAAGGTGCACTCGCGGTTGAATATGTAAGGAAACATCTGGGTTCCTCCGCAGACGTGATTTGTGTGGAATTAGATCAATCGTCATTGGTTTCAGTGAGGCGTTTTGTGGACGATTTTAAAACGAGAGAAAAGAAGTAAGAATCTAAATTTCAAATGTACAAAGCGTTGCAGAATATCTCGAAAAAGGATAATGCGTGTGTATATAATCATTTTTGCTTCTAGGCTGAACTGCGAAACGTGAAGGTGGCTGTACACAGTATCCGGAATTCGTCCGTTTTGTCTGTTTTGTCCGGATTTTGCTGCCGCATGCGGTACTCGGTAATGGGTTTGCATACGACTTCGCAAGCGGGATACTGTGTACAGCCACCTCAAGCCACATATAACATACACAGTACCTGTACCGCTTGTATTTATAGATTGGACATATTAATCAACAATGCAGCTGTCAATGCAATACCATCATCTATCACCGAAGATGGCATCTTATTACATTACGCTACCAACTATTTCGGGCCCTTCCTTCTTACGAATCTATTGCTTGGTGAGTTCTTACATTCTTCTTACGAATCTATTGCTTGGTGAGTTCTTACCCAAAAGTAAACAATTTTAATATCGTATACTTCGTAACGGTGTTTTGACGATTAACAACGGCCAGTATAGTGGTGAGCATATGATTATATTTATATACTGGGGTGGGGGAAGACGGGGACCTTTAGCACATAATATCCAAATATCTTAATCGTGTTTTAAACAATTAATAAAAGTCTATGGCAGTTGTTAAAACACAGTTTTATATTTCTTTAAATGTTCTTTGTTAACTACCAAGTTGAACAAGAAAATAAAATGAACAGGTGTTCCATCTTCTCCCACCCTATACTCTATAATATTGTAAGCATTCCTTGTTTACTACCAAATGCTGGGACGATAGAGCAGTATAAAATCATGTTCAATCTTACCCCACTATACTTGGATGAAATCATGTCCCATCTTACCCCACCATATTTCTTTTCATGCAGAACTCCTTGAAAGATCTGAAGCTGGAGGTCGCGTTGTTAACATAGGATCGCTGTCACACACGGGTGCTAGATTGGACTTGGATTACATTCAACCGGACAAGGCTAGGATTTATATTCAAACGATGCAGAAAGGATTTATTAAAAAACAAGAAGATATTTTGCTTTATCAGAATTCGAAGCTAATGATGCTCATGTTTACATTTGAACTTGCGAAAAGGTATTGTGGTGTTTAGTATCTATTGTGTTAACAGGGTAGTGTGCATGAGGTGTATGAATACAACATGTGTGTCTGGTGTATAAGAACACACCAATGTTATAACTCGACAGTGAGCATGCTGAGGTATACATATGAACTTTTTGTTAATCCAGGCTCGGCAAACGTGGTGTAACATCAAATTGTGTCCACCCCGGTATAGTAGCCACCAGAATGCTTGAAGATGATCGAAACCTACTGAGGAAAGTTATCGTCTTTTCACTACGGCTGTTTGCAAAAGTAAGGACAAAGCAGAATGTTGTATGTGTTTGTGTTACGCAGTGGTGAGAGCGTCCACTTCGGCTAATGGGTTTGTAGCTTAATAATGTCACTATTGTGAGGGTATATGTGCGTATGTGTGTGTCAACCCAGCGGTTTTGTAGATAGTAGTTTAAATTGTCATTCAATCAGAAAAAATACCCCTAAGTGATATACGTGGTAACGACAGTCGTTTTCCGCCATGCGAGGTCAAATAAGTTACATTCGTGGTTTATACACGACTTTACACTATACATGTTAAGTTTACACGGTGTTCCTTACATTAGTCAGCAGAAGAAGGTTGTCAATCGATATTGCATTGTGCTCTGTCAGAGCAACTACGTGACGTCACTGGAAAATATTTCGGCAACTTTGAGGAAGAGAAGAATGTTCACGAGATGGCGCTAGATGAACGATCGTGGGAAAAGTTGTGGGAAATCAGTGAAGATACTACCGGGTTGTCATAAAGCTTTATCCAAACCTGAACTTAATTGTTTCATCCACTAGTAAACCTATTTGTAACCAGTGTTTATATACGTTGCCTATGTTTCCCCACTTAACTGCCGTAAACGTTCTGAAGTCCTCTACAAGTAAATGTGGCCACGTGTTTGCCAGGGATATAAGTGTTCAAAAGTGTACCGAGAAACGTTGCAATATTAATATAAAAAGATTCGTAACGTACTTAAAGCCCTAAGTAGGGTGGGGGAAGATGGCACACCTTTTATTTGACTTTCTCGTCCGATTTGGTTGTAAACAAAGAATATTTAAAGAATTATAATACTATATCCTCAACGACTCTCATGAACCATTGCTAATTGTTTAAAACGCGATCAAAATTTTTGGTTATTATACGTGCTAAAGATGTCCCGTGTTACCAACTTAAAATATACTCAGATTTGTCCCCAATAAAAATAAACCATACAGTTGTCTATTTCTAATGACGTAATGCCAGGGTAACCCCCTTCTTTGAAACAATTGCGTCAGAAAATTTTGTTAATGACGCAATACAAGAGGTTGTGAATTGCAATGAATAACGGTACGAAGAACAAAATAACCGTGTTATATGGATCACAAACTGGTGAGCAATAATACAGTGCTAATGTGTATGCTACAATGGTGTGCCTAGCTGGTATACAGTTAATAAATTAACCAAGTGACATCTGTCATGTCTGCAGTCTGATTATCCACACACTGCAATAGCTTTAGCAGCTCGACTGTGGGCATGGGAGTGGCAACCATGGATAAGTCACTCAAGTTCCCAACCATGAGGATATAAATGACCAAACCAACCAAAAGTTTTATCTGCTTATCCACACTGCAATAGCTTCAGCAACTCGACTGTGGGTATGGAAGTGGATAGATAGAACTAACCTCATACTTTATTATACAGGCCAAGCTGAAGAGATAGCCAAACAAATCCACGAGGATGCAGTGTTTGGTGGATATGATGCCGAAGTCTTCTGTTTAAAGGAAGAAGGGAAGAAGTTTGACATAAAGGAGATAAAATGTGCCGTGTTTGTTTGTTCCACAACAGGTAGGGTTGAAGTAACAATATTAATTATTACCTGGAAATAGTAAGGAACATTATAACTGACCAAAAGGTAATGAGCAGACTTTGACTCTGAGGATTAGGTCATTCATACTGTATGGCTTCACCAATTTAGAATAGAATGTACATATACAATGTTGGGGTAATGAACCAACTCTGACCAGCAAATAATAAAACCATAGATTCTTAAGATTTTTAAGATCACAACCAAATACTTCATAACAAGCAGCAAATTTTACAATAAAATATTCGTTCAATAATTATTATTAACTAGTAAAGGTTTTGTGACCAAGTTCAAAAAATGACGATCTAGAAAACTGTGATGTCATATGCAGTATAAAAAAATAAGGGGGGGGTTCAATCAAAAAAAATTTGTTTTGAATTTTTTTTTTAATTATTATTTTTTTTCTGGGTTTAAAAGGGGGGGGGATCGCGACACCCTAAACCCCCCTGGCTGCGCCACTGGTCATTGTATATTAACTTGTTGACAGGAGACGGGGATCCACCGGAAAATGCTCGCAAATTCTTGCGAACGGTTTCAAGGAAAACATTACCTAACGATCATTTATCGAAACTTTACTATACTTTGCTGGGACTTGGGGATTCTAACTACTCAACTTTTTGTGGTGGGCCAAAGAAACTTGACAAGGTTTTATCACTGCATGGCGCAAACAAGTTTTACGAAGCTGGTTTCGCCGATGACGGCACGGACCTGGAGTTGGTTGTGGAGCCGTGGCTTGACGGGTTGTGGCCGGCACTTAAAAGTTACTTTTTAAAAGATAAAAGTCACATTACATCAGAATCGAGGGAAATAATCAACAACAACCTCAATGAACTTCCTAATAGTGAATCTGCGCTCAATTCAAACGGGGAACAAGAAACCTCGGTAACAGACCTCAGTGAAAAGGTTGCAAACATTGAAATTACAGAAAATGTTAAAAAACTCGAAACAACATTGTTACCAGATTCCATTCTGTGGAAGAAGTCTTCTCTCTCCGCATCCAACCTCACCCTTCCACCTTTATTTCCCATCCATCTGGAAGCTTATCCCACAGATGAAGAAAAAGTTGAAACTTACCAAAAAAATTTTTCATTCCCAGTCGCATGTGGTGAAGTTATGAACGCTCATGTTAGATCAGCGCGAGTATTAACGCAACCCGATGCAGTTAAACGAGCCATAGAAGTCGAGTTTGATGTCACAACTGAATATAAAGCTGGTGATGTCATCGCTGTGTGTTGCTATAACAACAAACTTGATGTTGATTGGTTGATAGAAAGGTAAGTTTATTTATTTCAGTAGATTGTGCTTGGTATGGAATGTTGGGGTTTTAAGGGATATATGATTTGGCCCTATATTTAGCTGAGTATGTATTTTTCCTTTGAAACTTGCTGAAATTTACGGCCTACTTTCTGATACAAAATGTGAAAATGTCAATATTTTTCAAAGACATTCATATATCTTACAAACAACATTGATTTAACATCAACACCCTTGTTTCAGATTGGGATTAACTAAAACTGCTGATCAAAAAATGAAAATGAAAGTTTCCTCCGTAGCTCCCAAGAAAAAAGAAGTCCCTCCCTATATACCAGAGGTTTTCACGATTCGAGAAATTTTTACATCTTGTCTTGAAATTCGTTCCGTCATCAAAAAACCGCTGATCCGATGTTTAGTTGAGAGCATGAGTAATTTGGATGAGAAACGTCGATTAGAGGAATTATGTAGCAGGCAAGGTGGGGGGGAATACATGGACGTCATTCGTGGTAATATGATCTCCGTGTTGGACATCCTGGCAACCTTTCCTTCGTGTAAACCCACGTTGGAAACTTTGGTTCAACATTTACCAAGACTTCAACCACGTAGATATTCGATCGCGCGCTACGGCTCAAATTATGTTTCTATTGTTTTCAACGTGGTTCAGTTTGAGCGTGATTCGAACCATCTTTCCCCAAGAAGCGGCATCTGCACAGGCTATCTCGAACAGTTGTTGCAACCAATGATTGAACAACAAGAGACAGAAATTTCACTGCATGTCAAAATTTTCCCGACAAAATCTAACGGATTTTCGCCGCCTCCAAACCTGAGGAACAACTTAGTCATGATTGGACCAGGAACGGGGGTTGCACCTTTTATTGGTTTCCTTCAACAGCGACAAGAAAGGCTTGCCACGAATACCGAAGCTCCTGGATGTGCGTGGCTGTTCTATGGATGCAGACACAAGGAAAGAGACTTTCTCTTCCAAGATGAATTAGACAAATTCAAGCGTGAAAATGTTCTTAAGAAATTTTGTGTTGCCTTTTCACGAGATGAAAGAGCACCGGGTGGCGCCAAATATGTTCAAGATTCGATTAAAACTAACGGGGAGGAAATAATTTCTTTGCTGTTGGACACAGATACCGTGTTCTATGTGTGCGGCGATGCACGCAACATGGCAAAAGATGTCCGGACGTGCATGGTTGAGTTGATAGCTAAGTATACAGAGTGTGATATGGAAAGTGCTTTGTGTAAATTCAATGGAATTGTGAGTGAGAAAAGATATAAAGAAGATATATGGACATAAATAAAGTTTTACTATTTAATAAATGATATGATTTTTACTTGCCCATATTTGCAGTGCTAGGAAAATATGAGGATCACAAAACTCGTTTTTTTGAATAGTCTAACATTTGCTCTTAATATTAGAAAAATTGTAATCTTTGTCCTGTATTCATTATTATTGATTTTAATTATTTTTTTATAATTTTACAAAACCATAATCACATTCTGTTGTAATATTTACAACTGACTTATATTTGTACTCGCATACGTAGAAAATGTGTGTTTATGCAAAAGTATTTGTGTATTTCATAATAGGAATAAATAAATATGATCCATATTATTGGCAGAGCTAGGCAATAAACAATGTACATGATGTTAGCTACTGATGCACCAAATATAACATTGATTGAACTAAAGCTTATATATCATAATTACCATGGGAGCAAAATATACCTAAATGTTTGTTAAAATATTAGATAAAGCTCAGGGGTGGGCAAACTTGTTTGGACATGCATATGTTGTTGTCGGTAAGTGTATTACAAGTGTGAAAAAGTTTTTTTGGGGCTTGTATTATTGCTGGCATATGTATCCATGAATAAGACACTTAACAGCAAACCCTGATAATGTCTCGCCCCATGGTAGACAAAACATCGGACCTTAAGTCTTAAAAAAGTTTGCCAAAAGATCTCTTTCACACTTATAACTATTTAGATATAATGTCGAAATACGAGTTAATGTAATGCAATAATTTCAAGCCAGAATAATATGATTTACAAGTTCCCACCCCTGGCCCGCAACAGTGGAATAAGCAAGTTATTATGTTTGGTATAAAATGGAAACTCTTAAAACAAACACACACACAGCACCCATGAAAAAATATGACAATTACTTCAAATACAAAAGTAATTTCGAAGGGTTTTCCAAATAATCCTTGAGTAAGTTAGAGAAACGCGCCACTGTTGCTCCCTCTATAACCCGATGGTCAGCTGACCAACTTACACACATTATGTGAGACTTGGTGATGTCACCATCATAATTATAACGAGGTAAAATCTAGAATTTATACAAAAATTAATGTTATATAATCTGATATAGGAATAACTGTCACATATATATATCATTATCATCTGGCAGTGGTTGGCATGTCTAACTTTAAGTTAAAAATGCAAGAGATAAATAGTGAGCCATACATTCAATAATACCCCTGAATAGTTACTTTTGAACATGTGAAAAATTTGTAACACGAGGTGTATAAAACAGAACACCCGTGGGCCCTGTTATACCAATTATAGTTGCCCCGCTATGTGAGAATAAATAAGTTAAATAACTTATTCTTGTTTTAATTGGCAGCCCATGTTATAAAGTTAGATGACCACAAACCTGTATTTTCCCAAGAGCCCCGATGGCAACTTGTGGTGGAAATATCACGGGTCGAGCGTAAGTTCCTCCAATCTGGATGGTTAACATTCGCTTTAATAAATGCATTGTGATTTGTGTGAATACCTTATGCTCACTGTCGAGATATGGGCAAACACAGTGTATATACGTTATGCTCACTGTTGAGTTACACATGTGATGTACCTTAGGGTTGAAGTCAACATACAATGTAAATATTGTATCATCAAGATATAAAAAGTTCGCCTTTGAGCCCACATTGCCACATTATAAAATATTTGTATTATTTGTTATCTGTAGATTCATTTAATTGTTTACATCCAATATCTCTCCACACAAAATCCAACTCACCGAACCAATATTAGACAAACTAAACGTCCCGCCAACCACATCCTGCTGTGTAAGTTTATTATTCAACCCCGCTTCGTGTAATCTATTCAACTCCACAGCTATTTCAATGATGGAAAGGTTTTGAACGGACTTCACGCTGGGTAGAAGCAACCCATGCGGGGTGTCGACTGCTACTCCAATGTTGTGGTCAGCCTGAGAATAACATGGCTTACATATTCGCTATTCTATATGAGTGAGGTCCTGGACATGCTAGGACATCTGGGGTTAAGGCCATTGTTGGCGCATCACCCCAACATTGTATATGCACGTTCGCCGTTCTATTCTATATGGGTAAGGTCCTACAGAGAGGCACGTCATGACACCTGAGATTTAGGCCAGAGTTGGCCCATTACCCCAACATTAAATAAGTGTTTTAGCCAAAGATTTTATCTTCAAAACATCATAAAATGAACATACTTCACGAGAAAGAAATTTTGCAAAAAATTAAACGATAACAATAATGGTAAAAATAATAAGTTTATAAACTAAATAAAACACATATTGCCAAAACATATTGCACATATAAACCATATCAATAACACAACACACCCAACAAAATTACCTTGTAAATAATATTTTCATGTCCACCATCAAGTTGTGAGTTAAGTATTGGGTATTGTGCGAGTGCAGCAGATGTTGCCTTCATTATAAACGGCATGTATGACAACTTAACACCAGTGTTGTGTTTCACTTCTTTCTTTATCTTCTTCCGCAACAAAACCAGTTCACTCATGTCGTATTCATCATCGTAACCAAAGTGAGGAATATCGAGTGATGCTTTCATTGAACGAACCATCGCCTGTGTTAATGTAGGGGATACAATGTTAGTGTGGGGGATACAATGTTAGTGTGGGGGATACAATGTTAGTGTGGGGGACACAATGTAATGTAGGGGATACAATGTAATGTGGGGGATACAATGTTAGTGTGGGGGATACAATGTTAGTGTGGGGGATACAATGTTAGTGTGGGGGATACAATGTTAGTGTGGGGGATACAATGTTAGTGTGGGGGATACAATGTTAGTGTGGGGGATACAATGTTAGTGTGGGGGATACAATGTTAGTGTGGGGGATACAGTGTTAGTGTGGGGGATACAATGTAGTGTGGGGGATACAATGTTAGTGTGGGGGATACAATGTTAGTGTGGGGGATACAATGTAGTGTAGGGGATACAATGTAGTGTGGGGGATACAATGTTAGTGTAGAGGATACAATGTTAATGTGGGGGATACAATGTTAGTGTGGGGGATACAATGTTAATGTAGGGCCGTAGGGAACACAATGATAAATGGGGAACACTATTAAAGTGTGTACAAGTGTGAAGTGTACACACCAGACATTCAACTTTGAATATAGCATTTCTAATGCACATTACAAAATATGCCAAATTAGAAATTGTTCATATTTATACTAAATATTGATTTTAAAAAATATTCATAGGGACAGGTAAAATTAATGTATGAACCTGCCCTGTACAACAAGATGATATTCACTTTAAAAAAGTTAATGCAGAATGTATCTTTAAGAGTAAGTTAACTATTGTTTAAATAATTGCACTAAATTAATTAATATACCTACACTAAAATATTTGTATTAACCAATACAAATAATAATTAACATTTGAGATGCAGAAATTAAATTATGTATATTGTATGTAGATAATGTTTCATTATAAGCACTTGTTTACGTTGGTACATAATGTATATTTCGAATGTTAAACATTGGTATCACATTACTACAGCATTGTATTGAAACCTATTGTTTATAATAAATTGTGTTTGCATTGAATGTTTCATTAGATTTAAAACCTAACACAAGACAAACTTAATGTGATATTGTATTATTGTATATGGGTAAGTGTCAAGTGTCATTGGGCAAGACATTTAACGACCATTGTCCAACCCAGTGGTCACTAACAAGTCGTCTTAAATGATGCCGATACAGAAAAACATTCACCCATAAAGTTTCATTCGTGGTAACTCATAAACAGGTACGACAGGTGTATGAAACAGAACATCCGTGTTATAACGACTGTCGTTGTCCCACCAAACGAGGATAAATAAGTTTCATTCATTCAACCCTCACCTTCCTAATTCCTTTCAATTTTTCCGTTTTATCTTGTAGCATCACAGTGGGTATTGATGGCATCATAGTAGGTGATGATGATGTCATAGTAGCTTCAGGTTGATCAATAAACTCCATGATGTCCTCCTTCACCACTCTGCCATCCTTACCACTGCCCTGGGTTCATAAATGATAAGATTTATAAACTATTAGAATATTATTTAATAACTCTGCAAGTCATATTTAATGTTTGGCTCAAGAGTTTTTCGAACTGACTTACAAAATTAAAATTTTATTAACTAATAAAATTACAATCAATTATGAAAGATTTTTAGCTTGTTTAACTTAAATTGTATTTTTAAATATAAACATTTAGTTAGGTTGACGATACTTGGTTTGCTACAGAAGATTAAAGCAACAACTCCACATACTTCAATATCATTGAGATCCAGTCCATGCTCCTTCGCAAGTCTTCTTACAGCTGGTGTAGCGAGAACACCTTGTGTTTGTGGGGTTTGCGTGGGTGTTGGGGGTTCAATAGTTGTAGGAACATCTGGTGTTTCGTCTGGTGTAAAAATAGGATTTATGATTTATGTAGTCTAAATAGACTTACTGTACATTGTGAATACACTTGGATAGCAAGCATGTGGCGCATGAACTATGAATACTTCATTGACAGCGAGCATGAGGTGTACGAACACACCCAGACGCCGAGCATGAGGTGTACGAACACACCCAGACGGCGAGCATGAGGTGTACGAACACACCCAGACAGCGAGCATGAGGTGTACGAACACACCCAGACGCCGAGCATGAGGTGTACGAACACACCCAGACAGCGAGCATGAGGTGTACGAACACACCTAGACACCGAGCATGAGGTGTACGAACACACCCAGATGGCGAGCATGAGGTGTACGAACACACCCAGACGCCGAGCATGAGGTGTACGAACACACCCAGACGCCGAGCATGAGGTGTACGAACACACCCAGACGCCGAGCATGAGATGTACGAACACACCCAGACGCCGAGCATGAGGTGTACGAACACACCCAGACGCCGAGCATGAGGTGTACGAACACACCCAGACGCCGAGCATGAGGTGTACGAACACACCCAGACGCCGAGCATGAGGTGTACGAACACACCCAGACGCCGAGCATGAGGTGTACGAACACACCCAGACGCCGAGCATGAGGTGTACGAACACACCCAGATGGCGAGCATGAGGTGTACGAACACACCCAGATGGCGAGCATCAGCGAGGGTAAGGTCCCCACCTTGTTTAGCTTCCGTCCCATCTTCTTCACCCTCCACTTCAATATCGACAAGCGTCGTTCCAACTTGTGCATTTTCACCAATATCATAATATCGCTTCATAATCACCCCGTCATAACGACTCGTGATTTTTGCCGTGGATTTGTCACTTTGAACCTGGATGGATATGTGTGTTTAGAAGATCTTTGTTACGTTGATATAATGCTCAGCAGCAAGCCAGCAATACTTTGCAAAGTAAATGTTAACAATCTCCCCAACTTTTGCAACAAGCATAACAAATAGTGACATTATATATTTAGCACCAATGTTTCAGTCCTAAAACAATGTTTATTTCGCTATTAGGTGTCTATACAAACAAGCAGAGTCAAAAAATAATGCATTCACCACATTAATCAATGAGGTTCCCTATGTTTGACAACTATGAGTGTAATTACATTTTCACTCCCTCTAAAATGTCATCCAACATTTTATGAAAACTCCAGAAACATTCTTTCTTACCTCACAAATATCTTGAAACTGCGAAACTTTTTCCCCTTCTTCTACAAACCATTCCAACATCTCAGCTTCCTTTATCCCTTCACCAATATCAGCCAGTTTAAACTGGACCAAACCGGTTCTTACACAAGTTGTATTCAACCATCTCACATGTTGGGTGTGTTTGGCAGCTAACTTTGGATGGTGTTTGACCAGCACTACATCTTTGTTTACAGCGCATGTAGCTCTCGTTTGGGCAACAGCAGACAATCTGAACAACCTTCTACTTAACCTGTTAACCCTATGCATCCTAATTAACCTGTGAGGAACATAGAATAATATCTTGGCATAAAGTAATCCACTTTGGCACAAAAACATAAATCAATTAAAAAAACGCTCATTCTGATTCATCACAAAAAAACACAATTTAAACCGTTTTAATGAGTCTTCACTTTTGTTTTAATTTTATGAATCAAAAATTTGTATTAAGAATTAAAATAATAACCCTAAAAAATATAACAGTAATCTTTTATGTTGAGTTATCAATAATCTTGCATGTAACTTGTAGTAAAGAAAAGAATTACAAACAGTAAACACAAATGAATGCATAATAAAACTAAACACGAAATAAATATTTTAATCTCTAAATGGCATGCAATGCAACAGTATTGAAAAAGATGGATAGCCAACAACACTCAACAACAACAGAGTTTATTGCCACACATAATTTAATGCATAGGCGCCAAGTTTTATGATTTCAGATCCACATGAAAAATTATTTCATAAAAGCTGTTGTCTTTACCATAAAGCTCACTTTGATGATAACACAACAGCATATACAAATAGTAGTATTGATTAAGTATTGTTGATATGTGTTCATAAAACAACTTCAAACGATATGCAAAACGTGGGTAGACCAGAGCCATAGAAACACCAAGTAGTTCAACCGCCGTTGTGTTTCTAAAAGAAAGCAGAAGCGGTGACTTTCGCAATGGGTTTAATCGTTTAAACAAACTTGTTGGGTTTTGATTTTGTGGTCTAGCGTTATATAAATTACTTACTTTATGAACCAGTTTTTACATAAAGTTTGTAAGTTATCCTAATTAAATGATTAAACTGTCACAGAAAAATCACCGCTTCTAAATCCCGTTTTTTGAAACTTTTCGATACAAAAAACAAATTAGGCATGTTTTTTTTACTTTCCAACTTTCAAATTAGTTTTTTAACCAGTACCGCGTAATTGGTTACAAATGGTCGTTTAATTTGTCATTCACTTAACAATGGATTGGTCCACTTTCGTACTGTGTATTTTTATGGCTTCAAACTAGACTTGCGCGTACTCCATCATGTGATGTCATACAACCATCTATGACATCACACAAACATCTATGCAGTAAATCTCATAGCAAATATTCAAACTATTTTCTATAAACAAACATTAAAGTTCTTGATAATAATTCACATCATCATCTGGTTCATCATCGGCATATTTCACAGATTCTCCGTTTGTGTTTAAAGCACCTGTATATTATGTTTAACACCAATATTATATTATGTGTATTACAGTGTATACATGGTTAAATACACCCACTAATTACTGAAGAGAATATCAACCACAAGTTTAGTGCTTGATAATGTTTCTTATAAACCTACTGGTCCACTGAATGAGTGTTGCAGGTTTAAAATGACAAAAAAATAAATTCATATAAAAGCAGTTTCACCCCTTTTTTCTTTTGTTATCCAGGTTTTTCATTTTATACAACAAGTAAACTAACCCGAGACAATGAAATCTCAGTTGTTTACAGTTGGAAAAAAACAACATATTACCATTAAGCATGGGTTTTATCATTAATCAATGTTTTATAAAATTCTGTTGCTGATTATTTTTCTTTGTTAATTCCAATCACTTAATTAGGCAGAAAACACCCGATACATTAGCATTGCGTTCTATAACCCTCACCAATTTCAGCATAGTTGGTTGCCTTGTGCACGATGTCCGGTGGCAACGATAGAAGCTCCATGATTGTGACATCACCATCACCATTAATGTCAAGTAAATCAAAGTTTTCTTTGGTGATCACGTGAACACCAGTATGTTCATGAACGATGTTATCATGCATCACTGTGTAGTTCACGACACTTCCGTGAGACTTTATGAATTCACCAATGTTGTATCTATGAATAATAGAAATGTTACAATAGGTCCATTACCTGACAGCTGACACTGTCACAATTGGCAGGACAACGACACTTGTTCCAACCCAGTGGTCACTTATTCTCTTTTCCATACAAAAACTTTTTCCAAATAAAAAAAGATACAAATATACAATACTGGGATCATGAGCCAACATCCCATGACATATTGGCATGCCTTGCTGTAACACCTTAGCCACACATACAGAATAAGTAACAAGTTGACCAAACTCACCGAATCCATTCCCCATACACAAAGTTGAAGTCTGATAGCGTGGCACCGACATGCTGACGTTGGCACGGGAAGTTGACAACCTCCTCCAACACTGGAGCCCACCATATGTTGATGGCCATGTTGCGTGAAGGTGGACTGGTCACCTGATGCCACCAACTGTGATAAATAATGGTCAATAAATGAATGAAAATAACTCATTGAACCTCTCATGGTGGGGAAAGACAGTCGTTAAAACACAAGTGTTTGTTTCATGCACTTCGTGCACGCTATGTTCAGTTATTACATATGTAACTTTATGGGTGATTGTTTATCTTCATTGCCGACAATCCATAAGGGACCAATAGGTTGGAGCAACTGCCGTTAAGTGTCTGTGTAGAAATGTCAGGGTTGTTCTGTCACCTAGTTTGTTCCTAAATACCAGGTAAGCAATACACAAATAAAGTATCAAACAATGCAATTACTTACTTGAGTGGCATGTATATGCAATCTCCAGGTGTTAACTTAGCTGACCACCATTGTAGACCCTGCATACCAGGATACTTTAACATATCAACTGATGTAACATTTACTCCGCTGAATGCACCTGGAATGTTGGATGCATTTAATTAAAGTAAATTGTAATTTAAAACACATAACAAAAAGATGGAGTAATATTATTTTGTATTTTGTTTGCCTATTCTAACTGGGTCAGCAATCAGCATACATTACACACCAATGGATCTAAGATTGATGCCAGATTTGGACCATCATATTATACCAGTATTTCTAAGGTTCTTAATTTATTAAGCTTTATTATCATCGCTTGAATATTATTAGCAAACAAAATGGTACAACACAACAATTTATATTATTGACAAATGTTAACAGTTGTTAAGCGCTTTTGTTCAGGAGAGCATGTTAAGTCACAATCAATACAACAACATTGTAAACTTCATATAACTATTGGGTTATAAGAACCTGGTTTGGTAATCTCAGTGATAAATAGGAACCGTTACCTTCAGGATGGTCGATCACAATATGTCCTTCAGCATCGGCAGGATCAACTATGAACCAATGTTTAGTTCCGCTTATCTGGCAATACATGTTTTCCACATTGTCGTAATGTAGTTTGGACCTAGTGTTTCCTCCACTGAACCACATTACAAAATCCTATGTTTGGAAATGGAAATGTTTAAATTGTAGTTTATTATTTACAGAGTTGCAAATAAGAAAATACAACTTCTTTTATACATTCTGATTCATGAAAGCATGTAGCCTGACGAAAAACCATAAAACGCTTTGAAAATTGTCTAAGTCAAGTTTAAAAATACACCAAACTTCCCATAATGTTATTAGCATAAAATCAACCACCAGACCATAAATTATCAGTTTTGGTGAAACAGATTTTTTTCATTCTTGGTGCAAACATATGGGTCGCTGGTATCAATATCATGCTTTATGGAAGTAACATATTGAATGAATAAAGTTGTTTTGTCTCTTCGGTCACTATAATGAAGAATAGTTACTTTGGTCACTATATTGGAAAAGTTTAAAAAAGCCAAAAGATGAGTAGTAACGGTAAAACAACAGTTGCTAAAACATGCTTATGGATACAACAGAAACAAAACAAACTTTTTGGATAAAATGCAGTTTCATCCTATTGTAGGCTTGGTACAAAAAAACATGACGATAAAGTATATAAATAACCAACCAACCAACCAGTAACAACCAACAACACTCACTTGGAATCTTAAAACAAATCCATCGCAGTTGATAACAGTAGGCAGTGGGAATTCTTTCTGCATCTCCATGTTCATTGTACTGATCATATAGTGAGTCTTACTCTCCAAGTAAAGTGAAAGGAATTGTTGAAACTCCATCTCACTTGAAGGAATCAACCGATTCTCTTGTTTATTATTATCAACATTCACTCTCAGTTTTCCAAACTTCTCCTTCAAATATTGGTCCGTCCATTTCAACACTGGAGTGCTACGTTGTAATATTTGCTTTATAAGAAGTGGTTTATTCTTTGCAACATAATTGTTGTAAAACTCCAAAGATGTTATTTGATCCGCTGTTATTGTTGTAATGTCTCCATTTGCTGCCTGATGCTCACCTAAGCATTGCAAATGTCCTTTAGCAAATTCTTCACATACAGCATGCTGAATCATAAATATAGAAATGATGACCAAACTTACATCAAACATTATCATAATGCTAAATATAAATTCAACTCCTGGAACTTTGGCAAAGATGAAAAAAGGCCTAAGTTATTACAGTGTATAACTGAGAAGATATTTAAAATAAACAAAAATAACACACAATATTACAGACACAGTACATATCTACACAATACTCAACACATGGCAACCATATGTTTGTAAACACAGGTTTGAAAAGGAAGGAAACTGTTTATAATACAGCCAGGGTTTACTTTGGTCACATATTTCACCAGTTGTATGTCAACAGTCAACACACCCCCATTGTGACATGAATCCTTTGCACACTGTTCCAAACTTTCAATAATGTCAAATGGGTTTACAAACAAACTTCATTAAGTTATAATTGCCAGGTGAAATCACAAAACATTTTCATTTGTGTCTTTTTTAAAGAACCTCTTGACCTGCACCCATACAATGTTAGCTTTTCGAAGCTCGTTTCAACACAGACATTAATTCCTCAACTTCTTTCTGTCTTTCATCAATTTCGCTCTGAGTTAGGCGAGACCCCTTCATTACCCTTCGTTCAAGCTTATGTTGGTATTGGTTTGATGTGAGATAGTAATATGAACCAAGTCCTATAGCCATGGTTGGTATGAAAGCAATGAGAAACTGGGACAGCCCCATTATAAATATGATCTGTAAATGTAATATTGAACTTAAATGCAAGGTTTCTACAGTTTCATTCGCGTTATTTTCTAGTTTTTTAACTTAAATGGATTGTAGTGTTAACTTGAACATAATTAAAATACAATTTCTTATGGAAACCTAAGCCAATATCCAGCACCTTTGGCGGACTTCGTTGTAGAACCTCAACCATATTAAACAAAACGCAACAAATGACAACAAATTTTGCTACCAGTGTAAACATAAAATAAACAAAAAAATTATAAATTAAATTAACGTAAATCCATTGGTAATAACCAGCTCAGTTCACTTGGTTTGGTGACGATCGTGTTGAATGAAATCTCATCAATGCAGGATATTGTGAAACGGACGTAATGAAGAAGTGATTCCAAATGCCAGGCTTCAATATCATTAGGGTTGTTAGAATACACAAGGTTCCACATGGAAGATGCAAGTTGCGCATCACTGCCAAGGATTCCTTCATCAAACAAAGAGAACGAGGCATAGAGGAGATTGTAATATTCCTTCATTCGTTTCTGAATTGTTAAACTTTGGTTGCTTTCTTCCTCAATCTTTTTTAACCTCTCAGTGACATCAAACCACAACATTCGGGTCATGGCCGACATTAAAATCTCCCCATCTCGACCTTCCTGTCGCAAACGAACAAACAAACACCACAGATGTAGATAAACAACATGCATCCACATATTAAAACTATTCTCCAACCCAGAGAACTCCCGTATCTTCGCGTGTGGTACTTTCATGTAAACCCCGTTAAGCAATTCAAATGCTGCCGATTGTAATTGCTCATTTTCATATCTTTCCGGAAGCACCAACCCAAATTTGTAAGCGAATTGTTTCATAGGTTCTAAATATGACTTTCGTGAAATATAAGATCGTTTTGTTGCATTCGGTGGAGTATTTGATTTTGCTCGGCAATTCAGCACAGCTAAAGTTCGCTCGTTGTTCATTTTCTTCATATTTACAAGTCTGTTGTTTGTAAACTGTGCGTAGAAATAGCGACACTTAAATACTACATGATTTTGTGATAAAATCACATTCGCTATGTTTCTTACCGTACAAATGCAAGCCATAATATTACACGCGACCTACAACATAAGTTGTCTTACTTTGCAGTCACATTGCATTATGTCACTAGAATGGATTGCAAATAACAGATAACAAAAAGTGTTTCCAAATAAAGGAAATAAACAAATGTTATAATTAGAAAAATAAAATAGCTTAGCTTGTAAATAAAAAATATAATACAAAATAGAAAACATCAGTTTTATTTTTTTATTTTAAAATAATAGCTTAATTTTGACATTTTCAACTAAGCCAAATTTTATCACTACGTGCCTAAAATAGAGAGAGAGGACAGTTTCAGCATAGTACTCTTAGAGTACTATGGTTTCAGGTTGCTGATAGAAGAGAATGAGAGAAAAAAAGGCAGCTGACGCTTAGCAAAGTCAAAGGAATCAACGTCATTCAAATAGCAGACGTCAGTTGCAGGTGTGGTGTACTGTAGTGATTGTTGTAGGTGTTTCCGTAGTTACAAATATGTGCAGGTCTTCAATATTAACAAGGGTTCTCAAAGCAACCTTGAGGAACCGACAGAATGTTGGTTTATTGGATTCTAAAAGCTCCTTTATGAAAATAAGTTACGCGGCGTCTCAATTTCAACACGCTGGGACACTTCTAAAATCAAAAGTAGGTAACCAGTTATTACAATATGCTTATGTTCTTTCATATACACACACCAAAATTAAAGATCATTTTGTGTTTTCAAATCACTAAAAAAGCAAAAATCTGTAGGTGTTAAAATTATAAAATGATGACATTTAGTGGTTTGGTTTGATTTGATGAATCGATTATGTTATGACTTGTCTATGATTTGGAGTATTTTTAGTCTTCTTTATGTGACAACTTTTTATTAAAATTAATATGATATGTATTTAAAAGTATTAAATTGGTTTAAAAGCAAAAGAATTCGAAGTTAATATAAATAGTGCAGTGTTTCATAATCTTGTATGGTTCGTGGCTTCCTCTAGAGACATTCAACACACTTGCTGCTGGCTGCTGCTATCATTGTAGGTGTATGTGTCTTTGGCAAGCCACTTAACAGACATTGCTTCCACCCAGTGATCACTAATGAGTTGTACAAATTGTCAACAATACAGACAAAAAAATCATTCACAAAGTTACACACATGGTAACTTGTAAGCAGGTGTATGAAGCAGGCCACCTGTGTTATAATAACTACTGTTGCCCTGCCATGCAAAGATAAATAAGTCACATTCATTCAATTTTTCTTTCCACAGAATGCGTGCCAAGTTTGTCTAGTAAGGAAATACTCAGCACTGGATAATGCAGGTTGTGCTCTCAATCAATTATAAAATAATCAATTTATATCCAATACCCCCTTGATTGTCTGTTAATAAAAATATTATTGGATTAACTTTAAATTATTGATAGCATGGTTGTGTTCAAAACATGGTAGAGATCATACTTGTGCAAGATATTTCTCAAAGGAGTTTGTTAAAAACCAGCATTCACAGAAAACTGATTGGTTAGCAAATTATTTAAAAGTTTAAATATAACTTCGCGACGTATCTGTAGTTTTTAACGAAAGCATCAAACTTACTTAAAGAGTTCTTCATCACGTTTTAACAAACATTTCTGTCATAGATGTTTCGATAACTTACAACAAAGGCTTACCAGTTATAAGCGTGCCTTTGCCATCGAGACAAGAACTTTGTAAGTTCACATTACGTCCCGTTGCATCAAATGTGGGAGATTTTCTACAAAGTATCAAAGAAGAAGATCGAGGGATTGACCGAGCTTTGATTTATACAACAGGTGTGGCGTGTGGATATTGTGTGTTAATTACTCTTCTAAACCCTTCTACAGTACATGGTTTATTTTGAAGATTTTGTAGTTAAATCAACTGCAGTTGTCTTGTTAGTTATTGTTGGGTTATACTTATTTAAATTAAACTAACGTCTGCCTATCCACACATAACATAAACTAGTTGCAACAGTATTATCATATATGTAATAAGAACAATGTATTGTGAATACACTGTGGTGATTCATTATAATAACTTAGTTTTTATTCAATACAGTATTGTCTTTTGATTCATTTCACTTAATATCATCATGCTACGCAAACCCATATAACCTATATACATTACCCAAACTTTAGATTTACTTAAGTCTATTATATAGAAAGTTGACTTATTTTGTTACCTATTTTAGACTTATAAGGTGTTTATGCAAGCGTTTCTTTAAATTAAATCTTGATTTGTTTAATTGTGTGTATAAATTAGTTTATATACTTGGTATGTATAAATTAGTTTATATATATTGTATTTTTTTGGTTTAGCGGTCACTATATTATTTGGCACTTTTACTTTTACGTAGCAGGTTTTTAACGACTGTCGTTTTGCTGATATTTCCCTTTTCCCTTTTGTTTTAATTAATCTTATCTTTGTTACTCACTTACTCTATTCAAAAAGATTAAATAAAATACCTGTTATGAAGGTAAAAGCATCGCTTATTCTGTTACTTTAGCTGCTAGGGCGGATGAAACAATGGAAATACTATGTTTTTTATATCGGATGAGTAGCTAAAATATTATAAAACAACAGCCATGTGTAATTATTGTATTCCACATTCTCTACAGATGGTTCTCGTGTAGCAGCAAGCACCCAGATAGCCCATCTACTCAATGACTCGTTTGTGTTGAAGATAAATGATCAATCCTATACCATCAACCCACCATCCAGTGGTAAGTATATTATCCTTACTGAGACCTGCAAGCATTGTTATGAATATTTAATGAAGATGGGAGAATAATGTGAATAAATACGTCTCTCTAACTCGCTAATTGAGGCTTTGGGTTGACCGCAAATATATTAAAACCTACAAGATATAAACCACTGTCAAGTCATAATATACACCTTGTGCTCATTGCCATGCTATAACATGGGTGCCCTCTTATACACCTCATGATCACTGTCGAGTTATAACATTGGTGTCTTCTTATACACCAGACAGACATGGTATATTCATACACCTCATGCTCACTGTCAAGTTATAACATTGGTGTCTTCTTATACACCAGATACACATGGTGTATTCATACACCTCATGCTCACTGTCAAGTTATAACATTGGTGTCTTCTTATACACCAGATACACATGGTGTATTCATACACCTCATGCTCACTGTTGAGTTATAACATGGGTGTCTTCTTATACACCAGATACACATGGTGTATTCATACACCTCATGCTCACTTTCATGCATTTTACATGATAAACCATATGTACAAAGTTAAGGCAACTGAGCTATAATACAATATATATTATAAAACGAAAGTATATATTATAAAACGAAAAAAAACAAGTTAATAATTAACATCAAGGTTTCTTTGTTAAGTAAGTTTGGCCCGAGTTAAAGTTTTAACAATTATTATCAATCGGTTAAGTTCTGTTTCTTGCCAATCCTTGTATTTCCACTTAAAATGTCACTTAAACATTAAAATAAACAACAATCATTTTTCCTATAAAACAACTGTTCGTTAAAGTTTTCCTGATAATTTTTCTACGTTGTCAGTTAGTTGTATTTTTCTATATACTCTGTTAATCTAACCAAGAACCTGCGCTTTATTTTGCATTAAATGTTGAATAAAGAAATATACGTATGATGCGCATGATAGGCTTATTTACCGATAAAACTTGCAACGAATTGTACTTTTGTTCATACTCTGTTAATCTACCAAAGTAGCTGTGTGTGTTTTTTCTGTATGTTAAACTAAATAAGCAGTAGGCTATGTGTATATATACATATAGTCTGTATATGTTGAATATATATATATATATATATATATATATATACATTATACACTATATACACACAGACAGTATACATACATATATGTGTTGAATACAAATAACGGTATGATATATACCTTACAACGAATCAATTATTTTAAAATTTTTTTTATGTGCCTTGAATTTATAATAATCCCAATACACCTCATGCTACTTATTTCAAATTTTCAAAAATAAGTATTCTAATGTTTTTAATTCTCTACAAAATGTGACATATACATATACACAGTAGACAGTAATGATTGGCAGCTGAACGGTTTAATTAACCTCCCCTCAATAAAGCTATCTTACAACCCCATGGGAGAAAACAAACTTGCTGTTAATTGTCCTCTGTTGAACAGCAAGCGTGTCCCGTGAAATTAGTATCGAGCTTTCTCAAGCTTGGTTTACCTTAGGGAGGCAATTATTGTTTTTGTTTAAAAACCTCTCTATAATTATTTTCTTGGGGATATATGCACCTGAGCACCTCTTTATAAAGGGGAAAGTGTTGCCTTTAATTTATTTACAGTGTTGCACAAGTCAAGTTATAAAATTGTGATCAAAGTGCTTCAATTCATTTGAAGTAATATTAATAGTTAAAATACACTAATCGGGTTTAAAACTCAAACACAACATTTCTAAACATATTATCACTAGAATAAGGCAGCTTGTATCAAGCCAGGCATTTAAACCTGATCTTGCACAATGTTCATAATAATTAGTATAGATCGTATAACACAATGATTGCGATAAGATAAACATACAGGAAGATAATTCTATTTTGTGGCATTCTGTTTACACCTGATAGCCATACACCCACATGTCAGATATATAATATAATGATAACAGGTATGTTTAGTCATTTTTTGTTCCATTTGAATAAGAGACTGACGGGGCCATTTATGCGATAAATGTAAATACAGTATATCCTAATCCAATATTCTGTAATTTGTCGGGCTTGATTTTTGTCTGTTACATTTTCGTAGCACCAGATGAATGAATGAATGTAACTTACTTTATCCTCGTGTGGCCGGAAAACGACAGTCGTTATCACACGGGTTTAACACCTCGTGCCAGCTTACGAGTTACCATGTATATATATGTTACTTTGTGAGTGCGGATAATTTTTATTTTTTATGTATGGCTGAAAATTTGGACAACCCATTAGTGACCACTGGGTTGGAGCAATTGCCATTAAGTGTCTTGCCCAAGGACACATACGCCCACAATGGTAGCAGCGTCGAGCCATGAACCCATTACCTCTGGGTTAAGGCAAGGCACGCTAACCAATATGCCATGGCGCCGGGCAATCCTTACTGTATTTCTTCACACAAAAATCATCCAACTCTATAGGCACCAGATCAGGGTCGGTTTCACAGAATATATTATGGTTACCAGTCGTATTAATATCTAATGTTGGCATTCATTGAGTTAACTACAACATATATATGTGCTTGTTAATCGTTTGTTTTTATACAATATTTGTTTTCCTTGTTTTTATGAACATAATATTTTATTCAATCTTCTTCTTAATCTTTGTTTAAATCCAATCTATAGTTTTAGTTCAGCTAAGTTTGTTTTTCCGTTTCACCAGGAAGTAATATGCCAGATATCGTAGATAAGTATCTTGTGTGCTTCACCCGTACATGCAAGGATTAGTATGATCAATATTGACTTGAAAATCTCAGATGCCAGTCTGCTTGCTGTAGAACTCGCCTATATAGAATAAAGTGCATATTTAATGTTGCTGTAATGGGACAGCTCTGGTTTAAATTCCAGATTCCATGACATGCCTCACTGTAGGACCTCACCCATATATAATAGACTGTACCTATATAATGCTGAGGTAACACTTATATTCTTGCTTGATTCATGCACCATTTACCCTGATAAAGAATTCTCAATAATATTCAAAACATTATTGGTTAACACTCAACAGGTCAAATCTAGTTTTAAACGAGCACGAAGAAATTTTAACAATCTCATCCCAGATTTCATAACGCTCAATAAACATTACACAATATTTTACCCACAGACTTCAAATACACTTCTTCCCTTGATGAAGTGAAGTCGCTTGTGTCACAACTTTATTCTCAGTTCAACGCAGACGAGCATCAACTGTTGCAACAACAAGCCATCAATGCAAGGTTGGAAAACCTCAAAGCTGAGATTGAACCGTTGGAGAAGGTTTGTTTGTATTAACTTTGTTATGCTTATCTTAATTAAGATTGTAGGGTCGTTTTAATGTTTTTATAGCTCTTCTAAAATGGCCAGGAAAAAAAACAGAACATAAATTAAACCTATATTTTCATTCAAAACCCAACTTGTATGAGCGTGGTCCAGATTCTCCAATATGAGGCTAAATATATATAAGCCTTTTTAAACAATTCTGGGGTGATACTTCTGAAATACAGTTACGTACATAGATATCAAACATAAAGTATACCTTGTCTCTGCTTGATTGTATAGAAACATCTAACAGCAGGGAAAAATATGTGGTGACATTGTTAAAATACAGTTAAACTCATAGTTGTGAAACATAGGGAACCTCATTGATTAATGTGGTGAATGCAATATACTTTGGCTCTGCTTGTTTGTATAGAAACATCTAACAGCAGGGAAAAATATGTGGTGACATTGTTAAAATACAGTTAAACTCATAGTTGTTAAACTCATAGTTGTGAAACATAGGGAATCTCATTGATTAATGTGGTGAATGCAATATACTTTGGCTCTGCTTGCTTGTATGGACACCTAACAGCAGGGTAAAATCTGGGGTGACATTGTTATAACGTAGTTACATGAATAGACCAGTAGTCGACACCCTTAACATTACCCTCATGCCACTACTATTGTACTGCATTGTTATAATATTGACGAGCTGCTCATTCAATTAATTGCTTCTCTCGTGTTCTTGTGCTATTCTAGTTGCGTTGACCTCTCTCTAGTTAATTTAATCAATATGTTTTATCCTACTGTTACTGCTACCAGGCATAATATAAAGTTCACCAACTAAAGTCTTGGTACCAAAAATTGACTTTAGTAGAAAAAGTAAATTTGCTGTTGCCATGCCCCGAATCTTTGTAAATACTAGTTTCCTATAATATTAGAATATAGTATCAGAACATTTTATTATTATTTTCAAATATATAAGTAAATTGTTTAATAGACCAATCTGGCCCTTAATTCCAAATCCATTGGTGTGCCTTGCAGTAGAACCTACACAATATATATATATCCTATATCCTATATAGATACAAACACATAAGCATGACATTATTTCAGGTAAAACAAGAACTTGCAATAAAAGCATCGGGTCGTACCAAGTTATTAATGTGGGGAGGGCTGGCTTTCATGGCAACACAGTTTGGTGTGCTTGCCCGATTAACATGGTGGGAATATTCGTGGGATATTATGGAACCTGTTACTTACTTTATCACATATGGAACAGCTATCGTCATGTATGGATATTTTCTACTAACTCAACAGGTCGGTTGATTGATTGTAACGTATTTATCCTTTTTGTGGCACGGCATAGGCAGTCATTGTAACACCGGTGTTATGTTTCATACACCTTGTACCGCTTGCAAGTTACCATGTATGTAACTTCGTGGGTAATTTTTTTTTCTGACTTGCCAACAATTTAGACAAACCATTAGTGACTGCTGGGTTGGGAGCAATTAGCGGTGAAGTAAGTTTTGTCTAATTGTAGCAACATGTGTTCACTAAAAGTTACCGAAGTTTTTATTTTGTGCTGATTATACGTTTTAATATTACTTTGAATATAAATATTATTTGGGTTTCACATCAATAAAGATTCAAACATAATTGAATTATTATTATAGAGCAAGGTTATTTAGTTTGTACAGCACTATGGTCTTGTCTGAATATTACATGAAATACATGACATAGTAACCTTTTACGAGTTATTATATTGACGCACGCAACTAACTTAACTCATATTTCGTGTAACTTAGTTTTCACACGTATCTGGTATAAGGGGATCTCCCAAATCATGTTGTAGTAAATCACAAATTTATGAATGAGTCACTTACATATACATGATTGACAGATAGTGGAAACTCCCCACCACTAATATTAACTAATCACCAAATTTATAAATTGCAGGATTACGTTTACCCAGATATTAGAGACCGGTCATATTTGAAATATTTCCACAAGCAAGCTGAAAGCAACAAGTTTAATGTTAACAAGTAAGTTTAGTGTTTAGTGTGGAATGAATTAATATAACTTATTTATCCTGGCATGGCAGAACAACGGCAAGCGTTATAACTCGGGTGTTCTGTTTATACATCTCGAGTGCACTTCTGGGTTACCACATATGTAAATTTGTGGGTGTTTAGTTTTTTATAGATGACTGACAGTTTACACAATCCTTAAGCGACCACTGGGTTGGAGCAATTACCGTTAATGGTCTTGCTGAAAGAAACATACACCCATGGCCTATATTGGTCACAGTGTCTAGCCTTAAACCCTATATATAAATAGGATTTGGGTCTAAAGGCTTGTTTTTAACCCAGTTTACTTTCTATACATTTTATACATAGCGTGATTTTAAAGACTGCCAAATATGATAACTAATGTGATAATTGTTGTTATAGAAATTATAGTTAAATAATATGTCAATGTCAGATTAACGATATTCTCTTTTTTATTTCAATGGTTAATCAGTTATGGCGTTTATTATTTTATTGGTAATTTCAAAAATCAATTGTTTGTTTTCCCCCTAAAACATTTTGTTTTTTGGAAGCATTACAAATTATTGAAACAAAAAGTGTTGGCTTCCAAATTTAAGAATCATGAGCTGTATCATTTAAAATGAAAGATTAAAAGTGTTGTAGTATAAGGTGTTGGGTGTAAGGTGTATCAAATTGTTGGGCATTATGATTGTTACAGGTGGCAGCAATGGTAATGGTTCATACGCAACACAAACTACGAGCTGTTATTTAAACAGGTTTAACAGTTGTTACTAAATTATTAAAGGAAGACAATAAAGTTATTTATGCTTCTTATGCTATTATGGGTGGTGTGTTTCTGTATTAACTAAAGAAGTAAGAAGACAAAATATTTCTTGTCTAGAGTAACATTATTAAAATGTAGTTTCACTCATTGGTAAACAAAGAGATAGATATAACATACTCTTACCAACCATAGATATAACATATTGTGCGATGAGATCGCTCGCGCTGAACAAGACCTTCAACGACTTCGAGACCCCCTGCAGCTCCATCTTCCCCCCGAGCCCATTCGTACCGAGAAGATGAAAGATTTGGAGGAAAAATGATGAAGACGGGACGCCTCTTGTTTCAAGACGGGATGCCTCTTGTTTATCAAACATTTAAGGTCAGGCAAACTTGAATCCTCTGTGTTGTTTGCAAAACACAACGATTTTTAAATAACAATGCACGAGGAAACTTTTTATAGATTGGTGAATGTTTGTGGCACACAGTTATAATTGTGCTGTGACATACAGTTTAAGATCTTAGGTCTCTGTATTAGATCATGTCTACTTAGAGTAAAAAAACCTATATATATCTACACCCCTATAATAACAACTGCATGGGTGCAACCAGATCTGGATTTCAGCCAAAACGCTGTTTTAAAAGCTCGATAAAACTTTAACGTTTATTGGAATGTGTTTCGGGAAACTTTACAACCAATGTACAAAAAAAATGAATTGCTTTTTTTATCTGAATTAACTGATAAAGCTGTGGTCTTAATCCAGTTCTGGTTGCAGCAACGCGTGATTAGATATTAAAGTTATTGCTTTCTCATCACTTAATGTGTAGTTTCCGGTAGTTTGTGCTTTTGTAATGTATTTTACTTTTACCCAATGAGCACTTTTTATCTTTTAGTAGAAATTGTTTTATTACGAATCGTATTTGCGCTATATCTATATATACTGTGTCGAAATATTTCAGCCGATTTTTTGCAATTCTTAAATTTTTGGCAACACGCCAATTTTTGGTGCTTTGAAACTATTTCATGAAAATTTTGCGAAAAAACAAAAATTCGACAAATTTTATATTTTAATTGAATTGATTCTGCATCGTGATGTCACAGTTATAATAAACACTTAGCAACTTATGATATGCGTTCATTCGGAGGGTGAACTAGGTTGATTGATTGTAACTTAGCTTACCTGGTGTGGTGGGCAATCGCAGTCGTTATAATACTGGTGTTATGTTTCATATACGGTCCCCGCTTACGAATTACCACATCTGTAATTTTGGGGAGGTATTTTTTGTATTGCTGACAATTTGGCCACCCATTCGTGACCACTGGGTTGGAGCAATTGCCGTTAAATGTCTTGCCCAAGGACACATACGCCCAAAATGGTAGCAGCAGCAAGGCCCGAACTCCTAACCCTCTGGTTACAGACAAGAGCATTAAACGTTATATTCACCGTATCGTGTTGTTTCTTATGAACACCTCACGCGGCGATGATTTGTGTTTCTATGTCAAATAAAACAATGGTGGGAACCTCGTTCAACAAACCGGAATTGTTCTATTAACCTCACTTTACCGTATTTTGCCGCAATTCGTCAAACATGAGGTTTTATTCAAGAACTATGGGGTATACGCCGGTTAAACGGATGATCAACCGACAGAAAAGGTTTAAAAAACTTCTTTTAGCGTCGTTTGTTGTTTATTTTGTGTTTTATCTTTACCAGAGGTGGCAGCACGAAGTGAAGCGAAGGTAAGGTTATATTTGAGTATAAATCCTCGCGTGGCCCCGCAACCACAGTCGTAATATAACCGGTGTTCTGTTTCATATATACACCTCGTGCGTCTCTCACGAGTTACTACGTATGTAACTTTGTGGGTATTTATATTTTTGTAACGTGTGGCCGACAACTTGAACAACCCGCTAGTATCGATGGATTGAAGAAAATGCCACTATTGGTAACCGCATTGAATACCGGTATTCTTAAATGGGCATACCAACTGGACCGAGTAAAATATTTTATCATAGAAAACTTTTGACCGATTACTTTGCGCCGAAGGATGAGAGAAGTTACATCGAAGACCCCGTGAGATGTAAAGGTAAGAACAATTTGTATTGTTCATGGTTCACTGGATATATAGTAGGGTGGGGGAAGATGGGACGCCTTTTCATTCTATTTTCTCGTAACATTTGGTAGCAAACAAAGAACATTTAAAGAATTATTAAACCGAATACTCATGACTCCGAAAGACCGTTGTTAATTGTTTAAAACACGATCAGGATATTTGGATATTAAGCGCTAAAGGTGTCCCATCTCCCCCCACTCTACTATATAACCTTATGATCGGGTACGAGAAGTCTTCGGTTCGATTCCTGGGTAAGCCAGGTTGCCTATTTTATTGTGCTAGATTAGACTGTTAGAGCTCGTAACCAAATTGGCTTGTAACCAAAAAATACACAACTTGATAGTGCTTTCAACAATTGTTGGCGCGTGTGTGTCTTAGGCATAACATCTAACGAAAATTGGTCTAGCTCAATGGTCACTAAAGGGCCATTAAAGGTTTTTTTTCGGCTATACAAATAACAATCATCCAAATTTTCGGCTATACAAATAACAATCACCGACAAAGTTATATATAGTATATAGGAAAAGACGGGACACCTTTAGCATAAAACACCTGTTCGTATTTCAAACAACTTACAACAGTCTATGGGAGTCGTGAGGATACGGTTTTGGGCACGAGGTGTGTATAACAGAACACCCGTGTTATAACAACTATCGTTTTTCCGCCACGTGAGGATAATAAGTTATATACATTTAGATATCCGTAGCAGTTATATCCCTTATTATTACCACCCCTACCCCCATATTAACCAAGTCTCATAACTTCCAGTTACAAACCTCGGCTGTTTAAAGTCCCGCAAACCATATCCCATCCACACTAAATATAAGTTCATACTCGATCAACTAACTTCAGACCTTTGCATTAAGAAATGTTCTAAACGGTAAGTTGAGCTGAAAGTGTTAATATTAACTTCTTTACATTGCTTGTATTTTGGTGTTCAAAAACCGCAGTTATTCATCTTACCATCTTTAGCACACCCTTTATTAATTGTATGCTTTTAAGGCTGTCATTTTTGTTGTTGAATTCCGTTTTTCGTTCTATAAATATAACGATCTTGGCTGTCGTTTCGAAGAGATAAAATAAGGTGGGGAAAGATGGTATACGCCATTTAACGAAGAGAATAAATAGCTTCCTATGCATTTAAAACATATAGACCAATAATGATTATGACATCACAGGAGGATGACATATATATTGTTGCAAAAGAATATATGCGCTTGTACGTCACAATTACAAGATTTGGTTGACCTAGAAACAAGCAATAATTGTTCTATGACGTGCGAGGGAAATTCCCATGAAAGTTGCGGGGGTTATAACGAGGTCAACGCTTATCAGGTTCTGGAGAATTGTGTTGCAGGTGGGTTGGTTGCCTATTAATTTACCGGCTCCATAGCACAAGGTAAAAGTGTCTGCCTGTGCAGTAGGGTGGGGGGAGATAGGCATCTTTAGCACATATATACCATACAAGTATCCTGATCGTGTTCTAAACAATTAACAACGGTCTGTAGGAGTCGTGAGGATACGATTTTATAATTCTTTGAATGTTTTTTGTTTACTACCAAACGGGACGAGAAAACGAAATGAAAAGGTGGCCCATCTTTCCCCTCATACTGTATATGAAACAGAACGCCCATCTTATAACAAATGCCAATGTCCTGTCACGCGAGGGTAAATTCCATCCATGTATTTAATCACTTAATTGTTTCGTCAAAGGCAGGGAAAATGTCGTCACATCAAAACATTTTCTTGGTTGTTTCGCCCCGGCTTCGAATTGGACGAAAGATCTTCAGCTTCGAGGAACCAGGGATACAATATCTTGTATATTGGTTTGTGAACATCAGATGCTGCCTATGGCTGTCGTTGATCACTTGCATAAGTGTTGGTGTGGATATATGACAAACAGGTAACATGTGTTGGTGTGGATATATGACAGACAGGTAACATGTGTTGGTGTGGATATATGACAGACAGGTAACTCTCGGTTCGAGACTCGATGCTGCAATACCATTATTGTAGGCGTGTGTTTCCCTGACCAGACAATTAATGACAATTGGTATAACCGAGTGGACACTAATAGGTTATCTAAATTGTCAAACCCTACAGAAAAACAAACAATCATCTAGACAGTTACATACGTGGTAACTTGTAAGCAGGCACGAGGTGTACGAAACGCAATAGTCGTGCAGATATTGACTGCTGTCGTTGCGCCGCCACTCGTGAATCAAAAAGTTGCAATCATCCGAGAAAATCATGCCCACGCTTTTATGTTGCCCATAATAAAAATAGTCTTCGAAACGATATTGTTCTGGCAACAAGTTGGCAGTTAAATATTTTTCTAAACGCTTCTCTTATATTTCCAGATTCAACCAAACGCACAGAATAATGTCGGCGGGAGATTGTGGAGAGAAACATCTATCATCGGTCTACCACACAATACATGGGGACAACAGGTGCCAGCCAACCAGGTTTCTCAATATTTCGGAAACTCGTTTCAAGGTTGGGTTGCTGTCAATGCCAGGAGCGGGAAACACGTGGGTTCGATACATGCTTGATAAAACCACTGGTGTTTACACGGGGAGTCACTACAGAGATAAAGCGTTGTTTAATAGCGGTAAGTTAAAATGTATACGATATAGCTGTTTGCCATATTGTACTAAATGACATTTTATTATTATTTTAGTTACGTACGTGGTAATTAAAGAAAATAATTACCCACAAATTTACATATAGTAAGGTGGGGAAAGATGAGACACCTTTTCATTCTATTTTCTCGTCCTATATTTGGTAGTAAAGAAAAAAAATTCAAAGAATTATAAAACCGTATCCTGGATATTTGGATATTTTGTGTTAAAGGTGTCCCATCTTTCCCTAGAGTACTATATATACGTGGTAACTTAAGCAGGGACGAGGTGTATGAAACAGAACACTGGTGTTATATGACCGTGGTTGCCGCTCAAGGGTTATTTATGTTACATTCATTTATTCATTTCTAACAAAATTTAGGTCTTCTCGGGGAGTTACAACCCAAAGGCGTGGCAATTGTCAAAGACCACATATTCCAAAGGGAGAACGTTTACGATTACAACTCCGCCGTTATCCTTATAAGGAATCCATACGATGCGTGGGTAGCGGAGTTTAATCGGAAGATGAGCAACAGTCACGTGGGTTCGGTCAACAAAGCTCGATATTACAATAAAGGTGTTGTGGTGTAATTAAAATATAAATTAAATACATATATATATATATATATATACAGCTGACACTTTAATGTTATGGTTGCATAAATTTACATACGTGGTGACTCGTATAAGCGGATATATGAGACAGAACACCCGTGTTATATAACGAATGTCGTTGCTTCGCCCATGGCCTACTCAATACACGGCCTAGGAATACACCGAAACTGCTTAAAAAATAAGAGGCCTATTGACGCGAATATCCCTGCGACACGTTCTTTGATAAACTGTAAGTTAAAACAACATAGAACTGGTATTAAACCTACCAACAACTGCAAACTGCATTCAAAATGAAGGAAATCCATTCATAAAATCGTGACGTAACAATGTATTATAATGGGCATTATTCGCGTCAATAGGCCTCTTATTTTCTGAGCAGTTTCGGTGTATTCCTAGGCCGTGTATTGAGTAGGCCATGCTTCGCCACGCGGAGGTAAAAAAGAATATTATTATTTTTTTTTAAATTAAGAAATAAAGTAATGAATGAATGTAACTTATTTATCCCGCGTGGCGTGGCAATCGTATTCTGATTCACGCATCTTTCTTTCAAAGGTTTCAAGAATCGCTTCGTGAACGGATCCCGAAGTAGTCTATGGGTTAACATGATTGACGAAGTCATTAAAAGCAAAAAACGATTTTATGTCGTGTTTTATGAAGACCTGAAGACGAATGCGATCACGGAACTCCGGAAGATAGTTGGCTTCCTAGCAACCCCCGAGCTAAAGTCGGATGACCTGGAAACGAGGCTTCACTGTTTGAGTCTACAGATCAACGGGCAGAACAAAAGGAACTCGGATTCGGAAGATTTTGATCCGTTTGATGACGACATGAAGATGCTTGTTAATTCACAAATACGGTTTGTTCGGGAACTTCTACGTAACAATAGTGATGTGGAACTACCGGTATACGAGAGATAATAATCAACGTTAAATAGGAATATTTATTTAGAGTTACTTACACCAGAGCTCACACATTGTGGCCAAGGGATCTACTAAAACACAAGCCACACAGCTATATGGACCGAACGATCTGATTTAATAAAACAACTCTGCTTTAAATACACCATGCTGGTATATGCATACGCGAAAACATGCGCGTAGCCAATAATACTACTTGGGTAAAATTGTCAAACAAATGCGTAGCAAAAGAAAGTAACAGGAAACTTAAGTGCAGGAATTGCATTGTAATAGAAATAAATGTTCGCTATGTGATTGTGTGATTAGTTTGACCCAATTGTAACAGAATGTTTATACAATGGCCTGTCTGATGCATCATAATCACGAGATTCTAGTCTTGTGACAACTGACAACCTGCTGTGTGACGTCACAATACGCTCATATTCCACACTTCTGTTCCGCGATAATTCGCGAAAACAGAAAACAGCGGTTTATAAATTCTTGCCAAAATATAAATAACCTCAAACAGTTTACAATATCGTGTACACGTTAAGGCTATTTTACGTTGTTCATCAATCTAAAAGACGAGTAAATGGAACTTTGAGATTCGCGTTACCGCCATTACCACGGAATATTCTCTATGACGTCACAATCCGATCGCGGAATAATCAGCTGTTTTATGTTCTGTGTTGTTGCATTTGTAAAATCAAAGGTTTTAAGTTAAGTTTTTGAAGGTACAAGTGTTTAATTTACGTAAAATCGTTAGAATATCTTATGTGAAGTCCCAAAGAATACGGTACCGTATTTTTTATTTTGCGGCTATCGAAAAATGCCGCCAAATTTCAATGAAAAGTAGTTTTTTGATGCAAAACTAGGTTAAGTCACTCTCAGTTTCGCGAATGTGGTGTAAAAGTGGTAAATAATAATATGTGAAACTTTTATCAAATTAATTTGCCGCAAACAGATCGCAAAAAAAGTTTGCTGGGGTCCAAAAATTAGAGAATTTTTGATATAAACAGTATTTTTCATAAAAACTCATTCTGTACGACACAGGTTATTAACATATTATCCCATAGTTTAGTAATAGGCCATGGAAGCTGTTATTGCCCTGTGTCATTTCTGTGAACAACATGGACCAAGCGTGATGTTTACATGCGAGAAAATATTAGATGTTTTTCAACACGCTACTGCACTGACACCTGATGTAACATCAGAGTCAGGATCGGCAGAAACCTCATCTTATTCATCATCTGTACCAACATCATTATCAATGGATTCCACTCTAACTAATGTTGGGAACCTTGGTGGAAATTTAAGGAAGATGGATTTATGCGAAGCTTGCCGGTCATTATCTGAAGATGACCCAGGTTTTGTAAGTTACGATCGGCACAGCGGAACAAAGTTTGTGAGCACACAACACCCGCACAATCCGGAAGTGTTTAGACTGGTACGACAAGCGTGTGTTCGTAGTTTAAGCTGTGAAGTTTGCCCGGGGAGAGAAGGCCCTATTATGTTTGGCGACGGCCAACATGGTTATGTCATCAGTTATACTTTCTATGTTAAAGACAATTTAGCAAGAGGACTTCAGCGTTGGTACAGCATTATCTGTATTATGAAGGACAGAGTGTTTCTCATCCAATCTTGGCCATTCCTTGTCAGTTGTATTGGGAATATTATTCAATACATGCAAGTAAGTGGTGCTGGCTATTTGTCCAAGTATGGTATCTTTGTATGAAGTGCTTCATTATAAAGTTTAATTTTATCTAATATCCAATTATAAGAGAATGGCCCACAAATATTTCATGCAAAGCCATTTGATCAAAAAAACATTACACATTCAGACTAGAACAAATCATTTTAGAAGTTTGTGCAGAATTATATTGCCATGATTGTAGTGTTAATTAAAATTTAGACTTTTTTTACCTTACGCAATGTACTGTAAAAGTTTACTCAATTTTAAACTTGTCTTTTGCAGAGCTGTGCAGATTCCGTTTACAAAATTGAATCTTCCGAATCTCCCCAACATAAAACTCGGATGCTGCCTCGTGTGTCCAACGTTGTAACACCTCATAACTTTCGCCAACACAGGGGACACAACTCCAATGCAAGAGCCCTCATTCAACTGACTGGCAACCCTGAGCTGTATCCGTATCTCCACACAGCATTTACATGGATCATGCGCGCGTGTAAAATGAGGTTCAAGGAAAAGATCGTACAAGGAGCGAGGATGGACGATGATGTTGTGCGAGATGAGATCATTGAACGAACCTCACGATCTAACTCACTCGCAACGGATGACATTGACGAGATCCAAGCTGATTTTAATATGATATCTATTACCAGCCCGTGCTCAAGTACCGAGCCTATATTCACATCGTTACGACACATGAGAGAGGTGTTGCAACCTCCTTTGTTTAAAGCAATAGCTTGGCATCTTGTGGTTGGGAACCAAGTTATTTGGAAAGGACAAGATCAAGATTTGATAACTTCTGCACTTGTTGTGCTTAAACAACTGTTACCAGTTGGTTGTGTGAAAATGCAAACAAGATCAGACAAGTATTTAAACTCATATAAAGCCAACTTGTTAGGTTTGACAGAAAAAGCTTGTGTGCCATCTCATGTTAAATCAGCTGAACATTTTATTTTGATTCACGTTCTTCGGAAAAATAACAACGGACAGAAATTCAGTCACATTTATCCTTCATTGCCCCCAAACAATAATTCAATGAATGGAATTGAATTTCGTGTGACAAACAGTTGTATTTTGCCGGAGAAAGGTCCGGAGATGTTGAACAAAGTTGAGGTTGCCATCGCTAACGACAGCTTGTCACCAGAAGTTGTCAGACATTGTTTAATTTGTTTAAAGGAAGAATGGATGAAGTAAGTTCAAATAATAAATTATAAACTTTGTCATTGAAGTATGGCTGGCTCTACTGTAACCGGATAATTATTGTCAACAAAATAGGGGGTGTCAGGGTAAGGGGTGAAGGCTTAAATGGTTAGTTGTTTGGGTCTTAGGGTTATTAGGGCGTAAAAGCTGTCACTTTAAAATTGCATCAAAAATACTAGGTTTCTTGTAAAGTAGTGTTGCATTGGCTTTGAAAATACCATAGACTTATTAAACCTAACTAAACTTAATAATTTATGCCATTAGCAAAAATGCCGCATTTGCTCTCGTTTTTTTCCGATACAAAAGTAGAATATTATATGCATTAACTTAACCAAGAAGTATTTAATTTTCAGCAAAGTGAAGATTCTTTACAAATTCACGAAGATCGATAACCGAGACAAAGAAGAAACTGCACGAATGCTCCAAGGATGTCTTCAGTGCACAGATGATGATGTTAGACTCCTAAAGTTCTGGATGACTGGACTCTCTTCCAAGTTTAAGGAGGAACTTCGTCAATCAGCGTTGATGCCTGAATGATTGATGAAGTTTGTTATCCATTCAATGTAACTTATTTATCCTCAAGCTGGGGGGGGGACACCCGTCGCTATAACATGGCTGTTCTGTTTCATACATCTCCTGCCGCTTATAATTTACAATGTCTGTTATTTAATTGGCTGATAATTTAGACCCATATATATAAACTCTTGATTAAAGCAATTATTGCCAAGTGTCTTGCCCAAGAACATATACTACACCTACAATGGTTATGACAACAAGCCTTCAACCCATGACCTCTGGGTTAGAGGTATGCACGCTAATTAACTGAGCAACGGCACAGGATAGGTTTTTAAAACTTTAGTGCTGTCAACATCAACTAGATAATCAAACAGTTTGTCTTCATTTTCTTTCTTTCATGTAAATATGATATTGAAGTATTTAAATTATAGGTGATTCTTGTCATTAAATTTAGAAGAAA
Organism: Ciona robusta; assembly: GCF_009617815.1. Lineage (NCBI taxonomy): Eukaryota > Metazoa > Chordata > Ascidiacea > Phlebobranchia > Cionidae > Ciona > Ciona robusta. The sequence goes on from NC_143246.1 coordinate 1,121,388, forward strand.
TCACGGATGAAAATTTGGCTTTATTTCTCCAACTTGTCGTAATCATATTTGAATATATTTTATAATTGTTTTACATATTGTTTCTCATATTTTTTCTTTAAATATACTCTTATTTTCTACTATTTTTTTAAACTTCACTTAAATAAAAAAAGATCTATTATTACATAAAAATATAAATCACTTGAATGCAGTCGATCCATATGCGTTATCTGCACATTAAAAAACCTATTGTATTTTGTTTTTCAAGACAAAATAATAATAAAGCGATTTTTCCTGGACATATGTTCAGGTCTCGTCCATAACTGTGTGAGCAACAAAAAGTAAATGCAAAAGTGAGATCAAGGAATATATATATAGGTGCTTTATTATAATACTTTTAATATATACTGCTTCAAAATAAATGGTTTCTTAAAAGCAAGCCGATGTTTCTGGGCAACTGGGTTAAACATAAAATATACAATTGTCTTTCATAAACTGAATAAAATAAATAAAAATCGCACTGTTAAAATCGCACTGTTCAAAGTATAACACAATTGTCTTTCATAAACTGAATAAAAAAATTAAAAATCGCACTGTTCAAAGTATAACACAATTGTCTTTCATAAACTGAATAAAATAAATAAAAATCGCACTATAATACAATTGTCTTTCATAAACTGAATAAAATAAATAAAAACCGCGCTGTTCAAAGTATAAAAGTAGTTCACTTCACAGAGCTTTTAATTAAAGTCAGTCTTGAGTTGGAGTCTATGCAAAAAATTTTTCACAAATAGTACTCACAAATGCTCTTGGTTAAGTGGTACTAAGCCATACATATACTATGACAAATCCATTTAAATAGCAATGCTTATTGGTATTTTATCAGGTAATAGATAAGTATACGCATATTTAAGTTTCTTGTTCCTCTCTTCAAATTTAGTTTGAAGTTTACTCAGTTCCTGCTTAAAATTGACTTGCATCTCAATAACTTTTGGATCGGTAAACAATCTATCCGGTACATCACCAAGGAATAGCTGGAAGTAATTGTCATTTATGCAGAGTCAAGATAATGATGAATGTATGTTATTTATGTATCCTCATATGGCAGAGCAACTACAGTTGTAACAGTGGTGTTCTGTTTCATACCCCTTGTGCCCACTTATGAGTTGCTATGCACATAACTTTGTATGAGATTGAATGATTTAGCCAACCCATTAATTACCATGCAGAAACAATTTATTAAAAGGTCACATTAGTCATTTCAAACCAGGGCCTTGGGGTCAGTTCAAAGAAAAGGCACAGAAAAATTAGCTTTAAATTATTAGTTTTGATTGGTGACTTAACTAACATAAACCATATTACTGCACTTGGAAGATCCTAATTTAATTTTACTTAAACCAACAAATCACCTCATCTTTTGCATATTCTGATAAAGCAAATGAGAAGCTGATAAGAATACTTGAAACCACGACTCCTGGTAGAGAATCCATCACCCTTTGCTCATCTGCCTGTTACAAACATTAAACAGGTTTTATTGTGGACAAAAGTATACAAAATAATGGGTGGACAAAAGTATAGAAAATATGGGGCATGAAGCTTTTTAGTAAGGGATGTTAAACTTAAAAAAGTGAAAAAATAAAAAAAACTGTTAATTTGGCTGTTAGTTGAAAAAGTTGCAGCATTGAGACATAGTAATGACACATAAACAGCTTATGTTGAAATATATCAACCCTGTGTCTTATAAAAAAAAAAAGATTTATTTGTAAAACTTTCTAGGGTAAATTTTTCCAAAGTTTTTAAACCCCAACCACCATCGCCTAACTATATATCGCACCAAAAAAGTGCAGGTTAGTCTGCACAACAATAACTTACTTCTCCCCTTTTATGAGGTGGTAGTATCATGCTGCCTGGTGCGTTTGGAATGAAACGATAAGTCTCCATTTGCCCAAAGTTAACAGCTGCGTGTTGTGCACTGCTTGCAAATATGATGATGGTGGCCATATGAATCTGCAATGTAATAAACGTTACTTTAAAATGTTGAACGAATGAGTAAATGACACAGGCCTAATTTTTGAACCCAGTATCCTGTGGGGGTTACAAGACAACAAGTCAGTGGGCCACAGCAAAGCTCCCCAAGTTGTAGATAAATAACATAAAACCTCATCAACCCACCAGTTCATATCTTGTGTTTAGTTTGTCGGGGAATCCCCTCAAGTCATTGTCCTGCCAACCAAAGCCCTCATGCGCTACGTCGAACATGAAACTCTGAAGTTCGTAATCCTCCTTTATGTCCTGTGTATAAGCGGTGTTACCTCATGCTCGCTGTCAGGTTAACATGCATCAATATAATAATCACATGAAAAAATCAGTAATCACCCACAATGTTAGATACATCCATTAAGTGGACACAAAGTGTAATGAAACATAACACTTGGATTAAAATGAATAACACTGGGATGTATGTATGTATGCATGTAACTTACTTTATCCTCGTGTAGCGGACAGTTGTATCACACAGGTTTAACACCTTGTTCCAGCTGACGAGTTACTGTGTATATGTTACTTCGTGGGTGATTATTTTTTGGGGAATTTTTTCATTAATTTGGACAACCCATTAGTGATTACTGGGTTGGGACAATTGGCGTTAAGTGGCTTGCCCTAGGAAACGTACGCCCACAATGGTAGCAGCGCCGAGCCTTGAACCCATTACCTCTGGGTTACAGGCAGGCGCGCTAACCACTATGCCACGGCGCCGGACTACAATGTCACTTTCCTGCCACGCAAAGATAAATAATTTACATTCATTCATTCAACTACCTTGTCGCAAGTATAATGATGGTTGACCACATTGGCAACATATTGCTCCATTGCCTTCCAAACATCCAATGCATCATCTCTGTAGTGAAAGTTGGGAAGAAGGTTTGGGTCGTCCAATCCTACCAAAGGAAATTGACAGAATCTATCATATCAATGTATTCAACAGGAACTCTTTAAAACTAATGCAGTTTGTTGCACTTTCATTCATAGCGTGTTTTTACGACCTACACCAAGGTTGAAGCCACCCACCTTTACGTTTAAGACAAGCTGGTATGTCAAGTTGATTCAAGTTGAATGTTTTATAGCTTTTCCGTACTGATGATGGGGCATCTGCAAGGTAAGGTATAGGCTTTGTTTTTTAAACATAGAAATCTTTTAATCTGTTAGGCATTGCTTCTTAACCACTTGGGCCACCATACCAAGAAATGCCGACAACTTAATTTAACAGGATCGCATTCTACCATGGTTCACAGTATTTTGATCGTTATTGTAAAAATTAAATCATCTTATTAGATGCCTACAAATAGTTGTGTGAATTGTGGTTTCCGAAATTTGTGTTTCATAATTGGATATTGTAGAGTGGGGGAAGATGGGACACCTTTTTATTCTTTTTTTCCAACCCATTTGCTAGTAAAAAAAGACATTCAAAGAGTTACGATACCCATTCCTTATGATTCCATATACCGTTGTTAGTTGTTTAAATCAGGATAATTGAACATTATGTGCCAAAGGTGTCCCATCTCCCCCCTTACCATATAACTGTTTGTGTGGGTGTAACAGTCACGTCTTTCATCCAAAACATTCTTTCTTTCTTTTTTATCAATAAGCGGATTTTAACAACTGTTGTTTTACCGTTACTACCCGCCTTTTCAATTTTGTCAACTCTCTTGTTCTTCGTTATCGTGACAAAATAAATTTGATTCACTTAACTTACTCAGATGATTGGATTTGTTTGCGAGCGATCCATTAGGCACAAGTAACACCCTCGCATCAGTGTTGATCGCAGGTGCTGTACGTACGTGCTGTCGGAGCAATTTATACATCGGGTGGTTTCGGGGCAGGTTGCGAAACATCGCGATGCAAAATGTTTCAGATGCGGCGTGCGTTTGTAGGTAATGGTAGATCCACTGTAGAGAATATGAGGTAATTACAATACAACTATATTTGTCACCGCTCACAGTTGAATTTTTCTGCAAATAGCAGGGTGCCAGAATAGGCTAACATTGGTTTCCGAACTGTTTTGATTTGTGGCCAAAATATTTATTTAATATCAGTTTGTGACTTACCAAGTAATAATGATTGTTCAAATAGCTCTGTGGCTAATTGGAAATGTCGTCGTATTGCAACAAACTAAACACGATATTAAATTATATTAAAACCCTGCTTTATTTTTCACCTTTAATATTAAATAGCAATCCTTTACCTCGTGTGTGCTTCTCACAGAAGCTCTAAAATACATCTTTGCAAGAAGCCAATCGTGTTCATTCCCCAGTGGTGTGTGTACAGTTTCCTCATCATTGGGGCAAAGCTGGATTGCTATCGGGAGAAAGTCACCCTGGGGGTTAACATAAAATATCGCCCTGCAATCAGCACAAACAAACTTTTTGTTCGACCCTGGAATGTCATTTCTTTCCACATCGTACGTGTGGGAATAATCAGCGATGTAAATTTTTCCCGCCTGAAAAATTTTTCAGATACGATTTAAACAGCCACGAGGGCTATGAAACAAAATACTCGTGTTATTACAGCTGTTGTTGCCCCGCCACGCAAAGGTAAATAAGTTTCATTTATAAGGTTTTTACATTCATTTATGACCACTCATGCGTTCACCACAGCTCACATACTTTTATTTCACTTTCCAATGTCTTTCCTTCAGCCAACAAACCACACACGTGTTCATTTGTGACATCACAACCATTAGGTATCTTGTTGCATCTTTCAAACGCAAGGGGGGAAATCCCTGTTAGGACCTGCCTACCAAATTCCTTGTCGGTTTTCCAGCTGAAAAAATGAAGTTTTGATTCATATTTGAGTTTTTGTGAATAGATTTAAACTACTTGTACCATTATTTATTCTGTAATAAAACTAATATAGAAATAACTTATATTTATAACATCAATTATGGCAGTTAAGATTAAGGAATGGGAAAAGGAAAAACAGAATGTAACGGCAAAGCAACACTAAACCAGCTGATGGGTAAAACATGTTTACATTTTACTTAAACCTTGTCACAGCACAACATGGTATTAAGAATGATTGACGAACAAGGACAAACACCGGACACCAGACAGAAAAGGACAAACCACGGAGTCATACAGGCAAAACATGATTGGGAAGGGTTTACCTTTACCACTTAAACTAATAACAATGGTGGCTTTACTGGTTTAACACTTCCTATTGTGCAACTAGTAGTGGTATGTAACTTACTTTATCCTCGCGTGGCCGGAAAACGACAGTCGTTATCACACGAGTTTAACACCTCGTGCCAGCTTACGAGTTACCATGTATGTTACTTTGTGGGTGAACTAGTATCTACACTCTAACAAATGTATTCACATTGATTCAAAACAAAATATTGTTTACCCAACACAACATTTAGTATGGTGGGGAAAGATGAGAAAACCTTTTAATATATATTTTCGCCCCATTTGGTAGTAAACAAACAACATTTAAAGAAATATAAACCGTATCCTCACAACTCCCATATACCATTGTTGATTGTTTATAACTCGATTAGGATATTTGAATATTATGTGCTAAAGGTGTCCCGTCTTACCCCACAGTATTATACAGTATATACATTGCTACAAAACAAACAACATACTCATCAATAAACTCTGGATCTCCAAACCCAGTCTTACTGTAAAGTTCGCGGTAATCATCCAGAGTTTTCAGGTTGCTGAACAAGTCTGAAAGTTTCATGAAAATTAGTTTAACAGATTTATTCTGCTTTTAATATTGCCAGCTTTATAGTATTTACATTATTTTGATAACTGATTACAAAAATTTGAACTATGTTTTATTTATTTTATATAACAAAAATTTAAATTCAGTGATTTAATAAGATACTGCAAATATTAAACCAAGTTGATTGCTACAACAAACAGCGCAAGTTTGTTTCTTGTTTATATCAAACCAACATTTGGTTTGCAAATACAATAATATGTTTTACTCAGATGTTACAAGGTGAAAAAACGTTCATCCCATATATCTTTATGTTATTATAATATGTTAATTTTTTTATTATATGTTAGTTTTTTTACTATTGAACAAATTCTTCCCAGCATTCAAAGCAACTGTTAGACCCGAGCCTGCCATGGATTCAAGCTTTCCTTGTGTTCTCCTTAAAATGCTTGGAAGTTCAAAGTAATGTGCGGCTTTCATGTAACGGTTCACCCCCCAACTCAACTCCTTGTCCGACACAGCAGGTGGCTGCCATTCAAACTTCTTCAAATTATTTTCAACTTCTTTTGAGCGAAGTTCCCGGCACCGAGGGTGGGTGACATTTTGTGGCAAAGTTGCTGAGAATAAATAAAGTTGTCACCAAAGGCGTCAAACCTGGGGTGGCAGGGTGGGCAGGCCGACCCTCAAGTTTTCTGCGTTAACCAGTGAAAAAATAAAACAAATTTGTTTCATTGCTATGTGTGTTCCCATATTGTTACACGAAAAATCAACTTTTTATTTATCTAATCACAAACCACAGTGAAATTATTTGAAAAAAGAACAAAAACAACAGCAAATCAACACTTGCTAAACACGCTATGGAATAAGGTGTGGGAAAGTGGATCAGTTAAAAAGTGTTACTGTTGCACCAAGCCATATTTTAGCACACACCAACATCATCCCACAAACCTAAACTTACCCTCCCCCCTTGTTACAGCGACCTCTCCCCCTTCTATCCAATCAAACACCGGGAACTCATATCGATGTCCATTGTATTCCACTATGACATCATCGCATAACCAACCATCAGATTCTAGAATTCCCGTTAATTCTGGAATGTTGGAACAATCCAAGTTATTCTTTTTCGCAAAGTAATTTATACAGTAGGTATATGTGAGGCCTATGGAACATTTTAAAACCAATATTTTTACTGGTCACAAGTTCAAAGATTACCCAATCCAATGTTAACAATGTATTTGTCAGAATGTGGATTTGGTGTTAAAAAGTTTAAAAAAAAACTTTATAAAAGATATTATAACAGCCATTGTGGGCATATGTGTTCTTTCCCCAGACACTCAACGCGAAATGCTTCAACCAATTAATCACCAATGGGTTGTATAAATTGACATCTGTATTAATAAACCAATCTCTCATAAAGATGCAAATTCGTAAAGCAAAACTAGCACGAGGTGCATAGAAAGTATGCCATTGATCATAAGAATAAAACATAGAGTACCGAGCCATATAAAACACCACCTACATATAGTAGGATGGGGTAGGACGGGACACCTGCCTTTAGCACATAATATTTAACTGTCCTGATCGTGTTTTAAACAGTTGACAACGGTCAATGGGAGTCGTGAAAATACGGCTAAGGTTATTTGTTTACTACCAAACAGGAGGAGAAAATGCAATAAAAAGGTGTCCCATCTTCCCCCATACTACTATATCAAACCACAAGCTCCCACTTACTTAGTTGCACGACCACAGGTTCGCCCACCGTGTCCCCTTCATGCTCAACCGTATACAACTCAGCTTTTCCACGCTCGAAATCATCTTGGAAGAAATGATCAAGATCTGTCCACTTGGTGTCGTTGCCGGTCACCCCGGTGATTTTTACACACACGGTGGCGTCTGTGCCTGCGCCCAGGTATCTATCGTTGGTCTACGGGTAAGATATAGAATGGTAATGGAGATGGTTATTAGGTGCGAGTGTAGACTGTAGACCGCGTGCCAATGTCGGCGTATTTACCTTTAGGCAAAGCCGATATTGCTCTGGCCCAGTGGTCACTAATGGGTTGTCCAAGTTGTCACCCAAATAAAACAATCTGCCACATTTGGTAACTCGTTAGCGGACACGAGGTGTACGGAACAGAACACCCGTGTTATAATTTCTGTCGTTGCTCTGCCGCGCGAGGATAAATAAGTTACATACATGGTAACTCAAAAGCGGGTAAGAGGTGTATGAAACAGGACACCCGTGTTATACCGACTGTAGTTGCCCCGCCACGCGAGGGTAATTTAATTACATTCATTTAATTAATCATTTATAAGTCAAGCGATTTCCTGATCAAACCAATACGAAGAGATAAGCCAAATAGGGGTTATAGATCTTTAGCTGGCACGCTTATATCTGACACACTTTTTAAAGTAGTTTTTACTCATGGGAAAGTACTTTATACACTGTAGTTTTGCAACTTGTTCCGTTTTGTTGTTTTAGTTAAATTATTCTTCTCCATTGCATTCGAAGAAAAGTCATTTCACGCTGCTATAATAATATAAACAACAACCCTCCTCTGTAATACCGAAGGATGCGCATTTATGATTAATGCGGGACGGAAACGGTGATCGCAACACATGACTAATTTACATTCTGTTTTGACTTACAGTCGTAGATGTATAGCCAGTGAGTATTGCGTGCTGGTGCGTGGGAGTCTTATCATATCCGGTGTTAAATGAATGTAAAATTTATTTATTCTCAGGAAATGACAGTCGTTACGACATGGGTGTTTTGTTTGTCTGATCAACACACCTCGTCGTGCCCGCTTACTGGTTACCACATACGTAACTTTGTGGGTGATTGTTTTTATGTGTGGCTGACAATTTAGACAATCCAGTAGGAACCGCTGGGTTGAAGCAATTACCGTTAAGTGTCTCTCAAGGACACGCATACGGTTAGGACGCGAGCGCTTCCGCAGTCACTACGGAGCGACAGAAATTTACTAAACTATATCACGTACACATGAAATTAAATACACAATATTGTTAAAACTAAAAAAACAAACAAGAAAAACCAAATCATCTTACCGTTATTATAAGCTTATAAGCCTCCATTTATAAATTCTATTCCAACCTAAGATAACTGTTGCTGCAATAAAAAAATCAATAAAGTAAACATACGATACTTGCATATTTGCATTCATATAGGCATCTTAATAGCGCATATATAGTCTTTAGCATATTTACGACCAAGTACTATAAGCATTATAACCTATATCCAGCGTAAACCAAAACAAACTTTTCAGATTACTCAGTCGTTCTATGAGCGCTATCACGAGCAGCATGTTTACTTAAAAACACTACAATAACAAAAATAAAACCGGATCCGGTGTTCTCAACTTTTTATGACATATAGGCTACACTTTACTCTAGTGAGTGTTTCAACGTTGAAAATTCCCCCTGAGATAGTATGGTGGGGGAAGATGAGACATCTTTTAATTCTATTTTCTTTTTATATTTGGTAGTAAACAAATACCATTCTAAGAATTATAAAACTGTATCCCCACGACTTTCACAGACCGTTGTTGTTTAAAACACGATCAGAATATAATTGGATATTATGTGCTAAAGGTGTCCCATCTTTCCCCACCCTACTATATAACTCCAATAAACGTCGAATTACATAACTGCCTCTCGCTGATTAGGATATTCCTTTTACAAGCACCACAAATGTTTATATTATGTTTCCTACTTTGTTGATTCTATCTGAGTCACCACCTGTTCGGTTGAAATTCCGAAATACTTTTGTCGATATACAATGTCTATATATTGGAAAATATATTTTGTAAACTATAACAACAAACCCGCGTCGACAGTGCGCGTGATTGCTGACCACAAACCACAATTTTTACAGCTGACCATTCAAGCTCAACTCGTATAAAAAGTACTTTTTACACATATCGTGATTTAACGACTGCCGTTTTCCTGCGTGTTCCCTTCTCTTCGCTATTAAAATTAATCTGCTGTATTCTATAAGATAATTTAAAGTTATGCAAATTATCTAAATGCCGCACAACGTTTAATATAAGCTGCACGAAAACTTTAACCAAAGAAAAATTGTCAAAAAAATTCTTAGAATAAGCGACTTCATGCGGCTGCCAGTTACCAAGAGCTTTATATTTGTTTAAATTTAACAATATAGTTACGTTCGTTGTATGTCATATCCGCTTCTCGGTAAACAATAGATGACACAAAGGTCGTTCGATACTCGGACATTTGTTTTGTCACAATTACCAGGAAAAGTTACACGCTCTACTGCGATCAGTAAAAGAAGCGCATCAATAATATGGTTTATATTTATGTTCAACATAGATGTCTTCTTATACACCTTTGTATCCGCGCACGCGTTTCTCGCTATAGTTACTGTATGGGAAGCGGAAGGCAGTCGAGTCCTGTAATACACGGGTGTTCTAACTGTTTGTGTAACGTGACTTCGTTCGTTGTCGAATCGGTGCTAGTGAGGAATCCTCCCCCCCTTGCCTATAGAAAAAACGAGAGACTAAAAAAGGAAAAAAGAAAATCATTGGACCGTAACGGTATTTCCCCATAAAAATCATATATTAGTAAATATATCATATATTATTAAATATCCCGGGTTATGGTACACCTGGAGCAGCAATCTTGGTGTCGTTGGAAAGAAGAAGCGACACTTCAATTACGTATCAAAAAATATATTAAATAATCAAAGTACTTTTAGTTGGGTGGGCCGTCAAAGTTTATCAAAGTTTGACACGCAATAAAATAAAAAAATCGCCAATAAAAATTAACAAAACTTTAACACACGTTGATGTATAGCAACATGCAGAACATATTAAAAAATTGGGGTAATACCGCCACTAGTTTTTGATTTATTAATACTTTCGCAACACCCACTTTTAGCGTATTATTCATAGACCAGTTCCATCGTCGCTGCACCTAATGAAGTCGACTCCCCCCTTCGAATAAAAGAAACTACTTCTCTTTGAAATTTAATATCTTAAGTTATAGTAAGGCTAAAATAGCAATCTTGGTGTCGTTAGAAAGAAGAAGCGACACTGCATTTACGTATCAAAAAATATATTAAATAATCAAAGTACTTTTAGTTAGGTAGGACGTCAAAGTTGACCCGCAATAAAATACAAAAATCGTTAATAAAAATTAACAAAATTTTGACACACGTTGATGTATAGCAACATGCAGAACATATTAAAAAATTGGGGTAATACCGCCACTAGTTTTCACTTTATTAATATTTTCGCAACCCCCACCTTTAGCGTATTATTCATAGACCGATTGCATCGTCGCTGCACCTAGTGAAGTCGACTCCCCCCCTCGAATAAAAGAAACTACTTCTCTTTGAACTTTAATATCTCGAGTTATAGTAAGGCTAAAATAGCAATCTTGGTGTCGTTAAAAAGAAGAAGCGATACTTCATTTACGTATTAAAAAATATATTCAATAATCAAAGTACTTTTAGTTGGGTGGGCCGTCAAAGTTTATCAAAGTTTGACACGCAATAAAATAAAAAAATCGCCAATAAAAATTAACAAAACTTTAACACACGTTGATGTATAGCAACATGCAGAACATATTAAAAAATTGGGGTAATACCGCCTCTAGTTTTTGATTTATTAATACTTTCGCAACACCCACTTTTAGCGTATTATTCATAGACCGATTCCATCGTCGCTGCACCTAGTGAAGTCGACTCCCCCCCTCGAATAAAAGAAACTACTTCTCTTTGAACTTTAATATCTCGAGTTATAGTAAGGCTAAAATAGCAATCTTGGTGTCGTTAAAAAGAAGAAGCGATACTTCATTTACGTATTAAAAAATATATTCAATAATCAAAGTACTTTTAGTTGGGTAGGACGTCAAAGTTGACCCGCAATAAAATACAAAAATCGTTAATAAAAATTAACAAAATTTTGACACACGTTGATGTATAGCAACATGCAGAACATATTAAAAAATTGGGGTAATACCGCCACTAGTTTTCACTTTATTAATATTTTCGCAACCCCCACCTTTAGCGTATTATTCATAGACCGATTGCATCGTCGCTGCACCTAGTGAAGTCGACTCCCCCCCTCGAATAAAAGAAACTACTTCTCTTTGAACTTTAATATCTCGAGTTATAGTAAGGCTAAAATAGCAATCTTGGTGTCGTTAAAAAGAAGAAGCGATACTTCATTTACGTATTAAAAAATATATTCAATAATCAAAGTACTTTTAGTTGGGTGGGCCGTCAAAGTTTATCAAAGTTTGACACGCAATAAAATAAAAAAATCGCCAATAAAAATTAACAAAACTTTAACACACGTTGATGTATAGCAACATGCAGAACATATTAAAAAATTGGGGTAATACCGCCTCTAGTTTTTGATTTATTAATACTTTCGCAACACCCACTTTTAGCGTATTATTCATAGACCGATTCCATCGTCGCTGCACCTAGTGAAGTCGACTCCCCCCCTCGAATAAAAGAAACTACTTCTCTTTGAAATTTAATATCTCAAGTTATAGTAAGGCTAAAATAGCAATCTTGGTGTCGTTAGAAAGAAGAAGCGACACTACATTTACGTATCAAAAAATATATTAAATATTCAAAGTACTTTTGATTGGGTGGGCCGTCAAAGTTGACCCGCGATAAAATACAAAAATCGTTGATAAAAATTAACAAAATTTTAACACACATTGATGTATAGCAACATGCAGAACATATTAAAAAATTGGAGTAATACCGCCTTTAGTTTTTGATTTATTAATACTTTCGCAACACCTACTTTTAACGTATTATTCATAGACGCTGCACCTAGTGAAGTCGACTCCCCCTCGCCGAATAAATGAAACTACTTCTCTTTGAAATTAAATATCTCGAGTTATAGTAAGGCTAAAATAGCAATCTCGGTGTCGTTAGAAAGAAGAAGCGACACTACATTTACGTATCAAAAAATATATTTAATAATTAAAGTACTTTTAGTTGGGTGGGCCGTTGATGGGGAAATCGGTCTAGGAATAATACGCTAAAAGTGGGGATTGCGAAAGTATTAATAAATCAAAAACTAGGGGCGGTATTACCCCAATTTTTTAATATGTTTTGCATGTTGCTATACATCAACGTGTGTCAAAATTTTTTTAATTTTTATTAACGATTTTTGTATTTTATCGCGGGTCAACTTTGACGGCCGACATAACCAAAAGTACTCTGATTATTTAATATATTTTTTGATACGTAAATGTAGTATCGCTTCTTCTTTCTAACGACACCAAGTTTGCTATTTTAGCCTTACTATAACTCGAGATATTTAATTTCAAAAAGAAGTAGTTTCATTTATTCGGCGGGGGGGAGTCGACTTCACTAGGTGCAGCGTCTATGAATAATACGTTAAAAGTAGGTGTTGCGAAAGTATTAATAAATCAAAAACTAAGGGCGGTATTACCCCAATTTTTTAATATGTTTTGCATGTTGCTATACATCAACGTGTGTCAAAATTTTGTTATTTTTTATTAACGATTTTTGTATTTTATCGCGGGTCAACTTTGACGGCCCACATAACCAAAAGTACTTTGATTATTTAATATATTTTTTGATAGGTAAATGTAGTATCGCTTCTTCTTTTTAACGACACCAAGTTTGCTATTTTAGCCTTACTATAACTCGATATATTTAATTTCAAAAAGAAGTAGTTTCATTTATTCGGCGGGGGGGAGTCGACTTCACTAGGTGCAGCGTCTATGAATAATACGTTAAAAGTAGGTGTTGCGAAAGTATTAATAAATCAAAAACTAGAGGCGGTATTACCCCAATTTTTTAATATGTTCTGCATGTTGCTATACATCAACGTGTGTTAAAGTTTTGTTAATTTTTATTGGCGATTTTTTTATTTTATTGCGTGTCAAACTTTGATAAACTTTGACGGCCAACCCAACTAAAAGTACTTTGATTATTTAATATATTTTTTGATACGTAAATGAAGTATCGCTTCTTCTTTTTAACGACACCAAGATTGCTATTTTAGCCTTACTATAACTCGAGATATTAAAGTTCAAAGAGAAGTAGTTTCTTTTATTCGAGGGGGGGAGTCGACTTCACTAGGTGCAGCGACGATGGAATCGGTCTATGAATAATACGCTAAAAGTGGGGGTTGCGAAAATATTAATAAAGTGAAAACTAAAGGCGGTATTACTCCAATTTTTCAATATGTTCTGCATGTTGCTATACATCAACGTGTGTTAAAATTTTGTTAATTTTTATTAACGATTTTTGTATTTTATTGCGGGTCAACTTTGACGTCCTACCTAACTAAAAGTACTTTGATTATTTAATATATTTTTTGATACGTAAATGCAGTGTCGCTTCTTCTTTCTAACGACACCAAGATTGCTATTTTAGCCTTACTATAACTTAAGATATTAAATTTCAAAGAGAAGTAGTTTCTTTTATTCGAAGGGGGGAGTCGACTTCACTAGGTGCAGCGACGATGGAACTGGTCTATGAATAATACGCTAAAAGTGGGTGTTGCGAAAGTATTAATAAATCAAAAACTAGAGGCGGTATTACCCCAATTTTTTAATATGTTCTGCATGTTGCTATACATCAACGTGTGTTAAAGTTTTGTTAATTTTTATTGGCGATTTTTTTATTTTATTGCGTGTCAAACTTTGATAAACTTTGACGGCCCACCCAACTAAAAGTACTTTGATTATTTAATATATTTTTTGATACGTAATTGAAGTGTCGCTTCTTCTTTCCAACGACACCAAGATTGCTGCTCCAGGTGTACCATAACCCGGGATATTTAATAATATATGATATATTTACTAATATATGATTTTTATGGGGAAATACCGTTACGGTCCAATGATTTTCTTTTTTCCTTTTTTAGTCTCTCGTTTTTTCTATAGGCAAGGGGGGGAGGATTCCTCACTAGCACCGTCGAATCAACTGAGTAGCGAACCTGGACTTGTTTTGGAGGCTTACCTTTTTACTGGAGTCGGATCTAGGTTGATCGAGTTTACGTGGACCTGCACGGAGTGAGTGTGGGGTAAGGGGACTACCCGCACCTCTGACCACACATACACCCCATGCTCACTGTCAAGTTATAACATGGATGTCTTCTTATACACCAGACGCGCATGGTGTATTCATGCACCTCATGCTCACTGTCGAATAAAACATCAAAATGATTTGAAAACAACATGTTTATTCTGGTGAACCTTTAACTAAAAAAACGAGATATAATTGAACTACAATTCAAGAGCTGCAGTGATGAGACCGGCCCAGTCTATCGTGTCTTCACCTGTTAAAAAATATATTTTAATATGGTGGACAAATAGCAGGACTTTAAGATTGACTGAAAATGGGAGTGGCAACCATGGATAAGTCACTCAAGTTCCCACCCACAAGGATACAAATGACAAAACCAACCAAAAGTCATGTCTGCCTATCCACACACTGCAATAACTTCAGCAACTCGACTGTAGTCATGGGAGTGGCATCCATGGAAACAACCCAACAAACAAAGTAGAAATAAGGAACCTGTTTCATTCATATCTTTCTCAAGTTGTAGTTTAGATTGAGCTGTTTTAAACATTCCTTCCTCCACGGAGTTTACCGATATCAACTTCACAACTTCAACCTTCCTACAAATAATGAACAATAAATACAACTATATGATGTCATACATCAAACTTTTCTGCCAATTATTTGGGTACGAGCGTTTTGACATCCTATATTTAAGTGTTGTTAATCAAAGATAAAATGTTGTTTTATATTTCCACAACTTACTTAGTTTGTCCGAGCCGATGGCAACGATCTTCTGCTTGTTTATCATTGTAAGGATTACAATCAATGTCATGCAGAACAACAACGCTTGCGCTTGTTAGGTTAATGCCAAGACCACCAGCTTTCGTGGAGAGAAGAAATATGAAAACCGAGTCGTCCTTGTTAAATGAATCAATGTAGGATAACCTGGGGGGAAGGGAGTGTAAGACCTCATGCTCCATGTCAGGTTAGAACATGGGTGTAAAGCAGAAATGGTTTGATTTATTTTTTAGCTATGTTGCATTTCCTTTTTTTGTCATTTTTATAAATTATCAGTTTCGAGGTCTTTATGTATAAGATGTTTATGGCCATAACGTTAGGGTTCACATTTCGGTCAAACTTTTAAAACAAGGGTGACATTATACTTTACCCTGTTGTTAGGTGTTTATACAAACAAGCAGAGCCAAAGTATATTGCATTCACCACATTAATCAATGAGGTTCCCTATGTTTGACAACTATGAGTGTAACTGTATTTTAACAATGTCACCCCAGATTTTACCCCGCTGTTAGGTGTTTATACAAACAAGCAGAGCCAAAGTATATTGCATTCACCACATTAATCAATGAGGTTTACTATGTTTGACAACTATGAGTGTAACTGTATTTTAACAATGTCACCCCAGATTTTACCCTGCTGTTAGGTGCCTATACAAACAAGCAGATCCAAAGTATATTGCATTCACCACATTATTCAATGAGGTTCCCTATGTTTGAACTATAAAATTACTGAATTTTAAAATTGTCACCTTTTTTAATTCAAATTAAGAAATTGACGCCTATGTTTAAAACTAACCTTTCTTGTACAGGAGTCTGGCCATCAAGTCGTAGAAATCGATGTCCCCTCAATTTAAGGTAAACTTCCAAGATATCCATCATCATGGTAAACTGACTGAACAACAAAACTCGCTTGTTCTGAAACCAGGTATTTTATTTTCAAACTGATCTTCTAAAACATAAAGCATGAACTTAAAATAATTCCATGGTGTGCCTCACAGTAGAACCTCACCCATATGGAATAGAACATGCATATACAATGTTGGGGTAATGGGGCAGCTCTGGCTTAAACCTCAGGTTCCATGGGATGCCACACAGTAGAAACTTACCCACATAGAATAATTAAAGATCACATAACCCACCACTTGCATGCGCCAAAGAGTTCACCTGTGATTTAAACTTGGGTAGCATTTCATCCAGGTGTGCCATCTTCCCCGAGTCGATTAAACTGGATTCCTGCAACTTCATGGTCGACAGCGCACGTGAGGATAAACATAAGTTGTGTAATTCAAAGTCGCTCATGACTTGCATGTCCTCGTACACAATCCTCTCCTCTGTATCCATGTAATCAATATCCTGTGGTTGGGTTGAGGTTACCATGGTGTAAGCTGCTTGACTTGTCAACCATACAAAATCCATCACCCACAATAAAGTTACATTTGCGGGAACTTGTACATAATGTGACATTGCCCCAACCTAGTGGTCACCAATGGGTTGTCCAAATTGACAACCATGCAGAAAACCACTCACAAATTAACATACATGGTAACTTATAAGCGGGAAAGAGGTGTCTGAAATCGAACACCCATGTTATAACAACTGTTGTTGCCCAGCCACACGAAGATAAACAAGTTTCATCCATCCATTCAACACACCACACATAACCACTACTCACATTCTTAATAAGTTGAGCCATATTCTTTAACTTTTTGTTAGTGAAGATCTCCCTTCTTAACAATGGATGATTGGCAACTTTACGAAGCTCAACAAATACATTTTTCAACTCATGTTTAGACACTATAGAAATATCAACAAGTTATTTAGACATTAAGTAATGTATGGTTAGAATAGTACAGCATACGCTGCTACTATTGTGGGCGTATGTGTCCTTGGGCAAGACACTTAACGGCAATTGCTCCAACCCAGTGGTCACTAATGGGTTGTCTAAATTATCAGCCATACATAAAAAAATCCCCCCCCCCAAAAAAATAATCACCCACAAAGTAACATACATAGTAACTCGTAAGCTGGCACGAGGTGTTAAACCCGTGTGATAACGACTGTCGTTTTCCGGCCACGCGAGGATAAAGTAAGTTACATTCGTTCATTCATTCATATACATGTATTCTATTTATATACAAATACATTGGCAAAGATGATAATATTTAAAACGGGGAATTAGCAGCAAAACGACGGCCGTTAAAACACCAAAGGTAAAAACTACTTGAGCCTGTTTTTCAAAAATTGTCAAACAAAAGTAAGACTGTTGGACCAATGGCATAATGTAAAATATAAATGAACTTATATGAACACATCATACGTGGTGATGGTGGAGTATCCAATGTATTTAACATAAAGTCATAAACCATACTAAATATTACAGAATACATTAGAATTCCCCAGCCTGTAATGGTTTATTGAAAAATCTTACTTTGACTTTTCGAAACTTTATCTTTGAAGTTGGTTTTCACTTTCTCGTAAAGTTGGAGTTGGTTTGGGGTGAACTGAACGGAAATTATTTTCTCAACTTTTTCTGGGAGTTGGTTCAAAACATCACGTTTTAATCTGTAATGAAATCATTGTGGTGTCATGTCTGCTTATTCACACACTACAATAGCTTCAGCAACTTGACTGTGGGCATGGGAGTGGCAACCATGGATAAGTCATTCAAGTTCCTACCCACAAGGATATAAATGACCAAACCAACCAAAAGTCATGTCTGCTTACCCACTCTGCAATAGCTTCAGATATCAGATCATATGCATGTGGTCTTACCTTCTAAGTACGAATGGTTGCATGATTTGACGCGCATGGTTGATCCTTTGACGGGAGAATTCGCTTCCATGATCTTCATTCGTCTGTTCGGGAATTCAAGTAAAATATGTTTTATTAAAATTAAAACCTAAGCATGTTAAGATACTTTAAATTCTAACTTTATAATAATGTTTAAACCCACAAATGCAGCTTCACACCACCCACTGGGAGAGCTTCCAGCATTCCCAACCCCTACATAACTATACAATATGCAATATACACATACTGCATTTATTTAATAAACCTTCACCCCAAGTGCTTGAGTTGACTTGATGGTCCCCACACAAGGTATGTCAGTTGGCCTGAAAATTAGTTAAGACTTTTGACAGCTGAGTTTGCACGCACTAAGGGATTACCCCATCTTCTAACCCCTTGCATGAAATTCAACTTAACCTCCCAACACAGCCAACTTACATGGTGGAATATCCGAACCAGGGTACTCGTTGAATCATCAAACATATCCGGCATTACGAACCTCAACAAAGACATCAACTCAACCAAACTATTCTGTAAAGGAGTTCCCGTCAGGAGGATCTTCTGCTCAGCCTGGAATAAGATTCAAATATTTTATTCATTATCTGGTTAAGATGGGAGAATGTTATCGAACCTCATTGATTAATGTGGTGAATGCAATATACTTTGGCTCTGCTTGTTTGTATAGACACCCAACAGCAGGGTAAAATCTGGTGTGACATTGTTAAAATACAGTTACACTCATAGTTGTCAAACATAGGGAATCTCATTGATTAATGTGGTGAATGCAATATACTTTGGCTCTGCTTGTTTGTATAGACACCCAACAGCAGGGTAAAATCTGGGGTGACATTGTTAAAATAGAGTTACACTCATAGTTGTCAAACATAGGGAACCTCATTGATTAATGTGGTGAATGCAATGTACTTTGGCTCTGCTTGTTTGTATAGACACCTAACAGCAGAGTAAAATATGGGGTGACATTGTAAAAATAGAGTTACACTCATAGATAGTTGTGAAAATCTTCAGAAGTGATTCCATGCATAAGAAACCACCGTGTGTTTCCCAAGTACATATACTCAAATACATCAGTATGGAGCTTTAAACCCTGTATCCTGAGGTCTCAAACCACAAACTCACTTTAATACGAAGTAAATGTTGATAACGTTGTGATGACATATTCTTCAACATATGGCCTTCATCAAACACGGCGCAATAAACACCAAGTTTCCGAAAGAAAGATCGATCTTCAGGTGAACTAATAGTGAAGTTATATCTGCAGTGGGAGTTACTTTGTTTAGTTTTGTTATTTTTAAATATTTTTTTGTTTAACTCTATAAGAATAAAAGTGATTTAACTTTGACAATAAAAGTCAAACTGGTTTGTAAACCACTATAGGCGAACCAAACAAATGATGACCTGGTTTTGAGGAAGACACGAGTACTGGTTTGAAACGCAAGACAAATCTAATCTGTTGAGCATTTCATTCAGGCCTACCAGATGTTATTTTTATTACAATAATTCATATATGTGTGCTACCTATATCTACATTACTGGTCAAATTCATTTAAAAACACCAATTTTAAAACCAATCCTTACGTTGTTAGAATGACATTACAATCGGCCAACGAACGGAGCAGAACCGAGCGAAGAGATCGACGTTCTGGTTGACTACCGATGTACGACACGATCTTAACACTAGGTGACCACTCAGTGAATTCTCGCTTCCAATTTTCTAAAAAGCAAAAAAAGTCGATAATTACTGATTAGTTAAAATTGTGGCTGATTGTTTTGTGCATGGTTGATAATGGGATAATTAATACTAAGAGGGTTGTTTCAGAAATGTTGTTTGTTAATGATGGATGACTTACCAGCACGACAGGAAAATGACAAAGACAATCGTTATAACGCGGGTGTTTTGTTTCATTCACATCGTGCCTAATTACGAGTTGCCATGTATGTGACTGCAACTTCATGGCAAATATTATTAAGTGTCTTGTCCACGGAAACATACGCCCACAAGCCATAATGAAGGCTCAAGCTTTGAATCTGTACCCTCTGGTTAAGAAACAAATGCTCAACCACTCATTGTACAACTGGAGGTATGAATGAATGTAACTTACTTTATAATCACATGCCTGGAAAACGATAGTCGTTATAACAAGGTATACACATCTCTTGCCAGATTACGAGATACCATGTATGTTACTTGTGTGTGGGTGTTTACTTTTTGGGTGGATTTATCATTTATTTTGTTTATGGCTGATAATTTGAATAACCTATTAGTGACCACTAGGTTGTAGCACAGGTAACATTTAATATTCTTCACAACCAACCTAATGTAGAGCTTGGCACGACGATAAGATGAGGTCCTTCAGATATTTCCGCCTCCAATAAATATGAGATGTACGAGATTGTTTGGATGGTTTTACCCAGCCCCATCTCATCTGCGAGGATCCCATTCAACTTATTTCTTTGCAACAAACACATCCAGTTTAATCCAATCATCTGGTAAGGTTTCAATGTAAATCTGGGGAGGTGCAACTTGGTGAGAATTATTGAAACTTAGTTGATAGTTAGTTATTATTTAGTTGATAATTGAAATCCAATATAAAAAGTGGACTCATCAATGGGTTAGGTATTTCTGCCACAAACTATCAAAGGTAAAGAGTTTGGTTTTATAATTTTTCTTTGTTAAACTTACAAAACATTTTTCAAACACATACAAACCTTGGTGATAAAATACTTGGTTGCTTCACCACAATAGCAGTGTCTTGTACGTTCTCCCCACACTGTCGTAACTTATCAAACTCAGCTTCAAGCTCCCTCGATATTTGACCACAATTCTTCATGAGCGAACACAAGGTTTTTCGCTCCTTCAACAAATCAATGCAAGACCAGATAAGATTTCGGTTTAATAGGCGGGTTGTATCCAGTTTATAAACCTGTGGAAAAAGACATATGTTAATATGTGGTTGGTTTGGTCATTTATATCCTCAAGGGTTGGAACTTGAGTGACTTATCCATGGTTGCCACTCCCATGCCCACAGTCGAGTTGCTGAAGCTATTGCAGTGTGTGGATAAGCAGACATGACTTTTGGTTGATTTGGTCATTTATATCCTCATGGGTGGGAACTTGAGTGACTTATCCATGGTTGCCACTCCCATGCTCACAGTCGAGTTGCTGAAGCTATTACAGTGTGTGGATAAGCAGACATGACTTTTGGTTGATTTGGTCATTTATATCCTCATGGGTGGGAACTTGAGTGACTTATCCATGGTTGCCACTCCCATGCTCACAGTCGAGTTGCTGAAGCTATTACAGTGTGTGGATTATCAGACAGTCATTAAATACATATTACCCACCAAGTCATCCCAGTTAACAAATGGACGCACGGAAATAATGATCTTTGCTTTCTTGCTGCTGCATTTTGAAATTGTCGTCAATTCTTCTTCAGTGCTTTCCTACAAAGCAGATGCTCATTGTTTTTGACTGAAGCTTAAACAATATAAAACACACAGATAGGAAATGAAATAATGCCGTCATACTTATATACACAATCTTCTTGTACATCTTGTGCGCCTTTACATTACAGCACCACACACAAATGAAGTCACTGTACACCAAACTATTTACATATATTTATAAGTATGTATATGTATATATATCTATTATTATCTTGTGTCGCAAGTGTAAAAGAGGTTTTTTGACAATTGTTACATGCTTACATTATTAGGGTTTGCTGTTTCTCGTTCAACGACACTAATATAACCGGTAACGGGGATATGCTTCCTTAGGCAAAACACTTCAAGACCTACCCTGATAATGGCTCACCCTATAGCGAACAAAATACCTGTTCCATTCAAATAAAACAACTACCAGAAAATACCTTTCCCAATTATTCATCCATTTAAACAGAAGTTAAACCTCACCTGCAGAAACACAAGAACGTTGGTTTTCTTCTTCTCGCTCATGTTAAACTCATCATCTTCATCCGATGAATATGATTCTTCCTTCTTTGTCATGTGACCGTTACTCTTGCTGTGATTGGTGGAATTCCCATTCAAATGTTGATGTTTGATGATCGTGATTGGTTGCTTTGCTTCTACAGATTCTTCAACTTTTTCTACAATTTATGAAAGTGAAAAGTGGGGGAACCAATTTAATTTCAGATTCTTTTGTTGACACATTATAAAATTAGCTGCCAAAAGTACTGCAAGTAAAAAAAGTAGAAGATACAAAAAAAATAATTACAAACAATGTTTTGTGCGGATTTTTTTCCAAATTACACAAATTTCACATATTTATATATACATATTGAGAGTGACATATAATTTTTTGGGAGGGAAGATGAATTAAGGCGATTATTTTGATCCGGACTAAACATAGTTAAGCCACAAATGTATATGACATACCTTGTTCATCAATATTTTGTTCATTTTCACTTCCCGATTCCGCTGATAAATACAATCTCCTGCATTAAAATAAACATGGTTTGTAAAACTAAGGTGGGGGGAAGACTCTTCACTAGTACCAAAATATCATTTTTTGAAAAAAACTTAAATTGTCATACTCTTTATTATGTTTAATATTGAGTTTTGGTTATCACAAAAATATCCTAACATGCTTATTTAAAATGCTCAGTGTACAAAAAGTTAAACGGTTACAAAATTAATTTTTACCTTTTCTTTGTTTTTGGTTCATTATTAACTTTTGATGAGTCGTCTTCGTCGCACGAGCTGTCCGATAATTTATGTTTTGCCGCCACACTCATTTTTAAAGAAAGAAAGGACCAAGCCACAGGACTGTATTTAATTCAACGCTTTCTTTAATTTAAGATTACCAGATTAAATTTTGCTGAAAACTTAAATTATTGCGTAATTCTCAGAATTCGTTCTCAAAAGTTAATTCACAATTTACATAATAAATAAAATCCCCGGTTTTGAGAACATAAATTTAACAAAAGGGAAAGTGGGCACGTAAGTAAGTTTCCTAAATTTTGAAACAAACACTTTTACAGAAATAAGCTTAATAATACTTTGCATATTTATAAAACACGAATTACCAATAAATTAAACAACATTATGCTCACAATTATATGTTGCGGTAATATTTTTTTCCTAATAAAACAGTGTTGATATTACTTTCTATGTCGATTGCCCCTGTTATTTAGAAACCAGAGTCCATATATAAACATGAGTTATTTCATGTCGCTCATAGAAATCACATACCACACAGCAAATGGGGCTAAATTGTTCATAGACATAATATAAATATGAACGTATATAACTAAGTTTAATATATTTTATGTTTTTAATACAAATACAGGATGCAGATGAAAGAAATTCAAATTTTCAAGTTCTATGGTGATGAAATAACTCGTGTTTATATACGGACTCTGTTAGAAACCAAGGGCGTCCCTTCGTAATATGTTTTAAACCTGCTTTCTACAAATCTGCATAAAAACAATTATTCACAAAAGTTTCGCTCTTACTTTAAAGTTTTACCTGAATGAGTTACTACCAAGAGCCTTTGCTTCGTTAGTTATTTAGTAGGGCAGGGAAAGATGAGACACCCTTTCGTCCTACTTTTTCGTCTCATTAGGTAGTAAGGCTAATAACATTCCAACAATTATAGAACTATATCCTCACGAGTCCCACAGACCACTGTTAATTGTTTAAAACACAATCAGGGTATTTGGATATTGTGAGCTAAAGGTGTCCCGTCTACCCAGCCCTACTGTACTACAGTTACTAAGCCTGGGATAGAACAAGAATCTGTTACTTTACTATGGAAATGCAGATCTTAAGCACGAGGCGACATCATGGCCATGGTGGGAAACAGGATGTAAATAGGATTGATCCTTTCCATAAACTTGAGTGCGTGATTTACAGTGGTTCCGATGGCAATGGATAGAGTTTTATTGTGCTGGTTGTAAATCTTTGTAGCAACATATGTTTTTTGTTTTATCTATATGTTTTCTTTTTTCTTCGGAAATTTACCACGCTACAAGTTAATTCAATAGATCTGTTGTTGTGGTTTTACCTTTTCATACGGCCTACAGTTCTTCTATATCCTACTCTTCATGTGACGAAACGCATCAATGACGAGATGCAAGAAACTAACTAGATAGGTTTTCGTGTTAGTAAGCGTTTTGAATTGCTACCAGGCACTTGCTTATTGTTGAAAATTTTATAACGCTTGAGTTTACAAATAAAAACTTATGTTTAACCAATTTAGTCATACTCAGCAAGACGACATCGGTGTTACCATGTCCTCGCTTGTGTTCTTTTATCTCGCGTTGTGCCTTGAGGCATATGCGCTCCTCCTGTTCCGGCTCCCTCAATCCCCCTTCCACACAAATTAATTGTTTATTCTTCAACGCAGTGATGTGGAGACATGCGTGTCGAAGTGTTAAGACGGATTATACATACTGTGTTGTTTTAAGTCGGACGTTCGTTATTTTACGCTGTGTTATTACGAGACAATATTATCTGATCACGGGTGTTTTACGAACCTAATAAAATATGATAGAAGCGTAACATCAGTACCAAAAGGGAGACGCAAGAAACTTCTCCCAAGTACAGCGAACATTCCGACAGTAAAGAATACATTCAATACAGAACATGAAAAGGCGCGACTTGTATGTTGTAAAAGAATGCACGACTGCGGGTAAATCAAGTCAAGCTTAATGAGTAACTATATTTTAACGAGTAACTATATCCCGGTTCATGGTCAATTTAATATAAAGGCAACGCTTGATCTTTTATTGCAATTGCCGTTATTTCATTTAACATTAACTTAACCCAGCAATCACTCTGTGGTTATAGCAAGTCGTTATAACACGGGTGTGCTGTTTCATACACCTCGTGCCTGCTTACAAGTTACCACGTATCTAAACTATTTATCCTCCCATGGCGGGGCAACGACAGTCATTATAACACGGGTGTTCTGTTTCATACACCTCGTGCCTGCTTATGAGTACCCACGTATGTTACTTTGTGGGTGATTATTTTTTGGAGGATTTTTTTATTCATTTTTTTTTATATATGTCTGATAATTTGTCGACCTTAGTAAACACTGGGTTGGAGCGATTACCGTTAAGTGTCTTGCCGAAGGACACATACGCCCATAATGGTAGCAGCGACGAGCCTTGCATCCGGGTTACAGGCAGGCGCAGTAACCACTATGCCACGGCGCCGGACTAGATGTTACGCACCATTAAGCAAAGGTGAAGTGCGGTCGTTTCTGGTATGTAAAACGCGCCAATTTTTTAACAGGAGTATAACGCGTACACTGTGCAAAAAGCATATTGCAGAGTTTCTTACACGCTAAGTTTCTGTGACGTTCATAATGGATCCACGAAGTCTTTATCCAGATATATTGATACCAGAGGTGGCATTTGGACAACATGTGTTGAATGCTTTACAAGAACATGGAGATAAAGTGGCGTGGGTAAGACTTGTGGAAATATAATATAGATTGTTTCTAGTTAAACTTGTGACTGTAGTTCAACCCACGCGATTTATACTTGCTTTATCTAAAATAAATGAGCATAAACTTTATTAGAATAATCTTTTATCTATAATGAATGCATTGAACTCAATTTTCATACATATCATTATCGAAGTTGTTTCTGCAGTTACGAAACAGGTATCGAATATGGTCCTAAGCTTTATATTTTGGCTTGTAACAATAAAACTATTAGAAACAAAAATGTCATCTTTAGATTGATGTAAGCCAAGGCGGAGAAAAATACTCGTTCAGTAGAATCCGCGTGGAGGCGCTCAAGTGCGCGAATGCGTTACATAAGGAAGGCATTAGACGAGGTGACGTCATTGGACTCTTTCTCCCGAATTCGTGCCAACAGAAAATTCTTGTATTGTCGCTTGCTTTGTGTGGAGCTACCATCGTCCCGATCAATACTCTTTACACCAAAGGCAAGCTATAATGCTGATTTGAGACACGTAGCTTTAATTAGATTTGTTCTCATGGGCGGTAACTTGAATAATGCATTAATCACCTTTACGCACTAGATGAGGTTGAACGACAAATGCAAATCATTGAACCAAAACTGATCTTCACAACATCTGACCAGTTAAACAAACTCAAATCTTGTTCAACAAACGCGAAGGTGAAATTTATTCTATAAATCTTTCCAACAACGTCATGATATTACTTGTGTTTCAGATCCACATATTCGGTCCGAACGAAAGTGAGAACATTTATCTTAAGTTTCTGAAGGATGGTTCTGATAAAGGTGAACTTACTAAAGTTATGTGTGCCAATTTTCGTTAACTTTGTATTAAAACTTCTTATTTATAAGATCATTGCAGAAATCAGATTACTGTTTAACTTGCAAAGTTTCGCTAAATAATAGCAAATATCTAGGGCTAGGCCTTTACCACGTGAGCGTCACATATCTTTAGTACTCTGCGGTATAACGTCTTTTTATTAGTTATGTGGCATACAATCTTCTCTTCGTCATGTTTACATAAATTGCAGGAGTTTACTTGGATGGCGAAATCGACATTTACAACGATGACTTGTTTCTGTTTTGTTCAAGTGGAACAACCGGCCCACCTAAGCTGATACAGATTACCAACTATAGCTTAGTGGCTACAACTGTTCTGATGAAGTTAGTTAATATATTATATAGTAGGGTGGGGGGGAAATGGGACACCTTTAGCACATAATATCCAAAAATCCTAATCGTTTTTTTGACAAATGACAACGGTCTATTGAAGTCCTGAAGATACGGTTTTATATTACTTTGGTTGTTCTTTGTTTACTTTCCTGTGAAACAAGAAAATAGAATATAAAGGTGTCCCATCTTCCCTCAACCATACTATAAATATTATTGGCGGCAGGTGTATACAAACACATCGAACGCATCACACTTTATCGTTGCTAATATTGTAGGCTGTGCGTGTCCTCAGTCAAGTCACCTTATTTGCTTGAACTCACTAATCGGTTGTTCAAATTACAAGTAATACAGAATAAAATCACCACAAAGGCCATATGTGGTAACTCATATGCGGGACGGGGCGTATATGGGACAGAACACTTGTATCAGAGTATAGTGTGTAAAGACGGAACACTTTTAGTATAATATCCAAATATCTTGATTATGTTTTAAACAATAAACAACGGTTTTTGGGAGTCTTGAGGATATGATTTTATAATTCTTTAAATGTTCTTTATTTACTACCAAGTGGGACAAAAAAATAGAACGAAAAGGTGCTGTCCCATCTTTTCCCACCTTACTTAACTATTGTTACCCCGTTGAGTATAAACAAGTATTACAAGGTACTATACTAAATAAGATCTTTATTGCTTTTGTTTAAACAGAATGACAATTAAACGAAGCAGCACTAACATCGGTATAAGCGCCAGTGCGATGTTTCATATTGCTTCGATCATAACAACATTTCCACCTTTAACGCAAGGTTGCTGTCAGGTCTATCTTTCTGAACACAAGGTCACTGACCTATTGCAAGCAATACTCAACTATAAGGTATATAAAGTAATTGGCATGCATATAATAGATTGTGGCAAGATTGGACATCTTATGATTCTATTTTCTCGTCTCATTTAGTATTAAACAAACAACATTCAATAAATTATAAAACCATATCTTCACGACTCCCATAAACCGTTGTTAAATGTATAAAACACAATCGGGATGTTTGGATATTATGTGTTAAAAGTGTCCCATCGTCCCCACCCTACTATAAGTCATTTGTATAAAGATTGCATTCCGTGAAAGAGGGAATATCTGTGTTCTCGATTAATGATTATTGGCTATATGGATATGGAAAGACTATACAAGTTACGTAATAGGTCAAGGGATTGTAGAAAATAAATTTGGGGTTTTGATGACGTGAACCATGAACATAATACGTTTATTGTCCTACAGGTCACACACTTGTTCTTGTTAGCGTCACATTTTTTGGAGCTTGTAAAATCGGATCTGGTTCAAAACTATGACGTTTCCAGTCTCTTAGAAATCGCGACGGGGGCTTCTCCGACTTCTGATGAAGTTAAACTTCTTGCTAAGAGCAAATATGGACTCAAAGCAATTACTGAAGGTACTTCATGTGAACATACGTAAATCTGACCGAAATTATCCATTGTTTATGACTGCTTCATGCGGAAAGACGCGTTTTCGTTGGGTCATTTGAACGAACTGATGGAGTAATAGACCACTATTTAACATGGTATCCTTTAACGAGTTCTGTATATTCTTGTATATCAGGGTGGGGAAAGATGGGACATCTGATCTTTTTTACATTTTCTTGTCACATTTGGTAGTAATCAAACAAAATTCAAGTATTTGTAAAACCGTATTCTCACGACTCCCATAGATCTTTGTTAATTGTTTAAAACACAAAGCCACTACGAGTATAGTAGGTTTTCAAATCTTTGTAAAAGAAGAACCTTTAAAAACGATTGTGCGGTTTCCATTCTTTTGTCATCTTTGCGTTAATAATCCGCTTGTACATTTGGACAGTTTATGGACTAACCGAAGCAGTGCCTGTCTGTGTAACTGATCCAATTTTATCAAAGTCGGGATCTGTTGGATTTCTTCTCCCAAACACCAAAATGAAGGTTAGTAGCTCAGACTTAAGTATGGAAACAAAATAAAACACGGGGACCATGTCACTCTGACCAGTAGGACTAAATTAAAGAGTCAATTCATCGAACCATTAATACAAGAGTGCTGTTTAAAGTTGTCTAGGGGGGTGTGATGGGCCAACTGTGGCCTACGTCCTATATGTCCCTACCTCATCATCATGGAACGGAAAGTTATTTACGAAAAAAACTGATCCACAGGTTGTCGACATTGATACAAGGAAGAAGCTTGGACCTCGTGAGAATGGTGAACTCTTGTTCAAAGGACCACAGGTGAACTCCATGCTTTTGTTGATATTCTAGTTTTAAAAGGGTTCCTTTCTGATTGATGTGAATGAATGAATGTAACTTACTTTATCCTCGCGTGGCCGGAAAACGACAGTCGTTATAACACGGGTTTAACACCTCGTGCCAGCTTACGAGTTACCATGTATGTTACTTTTGTGGGTAATTATTTTTTGGGAGGATTTTTTTCATTTTTTTATGTATGGCTGATAATTTGGACAACCCATTAGTGACCACTGGGTTGAAGCAATTGTCGTTAAGTGTCTTGCCCAAGGACACATACGCCCACAATGGTAGCAGCGACGAGCCTTGAACCAATTACCTAATGGTTACAGGCAAGCGCGCTAACCACTACGCCACGGCGGCGGACCGGATGTTCAATGTAAAGTTGTTACTTCTTTGCGTGCGATGAGTACGATGGGCCAAATTAGGCTTACATTTAATAAGTCTCATGTTGTGTTTTTGAGCCTTAACAATATATAATGGAATATAAGCAGTGGTAGAATGCAAGCTTTAATCACGGTTTACAAATGGCTCCAATTTCTAATATTTTAATGTAATATACTTTCTACATATTTT
Organism: Ciona robusta; assembly: GCF_009617815.1. NCBI lineage: Eukaryota > Metazoa > Chordata > Ascidiacea > Phlebobranchia > Cionidae > Ciona > Ciona robusta. The sequence continues at coordinate 1,151,215 of NC_143246.1, forward strand.
GCGTTCTTTCACTTGTGTTCTGCATCATTGATAACCGTATAGTTGGCCTTAAGTGACAAAGTACTATTAATATTCTTTATCAGTAATCATACAAAACATTCAGGTGGCGAAAGGATATTACAAAAACCCTGAAGCAACAAAGAATATGTTTGATGGGGAAGGATGGTTGAAGTCGGGTGATATGGGATACTTTGATGAAGATGGGAATCTTTATATCACTGATCGTATCAAGGATGTTATTAAAGTTCATGGAGTGCAGGTAGAAGTGTTTTCTAATTCCTACATACAGTAGGATGGTGGAAGATGGGACACCTTTTAGCGCATAATATCCAAACGTCCTGATCGTGTTTTCAACAATCAACAAGGGTCTATGGAAGTCAGGATATGGTTTTATAACTCTTTGCATCTTTTTTGTTTACTACCAAATAGGATGGGAAATATGATGAAAAGCTGTCCCATCTTTCCCCACCCTACCCTACCTTTGCTTACTTGTAAAACTTGGTTGGGTTAACATTAAATATAACTGAACTTGTTTGATCACGATATTAAATAGTTAAAAAATGGTAACCAATTAAAAAATTGTAAATGACGATATTGACCGGTTAAGAAAATGGTTAATCAACAGTCGAAAAAATGGTTTAAAGCGAGGCCGTCACACAATATTACATTAGGCGAAAAATGAGATATAAGTTGATATATAATAAACATGTACCTTATATTTTTAACCTTGCTAAACAGGTGTCTTCTGTTGAAATTGAATCTGTCCTAACCGAACATCCAAAAATCGCTGCAGTCGGGGTTATTGGGGTCCCTGATGACGTAGGTAATGCTGGGGAACTCCCTAAAGCTTACATTGAGAAAAAAGAAGCAAATTTAACAACAGAAGAAATTCATCAATTTCTTGAAGGTGAAGTTGCTTTATTATATATGTAAAAGTCAGGAACAGTCGAGCCGCAAAACCTATTTGGCATATATACTGCCGTTAATTGCATTTTATAAACCTACTATAAAAGTGTTTTTAAATTGAGATATCACAACCAAAATGACATCACAATAAAAGAACGCACCCAGATTATGAATAATTGTAAACTCACAGATAAGTTGGCAGATTATAAACAGCTACGAGGTGGTGTCATGTTCATGGACTCTCTACCAAGAGGTGGAAGTGGAAAGATACAGAAACGAGTTCTCCGAGAAATTGATCTTCAATCTCGTGATGATCCTCAGTAGTTTTGATGCTGTTACCAAACTATACTTGATGTGTAAATCATATACTAACATCCTTATAAATGATCATGAAATGCAAAGGCATGAAAGAAATGATCATGGTAGTTCTTTTGTATTTTAATTGCAACACATGTTGTTGAGAAAATATGATATTAAAATACAAGTAACCTGAGAGAGTTTTTCTTGGGTTTACCTCATTAGTCGAATGACTGCATTTTGTTTCGTTAGCACCGAGCCTTCAAACGCATAATGTAAACAGAGCGACGGAGTAGGATCAGTCTATACAACAGGTTTAGGTTTTACTTTAAAAACCTTTACTTGACCAGCAATACTTAAAAAAAATGTTTTAACAATTTGCGTTAAAAACTACATTCTAATAATGTGCTTAGTTGTGGCCTGTGGGGTTACATTGTTAATCAGATACTCCTAAAACATTGTAGCTGTAGTTATATTGTGCAATAAAGTTTTTTATTCCTCCTAACACTCCCAAAGTATATACCAAACAATCAAATAAAGCAAAATAAATTTATTGCATCTGGGTTTAAATATCCCACAACTGCCAGAACATTCATTGTTTAAATTAAAAGTCATTTTAGTTGGAACTGATGGAAAAGTAAATCAAATAAAGTTAGTACAATAAACGAAGGTGTTAAGCTTAAATCAGGTTTTTTTGGGTTTTCTTTATCTTGCACCAGTAGCTTTCGGCTTCTTCGCATATTTTTCTTCTAAATGCGAAAAGAAAGAATCTGCTTCTTTTTCCCGAGTCTTTTGCCGCTTTAAAATCATCTGCTCTAAACTTTTGTCATCACCATTAAGTCCGTTTGCTTTCCTTGCTGCTTCAGCTTCTTTCGCTTCTTTGGCGAAAAACTTTTTTCTTTTGGTTCGTTTCGCTTTTGACTCATTTACAAATTTATCGTACCCTGGGACTTCCCCATCAGTGATAGCTGTTTCTAAAATCTTTCTAAACCTCGGTTCGTCTTCAATGGAGGAACAGATCTGCATCTCAAACAACAAATCCATGTCCCCCTCACATTCCTTGTATATTTCCTTCAAATCTTCACTTTCTTCAGCAGAACCTCGATATTTCTCGTAAAACTGTCGAACATCGTCCGCACTTAAGTTAAACATTGAACTCCAGTAATTTTTCCAGCTGTACTCCTCATTTAAAACTTCTTCATCGTCCAAAATTCTTTCCTCTTTATCATAAACATCACGCCCGTCTTTGTCCAACAAAACTTTGCTGATTTTGGAAAGAACTTGGAATTTAATTGTAGCGGTTTCTTTTTCATCATCAGTTGCTCTGTCTGGGTGAACTTTAAGTGACAACTTACGGTAGGCTCTTTTTATCCCTTGTTCTGAGCAGGTTTTGGAAACTTTTAGCAGCTCGTACAAATCTCTTGTTCCATAATGTAGCTCGCAATCATCAAGCAGACCCATCTTTAAACTTTCTTAAAAACCTAAAAGTGAAATTTAAACATTGGTGGTCACTTTACTTAAACAATTTGGCAAATTGCTATTTGTACTAAAAGTATAGGAAACCATACAGTAGTAAAAGCAGACATCACCGGCGTAGGATTAGTCTAAAACTTACTATCTCACAATGAACAACAGCAGCGATTTTGTTTGTAAACTTTGTATAAGCTTGCTTCATTTTTTGTCCCATTATTGCCAATTAATTAAACAGCGATTCAAACTTATATCCATTTTCACACGTGCATAGCAATGTACATAATTAAGCTTGCCGAATGCATGCGAAAAATATTAGTCCAGCTGGAGACTGCAAAAAAGGTTTAAGAACCACTGCTAGACTCCACTCTAATAGAACCGAGGACAAACTGCCATGTTCTGCAGACTGGAATATCTATGAGTAAATCTATGAGTAAGCTTTATTGTTGTAGATATGATATAAATTAGGCAAAATGAATGTAACTTACTTTATCCTCGCGTGGCCGGAAAACGACAGTCGTTATAACACGGGTTTAACACCTCGTGCCAGCTTACCAGTTACCCAGTATGTTACTTTGTGGGTAACTAATTTTTGGGGATTTTTTTTTTATTTTTTTATATATTGCTGTTAATTTGGACAACCCATTAGTGACCACTGGGTTGGAGCAATTGCCGTTAAGTGACTTGCCCAAGGACACATACACCCACAATGGTAGCAGCGACGAGCCTTGAACCCATTACCTCTGCGCTACAGGCAGGCGCGCTAACCACTTAGCCACGGCGCCGGTGTTTAATTTTAATTTAAGTTTAGCAATATGTTTTTGGGGTATAGTCTGAGTGTATGGGTTAACTAGGCGGAGTATTCTGACACTACGCGATCAGCTATTAGTTGTTTGCCTCGAAATGTTTCTCTGTTCTTCGTGATACCCACTGTAAGACTTTTTGAAACCAAAACTTCCAACTGCTGGTCACTAGCGTTAGTATAAGCCTCGAATAAAATAAAAATAATAAGAGCGGACAGACGTTTTCGTATCATGAATATAATCTGCGTGGTTTGATAAATAAGTTGTATAATTTTAACGTCCATTTTATCAGTAGAAAGACCAGAAATAGTCGCTAAAACCGTCGTTTCGTAAACAGCCAAATGTAATTTGGCGCGGAATTGTCACAGCTCGTTGCACACAGAGCCATAGAAATACCGAGTAGTCCAACCCATTGTTACGTAAAACACAAATTGAACGGCAATTTGGTTCCAAAATAACACAGTAGGTATAGGGAAAATGCATGTTTTTCGGTAAATTAGAGAAAAACTTAAGTCTAAAAACAAATTTAAAGGTTGAAAAGTGTAGAAAACAAGTGTTATTTGTTTTCTGTATCAAAAAAAGTCAAAAAATGGAATTAGAAGCGGTTGATTTGTGACATTTTAGTCATTTAATGGGGGTAAATTTATATGTTTTTTCAAAAAAATGTTTGGTAATGTAAATAGAAGCTGTTTTACGCCTTTCCACAAAAGGAAATCGCAAATAAAACTCAACAAGTTCGTTTAAATTCATTGCGAAAGTCACCGCTTTTGCTCTATTTTGAACACACAAAGACGGCAGTTGGACTACTCGGTGTTTTTACGACTCTGGTTGCACACATGTCACGTGATCGCAATAGATGTTTTCAAACAACTATTAAATTTAACCGAACTGTAAGGAGTAAGTATATAACGGAATCATGGTATACTAACAGTGTGTTGTGATGAAATTGTTATCCAGGTACAACGTAAGATTTATGGCACTCGCTAAACAAGTTGTAAAAGTCCGAATAAAATCAAGAGAGCCTAGCTTTAATGAAAGAAAACGGCGTCATATTTATTAGAGCCAACACGTTGTGTCCATTGTTTTTCCATGTCCCGAACTTGTATCTCGGTTATTTTGTTCATGACTTGTGACTTACGCAATATTCTGTATCGGACATATGCCTCTGCGTAAAAACTGTGAGGAAAAATAAACAGAAACCAAATTTTGTTACTTTATTAATTATGACGTCCTAAAAAGAAAGGGGAACTACCATACTTTTGTTACAGATATTGACGTCACATTTTTCGTTGCACTGCGAATGACGTAAAACGTGACGTAACAATAAAAGTTCAAATGTCATTATTTCCTTTTAGAATTTACAATGACATCATCATATACGTAACAAAAGAGTATTTATCCCGATCTATATGACATCATAATCTGAGTTAGTTATTTTGTAAGAATCGGATGTCTTTACGAACAATGGCAGCATCCGGTGGTGTATTGTGATGGTAGCGTCTGTGGAAAAACAAATTCACTGATGAGTTAATTGATTGAATTATATTGAAAGTACGTAAAGATGGGACACCTTTTCTTTCTATTTTATCGTCCCATTATCGTAAACAAAGAACATTCAAAGAATTATGAAAGTGTATTGTAAAGTGTTGTTGCTAAAGGTGAGTGCTAAAGGTGTCCCGCCTTCTCCGTACTATAATATTAAAATTTCTAGACATTGCTTTTATAAACAGACTTTAGTTAAACCAAGGTTTTATTTAGCCCGAGATATACTCTAGACTTAGAGGCAAACGCTCTAAAGTTTAAAGTCTGAACCAATATCAACCTAGCCACGAGCAGATCTGCTTGTAGTTAGGCTCAGGTGGATTGTGATAAGCGAACACAGGAGTTATAAAAGCGCCAACATTATTCCCTGTCACGTGACTCACCTTCTCGCCCTACCCTCCTGGTCAACCAAAAATTTATGGAAATTCCATTCAATGTCGTTTGGTTGGATCGGTTCGTAGAACAATCGTGCTTTGGGTGCGAATTGTGACGTAACAACGTTGCATTGATCCTACAAAGGAATGGCAATTGAGGGTCAATAGTCTATTTCCTATTAAACAGTGCAGTAATACACAGCATAACACAACAATGACGCAGTAACTAACTCAAAATAGTATAGTTGAATGGGTCAGAAAATGTTGCTTATTTCTCAAAAAATTAGACCTATTTTAGTGGCAATGTGACAGCTGTTGCGTAGTTAATATAACCTTTCTTTGTTTTATATGCAGTAGGATGGGGGAAGACAGAATACCTTTTAACTCTATTTTCTCGTTCCATTTAGTAGTATAAACAAAGAACATTCAAATACTTATAAAAACACATTCCCACGACTCCCATAGACCGTTGTTAATTGTTTAAAAACGAACAGGATATTTGCATATTATGTGCTAAAGGTGTCCTAACTTACCCAACCCTACTGTATTACGTATTTCTTATCAACCCTTTTCCAAAAAATGGTCGAACTTTTTCGGTCCTAAAGTGTAATTTGAGTTTTACCTTTAGAAACTTAAAGAGAGGATGAGCGTTTTCACCGTTCACTTCAAGTTTTTCAAACATCGGAAAATTGGGTTGGAAACCACCACCGGGTCTTACATGTTCAAGTATCTTGAGAATCTCAGAGTTAGCCCCAGGTTCCTGTGGAATAAACTTGTTAAATATATCTACATAATATAGATTGTATGCCCACAGTTGAGTTGCCCGGGCTATTGCAGTGTGTGGACAAGCAAACATGACTTTTGGTTGGTTTGGTTATTTGTATCCTCGTGGTTGGAAACCTAAGTGACTTATCCATGGTTGCCAACCCCATGAAAAACTACACATGTTAGATGTTTCTACCTGAAGACCGAACTGGTTACATGGAAACCCGAGGACAGTGACTCCTTCAAGTTCTTGCAGTGCATTGAAGAGAGGGTATTGCCAGTTTGCCCCTCAGAAGGAGGCAAGGTTGGCAATCATTAAGATTTCCCCTGCAATGCGAACAACAATTTAACTTATTCCCAATAATGGGTTATAAGTTGTCAGCCATTTAAACAAAACAATCATTCTCAAAGTTACATACGTGGTGCCTCGTATAGAGTCGTAGACTATAGTGGTATTGCCCTACCACGCGTGAATAAATATGTAGAATTAATTGTTATAGTACCGGGGGTAAGATGGAACACCTCCAGTCCGTAATATTTAAATATCCTGATCGTGTTTAAACAAGAAACAAAGCTATTTTAGAGTCGTAATGATACGGTTGTATAATGCTTTTTAAAGTTGATTTCTTTACTACCAGATGGGATGAGAAAATAGAATGAAAAGGTGTCTCAGTGTTTTATTACTATGATTTTTCGATGTACATGCTTACCGTAGAGTTGTCACATGGATGTCTGCCTATACACCAGAAACACATGGTATAGTAGAGTGGGGGAAGATGGGACACCTTTTCATTATATTTCCTCGTCCCGTTTGGTAGTAAACAAAGAACGTTTAAAGAGTTATAAACCATATCCTCACGACTTCCATAGACCGTTGTTAATTGTTTAAAGCACGATCAGGATATTTGGATATAATGTGCCAAAGGTGTCTCCCCCTACCTTCCCCCCACCTTACTATATTATTATTCTCCGTTCCATACAATTCTATTTATATCCAGCCCTTCAATCGCGTCAAACTGAATCTCACCTCTAAACTTGGACAACGGTACAGTGGTACCATTAAGCATAGTGAAGTTGAACGGTGTGTCGTAGATCGTCCTTGAAGAACTCACACATTTTGATCTTTCCCCAATAGCTCGATGAGCAAGCGCCGGGCAAAACAAAGCAACAACCAGAGCTAGAGCTACTCCGGTATGCCCCATCATGCCCAACTTACCCCAACTTTTATCTCAACTTTGAAATTAATCACTTAATCGCTTCGCTAAAACAATAGGAGAAAAATATGAATAAATGATTTGGTTACAGATTATGTCTTCACGACAAATGACGACATCCTTGCTCTAAACACACATTTTGCATTTCGTATTAGCTGTAATACCCTATGTTCCTATGGCGTCATATATAATTACATCTGCATAGCACTAACAAAACGCTCAACGATATTTAGTAGAGGAAACTTCACAAAACACGCCAACCGCCTGATGAAAAGCAGACTTTGTTGCCGCAGCGCGTCGTCTCAGAGATCTCACGGTTCATTGGTTCTTTAGAAGTCTGACCCCTTTGCCACAAAGCCACACATACCTTGCATGCACAATGCATTGTAGTGACGTCGGTTTCCGCTACAAACAGACAAACCGGCATGACCAACTTAACATTGTATTGTACACGTCACAATTGGAATTATGTCAAACCTAAGGCTCCAGGAAAATAATGTGACGTAACATATGAATGTAATTTGTTTAATCCTCGCGTGGTCGGAAAACGGCAGTCGTAATATTAGAAATGTTCCGTTTCCCATACTCCCAGCTTGCGAATTATCGAGCAATTGTCTAAGTTTCAAACGACACATACGCCTACAACCGTACCAGGAACCACGTTGGCAACTTGGCAGCAACGAGTCTTTGGACCACATCCCAAAACTTCTAACTAATTGTTTTCTTTCGTTATGTACTCTTTCAAAATAATGCTTTTCAATTCTTTACACGCGTGTCGTTTTCTTTCCCAAAAAACTTACTAATACAGTACTAAAAATGACCAGCGTTTTATGGTTAAGCTGTAAGAAGTCCTACCTTCTCTGCACAAAACACGCGACAAAAACTAGCCCCGCTGCTCTCACATCTGTTATGTAACGTTACTGTTATGTAACGATCTTACTTCGAGGGCCGGCAGATAAATAAATCACGTGACTTTGCACCCAAGGGAGAAACATGAAGTTTTTGTGACGTCATTAGCACTTGTGTGTGGAATTTGCAATAAATCTTCTTTTTACAGAATTGCTGGTGTTGTTGGCGTAGGCTATCAGCTGCTGTGACTAAATGCCCACTTACGCGCTAACACTTTCGTAACCTTGTGGCCTTGTGGGTGTTTGTTTTCAATATGGCTGACAATATAAACAAACTAATAGCACAGATGCGAGTGGCCGCTCTCCTCTGTGCTAATAGTGACCGCTGATTTAGAGCAATTTTCACAAAGTGTCTTGCTACGTAATATAGCAGGGTTGCGAGGACACATATGCTCACAAGCAGCGTCGGGCCTTGAACCAACAACCTTTCAGTTACACGCTGGCGCGCTAATCCAATGGCCTAAAACGCCAGTCAGACACGTTGCTACAATTTTTGAAATTTACATGTATACCACTAGCATTGCCAAGGCAACGGTTAGGTCAGCTGTCGATACAAGCTTTGATACTAGAATACTACCCATTATGACGTATAATCACAAGATTCGGTTGCGATATTTTATTCACAGAAGACACCGCGTAGAAGTGTCAAAGTAAAATCAGTTAAAAAATTAGCAGGTAAAACAGCGAGGGGGAAAACAATAACCTCTAAATGAGGCGAAACGCACAATTGCCTAACTTTCCACCGTTTGTTAAACGAAGTAGTGAATAAGTGTATGCTGCGTGACGTAACAAAAGGCGAATGTTCGGAAACAATAAAAATCTTCGTCACTAAAACGTAAAAGGTGGATATCGAAACGGGGGATTCCTGGCAAATGAGCCCGTCTCGTTGCATATTTAGAAAACACGAATTTGATTGACAGAGGTAGACGAGACGACGTCATAAAACATCCTTGTGACGTAAAATCGTCATCGGTCAAAATCCACCAACTAAAATCTACTCTTTGAGCGGGAAACGCCAGCGTGACCGAATATATTAAAACACTAAACTTCTGTACCGGACTCGTCACCGTCAGCTCGTAAATTGTTGACGATTTGTAAATCTAAGTTCCGCTTTCTTTGTTTACAGTTGGGCAGCTTAACAACAACGTTGTTCTGCTTAGAAGATATAAGTGGAGCTGTAGAGTTTGTTTTGTTGGATATGCTAACCACTGGTTTGACGTTCGGTGTTGAATGCAAAAGATTCCTTGATTGTGGGTCACTGTTTCTCGAAGCGGGGTAATCCCCGTAGTCGACACTTAGTTTTTTCACTTTCATTTCAATATTATCCGCTTTTGAACTTTTCCTCCTTCTCATAACGACGCAACAGCAGAAAGTCGCCGTGAAAATGGCGACAGCGAGTCCTACTACCGACACAGCAGCAATAACAGCGACGTTTGGTCCACTGTCGAGCTGATTTTCATCAAGAACAATAAATCTCATGTCCGTCCCATTATTACGCTGTCCATCATGCCAACCTGCGTGCAACATCTCGTTTGTGAGGCTGTTTTCATTGGTTGGGCTGCTGCGTTTGTGACGTCCCACATAACGATTGTGACGTCCCATATTCAACATGGCGGACCTTCGAACACGGGGCAACGAATGTTCGGGACCGATTTGGAACAAAACCTGAAACGCAAGGTAGAGGTTGGCTTTGGGAAACAAATATTTTAAGTCCTGGAATCTTATTAGTAATTGCTTTGAAACTGAAATCATTTTGTTCTTTAACACAATATCTTGTATCTTTGTGTGGCAATTCTATAAGTTATAACATGGGTGTTCAATTTGATACAGCTTGTGCTTACCATCTATGTAAGTTTACATGCAACTGTATTTTAATATTTTCTGAATAGCTTACCAATCTGTTAGTAATCACTGGGTTGGGTCAATTTCCGTTTAGTGTTTTGGTAAACTATTTGTTCCCCACCCGCTAAAATACAATAGGGAGCATACCATATGCTTACCTGCATATACCACTGGTGGCCTGCCTCCACTTTGTAAAGCGAATCCACTTTGATGAGGAAACCATCCACACCTGGGATGTCGGTCATTGAAGCAAACTCTGGTTTATCGGCCGCGAAATAAGCGTCGAATGGAACATCGTGGAAATAACGATCTTCTGAATCGCGATTCGAACGATCCTGTGTGAATAGTTGGTTTATTATATAACTCATGGTCACTGTTGAGTTATAACGTGGGTTTTTTCTTATACACCAGACACATGGTGTATTCATACACCTCATGGTCACTGTTGAGTTATAACATGGGTGTCTTCTTATACACCAGACACACATGGTGTATTCATACATCTCATGCTCACTGTTGAGTTATAACATGGGTGTCTTCTTATACACCAAACACACATGGTGTATTCATACACCTCATGGTCACTGTTGAGTTATAACATGGGTGTCTTCTTATACACCAGACACATGGTGTATTCATACACCTCATGGTCACTGTTGAGTTATAACATGGGTGTCTTCTTATACACCAGACACATGGTGTATTCATACACCTCATGGTCACTGTTGAGTTATAACATGGGTGTCTTCTTATACACCAAACACACATGGTGTATTCATACACCTCATGCTCACTGTTGAGTTATAACATGGGTGTCTTCTTATACACCAGACACATGGTGTATTCATACACCTCATGCTCACTGTTGAGTTATAACATGGGTGTCTTCTTATACACCAGACACACATGGTGTATTCATACACTTCATGCTCACTGTCGTGTTATAACTTGGGTGTCTTCTTATACACTATACACACATAGTTTATTCATACACCTCATGTTCATTGTTGACATGAGCTTCTGCTAACACACAGACACAAACACAGCACTTACCAATATAAGGAATCTATGTTTAAGATGTTTGCTTGGTTCAATACATCCGTACTGAGGTCCGTTATTAAACACAGTTCCAGTTGGATCAAACTTAGGAATGTAACCATCTCTTCCCGTGCAAAGATAAACCTTCTCAAGTTGTAACTTGTAAGCACTTTTCAAATCTTGTGATGGAGTCCACAACACACGACCAAATATGGTCTGACCTGGAATAACACAATAGTGTTAATGACATCATAAAAGCTGACTATGATGTAACGATAGCTTGTGTTGAAATGAAAACATAAATCAAAAGCATGTAATATACAGCTGACTTTACACAACATAAATGTTACTTATATCTTGGAACATGATGTAAAAGCGCAAATTAATTAAAACAAACAAAGAAAAACCAAGCAACAAATCGATTGTTATTAAGTAGACGCTACAGTTATAAAAATAATATATAATACAGTCAACCCGCATAATCGGACCAGTTTGGCTTGGTCCCGACGTGGTCCGAATAAGCGGGGTTGATTGTAATTATAATAAATTTTATTTGTCTTTTTGATAAGGTTGAAAAGTTTGAAAAATATTAAAAACACAAGAACAGGATATAGCAACAAAACTTACCTTTAGTAAATGCACCAGTATAATCATATTCCGTCATCTCTCGGTCGAAATCTTCAGGATTCATCATAAACACTTTATCATTGTTACAAAGTTGGAAGTTGGTTTCCAATGTATAAACAACAGGTACCGGTCGGTTGGTTTGTTGGAACATTATGGGAATCTTAAATCTAAAGTAAAGATTTAGATTAAATATAAACCAAAAAAGCAAATTAATTCAGCGAAGTTATGTAACAAATTGTATTGGACAGGCAAGTTGTAAATTTATTTGAGCGCTGTGGCACTGTGGTTAGCCTGCTTGTATCTAGCCCAGGGTTATGGGTTTGAGGCTCAACGCTGGTACTATTGTGGGCATATATATCTTTGGGCAAGAAAGTGGTTCTTAATAGGTTGTCTTAATCAGCCATACAAATGCTGTAACAAACTCAAAACATATTTTCACTTACAACAAAAATCTGAAACTCATAAGCGAACACAAGGTGAATGAAACAGAACACCCGTGTTTTAACGACTGCCATCAATCATTTAAGGATAAACAAGCTACATTCAGTTATAGAGTTTTCTAGAACAATTATTTCTTCCATCAACATTACACCAAAGCCTTACTTCACTGGTGAATAAGCTGTGCATTGCAATCCACTTGGTGGGGTAGGTCTCCACTTTTTGGTCTGCGACACCGTGCATGGTATGATTTCTATGGTGTATTCACCGCTGTAGTCCTTCCTACTGTAAGTGCTGACAGCTCTCCATAGTTGATAAGGTGAGTCGAATGTATTCTCACTCCAAGTGTTGGTAAGCGTGAACTCAACATTCATCCCTGTAGGTGCGACAACTCTTGATGTCTGAGGGAAAACATTGGTTAGGGTTGGATTTTTCATTAGTTTTTGTTGAAATATTTATTTGTGAACTATTTAGAATTATTCTTGAAGTCTGGGGTGAACAGTGGGGTTTTATTTTTTATACTTTACTATGAAATATGAAACTCGGAGAAACTGAAGTTTAGGAAACGAAAAATTAAAGGTATTTTTGGTATATACAGTCAATGTGACAGCTTTGATAGATTTTTAGAGAACTCACAATGATAAAATTCGAGTATCTAAACACTAAAGCAGTTTAAATATAAAACTAACTTTTTGCTTTTGATTTGACAGGTAACAAAGTACGCAAATATTATTTACACACACAATATAACATAGATATCATATACAAACTCACCCTATCAGGTAAAGTCCGATGGTTCTTGACGAATAATCCTCGAAACAAACCGTGAGTCTTGAATTGAATCTCAAGTTTTCCGTCATCTTGTAATTTCAACCGAAGTATTTGAACTCGTCCCTTCAACACACCATCCGTTTGAATGCCTGTGAACATAGAAATCTTGATTATAAAACAGCAAATTTAATATTTTTTTTTAATTTGCAGGTAAACTGCAATATTACCACTTTTAGACCTTCAAATTACATACTTTTTTAATCATTGTTTATTATTCTTTGGAAAAGCAAATATTTTTACCAACACCAACAACGGCAGAAATAAAACAGTATTTTATTTTTACTAATTGTCGTTTTGACACTTATACATACATTGTATTCAGCCCTATACAATTACACTAAATTACTCAGTATATATAACTCTACCATACACAGTATATATAACTCTATCAAAAACTCAAGCACTCCATATAAAAATATAAACATTCTGTTGCGAGTTTAAAAAAGTACCACCACAATAAAAATGTTTCCACGCAAGTTGCATGCAACACATCCTTACCTGCTCTGAACACCACGTTGCTGTATTGGAATGAGAATTGCATCTCAGTATGATGGTCTAATGCTCCCCAACCACGAGGTGCCGTCACATATACATATGATACGTATAAAGGAACCGAGACAGTGACTTGTGACATGGCTGCATCTCTTCTCTGTGGGTGTATGTATTTTTAAAGTCTAAATCACATGTGTGTTATATATATATAAAATATTAAAAAGTTGTTCAAAATATGAAAAAAACAAAATAAGAAAGCTTAGTTATTTATTATTCTCTAGAATAATGGACGCACTTCTAATAAAAGACTACATTTATTTCACCACTAAGCATTTGTTCACTCACCTGAAAATCTTGTTCCAACTGTCCATTACAAAAATCAATGAGTTCATTCATATGATAGTAAGCATCAAACTGCCAGATGCAACTTTTCAGGTTAAGGAACTTGTAAAGATCAATTGATTTTGATTCACGAACATTTGGATCGAATTGGTAAGGCTTGTCATACCCAGGTCCTAGCGATAATTTGGAGAAATCTGTTTTGGTGATGAAACCAAGATCTGAAGAGAAAAAGGAAATTTTAAACTAAATTAGATTTCAAACACCTTACATTCAATGTCGGGTTTAAATACTTTTTAATAATTTTGTCGCTGTTTAGTGTCATTTACCTTAAATAAGATGACTTATAGAGAACGTTAAAATGCCACTACACATATATATACCAGAAGATGTATCTTGGAAAACTAGTTTAACATTCTGACAGCAACAGTTTCTACATTAATCATATTATTTATTATTACTTACTTGTCCCAATACCCGCGTTCAATGCTTCCACACTTGTTGAATTATTCTGTTTGTCAGAATACATGAGATTTGAACATACATGTTGTTGTCTATCGATGGAACGAGATAGAAGCAATCTCAAGTTAGATATAGGCATTGTTGAAATAAGTGGTAACCTTCCATCTTGATGAGGGATCTTAACCTGTATTGTGAATAAATGAATGAATGTAACTTATATGGTATACCTTGAATGTATGTAACGTATTTATCCTCGCATAGCAGGGCAACAACAGTCGTTATAATGTCAGTGTTCTGTTCCATACACCTTGTGTCTGCTTACAAGTTACCATGTGTGTGAGTTTTGGAGTGATTTTGATTTTCTCTTTTGTAATGAATGACATATGACTGAAAATTTATAAAGCAGTCAAGCTAATATAAAGTAAACAACCCTAAAAATATTCTAAAATATTTTTCCAAAATCAAAAAATTGAAATGTTTTTGCTTCAACTTTAATTCTCACCGAGACATGAATAGTGTTTGGGTGTTCCTCATCGGTGGGCGGGAGGTATCGAAGGTTTGCGATAAAACTTTGAGCTTGGAATCCTCTTTCAGACCCGGCCACTATCGGGTTATGACACAACCCACTGTCGGTTGCTATGGTTACCACGTTACTACGTAAGGGAGTTCCCCCAGTGTGTGTGACATCATCAACTGCTTGTGCGACGCAACGTATATGGAATCTGAATTGTTGCATCAAAATTATTTTCGTGTATTTAAATTTTTAAATTAAAACGTTAAAATTATTTTTATATATTTAACTTCTAACGCATAATATGTTTAATTTCTAAAATTTTTTTAGGCATTCAATTTCCAATCAAACAGTATCTGTTGTGCCATAATATTGTTTTAACTTCTTTAAGTTTATATATTACAGTGAAAACAAATAAAGAATTAACGCATCGGTTTAAGGAACCTATGACCACTTTAGCCATAACTCCATTACTAACAATAAAACAATCATAAGATGTGATGCATAACATTACAACCAACTCCATAAACCTAACTATCCGCACCTTCTTCCAAAATAAATGCTGTCCAATACTTTGGTGTTGACGCTCGTGAACGGCGTGCTGTCTGTCACAGTTTCGAATGGAGGAGAACCCCCTTCTTGTTCTGTTGGCATGGCAACCTGAAATTTATATTTTGTTATCATTATCATTAAAATTATCTTACTGCATTGCTAATAAAGACATCTATAAAAATACCAAGATGTTCATTATGGGCGATCACATGAAGGATTACCATTTTTGAAATAACGTCATAAAAATTAATGCATTAGATTTTATTATTTTGCATTTATTTACCAAGAAGTTACTTACAACTATGATTTGTATGGAAAAATTGTTTTGCCTTTTTTCAATTTCACAAGTTCATCTCACGGTAAGGTAGAAAATCGCTTTAGTGGTGTTTATATAAACACACTTATATCATTCTATGCATGGTTTATTTAAAGGTAATGCCTTTAATTTACAAAAATATAATCCAAGTCTTCTTTAACAAAAGGAGCCAATAACTCACCTCCCAACTAAACTTAATAGCAGATGAATTAATGGCGGCCTCCTCACACAAACTTTGTGTGTCAACATAGTTGGGGTACTTGGGATCACATGGGGTCACACATATCAAGGGGTAGCCTGGGGAGGGTGGGGTCTCTAATCCAACTGCCACATCATCATAGTGAAGCAATGAGACCTGGGTACATAATTCCATTAATATATAGAAATCTTTTCGAATACCATAGTAAAGATAATATTATTTAAAGAATGAAGAGAAGGGAATCAACTGCAAATTGATAGTCATTTAAACCATGATATGAGTAAAAGGTGTGGGAAAAGCGTGTCTGTTGCACCTAAAATATGGTAAATTCACATTTAGTTGTGAAAATTTAATAAGGTGTGAAGACACAGCATCAACAATAATGAATATTTATCCATGGTTGCCACTTTCATGCTCACAGCCTATTGCAATGTGTGGATAAACAGACATGACTTTTAGTTGGTTAGGTACAGTTGAGAATTGAGATAGTAGTTTACTAATAGGTACTACTAACTACTTTTGAACCAATACAAATAATATGCATTGAGGTCTCCCTACAGATACATCAGTAGATTAACATGTGGATATATAACAATCAACTCACAACAACAGGGGTTGATGGAAGGACAAGACTTCCAGCAGCATCTTTATCAAGGATGGTGATTGTTGTTTGGGAAGTTTTACCAAGAATCGCATTCACAGGTTCGTGAGGTCCCAGCACGATGAGGAAAGTTTCCTGCCACTCGGTGTCGATGTTGGGCAGAATGTTTACCTAGAATATAAACCTTATGCTCACTGTTGAGTTATAACATAGGCGTCTTCTTATACACCTCATGCTCACTGTCGAGTATCACATGGGTGACATCTTATACACCAAACACACATTTTGTATTCATACACCTCATGCTCACTGCAGAGTTATAACACGGGTGTCTTCTTATACTCCAGACACACATGGTGTATTCACACACCTCATGCTCACTGCCGAGTTATAACACGGGTGTCTTCTTATACACCAGACACACATGGTGTATTCACACACCTCATGCTCACTGCCGAGTTATAACACGGGTGTCTTCTTATACTCCAGACACACATGGTGTATTCACACACCTCATGCTCACTGCCGAGTTATAACACGGGTGTCTTCTTATACACCAGACACACATGGTGTATTCATACACCTCATGCTCGCTGTCGAGTTATAACATGGGTGTCTTCTTATACACCAGACACACATGGTGTATTCATACACCTCATGCTCACTGTCGAGTTATAACATGGGTGTCTTCTTATACACCAGACACACATGGTGTGTTCATACAACTCATGCTCACTGTCAAGTTATAACACACACAACACAAACCTTAAACGTCAACCTAGTCTGTCCGGGTTGGAATCTGAGCATCCGACTTTTTGGTTCGTAATCGGAGCCGGATTTTGCCGAGCCATCTCTGGTGCTGCATCGAACCTTCGAGAAAGTTTCACATGTTAAAAAGTGTATATAACCTTTGACATATAATTGAAGGATAAATATGGCACCTATTTAAAGAATTTATATGAAAACTCTGGCGCATGTCATTGACTTACTTTACTTATTTCACTTGCATCTCCACTTCTTATAACAGTCACTGATAACTGTCGGCGTGCTTCAACAGAGTCTGGTTCTCGGATTGAATATTCCGCTCGTTCGAACTCAATGGTCGGAGCTGGTAGAGGTGTCGTGTTAATAATAAAAAAGAAATCTTAAGCTGGGAAATAAATTAAGGTATCGGTAGCCATTATAACATTTTGGCTGAAAGATTTATTGCAAACACTATAAGTTTGAAATAACCAAAGTGTGTTTGTACTCGGAGGTAAATGGTTGTTATTCAAATAGAAGATACAACACAGTATAACAATTATTGCAATTTGCGAATGGATTGTCTCTAACTTAGTTAAACAAAGTCAAAGATAATTTTAGGTAAATCAACTGTGGCCTAAATCATAGGTCCTCTATGATCGGGCCGATGTAAAACAGAAACCAACCAACTCCACTCACCATCTTCATTGTTAACAATGGTGACCAACACCTGATCTCGGTCCCCTACTCTTGCCCCGTACCACTCGTCACCAGAGGCGCTAGCAAGCTTGATACGAAATTGTTCACTTGATTCAAAGATTCCGTTATCAATGATTGTGACATTACAAAAAGCAACCTGAATAAATTGTTGCATCGTAATAGTTTGAGGTTTACAAGATTAGATCAAGCAAGTAATGTTTCTTGCATCAAATTTTACAATGTAAAATATTATTGCGATATTACATTCAGTCCAAAAGAGATTATTTGTTTGTAATTTACCATCGCAGAATCAACGATCACAAACAAAAAAATACCAGAAGAACTTTCAGATTTGGAATATCTGTTGCAGTAACGGCATATATATATATTATATATATATATTGTATATATATATAACAATCACAATAAAACATTGAACTCAGCTGTGTTGAGCACCAGACACTTTTCAAATATTTACCAAGTGACTTGTAGGGTTAAAAAATAAAACTTAAAAAAATACATAAATTATTTAAATATGAAAATTAATTCTCACTGTTTGTCCGGGATTAAAATAAACACGCGATGTTTCAGTCAGCGAACGCTCAACAAAATCTTCTTCCACAACAGCCGAGCTTTGTCGCGTATAACAGATCACTGATGTTCCGCTACTGATGTCGCCCGTGCGTTGGATCTTCACCGAAACAACTCCTGATGTTTCTTCAACCTCCACAGATGACTCAATGAATTGCATCAACGGAACTGGGAGGAAAAAGATGGTCATTAAAAGAAAAGTTTTTAAATTATGAAAAAATTTACAGCATTACACCTCATGATATATTGTGGATGTGATGGGCAAAAGTTGAATGAACTATTTTAGCTTATTTATGTGACTGATTATTTAATGCAACTATAATTTACTTAAGTAGGCTTTGAACTCAGAGCCCCAAAGTTTAAGTCATAATAAACACGTACCATCCTCAATTGTATCATTCAATACAACAACAGCTTCATCGGGCTTGATGAGTTGTGCCTTCTGGACGGAGTTAAGGAAAACAATAAATGTCTCATTTCCTTCCACTGTAGGGCGCTGTTGATCATCTAGGATGGTTAGGCTGCATATCTAAAGGGGAGGAAATAATTTTAATCTACAGTTTAGGTTGACAGATGTACAGAGTATTGTAAGACTTTGATAATCATGGGGAATTGATAGGAAAGAAACTAACAGTGTTTTTGGGTCAAATTGATAAATACATGTTAAACCAGAATTCTCCTCAGCCTACTTAGTACTTTACATACTTTGACAGTCTCTTCTGAACGAAAAGTTATTTTTGTTGATGTTGCCACAAAATCTTCGCCAGCAATGGCAGAAGGTGGGTTATTTTCTTTGGTTGAACACCATACGTCGGTGGGCTGGGACAAATCTGTGCCTTGTCGATGTACCTAAGGTGGAACGAATATGTGATTTTAATAGTTGGACACTTTGTAGTAAATTATGGACTTGGTTTAACAGTTTTATATTTCAGGCTTTTATGATAATTGTTTTTTTTGGTCAATATTTTGCTTTTTTTGCAGTCACATTCACAGAATTCCTTTTATGTATTCTAATACCCTGGTTTCATGATCATTTGTTATTTACTGCATTTTTATTATTTACTATAAATGTACTACTGCTCGAAAGAAAAAAAAATCCATTATAAACAGAAAGAAAGACTTAATGTCACAAGATTTTATTGAAAGTAAAACTTACAGGGATGTCAACTGTTCCTGAATTTTCTTGGAAAACAAATCTACGATTAGTTAGGAAGATGCTGGGAGCATCATTTGGTCCCGTGATTGTAACTGTTGCCTGGAAAGATTGTGGGGGGGGTGGTTAGTGATGTTTAAGAGAAAGTCTACCATACAATATTATCACAGTAACAACAGTATTAACTACATACATTTATTTGTTTTGTGAATCTGACAGGCACTTAGGTAATGTTTATGCACGTAGACGTAACAAGTTAGTAAAGGGCTAACTCTAACCACACCCATTTTAATAGAATGCGACAGCAAATATTACTTTTAAAGTGCATGAAAATCATTTACAAAGCTACACGGGTGTTATTTTATATACATACACGAGGTGTACAAATCAGAACACCTGTGTTATACCGATTGATGTTGCCGACCACACCAGAATAAATTTTTACATTCATGAAAGCACATATTTATATTATTTCTATACTCACCACATCGCTGTTTCCAATTTGTGCTCCATCCGACACACCAGCGAGATGGACGGTGAATTCTTCCGATAGTTCATACACGCTGTCATCTATGATCTTTATGTCACACGTTACCGTGGAAACCCCTGGGTTTTAAAAATTGATATATTCAGGAATGTTTGCGAGAATGAACCTTAAAATTCCTGGTACAAGCAAAGTTGTAGGAGTCACTATGTTTGTTTTATGCATTGTTTAATCTTTAATTACAGCCTAATCAAATATTTGAATAAATTGATTCATAAAATTATTCATTAAGTTTTCCTGTGTTTCTAAACTTGTAAATAATTCCAGCAGCTTTTAAATAAGCAACCTAGCCGCAGAATCATGAAATTTTAACATAAAAAGCTTACTAGCTTCAAAGTTTATAACATAGAAATCTTACCTGGTTCAAAGGTCACCAAACTCTCGCCAGAATTTCTTTCCCTACTTTTATAATCGGAGCCCGATTCGATTCTTCCGTGACTTGATCCTGTTGCTGTTACAGATTGCGTGAAACAGATCACGGTCACTGGTTTGTCCACATCACCTGGGGGAGATTATCTTGTTAATATTGGAAGTTTATAAAAAGTCATGTTTTTTATTCCACTCTACATTGATATGGTCAAATAATGTTGGTAACTGTTTTATTTTTAACATATTTACATAATTAATATTCGATTCTCTAAATACAGTAACAGGTTAATAAAAACAGCGAAGAGAGGGAAAATAGCATTAAAAAAACAGTTGTTAAAAATATGTAGAAGTAAAATACCAAAATGTACTTAAGCGAAAGTGTCAAAAAAAGCATGCCTACTAAACCCAATACAGTATAAATTGACTCATATTTATTAACATGCAATGTTAGGTCATAGACATAACAGACACACCTGTTCGTTTGATTGGAATATAAACATGGCTGTCTCGCTCCTCAGTTGTGTATTGTGTTTCAACAAACTGCAATGTTGGTTTGTCCAACTCATCAGTTACAAACACTGAGGTCCGTGTAATATCACCTGTCACGACAATATCACGGAAATTATTAGATTTCTATGTTATTTCAGTCGTGGTTGATTGCTTGCATATAAAATTCCATAAATGTTATGTTTATGTATCCACTCAAGCGTGGCACTATTAAAATGCAGCCAAGTATATAATATTTCTATAAATGCTATTCATGGCTTTGTGAGGATAAATAGGAATTATTAAACATTTATTTCCGGTGTTGACATTGGAGGATATTTAACTTTGAATATATATGCATTGTTGCTTCACAATCCAAATTGTTCATATTTTTTACCAAAAATCAACTTGACCAAATTTGATTTTTAAAATGCTTGAATTCTAATTAAAAGTTATACAAAATCAAGCAGTAATAGCAGGTACTGCAGTCAGGCATCAACACAGTTACATACATGGGAACCTGTAAGTGGGCACAAGGTGTGTGATACATAACACCCCCTGTTATAATGAATGTTACATTAATTCAGGTAAAAGGTGATTGACTTTGTTTTTTTTGTAAAAATATCAATTCACAACTTATTTAGCCCACATTTTATGCTGCTTTTCCATATTTTTAATCCATATTTTTAAATTTAGGAGATAGACTTTTTGTAAAAATGCCAATCCACTTACCAAGCAATGCATAAGTTGGCATTGTGAGCTCAACTGTAAAACTTTCCATCCCTTCATACGTCGTGTCATCGTTTAGTTGAACGCTGCAAACTTTCTCAGATTCGTGTTCGTCAAATTGAACCTGGATTGATTAAAAGTTTGTAAATCAGTTCTAATAATAAATGGACCAAATTAAATATGAATTAGAAACAGTGGTACTATAACAACTCTTGTTGTTTCCAAACATACTGTTTGGTTAATTAAAAACCAAAAACTGTAAGACCAAAGATATTTCTCATTTGATGGAACAGGGTCGCTATGAGTGTTGTTGTGTCTTCGAGGTCCACAAACCATGAAAGGTTTATTAACTATGGTTTAAATACTGGTATCTCAATCTTACACCACCTCAAGTAGGACTTGAACCATGAACCTTTAGGTTTTTAAACCACATACCTGGCCACCATGTTCAATATAATCAACCTGCCCAACACTTGATCCACCAATATTTGCTGAGGTAGCAGTTCCATGTTCAGTTCGGCACAACACGATGGCGTATTGGTTCAAATTACCTTTCCGGACAACTGTAATGTCTATCTGACCAGCTTCTTCATTTACCTGAAGAAGTGATTGAATGATTGTAACTTGTTTATCTGTGACAAGCGTTACAACACGGGTGTTTTGTTGCATACACCCTGTTCCCGCTTATCAGTTACCGCATTCAGTAGTTGAAACTATGGATATAAACACAAAAATACAACTCACTGTGTAATTTGAATGTTCAAATGAGATGATGCTCCATCTAATATTAAAGGTGTTTCCAGTTACCACGTTTGGAAGTGAATCTCGAACATTAAACATGAACGAGTCTCGTGTTGTTCCGCTTGATTGGTCGAGCAAAACATATCGAATCAAACCTGAGTTTATGTCAGCTGCAAAAAATAAAAGATGATAAATCTTATGCCCGCCGTCGAGTTATACACCTCATGCTTGCTGCCCAGTTATAACATGAGTGTCTTCTTATACACCAGACACACATGGTGTATTTGTACACCTTATGTTCACTGTGGAGTTATAACATGGGTGTCTTCTTATACACCAGACACACATGGTGTATTCTTACACCTCATGCCTGCTGCCCAGTTATAACATGAGTGTCTTCTTATACACCAGACACACATGGTATATTCATACACCTTATGTTCACTGTGGAGTTATAACATGGGTGTCAAGTTATAACATGACCTCTTATACACAAAATACACATGGTGTATTCATACACCATTCAATACAGCACAGATCACATAATCTTAAAAAATTAAGTAACCACCGTGAGCCTTGAACCTAGCACTTCCATACCTTGTGTAAAGGAGTCAATCTGAATTCCTGAATTGATTGTCGATTCTAGACGCCCATGTCTTGGTGTTGAGGTAATATGGTACGTAATGAGGTCTGTATCGGTGTCTATATCCTCTGTGAGCAACGAATGTCTGGTAATGTCCCCAATCGCCTGAAAAATATAAAACATTATAAACATCTGGCCGCTTACAAAACTTTACAAACAAAGTGAAAAGGTCATATGAGATTTCAAAATTAGTCTAAAAATAATAAAACCAATACAAAACAAGCCACAGAGACAAATCAAAGTTGTCCAAAAATGCTGTTGAACATTCACATTCTATTTGCATACCTAGTTTAACTTAGATAGATGTAAAGTTATCATAAACATTGCATTCTACCCTGATGCAAGCTTGCTTTATGTTAGTAAAAAAACATCAATATATCATATCCGTAGCCTATTTATAAACAATTATATGAAACACTATGTCTTATATATAATTAATTTCATATCCAATAATATGCCTTAGTTTATAAATCTTGGAATTCCTAAATGTCTATATTTATGTCTGGTAATAACTAAGCGCAGCAGACTTATATATTACCTGGCCGTCTCTAAACTCGAGATGATTTAAACCAAGGTTTGTGATGAGACGAGGTGTTCCGTCATCAACTGGAACGATTTCTATCCTAAACACCTGTGGATATGTAAGTTGTGTTTAGGATTGTTCGGTATATTTAGCAGTTAATATCTATTTCTTCGGTCTTATTCTTTAGTGGTTGATCTTCTTTATGTCAAAATATGTTTCGCATGATCCATATAACCAAACAACCCACCTGTTCCTGGTTTGTTGTAATTAAATCATCTTCTTCTCTTATTTTAAAATGATCATTTGTTCCATCCATTACCACAATGGAGAAGCTGAAAACAATTTAAATTTATATTAACCTTTAAATTTATATTAACCATACTGCTTTATTAATGCCATCGCTGTGGGGGTGCCAGGTGTATGAAACAGAACACCCGTGCTATGAAGACTGTTGTTGCCCTGCCTTGTCAGAATAAATAAGTCACATTCATTCATTTATAATTATATGAAAAAAACCTGTCAGTAACAGAGTTTGTCCCATCATGGTTGTAACTTATTCTGCTCTCATAGATATCATCCATTGTAAACGATTCAACTGGAACGTAACGACGACCAGAGTTGGTGCGCTCCACAGCGCCATGTTGTGGTGAATCCACAATACGGAAAGTGATCAATTGATCCTGTGATAAAGTTACTTCAATGTTTATAAACAAGCTTTGGAAAAAACTTTAAGCTCAATTGGTTGTGATGCCTGGATTCAAGTTGCACAAGATAAAAAGCAAACATGGGACATGGCAATCCAATATATGACAAGTAATTTTAATGCAGTTTAAAATTCAGTTTGTGAGAATGAATGCCTTCAACAGGACATAGGTAACAATGCATTGTAAGTAGACTACTGTTTGTTACAGTTTATAAAGTAATTGGTGGTACTTTATTATACAGAGAAAGTTTAAAAATTAATAGAACAAAATTTGCCACTGTCGTATCTCCAATTCCATGATGCATGACAAGGTTTGTGGTCGCTATAAAGAGCATCTGATGTCAGAATCATATTAGTGGTAGTTGAATTCAATATCCCATTATCCCGTATATTAAAGTTACCAATACAATACAACAACCCTCTCACATTTGTGTCTTTATCGGTTGCTTTCAATTCAAACTCAGTGATCGTCTTCCGGACTCCTTCCTGGACACGAATCCCGTGGTTCTCGAGGATCGGGAGGGAATTATCAATCGGGAGGACGCTGATATGGAAGGTTTGAACGATCTGTAATAATATGGGAGCTGTAAGTTAGGGGTGAGCACGAGGTGTATGAATACACCATGTGTGTCTGGTGTATAAGAAGACACTAATGTTATAACTCGACAGTGAGCATGAGGTGTATGAATACACCATGTGTGTCTGGTTTATAAGAAAACACCCATGTTATAACTCGACAGTGAGCACGAGGTGTATGAATACACCACGTGTGTCTGGTGTATAAGAAGACACTAATGTTATAACTCCGCAGCAACCATGAGGTGTATGAATAAATAAGACGCTCACGTTCCCAGCCCAATAAATAACGACGTCTAAATCACAGACGCCTATTAAATACTCCATAAATGGTAGGGTGATAAATCAAAGTGTTGCGTGGTAAGTTTTCGCACCTGTGTGGCAGACTATCAATAACAAATTACGTGCTGGTTTAACCACAGGCACGGAGTCGCGCTACATCGTTGTATCTGCTTGCGGTAAAGCAATACGCAGGGTGTGTTAAGTTCAACCATCAATAATAAAGTTTCTCCACAGGCTTAAAATGACTTCCTGTTATTCTAATGATATTTCGGTCGAGAGAACGATAGAAAAAGGGAGGAAAAGGGAGAGAACAATAAAAAAATGAGCCCAGTGTTCTGGAATAGGAAAATGGGTTGTGTGACGTCATAGCAACAGATTTTGTTCTACATTTTCGATGAATTGAAATAATTGCAGCAAGCGGAACATTATAAAATGATTTTCTTTTACATCTTTTCTAAAGAACGTTCACAATTGGACCACCTACAGAGTAACTAAAGCCCGCATAAAGGAAATCGTGAGGCAAAGACCCCGGTTATTAAACTTTATCAAAATCGACAATGGCTTTCCCGCAGAGTTGTTTGGGCGTCAAGCGAAGCAGTAAATCCAAAAATATGGAACTAAGCGACGGGTTGGATTTATCGAGTAAGGTACGTAAACATAGCCGCGTACAGAGCCTTGGCTTTCATGTTAAATCAACTACAACGTGCCTTCTATTCATCGAATATTTATAAAGATTACGATACCGATAATTTACAAAAATAACATAGGGGCTTTATGGTCAAGTATTACTTTATATAAAATTGACAAAATATTGTTTTTTAACCACGACCGAGCCACCGTGGAATAAAACCACAAGCATAGCCGTACCCACGTTGGCCGTACCAAGGCCTACTAAAAAGATACGGCAAACATGTATACCATGAAAGATTATAATATACTTTGAATCTATTGAAGTACCGGTCATCCTGAAGTACTTGTATCGGCGCCGAAGCGCAAACAGACTTTATTCGCTCGGTATAAAATAATGGTTGAGTTATATTTTAAACTGATGCGACAGCGTTGTGCAAATTTCTCCGTGTCGTTATCACTGCAAGCATGTTTTTATATTGTTACCTTATTTACACAATCTTCTATGATACTGGTTAGGGCTTTATAAGTTATGAAAATCTATATATATTATAGAAAAGTAAATCAGCACGTTTGTGAAAAGGGGACGTAAGTAAATGTATTAAAAAAGTACACGTATAGCAACGATCTATAAGACCAACTAAGTAGTTTATAAACGATTTTAATTAATATTAAGTTTTCTTCAGATTCAAATACTCACCAAAGTAAAATAGAGATGCCGTAAACTCCAATCCATGTTTATATTTGCAGCAATACAGGCTACATGACGATATTGAACCCTAAGTTTACAACTGGACAAAATAGCAATGTTGGTATAGCACAGATGTATGTTACACAATATAATAAAACGCTTCATAAATCCCAGGTCTTTATCACCCTGGCCATATACTTTATACTACAGTCTATTTTTTATCTCTTCGATTACGCGCTCTTGGTTACGAAGATCATACCAATGCAAACAAAAATTAAATTGCGGCAAAGCGAAAGGCTTAATGCCCATAATAACTTCTTATACGTTGATGGTTACCAAATGACTAACCAATTTAGAAACCTAAAACAAAAAAATATTTTTTAAATACGCTTGGCCGATATCAAATACAACTATATACTAAACGACGAAGTATAAAACCGTGCACGAACTTTACTCTATAGCTGGGCCAAGCAACTGACTCTTCTCATGCTTGCTTATCGTCTAATTCATATATCTGGCAAGTTATGTGCTATCTAAGACTGACCACTCGCTCGAGTTTAAACGAACAACACGTTTCGTTACTCTGACCTTTACACACATGTTATCTGATGTCCACCGTGACCCGATGTGTGGTCACTAACATGGGAGTTCTTATTCTGTGCGCCTTAACGTTGATGCTAACCAGACTGTACCCTGATAAACCTTGACACACGACAACCAAATAACATTATATTGATTGTGCAATGGCAAGAGTTAGCGATTCACATAACAGTACTGTACGCAAACACCGTTGTACAATGCAGAGTAAAATTGACATCACGTTAATTTTGCGCCATAGCCAAGTTACTTGCAACTCTATTAAAGGTATGGCAGTAAAAATTCTTTCCATATGAAAAAATACCGCGCGATCTTGTCCCACCGCAAAGCCTGACGGATAGTATCGCAATAAAACTCGTTCAAATACACTCATCGAGGATAAAGTCGACACAGCTGCTATTCCGACACACACAGTGAAGTTTACCAACCGCAGACCAAACATTACGCCCACCCTACCCAATGCCCGTCCATCAAATGAACAGATATGAGATTATGGGAGCAATTATGAACCACAAACTTGACGTATTAGATATTTAACAAGATTAATTTCCTGTATCAACAAGGTCCTCATCAATTGGACGACAATGAACACGAAAAACCGTTCGTCGACCACAGAAACATTACTAAAATAATAAACACAACAAGCTCTCTCTAAACTACGCGCCAATATAAACTTACACAAGCAAATTAGCATAAAATAACTTTAATGAATGCTAATGTTATAAATATAACAATTTCATGCTTAAAGACTAAATATTTGTCACGAAACTTAAATACACATTTCAAAAGTTAATTATCAAGTAATATCTCATACTAACTGCAAAACCAAACACGCAGCAGTTCGGAGTATAATTTATGATCAGGTTTGTGGCTCCACAAGTTCTAATTAACAAGGCGCGTGGGAGTTAATGAAAGTTTACCCGGTCAAGTGGTGTTCGAGTGAGCGGTAAATTAGAAGGGACGTACAAACAACCAAGTAAACACCGCTACCCACTTACGCCACTATCGTCACTTTAACTGGAAACGCTTAGCAGAAATGCGATAATCGATGCCAGCAAAGTGGTTTGCGTAAATGGCTGTTTGGAATAAAGTTTCTGTTATAACAGGTTAATGCCAATGCTTTTATATAGGCAACGAAAGACGTGTTTCGGTCTTTCTCACGACCAAGTTACTGTCCGAAACATCTGCTGATCATGAGTTTTCTGCTGTGTATTCAAATCCTACATTATCCATCAATTTCAAATCCCGAAACAGTCCATTAGCTTGGCGACAACAGCATTTACATTAAATGACATAACGCTGGTTTATCGCATCCAACACAGTCAACACATTGCTTATTGTTAGCCATAGTGATGGATCGAAATTGAAAATTCGTCGTCTCATAAGTAGCACAGGAAATATGGTGTCTGGCGCTTTATTTGTACAACGCCCGACTTTCTCGGTTAAGCTAACAAAGAGAGACATAGAAAGATATTTCAAAAACTCCATTTAAACATCGTTTACTAGGACCTAATGATATATAACAATGATTATGTTATATAAGAACAATGTTTCGTGTTTTTTTTTGTTTTTGAAAACTTGGCGTTCCCAATATTAACTGCAAAATTTTAAATTAAAGTGCAGCTTTATCAACCTCCGATACGGAATATTCATAAGCTTTTTTAACACTACCACCGACGTTATAAGTGGTAACACTTTTTCTGTGGTATATTAAAAAAACGCTTTAGCGATCAAACTTCCGAAACTATTTATTACAAAATTCTGTGTAAGCGTAAAACAAATGATTTCAACTTTAACAATATTCGTTCAAATGGTATGTGAACACTGTAGTAGGCGACCCAACTAAATGGGGACATACTTGTTGCTTGCGACCCAAGTTTAAAGAAGTACCGCTGTAAGCGCTGGTTGAATAAGTTTCTGAACATCAAACAGTCAAGATAAAATTTTCGAGTCAATTTTAAAAGAGCGTCAAATTATTTTCGTTCTAGTAATTTAATCAAATTGTTCTCCAATTGTGACGTCACAAGCACAGGGTGTTATTCAAATTCGAGACCAACAATAAATTGGAAGGGGCATTAGCGATTTATTCAATATTCTGTTTCTTTTATACGCGGTTACGACTGTCGTTTCAGCGCTACTTCCCGCTTCGAATATATAAGTGACGCTGAGACACACTATGTATATGCGTGGCATATTGAGATATATTTAAAACGAAAGAAGAAACAAAACTTTATATTCGAATTTGGCGTGGTACAACATTTTCAAACGGAAATACGACAAAATCTACATTTTTGTGCAACATTTTTACTAATTGCATTTCAAAACCACTACTGTGCTTATAAAACATTTGCAATCGAAATGTAGTAGCTCTTGAGACAAAACAAGCGTCTTCTGCATTCTTTATATTAATCCAAACCGAAATTATTTCAATTTTGGCTTATCGTAAGCTTTTGAACATTTACATCAAAAATGCAATAATTTCTGATAAAAATCAACACGTTTTGCTGCAAACAAACGTTCCTTTCTGATAAAACTAGATTTCCGCACCTTTCAATACAAATCTAAACCAACTAAAACCATCTGCCTCAACCTAAACCTGCTTCAGATGTTTCGGGGTGACCCGAGTACACAGATCCTATTGTCAACAGCGTCGCATTGCTCTGTCGCCGGCGAGTGGGGCACACCTTACGTCAGATCACAAACCGCCTTTTTTCTACTGGAACGGAAACGAGCTGTTTCATCTTGGACCACAAAAGTTATTTATCGTTTCGAGAGCTATATATGTACTCTCAATAAACACTTATAGCTTTGTTCTAGATTTATAATTGAATAGAACCTTTTCGGCAACTGTGACTTAAAAATTATTTGAACAATATTGGAAATCAAGTTATTTCTATAAATACGTAGTGACCACGCCGCTACAGTATGCATTGGTATTGAAATGGGAAACTTTCTGCACTTAAATGTTCTATGCTGAGAGGAGGGCATATAAACTAAATATAAACTGCATTATGCTTTTTCGTTCCTATTTGCAGTGACTTTGTCAGCTGTTTGCTTTTTCATCAATGTTTAAACTAAAGAAAAAAGCTAAACAAAAGATCTTTCGAGTCCCAGAATTTTTTTTTTTACAAATGAGTCCAACTTCGATTACGTCATGATACTGATCTGTGTGGATTGTGAAGTCACAGTCGAAATATGTTGAAAGCAGACTCAGTTGTTGAAACGTAACAACCAACGTACCATTGTACTTACTTAATGGACCGTCTCGTAGTTTTGACCTTGGAATCAAACTAAACACAATCTCAGAAATAATCTGTTCATTTCAATCCAAACAACTGGTTTGTTGACCAATATAATCCAATTTAAACCGCTGCCAAGCGTTAAGTTCCAAACTCAGATTTCCGGTTCTTATTTCAAGGTAATTGATGCGTAGGAATGTAGGCTTTGTATAAACAGGTAATCCCACATAAGACAAAACTTAACCCTGAGCTTCAAAGCTTCCAAGCAGTCGCGGTTGGACTAACGTCTTAGGGCAAAACGTCTGATAGACATTTCCGCAACCCAGTGGTCGCTAAAAGGGTGTCGGTTAACTAAGCCGCAACTCGAGGTGCATAAAGACCGATTGCTCCCGTTAAGCCGCTTGCATCGTAACCGAAGGACGCCAAGTGAATACTGGATGGTACTACCATTGCAGACGTACGCTATGCTTCAAGACACAGCGGCAATTGGGACAACCCAGTGCTACCTTAGGGGTTGTCCAATTTGTCAGGATAGGAACAACTAACAAAACACAGGGTGTATGAAGCACAGCTTTTTAAACGTAATAAGAAGACACTTTCGGAAACAGTTAGTTTCCCCGCCATTCAAGGATAAAATGTGATAAAATGGTTTAGGAAAAAATAAATAAAAGTAAAGGTATGTAATGTAGATGATAATTCAGTACCTATTTCTCAGATATGCCATAACCCAGTGTGGTATAAATGAGTAGCCATAAGTACATTATAAGACGCGAAACATTTGGTTTTAACTCACCGAGTTTGTTCCGTCGGTTATTGAAAAACGAACTTCATCATCTGTCCTCTCGGTGTCGCTAGTGTGCACGTATTGAACGATGCCTGCTACGAGGTTGTCTTGATTGAATTGGATAATGCTCTCGCCTGTGTGTTGTATGTGGTTAAATACAGTATTCATATAAATTATAACATGATTGTCTTCTTATACATTAGACACACATGATGTATTCATACACCTCATGCTCACTGTCAAGTTATAACATGGGTGTCTTCTTATACACCAGACACACATGGTGTATTCATACACCTCATGCTCACTGTCTAGTTATAACATGGGTGTCTTCTTATACACCAGACACACATTGTGTATTCATGCACCTCGTGCTCACTCTAAAAATATAACATGGGTGTCTTCCTATACCCAAGACCTGCATGATGTATTTATACACTTTATTGCTAACTATTGGTTACAACATGAGCATTCACAACAGCAGACATACCAGGTTGAGTTGAAAGTTGAAGCCGGCCAAGCTTGGGTGACTTAATGACGTTGTAAACTAAATGTCCTGAATCATCGGTTGCTGATAATTGCCGAGTCGTGATTTTCTTCTTCCCTCCTTCCTTTAAAGTTAAACCTGCAACAAATTATAGTGACTCGTAACATAACATTTAAAATAAATTTAAAAAAGTTTGCCACTGAATATAATAATTACTCTAGCAACACTCCTAAATGAATTAGAGGTCTAAAAGGTGTAAAGTTATAAATGAATAAAAGATTTAACATGTGTTGGTTTCAAATATTAATTGGAAAAAGTCGTTTTTCTGGTTAGGTAGATTTTGTTTTTAAGTCCCTGTCTTGGTAATGAACAACAAATATAGATAATGTAACATGGGTATTCTATTTTAACCACCTTATGCTCATTTATGAGTTACCATACATAGCCCTTGTAGTACAGCAGTTTGCTATAGGTATCTTCACCTACACAAGGACTTGAACCTTCAACCTCATGAACTAATGGTTAACTCACCATTATTAACAAGGATCCTGGGAGGAGAAGTATCCTCGTTGATATGGATGTTAAAGTGAAGATCCACATAACCCCCAACCACATCAAACATGAAGAAAACATCCCCACCTCCTTCTAACACTGAGTGATTGTACTGAAGGTAACCTGGAATAATAAATAGCATTAAGATTATTTATTACTTATATGAATTATTGTACACTTCTTGCTCAAATAGAGACATTTGAACACTATGGTAGCAGCAGCGAACATTAAATTTGAACCTAGTATTTGTTTAAGATGATTGAAATTGTTTATCCCTCAACAATCCAAGTCTGGTGTGTTGGGTGGAACCTTTACAACCCAGACATGTTAACCCATACACCAGTGTTATAATGACTGTTGCTGCTCACCCATATCAATATCTTCTTGATTGAAATGGTTGTTTCCATCTGCAGTTAGATTTGTAACTTGATGTCTCTTCATAAGTTGAAGCCTTCCAACATTTGGATCCCTTGTCACAGCATAAGACACCACTTGCTCGTTGCTTGACGTTATCCTTAACTGCGATCTTGTTATCGGTGTCACAGAACCTGTATATTTGAATGAAAGTGTGTATAGCTTGTACCAATAATGGTGGCCCCATTGTAGGCATGTGGTTTCCGGGGAATGACACTTAACATTCATTTCTCCCCCAATTACAGGGATCTGTCCAAATTGATAGTAATAGAAAAAAAAGCCAAAATACATTGAAACCTTAATATAGTGAACAAATGTTATAAGTAGCTATTAATAAGCTTTAGTATCAAATTCTATCTGTAAAAAAAATATTTCTAAATATCCAACATTCTCCACCCAAAGTTAAACATTGTATTTATACTTAACCTTTTTCCACGCTCAATCCTTCATTGGCTTCCACTACATAAGAGTTCCCTGCAAGACCTTCATCAGCATCTAACATGTAGAACTCAGCTTCAGTGAATGAATTATCATTTTCCATGCTTTCCTCCAATTCAGGTTCAATCTGGTAAGAAAAAAATAATAAATAAAAGGCCAGCACAAAACTTGAATGTTCAATAATTTAATATTATTAACCAAACGCTGAACAACATAATTACTTTACAATTTTTTACTTATCTCTTCTAATTCAGTAACGAAGACAGGGTGAATTAACAATACGAAGATAAAGGAATTTTAAAAGACAACTACACATAAAAAGCCACACAATAAGAAAATGAAGGTTACGAGTGAAGCCAGTGAACTAATTACACCACAGACTTTACAAGAAGGCTACTAAATTTTAATGGCTTCATTTGTTTAAGAAATTCATTGACATACACTTTAACTCAAAACAAACTTATTATATTGTTCTACTTTTTTATTTATGTTTGATGATTCAAACTATCTTAATAGAAGCGACCTATTTCCAGCGAAGAAATGTTTTGTTAAGTCGAGCACAAAATAGACAACTTTTATTACAGTCTTCGCCCGAAAATTGTAGGTGCATGGAATCTCTAATAAAGAATTTATTTGGACAAAACATCTTTAATTAAATTCCCACCTCAACAAAGAGTTCTCCATTCCTTCTACTGCTACCATCAGAAACCATGAATTGGAATGAATCTCGTTTCCTTCTCGAAACTTCTTCCTCAAACAAACTTTCGTAACAAATCTTACGATCAAAGATATCCTAATAATATAATAAAGATGTTTATGTAGAAAACAATTATTATAATGATCCGGTTAAGCTCTTCTGAAAACCCTTGTTTCAATGTACTGTTTAGGTCACTGTTATCAAGGTAATAACACAATAACATATTAAAATATTGTAGATTTTTATGTTACAAACATACAATTTTTTCAGACCTAATTGAGATGTATCAGAATTTTATTGAAAACTGATGTTTTAATGACAGGTAAAGTTTATCGGAATAAAATATTTATATTAAAAACTTATATGATTATATAATAATCAGACAAACTTAAAAAAGAATTTTATTAAATAATGAGCTGGAAACCACAACAAAAATTAAAATTTAAAGTATTAACATATAAAAAAATTCCTAAAAATCCAATTAGAAATGAGTAAGAACTGAAAAAAAAACAAACATACTTGATAAGTGAAAGTTGAACCAACTTCAAGTTCAAATGATTCTGAGTCGTCCAACATTTCTTTATCTAGAATAACATCATAATTAAAACTGATGCAAAATGAACAGTTTATAGAGACTTAGTATTAGAGAATCTATTTTGTTAGGCTTCGGTAAGGTAACTGGGATGTAGGTCTTTTACTTCATTACCGCAACGCCCATACCCACAACAGGCAGTTTATAGGGACTCAATAATATAGATTCTATTCTACATTAGAATTTCAGTCCTGTCCATTGACCCAATACCTTATTACCCCAGCACCCACGATGCTTTTAAACCTCAAACTAGCCAGCCTCCAATTAAACTTAATCACTAAACCCAAATTCACCTTCCATATTGTTAAAGTCCATCCCATCTACACTGTGTGGTAAGCTCTCAGGAGATTTTATCAACTTTCCATGTAGCAGTTGTGATGTCATAGTGATGGTTATTTGGTCACGAGGAGTATCGGGGTCATTGACATCCAGTGATTCAGTATTAATGACAACAGCTTGTCCCTCCCGGCAAAGTAAAGTTCTTGTTTCAACTTGCGGTTGCTCGTTCGCAACAGTCTGAAACATAGAAATGTTAAATTTTTATTCATTGTGACTGATTCAAAACTATTAAGCAATTTAAAAACGATTGTATTTTATAAAATGCGAAAAAGGAATACATAAAAAACAGATTACACACAAAGGATATAAAATGGTGCTATCATACCAAACTAATATAAAAAATAAACTAGAACTTAATCATAAACTGCCTTGTAACAAGTAACTAACTTATATACATAAATTAGTTACAATTGGTTATTTTGTTAATTACTTTTAACACGACATTAACTAGACCAAAGTACGAAATTACCACAACAGCTTTATTGAGCTATACTACCTAGCAGTAACAGCATATTAATGCATTGTATAGTATTATCAGGATATCAGGAAAATATAATTTACTTGTATAGTAATGTTGAGGCGAAATTTGTTTGAAGTATTTTCACCATCTGTGACTCTGAATGTAAAATAATCTTCGACTGCTCGTAAATATCGTTGTTTTGATGGTTTGTAATAGATCCCACCATCCAGTATGTCTTGCATGGTGAACCAGACATCCTCTGCGCTGTGACTCATTAATCTCTCTGTGGGGAAAGAATTCATAATAAAAAATTATAATTTTAAAATTATAAAAACTGATAAAATAATAATAAAACATGTGTTAATTTATTAAAACTTGATGTAAAGTAAAAAATCTATTTTCAAAAATAGGAATTATGTTTAAATTTATCATAAATCCCAAATGATCAAAACTAATATGTTCAATCGATGTAAACCCCTACACCCACCTTCACTTATTGTGTTGAGTATTTTCCCATAACGAGGTTTCTGAACAACATTTATTATAAGATCACGCTTTGCTGTGTCAGGATCTGTAGCCATAATATTGCCTGGTGATATCAACTTCTCTTCACCGCCATTCACCTGGGTAAGGATGTGTTAGAACTATGGTACATGTCTGCAGTGGTTGCTGAAGCTATTGCAGTGTGTGGATAAGCAGATATGACTTTTGGTTGGTTTGGTCATTTATATCCTCGTGGGTGGAAACCTGAGTGACTTATCCATGGTTGCCACTCCCATGCCCAGAGTTTTGACAGTTCATCTCAACCCAACACATCAAGTCACAATATTATATTATTACATCACAATACTCACTATCAGATGGCTTCCCACAGACACCACAGGTGGTTGATCAACACCTGGTGTGATGGTGATTGTTAACACTTGGTCAAGAAGTTGTTTACCAGTAGCACCAGTTACATAAAAATGTAAGGTGTCTGTCAGTGGTTGGGTGGTTGTCTCTCCCGAGTTGTGGTACCTGATGTCATATAATGGTGGTTGGTGGCGTGTGTTATGCAACCATAGTGTATTCATACACCTCGTGCTATCTGTTGAGTTATAGCATGGGTGTCTTCCTATACACCAGACACACATGGTGTCTTCATACACCTCATGCTCACTGTCAAATTATAACATATGTGCCTTCTTATACACAAGACACACATGGTGTATTTATAAACTTCATCCTCACTGTTGAGTTATAATATGGGTGTCTTCTTATACACCAAACACACATGGTGTCTTCATACACCTCATGCTCACTGTTGAGTTATATTGTGGGGGTCTTCTTATACACCAGACACACATGGTGTATTCATACACCTCGTGCTAACTTTTGAGTTACAGCATGGGTGTCTTCTTATACACAAAACACACATGGTATATTTATAGACTTCATCCTTACTGTTAAGTTATACTATGGGTGTCTTCTTAAACACTAGACAACCACCAAGCAGGAATATTACATTACCACTTCCTTACCTGATCCTTGATCTTGTGATATCTTCTTGTGTAAATGTTGCTCCAGGAATGAGAGCTTCTGATGATTTAAACAACAACCCATGTCTTGGGGTTGCTTCTACGTGGTAGACAATCTAATTAATAAACATGTTGTAAATGTGTTTTAAGTAAGGAAATTTTTACTACAGCGGGGAAAATTGACAAACTTGGTTGCTGACTATTACAACATCTAAATTCTAATTAGTTAAGCTGTCAATGTAGTTTAACACTGACCTGGTTTTCAGGAGTTCCTTGTTCAACATAAGCAAGGTTCTCCCTTGATAAAGTTACTTCACTTGTTTCTGATACAACGAGGGTCAACTCACAATATGTGTCCATGGTTGGGCCCATACTACGTAAGATTGAGATCTGTAGATAAATTGATACTTGTGAAATAAGTAGTATTACTTTGGAAATAAGTAGTATTGAAATAAGTATGAGGTGCAACACACTTAGTAGAATTACTTTAACTCAGTTGTCACTCATAGACTGTAATTGTTAGTCATTCTTTAAAAAATATCAAAAAAAGAACAACCACCCACAAAGTTACATGCATGGTAACCCTAAGCCGGTATGAGGTGTATGAAACAGAGCACCTGTGTTAAAATCACTGTTATTGGCACACTATGCTATCTGATGATAAGTAAATTACATTTATTTGTATACTAAAATTATCTGTAAACACCGACAAAACCTTAAAACTATATTGAAATGATAAAAATTTATTTTTTTTATAATACTTAACAAACTCAATATATAAAAAGTGTTGTTTAAACTTCACAATACAAACTTATTTAAAGGTGAATACCTGAATAACTTTGGTGATGGTGTGCGTAACATCCGTTACACTAACTTGTAGTTGGTCTGTGTCTGAGTAACCATCTCCATTGTGTATATAATGCAAGTTATTA
Source organism: Ciona robusta (assembly GCF_009617815.1). Taxonomy (NCBI): domain Eukaryota; kingdom Metazoa; phylum Chordata; class Ascidiacea; order Phlebobranchia; family Cionidae; genus Ciona; species Ciona robusta. Next base: position 1,188,888 of record NC_143246.1, read on the forward strand.
TATTCAACCTGAAGTAAAATAATACTTAATTTATAAAAAAATGATTTTAAACACATTTATAAAAATAGATTTTGGACACACTCCAGTTGATAGCTTTTGTTTATGCTGAAAATGTGTGAAAGGCAATGGTTTTAACCTGTAAAAACTACCCAAAACAGGTCGGCATTTAACTTGGTTTAATCGTCACTACAGTGGTTTACAAAGCCGTTAGACTGTTGTTGTAAAACTAGGTTATTTTTTGGATGTTTACAAAAAGGTATGTGAAATATAGTTACGAAAACAGCAGCCCTATTAATTTATGATCGATATTTAGGCTCCACATAGAAAAGTAATGTTTTTTTCCCAATAAAGGAACCAAGACTTACATCAAATGAAGAAAAAGTGTCTCCTTCACGGACTTCTGTCCCAAAGTCGTTTCTAATCACAGTACCATGGCGCGGAAGTTTAACCAGTGTGAAAATAAGATCTTGTGGCAAAGTATCTGGATCATTGACCGACAGTTGCTGCTCTCCAATAGCTGCCACGCCTCCTTCCACTACATCAAGAGTTGGGTATTGGTTGGAAAAAGTGGGCGGGGCAGTGGTGCCAGATGTTAAGCGAATGGTAAAGTTGACAGGGGGTAGGATGTGCATTCCATCGCTCACAGTAAACTCAAAGTCAACACGTGGGGAGCCCATCCCACTAAACAAAAAAGGTAAAAGTTGTAGCTTTTTGTCTAGATTCCGCTTGGTTATCATGCTTATAAACATAAGTTATAAAGCATTTGATTATTTTTTATATAAGGTTTGAAAAAAAAATCTTGTTTAAAAAGTAGACAAAAGGCCAAGAAAAAAATCTGAATCTTAATGTTTTTTACAACCAATAAAATTGAAAACGATACAAAATTTCAGTCAATTCAACAGCTTTGTTTTTGTTTGTTAGGAAACAATAGATGCAGCTTTATGCAATAAATTAAATACTTTCACCATTAATTCATTCCAGCTTAATTATTACAAGACAATTATCATTCTCATGCATTAATTATGGCATAACACCCAATATTATTAATTAACATTTATCAAGACTTGTAATTAAGACTTTACCCTAAATACTGTATTGCTGTTAAATGTCTTGTCCATGGACATATACACCAACAATGGTGGCGGCGACGAGCCTTGAACCCGTAACCTCAGAGTTAGAGGCAGGACTGTTAACCACTATGCCATGGTAGTGTTCATTATACTGGTGAGACCTCATTATTAACTAACATTCATCTACCAAGGGTGGGACTTGAATCTTGAACTTCAATATTGTTGATTAAATTGATTAGTTTTGATTAGTATTGGTTACCTAGGAGCAGTTAGTGCATGGTAGCGTCCGTACTTATGTGTGCGGTCAACCGTGTTGTGCTCCACTGATCGAACCCCACCCAGTGGGGGCCGATACATGATCTTGTTGGAGTCGATGTCGGATTGACTGAACAGGGTGATTGGAACGTAAGGATGGTCCGCGTGCTCGATTGTTCCAAACGAGGATGGGAGAGACCTGTAAGTGTGTGATTAAAAAAAGATGCTGGTAAAATATTCTGGTGGAATCAAACAAAAACTGTGGCTGATAAACCGTAAACTAATATGATGCTTAGTTATCCGGGCTGAGAAATTGCAGTCATTGTAACAAACAACCTGAACAAGAGATCATAAGTGTACCAGCAGAAAAATTTTATCAGCAAAGTACTTGAATGCATAGTTTTTCAGCATTTCACTAAGTAATCAAACACGTACCTTGTAATGTTGTACAGAATATTCCTATCTGAAGTATCATCATCGGTGTAATGCAGGTAACCACTATGTAGGACAGTAATACGACCATCGTTAGCCGACATCTGGGGAGGGGATGTAACTCCTCGTGCCAAGTGAGGAGATTCAATGTTGGGTCTTATCCTTGTCACTTGGAACCTTGTGTTAGTAATGGGGGCTGCTGGGTGACGATTTTCATTAAAGACCTGGGTTAAAGGATTAAAGAATTAATTTGCTGTAGATGAGTATGTACTGAGAGTATATTGAATAACTGAAGAAAACAATAAAAAATGGCTTTTTTAAAGAGGTAATTGGCTTGAGTGACTTATCCATGGTTGGAGTTGCTGAAGCTATTGCAGTGTGTGGATAAGCAGACATGTCTTTTGTTGGTTGAACTTGATGAACAATATGTGGCAGTCGCTAAAACCTTCTCACCTCAAAATCAAGGGCTTGTGGACGATTCCTTTGATAATTGCCACCATAGTCTTGATACCACACCCTACCAGTATCAATATCATGTTGGGTGAAGCGGGTGATTGGGGGTGACCTGAAGTGACCCTCTGTGTCACGAATCCATCTGTAGTTGACCGGGGCATCGGATAAAGTTGGTATCATCATTATTAATTCACCGGATCTGAGAAATAATTGCAGTAAAGTTAAACAAGAAACAACTTGCACCGAGTTTAATGTGACGAGTTGTAGTGTAATGTGATAATGTTTATTGTATTGGGCCAACATAAAATAGGAAAGCTGTGTAATAAAATAACAGCTACAACAACATAAGATGAGTTGGGTTAATTGTAACAAAATATACCACATATGTTAAATATATTTATTGTAAAGTTTTGAATAAAAAACTTCAGCTTAACCCCCAAAAAATTGCTAAAGGTTTAAAGTAGAAATGTTATATTTTAAACTCATAAAAAGAAAATATATTTGTCTTACCATAGACATAGCATATATATTTTAGCAATTAGCATAAAAGCAGCATATTTCTATACCCCATCTTAGAAACAATATACTACTTACCGATTAGTATGTTTCCCAGGTTCAATAATGTAAACAATCTTTGATTTATCTTTAACATCAAGAGCCACAGTTTGTAACTGTTGGTTGGTTATACGTGTCATACCACCTGTGCGTACTCGTGTGCCGGTGTTCGTTACCAACATCGGGTTCAACTCATCCTGAAATAAAGTTAATGTTAGGTTTGGTATATTAATAAACAAACATAGTGCGGTACATTGGGTTGTAATAACATTCCTGTATTACCCTGATTAAGCTAACATAAAATCTTGAACTGCTTGTATAAAAAATAAATGGTCAACAACACAAAGCTTTGGTAAAAAAAATTAAATCTTAATTTGTAATAAAAAACAAGCAAAACACCATTATTATAATACAATGATTCCGGCAATAAACTAAAATAGATTCTGAATTGAAATATATATAACTCACACTTGACATTATGTTGACATCAATGACTTGATTGATGATGTAATAACCATCATTGATTTGTAATGTGATCTTATCATGAGTGATGTTGGCAGTAGTGAGATTGCTCTGAGCAGTGAAGATGATTACTCCTCTATGGAGATCGGGAATCTAGAGATAAATATTTGTGAAGACATAAATATAACATAAAACTAGGTTCATCCTTTTGAATGCGACAGTAAAGTTCATAACACCAACTGAATACGACAAGTTCATAACATCATTGATTAGATCAGCAGAGAGGATAATAAGCAACAAATAATTGGTGGAGAAGGCTATTTTTTTAGACAGTAACAGTAGAAGAAAGGTACTTATTTGTATTTTCACTTCATATATAAAACATACAGACACAAATACACCTTGAAGTGGTTGAATATTACTTGTTATTACAAGACAAGATGCCTTTTTAAATAATCAAAAAAACACAGTTTATATAAAAACTACTTGTAAATAATATCATATTTTAATGCAAATTACTACCTTGAAACTTGTGATTGTTACATCATAATTAGGAAGTTTACTTAAATGTCCATATTTGGGTGAGTCGATAATGCTTATTGTGACATCATCAGCATTATCGTCATCTCTTACATCAAAACACGATGTTGGGGTAATCTTGGAGGATTGTCCAACGCTGCGGGGAAAGAAATGATAAAGATAAATGACATTACTTTGCAACACAAAAAGATTTTTTATAAGCATGTCCAATGTCTTTAAATCGTAATGATTATATAAAATATCGACAAAAATAAAATCGTCAAATCAAAATTGAACACAGATACCATATTCGCAAATACAAGCTGTAAAACATATTACAGTTAATTTTAAAAAACCTGATCATTGCCAAAAGTGTAATATGTTTATGCCCTTTATTTACCAAGCATATGAACATCGTAAAACATAGTGTAGTGTACAAACAGAACATTACAAAACTAACCTGACAACCAGCGTTTCAACTTTGGTGACAACCGGTGCAATTTTTGACACAACAGCGACCTCAAGTGAAGCCTCGTCCGATACAAGTTGACGATCGTTTGCTCGAAAAGTGGCCACACCGTGGCGCTCTTGAGCAGTGTCGTGGACGAACCACATCGCACCTTGCTCCACCTTGTGGTAGGGTAAGTTGTCGCCAACAGAAACCGGGTTCTAGAAGTTGTTCACCATTAAAATGACATCATAACACAAATTTGAATGACATTATAATACGAATTAAACTAACATCATAATATGATTTGTATTATAACACTAAACAACTCACATGGATTTAAGGTTAAGTAATGCAGAAAATATTTTTCAAAGGTGTGTATATTTAAGTTATTTTTTACACCTAATAAAACTATTCAATTTCCATTTTTCACAAATAAACCACTCACCCCATCAAGTTCTATCCTTCCATTAGCTGGCAGCATCATGATCTCAATATTCACGTGAGCAGGATCAGTATCACGGTCATGAACTTGAATCATGTTAATTGGTGCACGGGATCCAATGCCAACCAATAACTGACCTTGAATGTTAATCACAGGATGATCTCTGTTCACCTGGATAAAGCATTTTAAATTTTTAAGTTCTTTTGTGAAAATATTGGTTACATAAATACACTATTGTGTTTGAAACTTTACGTTGTAACTTAGGTATCTGGCAATTCAATCAAAACCTGTACTGCTAGTTTTCTATTTTTACTGAGAGCAAATAAAGGTACTAGTAATAAAGAAAATATTTATTATACGTATTTATATATGAATATAAATATGCCTTTTTCTAATTTATTTTACTGTAACAGATAGGTGTTGACCCCAGGTTTAAATCTCAGTTGGGTAAGTAACCCACCCATTCTTACCTCACATATTCTTGTGTGTTTGTTGCCAAAGTATCCACGCCCACAGCTTTTTACACAAATTTCATTCCTTCTTTGTCTTCCGGCTGTATAAGTAAATATATGTATCCTAGTTGTTAAGAATGTAAAATAGTATAACAAGGGTGTCTTCTTATACACCAGACATACATGGTGTATTCAGACACCTCATGCTCACTGTCGAGTTATAACATGGGTGTCTTCTTATACACCAGACACACACGGTGTATTCATACAACTCATGCTCACTGTCGAGTTATAACATGGTGTCTTCCTATACACCAGACACACATGGTGTATTCATACACCTCATGCTCGCTGTCGTGTTATAAGACGGATGTCTTCTTATACACCAGACACACATGGTGTATTCATACACCTCATGCTCACTGTCAATATATAAACAAATCAGAAACAACCAACCTGCGCCATGAGTATCCAACTGTGGCATGAGGTATGTAGATTGGTCACACTGATCACATGTATCAGAAGTTTGGCATCGCATACAATTACGTGAACACCTTATACATGCCCCATCACGTGCAGGGGTTCCACGTGGACATGAAGGTCTGCAATAACCATCTGTAAAGTAAATGTAACCTGTCAGTGTTGAATGTTACAACACATCCTCGTATTAGATAAACCTCATTTAGGCTACCTATGTTTTACGGCTTCGTCATCCATATATTAAATTAGGATCATGCTTTGGTTAAATTTATGATGTTATTCCAAATGCATATTCTGAGGATACTATATCTTCAACTTGAAATGCATTAAAGATAAAAGGTGTCATACTGTTTTATTTTAACAACAATCTACAAAAAATTGAAGTGTTTGTCAAACAAAACTTTTCTTACAATGACAATAAATGTTATTATAGTAATACTGAACACCAGCCAGTGACTATGTTGTAATAATAAACTCTTTTTCTTAAAATTATCAAACACTCACCATATAACACGAATGGTTTGCGGCAATGTGAGCAGCTGACCTGATTTGCACAATAGAGGCAATTTTCATCGTTGCATGGCCAACAACTATCTCTTGCCAGGAAAGTACCTAAACAAATATAATATAAACACAACGTATTTTTAGTTTTGGAAATGAGGATTAGATTTTTCTACTGAATCTTACACAATTGTGCAAATTGAGAAACTAAAATAATTAATTTTGCTCATATTAATGTGTATCACAATTGACAGAACGGCATTCCACATTCTTTAAACCGAAAGTATTTATTCACATTCTGAAACTACATTCCACTGCTGGAAAATATATAGGATGGGACAATGTGTTAAGGCCACAGTTGGCTGATTACCACCTAGTATAGCATGAAAGAAGTCTTTGCTTTGGTAATACTTGAATACCAAACTTTGAGATCAAGCTTGAAAACCAAATGATGTTTCATTTTATTATATTACCAAAACAAATTTATCAAACAGACCCCAACAAGCAAGCAATTATAATACAGTAGTAATAATGTTAAGGATCATAAATACCTGGTAAACAACGGTCCAAGCACGTTCCGTTATACAGCAGATAATCAGGAGGGCATTGTAAACAATGGTGGGGACTTGGACCCGAACATCTTGTGCAACTGAAGTCACATTCGCGGCACACAGGAGTCCCATGAATGCCAACTAGAGGAATAAATAGTTAAATGAATAAATGTAACTTTGTGTGGTTGGTTTACGACAGTAGTTATAACACAGTTTTTTCGTACATGTATGTGTTGGGTATAGCTGACAATTTGTACAACCCATTAGTGGCTACTGGGTTTGGACATGGTCATTAAGTGTTTTTTTCAAAATAGACACATTATCACAATGGTGGCCACATCGATCCTGGAACTTGGTGTCCCATGGTCTGAAGGCAAGCACCTTAACTACCACAGCGGTGTAAAAGATCCAAACTATGAATTGTAGTGGAAGAAGAATAGATTAAACTCACGTTTTTCATCCGTGTAATGTTGTTGAATACAGAACGCAACGCACTGACCAGACTGTAGGACAAGATCTGCATCTTTACATGATGTGCATGTTGGTTGGGATGAAAATGTAGACAAGGTGCAAGTTAGACATGAAGGTGGGCACAACTCACAAGTACCTGGTGTGTGAACAGAATGTATTAGTCCACTACAAATGTTCAGAGAGTTTTTCTAACGAAAAAACAGTCAAGATAAATCGTAAAAATGTGTGTAAGTTCAAGGAATAGTATTCTGTTAAAGAAATATATTTCGCCTAAAATGAAATCATTAGTTTATTAACAGACTAATAAAGCGTGGTTAATACATTTCATGCTCACAGAACATATCCTACCTTCACTTGACTGGTAACGTCCAATTCCACAATCAGCCACACAAGTGTTAGATAAAGGGAATAGATACATCCCTTGTTGACAACTGCCACAATGATTGATTGATTGACAGCTGTCACATCCATCACCACAAGCCAAGCAAATTGACCCACTTTGTAAAGTCTGTAAAGTAATTAGGAAGTTTTGAATCAATTTTTACAAATGTACTTCTGGTGCAGTGTTATTAAAAAAAAAATAGTTTTTGTTCTGTAGTAGTGAGGATATAAAGAAAATGGAAAAATACCTATATTACTATACACCAAGTGTAAAAAGGGTATTTTTGAAAAAAGACACACAACTAAAACAAAATTTACTCACTGTAAGTTAGTTGGTAAAAAGTTAATGTTCTGGTTTAGAGAAAAATAATAAAGAAGAGCATCAGAAAATAGGTTTAATGTTATGACAGCTGTTCACTCAAAATTAGAATTTGACATCTTACTTTTTCATAAAATCCAGTTGAGCAACTTTTTACACATCTTCCATTCATTAACTTTCTTTCTATGACATCACAATGTGACAGCGTACTTGTTCCATTATGACATAACAAAGAATCCACTCTGAATCCCATACTTCTGCATTCAGATTGAGACACACATTGCTTTTGTTTGTTTTCCATGATTACCAATACATCGGTTCCACGTTTGCATGACTTGCATTCAGTTCCATTCACACAACTGGAACAACTATCATGGCAGGCTGAAAATGAAAATATTTACAATTTTGCCTCATTATTCCAAAAGGAAAACTAAAAGCTTTGGTAATTCTATTATTTTTACGTTTACACAAGTTTCCATCTAAATATCTTCCTTCTTCGCATTGTGACACACAAACACCATTGTCCCTGTCACGAATGGTCTCTATGACATCACTTTGGGTTGAACATACTGTGCAGTGATTGGCTGAACCACCAACACATGATCGACAGCTTGAGTGACATTCTGTAAATACAATAAACGTTGGGATTAATTTGAAATTTACATTTTCTAAGGTGTATTGCCCATTTTTCGAATAAAATTCGATTCTTTAAAGAAACAACAGTTGTTATGAGTTTTCTGTTTCATACACTGCCCACAAGTTAGCATATATATGTGTGTAATTGTATGTTGGAATTTTTTAAATGCACGGCTTTCAATTAAGACAACCAGTTATATACCAATAGATAGAACTTGGGAACCACGCAGCCTGTCAGACCAGATACTGGGAGGCTACACCAAGCTATGGTGACTTGACACTCGTGTACTAACCTCTACATCTTCCATGTTTAACATAATATCTCCCTGGACATCGATCCACACACTTCCCTTGGTGAAGATACGTCCCATGTTTGCAGGAAGAACAACTTGATGAGGTCGACCCTCTGCATGTGAGGCAAGATGGGTGGCAACCTGGTATGGTTGGTGGTTGGTAAATTTAAGAATTCATAAGAAAAAGTTTTTTTAATTTACAAAATAACCAACAAAAATTGTAACATAATCAAAAAATCTGAAATTGCAAAAAAAATTAACTAAAATTGGTTGTCAGCATTTAAAATTAAATACGATCAACTTTTGAAAATAAACTGTTTTGGCAACACATTTATTTTAACATTAACTTACTTGCGCATCTGGTGATTGACAATTGAAAGTACCCATCGTTGCATTGCGACACACATAACTTATTTTCAAGTAGTTTTGATGGTGGGCACGTCAAACATGATGTATTAGTATAGCAAGTCGCACATGAGGGGTGGCAACCTGAAATTTAACATTATGGTGTGAAGCTAATTTATTTTATGTGAAATACAATAAATAATAAATACAAAAACAACCAAAGGTGACACACAATATTCAATACCTCTTAGTTGATTAAATCCCTAAAACCTCCTAATGAAATACCAAAAACATTGACATTTAAAAAAATACTTTTAAAAAAAACTTCCAATTAGGACTGATATGTGTAGTATAGGCTAGAACTGATAACTTAGAAAAGTTGTATGAAAGCACTGGCTTAGAGCAAGTGTTGTTCAGTGTCTTGCCCAAGGACACATATACAACTTATTCTTTATAAAAAAAGTTTATAAAATATTTAACTCACGTTGACAGGTGAGGTTGGAGAAGAAGAATCCATCGGAACATGTTTGCACACATACTCCCCCTTGTGGAAGTTTTGTACGATCGATACATTGTGTGCATGACGTTGCGTTGGTGCAGCTACTGCAGTTACTTGGGCACGCTACAGAGTGAATAAATATGATGATGCTATGTTAGGATTGAATGTATCTTATTTATCCTTGCGTGTTTAGCAACGATGGTTCTTATAACACGGTGTTCTTTTTTATGCAACTCGTGTCTGCATCCGATTTACACAGTATGTAACTTTGTGGGTCATTGCTTTGGGGAATAAGTACGAGTCATCCCAGTTGATGATACTTACAAATTTACAATACCAGAACCCTAACTTTTTACTTAGGAAAGCATACAAATTTATAGCCATAAGATTTGATAGAAAATTTATGAAACCAGCGGCGATAAACCTTAAAACCTAATTACAACACACAACCAAATAGCAGCTTACCAGTGCATGTAGATTTGGATCTATAAAACCCAACATCACATGCTCGTACACACACACCATCTTGAAGCAATGAACCTTGCGTGCAACTTGTGCACGATGCCTGTGTGCTGGCCGTGCATGTTGAGCATGATGTGTGACACCCTAAAAATTTAAAAAAATATTTTTAATTTTTTCTTGATATTTGATAGATTTTAATTAGTTTACTCAATTAGGCAATTCTGCCATATTTTTGTTTAAAAAAAATATCAAGACATTAATTCAGTTTTCAATGAGCGGCATCAAAATAAAATCTAACCACAATTTTTTGGGAAAAACATCAAATATAAACTGACCATAAAACCGGAAATCTAAGAAAAATCAATTTAAAAATAAACAACAACTAGAAATTCTATATAATTTTGTTAACTCCCCTAATCATAATATTACTCACGTTTACAAAGCCTTCCATCTTGGTAGAAACCATTCTGACATTTCCTGACACATTTCCCATCTTGAAGCAAACGCGCCGAGGGGCACGACGTGCAATGCGCGTACCCTGGTGCATCACAAGTTGAACAATCACTGTGGCACGTTATTGGTTGGCAATCGGGGCAACATTCACCTGGGTTTCAGGTAATTAGTAAGCTTTAAACTTCGATAAAGAGACCATAATTTAGCTATTCAGAAATAAAACATAAAAGTATGTTCACATAATGCATATTAAGTTTTAGCAAAGCTAAAAACACTATTTACAATTATTAAGGTATTATTTTTTTAAACGGGAAAAAAGTTGTGTGATATATTTTAAGCAAGAGACAGGTGGTAGCCGTACTATGCACCAAAAGCGCATGTAATATTCATGATATTATAAACACACCATGCAGGATCTATGAGCAACAACAGCACATCATTATGACTTCACACTTTATTTATTATTATGTAAAACCCATTACGATTTACTTAGTAACAAAATTGATAAATATGACATCGCGTCTTTGATTAGTTTGCTGCAAAAATCATTATCACTTACCAGGTAACAATACAGGTACACTGTTAGTTGGGCAAGTTGGACAGCTTGCTTCGAAACATTGAGTAACACCTCGGTTGCATTCACATCTGGTACACTTCCCAACTCTCCATACATCTCCATCTCTATAGTTCACACCGTCGTGGTTGCATACAGGGGGTACAGGGACGCATTCAGGACAACATGATGTATGGACAAGTCTCTCATTCTGGAGAAGAAACATTTAAATAAAAAAGTTTTCCTGTTTGGTGAGTTTCCTGTTTTTCCTGTTTGGTGAGGCAACAACAATCGTTATGATATGGATCATGAATGCACAATTGATACACCTAGTGCCTGCTTGCAAGTTACCATATACACAACTGCAAACAAGTCTCTTTAAGTAAAGTTTAAGTAAATTTCTATCAAAAAATATTAACTTTGGTTAAAGTTTTTAAACTTGTATATTTAAAAGTAAATGGGAACCTCAATGGAGAAATAAAACACTTTTACTTTTTATTAATACTACGTTAAACTTACAAAATACAAATGTATAAAAATTAAAAAAACAAGTATAATTACTAAATTTCCAAATATAACTAAATATAAGTAAACAAATCATTAGTTGAACTTACCCATTGACATGAGATGGGGGAGCATTGTAAGGGAAGCGATCGCAAGTTTCCTCGCGTACAAAATGCAACTTCACACGATGATACATTACGTAAATCTCCATCATAAAAACGTTCACCGTGGTAGTCACAATGGTCTGTATGACATCATAAACATTAAGACACTTTGTTGTATGACATCATAAATTGAACAAACTTTAGAATAAATAAATAATGTAAGATTGACACTTGTAAATGTGATTTAATAAAAGCATAAAGCAGTAAGATAAAGTATTAAAATGTAGGCTATAATAAACAATAACTGAATTACCCACATATATTATGTGTTTCATGCTATTATTCTCTTAATGGCTGTTTAATGTTTTCAGCGGTTAAAAGGATTTACAAATAAGGAATAAATCAAACGAATTAATAAAACAATTACTTCCAACATAATTACCTTGAATTGAGACACATTCTGGACAACAACTGCCTTCCCTGGTGACCTTTCGTTGACCTTGTGGACATGATGCTTCATCACATTGTTGCTGCCGACAAGTAACCTCACCAGCGTTACAAACACATTGTCGACATGCGTCTATTCTAAACTGTTGCCCAGAGGAATACTCCTGGCTCTGAATATACAAAGGTGGAATTACTCAGCTTATAGAGTTACGATAATTAAAATATAATGAACCGATATCTAATTCAATAACGTTTGTGCAGTTATGATTCATATTACAGAGTAATCATTGTAACAAATGCTTACAACATGTTATGAATATAGCACTGATTTAAATGTAAGACATGTGGACACAGATATAGTTCAAATAGAAACGCTCCAACAAGTGGGACCCAAATTGTTTTGAGACCCAAAGGTGTATGGATAAAGTTTTTTGTCGAAACACGTAAGAAAATGATCAATATTTTTAAACCCCTGTTCTAGATAATGTGATTAGCCTTGTAACCGAAGGTTACTTTACCAAGTCCTGAACCCAGCAACCTCTAACCAAAGTTCCCATGTATGTAAGCAGGCACAAGGTGTATAAAACAGAACATCCGTGTTATAACGACTATCATTGCTCGCCACAAAAAAAAACAAACAAATTACGTTTAACAATAGAATATAACTGGACATCACAAACTGACCTCAAAAATACACGACCTTCCAACACAGGTTGGACAACAATCACCCTGTAATACAACGGCTGTTTCACCCCCTCCACATATTATTGGATCACAATCTGCTATGTAACGTATCACTTCACCTAAACAAATAAAAAAGAATATGTTGGATTACTTTCACTAGAGTTAAATACTGTAGAAATACAAATAGCTTAAAAACAACGACTTTATTGTGGAAAAATTAAATATAAATAAAATAACTGCATGATAAGGTAGTAAAATATTAAGATAAACCAAATGAAACTGTTATAAATGTAACGTCAAATTAGATATATAAGGCATTCGTAACTGTTCAGATATGACATAAAGACACTTATGAATGGCCCATAATTAAGCACACTGAAATAATAATATTCAATGAATGAAATATTGTTGACAATCTTATAACGCACGTATAATTGACCAAAATTAAAATATACACTAGGCTATATGTTAAATACCTTCAGAGCAATAAGCTCTTTCACATTTCGATATTGACCAAGAGACATCATCTCTGTAAACCTTCCCTTCAAAATGACACGATTCTGCAGCACATTAAGTCATTTGATTATCAAGAAAAATATTTTGAACCTTAATTCACTTTTTGCAGTAAGTCGTAACATATTGTAAAAATTGTATCTGAACAATAGCAAATGTTTGCGTTGAATGTTTTGTAAAAAACAACAGCATAAGACTCTTTAGTAAGGGAAGTATATAAAGTTTTATAAACTTAACTTTAGCATATAAAAGTTACACAAATCAATTAAACACAATGTAATGTTAGCATCACTTTGCTTTGAGATGTTTCAGACAAATATATTATTCTAGCAGCAGTGGTGTGTGGGCAAAGGAGTTGTAATCCACTCCACCAAATCTGAATACAAGACACCAACCAGATGACAAGTACACGTCGTCACTTAAATATCCCAACCCCACCTTCAATGCTGACACATTTCCTGCAGCATTCACCAGGCAGATGTTTCAGCACTTGCCCGTAACCACAAGGCACAACTGTGCAACGTGTCTTTGTGCACATAGTAGCGCCATCAAGACATCTACATTCTGTACAATTAGGTCCCTTCCACTGTGTGTTGTGCTGTGGTGGAAACAGCACTGTTTAAACAACTTTTAAAACTTAAAATAATATAAAGTTGAAATCATTTACAGCGAACATGTTCTATTACAAAACACAGTCAGACACGTCATATTCCCAATCAAAGTTTTAAAATTATTCCATAAAATTTTATGACTAAGATTAGCATAGAGTGATATTGATTCTATTGAACACTTTTTCAAGGAAAAAATGACATTACACTCAGATCTTCATATTGAACTAATATCACTTTTATGAATGAATAAATGAATGAATGTAATTACTATAATACATGCTAGATATAAACACTTACAGCAACTATAGTCCCGTTTATTGTACAATGTCTCTTATGAGTTGCAGTACATGTTGGACAGCATTGGTTGGCTGGGACCACTAATGCTTCCCCCTGTAACATAGGAGCGTTTAATATTACACTTTATGCTCACTGTTGAGTTGGAGATTGGGTGTCTTCTTATACACCAGACACACATGGTGTATTTATATACCTCATGCTCACTGTAAAGACATGCCACAGATAATACAACTTACCGTGTGTTCATCACAGAGAGGATCTTTACATTGAGTTGTTTTGCATTCAATGATATTGTCAGTACATCTACAAGCTGTGCAGGAATCAATTGACCAAGTTGAGTTGTTCTGCAAAATACAATAATGGAGCAGGTTAATATACGGTTGTATAGGTTTGAAGCAAGGTTGCATACACCGCCACCCATGCTTGGAGCTCTTGCCCCTTATAAGAGGCTTAATACGGCTACCATTGTGGACCTGAGTGATGTATACAAAACCTCATGCACTCTGTCCAGTTATCACGTGGCTGTATTATATATACAGCAAACACATATGGTGTATACATAACATATCCTATGCCCAGTGCCCAATTTTATGGTTTTATTCGCCGTGAATTTTAACTTCACCAGCCCATTAGTGGAAGCATCAATGTGGAACAAATAGGCAAGCCGCACTCACTAAGCTATCTACAAACATCGGGGAATTAAAGTTAACCTCTGCAGCGCTGATAAAAGCCGCTTTCAAAGGTCCATTACTGGTGTATATGGAATGACCGGAGCGCCAATTGCCTTAATACGCCCCCATAACCCGCAATGTGTTTATTATCACAGCCAGCGGAGATCGTATCAAATTTCACAGCTGGCCCCGTACATGAGGATCGACGATCAAAGCTGAGTCAAAGTGATCTCGTGTTTACTCAGAGACAATAATAGCTTCGGCGTTCATACTGTGCTTGCTACTACGATACCAGTAATGACATTTATCAACGTTTTGTTTTATACATAAAGTAACGTTTATTTTATTTATCTCGAATAAGATAACGAAGATCTTATTATTATAAGCGGCGAAGAGAACGACATTAGGTACAATACGACAATCGTTAAACACCCTGGAGTAAAAACTACTAACACAACCGTATATGTCCGAACGATACTAAATTATCTTCGCGTGTCGGGGCAAAGACAGTCGTTATAACACAGGTGTCCTATTCGATCTATTGTATACAGTACATACTCGCTTACGTATACAACTATGTATGTGATTATTTTTATGTATGGCTAAAAATTTACACAGCCGATAGTGTATCACTGGGTTGAAGGAATTGCCGTTGAGTGTCTTGCCTAAAGACCAAAAGAGGCATTATTTATCTCGAAAAAAAGATAAAAAGAGGCACACGCCCACAGTGGTAGCAGCGTCGGGCAACGAACTCAATATATATTATATATATATACATCACCACCTGAAGTACATATAGAGGCAAATAGCGTGCAAAAAAGTTAATATTTTGGACCAAAAAGCGACGTTGGCGTGCGCCGGTATTCAAGTTCATGTTGTAACGCTATGGTGCATAGACGTTGAATAAAACAGGGGACGAAAAACTTCCACGCGAGACAAGTTTTGCCTAGTTACAAAATTCGAAGGTATGTATTTATACAAAGGCGTTACGTGGTTACCGGGGCCCCGCACGCTATCGAAAAGATGTCGCCACGCTGGAGTGACCGTGAAGGGGCCAACGACGGGAGTTTTGAAATAACTCCGGAATCCAAACGAAAGTATGCTACTATTCATATCGCGCTAACGTATTAACGTCTGTGGTATTTTAGGAGACAATACACTTGTGGTTCATGAACGAGTTATTATGTTTTCTGAGCGTGTTATTAAAACCAAGCCCACTTTCGAACGGAATTCAATTTTTTCGCAGCTCGTCTCAACGGCTAACACGCCTTTCTTCGAACTTTAAAAAAAAATTGCAACGTTTTAACGTAAGTTACATGAAACCTTTACGGTTAATTCGCTTTTGAATTTTAATAATTGGTAGTTTTCACACGAAGCGTGTTTTAATGGATTTCGTTTTTCTGCTAATTCTCTTCTCCTACGTTTGTTTTGATTAATTGTGCTTTTGGTCAAAGAGTAAATCAAATTTAAACTTTAAGTCATTTAATGAAATCATAAATTGTTTCGCTTTTTTCTCCACGTCTTTACAAGGTTACGTCACTGGTTTGAGGTCTGAGCCGCAAATAGCCGCAGGAGCAACGGTGTGAACTTAGACAACAATACGCGTGTAAGACGCCAACTGCATTATCAAAAGCTGCTTTGTTCGGGAATTAAGACAAACGCCATTAAGCCTTGAGTTCCAGTGTTGAAGGATTAAAAATGAACATTGGACTTTACAATGTTGGGAAAATATACCGCACTCTATCATGGAAAATTTAACTAAAATATGATTTGACTTTTATGTTATAACACATTACCAATATTGCCGCAATGTTTAAATAAGCTATAAACAGCAGCGAAAGAACGCACCACACGAAGTTCTGAAAATAGTTTTATATACTATAAATTTTACCGAACACTGAGAAGTTAAAATAAAAAGAGAAAAAATTCTGAAATTTTGATTCTTGAATTTTAAACAAATTTCAGAAACGCCCCTTTTAATTTCTCCCCCCTTTTTAAAACCCTAAGTGATGAGATATGCGACAGACATCCCAACTTCCTGGGCCGTCTGCTTCTATTTGTATACATCTTGGTGTCCAACACGGTTTAATGATTACGATTGGCTCACGCAAACACGCTTCTACAGAAAGCATATCAAAATAATCTGCATTCCCGTGACCGAACTTATGGGTGGTGCTGGATTTCTTGGGAAATTTACAAAATGATTGATTCTGTAACGCAGGTGTTGCGTTCCAGGAAATAGCCGGTAATAGCAACGATTTTGCTCACACTTCGTAACCTTTGGTCCGATGTAAAGGTGAATTACAGGAAATAAAAAATTGGTCACATGCAGTTTACATGAAAATGAAAATTGGTTTAAAATAAGGGATTGAAACTCGTATGAAACATGGTACAATAGATTTACTTTAACGGTATAATGTGTTAAAACACATCTATCTTTTTGTGTTTAATATGATATACATATTTGATTGAGTGTCATTTACCCTTGCGTGGTTGTTTCAGTCGTTGTAACACGGGTGTTTCGGTAACTTGCGAGTTACCACGTATGTAGCTTTGTTTGTAACTGTTTTTTGGGGTACGATACCGTCATATTCTGATAGCTGAAGCGAGAGAGGAATTAGTTTTCGTTTTTAGTACACACAGTGACCTTCATTTCTCCAGACAGGCAAGCGACTGAGGTACCGGGTTCTCGCTGTATAGTGTAAACGTATCTACACCTAGAACGATGAAATACGATGTTATAATCAAGTGTATGTAGTGAACACAGAAACACGACACTGCCATCTTCTCCAACAATGTAGTTCCGGCTTAGAAGGATATTTCATCCCAAACATGACCTCACTGAGGCAAAACATTAAATCACATCTCCCCGCTTGAACCCGGGGCCTCAAAGTCAAGTTATTCGCTTGGAATTTGTGGCCGTGTTGAAACCAAACAGAGCGTAAAAGTTGACTTTGAAACCAACACGCAATTTTGTTGCGGTTTTCAAATCCCTCGAAAGGTTTTGCAAGGTTAACCAAAACTGAAAACAACATATTCCATCTATTCGAGTGCGATTACGAAAATCATAATGGGTAAAACAACGAGACGAAAATTATGTATAAACTTCATTCGGCAGCCAAAACATGTTGTAAATGTAGATAAATATTTATGGTTAAAGTCGTGGCTGTTAAACACAACATACAATAAACTCACAACGTTTTATTTTGTTGAATTATTTAAACAAATCAATTTGTGGTAAAATGTAAGGTGCGAATACGGATCTATAAATAGATAACGGAAAATATCAGTTCTCTATACACAGTGACGCTTACCACAACTAGACTTGTAATCCGAGGTGATCTAAGTTGAAAGACTGGCGCGGTTACGTTTTTATGGAGAAAGCGGCGCTAAGCCACAACGCTCATCGAGCATTCAAACAATTTGTCTTTTCGGCTCTTCTGAGCAATTTAGATTTCTGCTTAAATTACAGGCCTTCGCTCCCACTTTAAGCTGCGTGATTACTACGCAATCATCCCCACTTGAGGCAAAAGTAAAGTCTAGATGGCGCATAAACGAGATGACAAGCCTCGGTGATTTGTTCGCCAATTTGTTTGGGTTGAAGGGGGGGGGAATAAATGGGTGCTTGATCGACGCATGCCAATGTGAGATCATAATGAGACCGCCGTTCCGTTGTTTACATCTTCGTATAGATAAGACGACGAAGACAAACGTATACGAAGCTGCATATCAATCCTAGCTCGTGGGCGATCAGGCGTGACTAGAATGACGTTGGTACACTCGAAACATCTTGCATTGTAAATAAAGAATTAACTTGGAAACTTCGATCTATCCAGCGAGGTAAATATTTGAGGTTAAACGTCATAATTTTATCTTCAAATATCGAGTCGCATTTTTGCAATTCCAAAAAGAAGCGACGAAAGGGATGAATAATTCAACGCTAGAACTCAACATCAAACCGAACCATCTCGAAAAACTGAACGATATCCGTGAAAACAATGGGTTTGTTGAATACTTAAGCTACGAAAGCTGATTAGGTTTAACCAATTACCCCAAGCTGGTTATTGGCGTCGGGCCAACTGTAGCTGCTTGCAAAACAGGGCGGGTGAAAACAGTGGCTGCGAGAATAAAATCAAAACCAGGTTGGGGTCAGATTAGATCAAAGCAGATTTTAAAAATACGAATCACACAACAGAGTTGACAGGGGAAACCGTTTCAAAACAAACTGATTGGAAACAAAAGTCTGGCGCGCGGTCGAATTTTTGACGTTTTTTTTGGCGAACAGACGGCTGCGAGGGACTGTCTTCCGGCCCCGCGTGCACGCAGACGCTTCTCGTCGTCATAGATCACACTGTTCTGTAACAAGAAGCCAGCAATTTCCAACGTAACAATTCCCCTTATGACGGATAAGTTTAAAAGCATGGGAACAAAAGGAAGAAAATTGAACGTCTGAATTTTTTGGTTGAAATGATACATTGGGGTATATGCAGACGTCATTAATTATCGTCTACTTTGGGTCGGTTTTCTGTAAAAATTTGATGATTTGTATCGATTATAAATAACCGCGCGAACACTACACCGTTGTAGTGTTAACTAAATGGCCGACAAAAGCAAATAAGTGATTAGCACACAAGTATTGAAATAAATCTCCCACGTACAAGAAATCTTTATTTAACCCACTGCAATCTGAACCAGGCATAATAAATCTGACATCTTATTATTTTTAACTTTCGGAAATTACAGAAAATATTTGTTGGTATACCCCGTATACGGTCATTTTAACGATTATATTATTATTTATTTATATTTTTCTAGCGTATTGTTTAACTGTAACTGTCGCCCGAGCACCGGATCTATTTTATTATGACATCACAATGATGTTTATTATTAAAACAATATACGTGTTTACCATATTTCCGCTTAAGTAATTGTTATTGTCGCTAAAAACGAAGTTGAGCACTTTCGTTCATATGTAGAGTCTAGACGAGGTATAACACATCCTGAAAATATGCGAGAATGTTTCTCTTAACTTACAAGTAATGGGACTTACACCAGGTGTAAAACTAGAGATCCAGGTTCGTACTTTTAATTAGAGAATAGAAAGCAATAATCTGCTTTTTTAACCAATCAAAGTCGGTGTTACCCTTGACAACAAAATTCTATGAGACGCACGTCCAAGCACTATACCAATCGGCGCAGAAAATTAATCCCAAACCGAAGCGAAAAAGAGCAATTTGATTCGTTAAAAGTAATGGCCAACGACAGCCGGTATTTTTAAATACACGTCCGAAGTAGTGGTCAAGTTCGAAAAGGTGTGACGTCACATACCACGCGTTTATCGAGCATAGCGAATGCAAATATACCCGATTGTTAAACCATGGTGTTGCATTGATATGCGGCGTAATTGAAATGTAATTGCGGCGAAACACGACAAGTTATTTCAGCTCGATGCTGTTCCCTGGCAAAGATGAAACGGTCGAAGATTCGATAAAAGGGATCCTGCGACATAACGGCGCCGGTGACGTCACAATGCTTGCTGCTAAAACAGATACTACGAAGGGTCATTACACGAAAAGTGAGATTTTTTAAAATTCGACATAATTGCTTTTTCTGCGTTTTGTCGGAATGATAACAACGAGTATTATGACGTCATAATCGCCATTTTTCTGTCAGCAACATAAACAAAATGTGGTGACCCTTTGTTACGTAAGGGTGACGAAACAAACAAAAATCCCTTTTGGTCGGGATTATACATATCATATTATTACGTCATAATTCAAACATAAAGGATTAGAGAGCTTCGAAGCCACAAAGGGTTTATGACAAAACAATAATCTCCCGATGTTTCTCACGGACACGTGCCAGTAACAAGTAAGCGACGCTGTGACGTAACAATGGGTGTTGTGAGTAAGATAAACTGATGCGTCGGTATCAAAGCAGGCTTTCGAGAAGTTGATTTTGTTGGGTGGATTACATTGTTACGTCACAACATCAAACAGAGGGGGGAGGTCATTAGAATGTTTTTAAGTGATCGCTTTGATCGCGACGTATCGACCCCTTGTACGTTGTTGAACCATGTAAGGGGTGAATTACCCACCAACCAACTTGTAAAGAATCGGCATGAGAATATCTACTATTGCTGCAATAAGTGTGGGGGTGTGTGGTAAAGGACAAACAGTGTACTGGTGGGTAAGATAAATGACAAATAGTGTACCGAGTAGTGATATAAAGAATACAAAGCGTCAATTTTCAAGGTAAACGACACACTGTACTGTCCTTAAGATTTAGGCTAAACAGTTACCCGAATTGTGGTATAAACGACAAACAGTGTACCACGTGTGGTAAAAACGATAAACGATACACCGGTACCACTATATACACGCACGCAACATAAAAGCCTTCTTCATTTTTTAACTTTAACGCACTTGTTCCCACGCCCAACCTTGCACGGTGGATATATATCTTACAACGCCTCCCACCTGCATATCGAATATCACTCTCTAGTTACGTTTATGCCGCACGCGAGGATTTTCACTGGTGGTCGTAACTTGAGATTGGAATACACTTTGACTGCGGGGTAACGGAGTTCGAATCCATGGGTTACAGTGAAGCCAAATAACGAACCCAGAAACTCTTAAGTGGAATTTAGTTAAACCGATCGTTTTGAAAATAATGTGCTAATATTGATTAAATTTTTATATTACGTTGGACACTTTTTTATGCACAAAACCTACTTAAAATTTCACCTTTTCCTTATAAAAACGTCTATAGTTTGTTTCGTTACATCTTCAACAAAACTCTTCAACTTTGATTCCAGGCAGTTTATTTATAACGGCGCCCTATATAACCAGACACTTCAATGTCTCGCCGGCAATTTGTCAATCATCGAGTTGTAAAACATGATAAAGGCGTTGAAAGTCTTAATTGATAACTTATCGTGCGTTAACAATGTGCTTGCTTTATTCGTTCATATCCTACTTTGTTAGAACAGTGGATAAAAACCAGATGCTTGATTGACGTGGGGAAACTGGTGTGATGGTGCTACGATGTTTCTGAGTAAAAAAAAACGGTACACTGTTTGTCGTTTATCCCACGAGCCGGTACACTGTTTGTCGTTTATTCCACGAGCCGGTACACTGTTTGTCGTTTATTCCACGAGCCGGTACACTGTTTGTTGATTATCTCACGAGCCGGTGCACTGTTTGTCGTTTATTCCACGAGCCGGTACACTGTTTGTTGATTATCGGCACTTTGCGTATTTGTCGTTTTCGAATAGGTCGAATATTTTCCAAGATGGCGTCAATCCACCTCCAGGTCAAGTATCTAATTCACGAAACTTGACATTCAATGATGCGGTACTTGCGTCTGTGACGTCACATTGTGCTACGTCATTATACCAACATCCTTATGTGTATTTGTAAATACCTCATACTTAGGAATATATAGATATACTTACAACGCACTTATGTTCTTGTCGACTTTTGTTCTGTGACGTGAGATAACACCCTTGTGACGTCACTATTACTCACGCATCGAAACCGCGTGACCCAAATTAACCGCTACGGTGGTTTTAACTTTCGAAACAAAAAACTAGTTCCGGAATTTTAAACGACCCCCCTTAATCCTGATGTATGAGCAAGAAAATAGGGTAATGCGAGTTACTGTATTGCTGTAAGGGTTGGGTGGATATACTGACTACTGGGGTGGCCAGGTTGAATCTGGTTAACAAATCAATCACACAAATTCGGACTTCAGTCTGTTTATTTTTGTTTTTACTGCCGAGTGAGCCGCACATCCTGCGCAAAGGTATGGGAACTACAGAGAGGTCGCTAACGGTCCTTGTAATGTTATAATGTATCTGCTGACATTCGAAGTTCGCAGAGTTCTGGGAAAATTCTATCAGATAAAAGTGAACATTCATCGACGCGAAAAGTAACAACAACAAAAGATCTTCGTTTGTCTACGCGGGAAACCGACACACCAGCAATTGTGACGTAACTATGGTACATTCAACATCGCAACATTTAGTTTTAGCTTTAAATAATGTTGGGAAACCAAATGCAAAGCAAACTTATCAAACTTTGGTCTGGTTGTTGTCGAGCTAGTGAAGCGGTGATGCGTTTAACAGTTGTGTAAGACAAAACTGCTCGATTTTGACTCATTTTTGAGTCATTAAAGCGAGGTACTCCAGTTTTTGCGGGCGCGACTACTTTCCATATACTTTTTCTCACAATTAAAGTTTTTAATTAATTTTTGAGATGTGTATAGCGGCATTACACATGTAATTATGGACGGAAAGAGTAAACTCGTTATAACGCATACTTGCAAACAAGACCATCAAATTTTGCGACACTATGGTCCCAGGTTCGAGTCCTAGGGTTTGCACTTTCATTGCCATAAGTTTCGTTTCACATTCAGGTAGGGACGTAGGTCCGAGTAATTAGAGGTTTATGGGCGTACAGAACAAACACAAACTGCACACCTTCTGTTTGTAGCGTTGTTAAGTCAACAACGACGACTATTTCGCGTGCCTCTGTGACGTCACAACCTCTTACGTAGCGACCGTGTACCCATCCACGTACCTTGGTTTATGGATACAGTATACATAATATCTATTAATACTACAGCTCAGAATACAACATACAATCTTATATAAATACACACAGTTTATACAAGAATGACGATTGTGACGTAATATACGAGTTTTTAGAACTCCCGTTAAAGCTTCAACTTTTTATAATGTATGCGAATAGTCTGCATACATATAGTAACCAGTTAATTGGTGATATTACATTAATTAAAAGTAATATCATGAGATATATTTTCCAAAACACCCTGTTTTTTTCAAAAAGATATGCGCCTATAGCTTTATTGTTGCCAGCGATGTACAGACTCAATATATGAAGTGGGTTCTCCGCATATCTGACATATCGCCTACCTCTTGTACTAGACAGTTATGCTGAACCTTGTCTCGTGTAACTATGCTTGATGTACATAAGTGTCACAAGTACCGGTGTGTTACGTCATAAACAATCATAGCAACTTAGCAACAATGGCAATCGCGATATCGGCGTTGGAACAATGGAATGTACAATACAGCGTGATTGGTTGTTTTATAGAATTGTTTAAATTAACTGATATGCAAATATAATTATACACATAAATATTTCATAACTCGACAGTGAGCATGAGGTTAATAAAACACAGGGTATTTTACCTTGTTTATATTAAACATGGACATTCCTCATGCTTGCTGTGGGATTGAATATATACGTCTCAATTACGTTTATACTAAGGTACCAGGTTCGAGGCCAACGAAAACACCAACGATGCTTAACTTTTCAGTTCCAGTTCGCAGTTACGCAATAAACCAGTTTTGTCTAAATAGTTATTAATCCGGAAATAGAAAATCGCAGCAAAAACTTGAATAATGCGATTTTTTTAGGTTAATCAAGCAATGTAACGTCACGTCCTCTGACGTCACATCCTACCATCCAGGTGCATGACAAACTTTACACAAACACTGCTTTTGTGACGTTGACACATCCGACAATGGGAGTTGTTTTGCAACAAACGAACAAAGCTCAAGTGTGTACCACGTGATCGAGGTCAGATATCAATTACAATCGATCTCGTTTTACAATCAAAGTCAATTGATGGGGTGATAGTTCGTTGTATCTTGTGTATTCGTGATATGACTTGTCTCGTCAGTAATTGTAAGTTACTCTGATATAGTATGTGACGTATGTTGGGAAAGACGGATACCGTTAGCATATATTATCCCATATTTACTTATCGTGTTTTAACAATTAAGAATGATCGTTTAAGTCTTAGTACACGATTAAATAAATCTGTAAATATTCTTTGTTTACTACCAAATGGGACGATAAAGGAATGAAAACATGTAGCGTTACACACGCGAAGTAACATTTATAGCATACCATAGTTTTCATACTCTTCGTTTAAAATCTCGTTAAAACCCACCAAGGGTGGATTAAATTAACGATCATTGTGTAAAAAAAAAAGTAGTTTTTGATTAATCAGGTGACATTTAGTTACCAACTTTTATAGGAAACCTAAATCGTGACAATTTGTTTCGTCACGGTAGGTTAATTGTCGTGAACATCACGTGATCACCTGCGGCTAATATTACCCAGAATCGGATAATCTTATTAGAAACGGATATGTTTTGTAAACATTTTTATTCATTTGTGTTAAGTTAAGCGTTATGTATGTGAGTGTGACGTCACGGATTATTTTATAGCCTACTCTAGTTTCAAGATTAACTACGGTGAATGGAATGTCACAATAATTAACAACGCATCAATATATTATAAAATATGTTGCCAGTAAAATTACTTGAAATGAAGAAACAACACGACCATATTATTAGCGTTTAGTAGGGTGGGGGGAGATGGGACACCTTTAACACATAATATCCAAATTATCTTGATCGTGTTTTAAACAATTAAAAACGGTTTATGAGAGTCGTGAAGATACGGTTTTATAATTCTTTGAATGTTCTTTGTTTACTACTAAATGGGACGAGCAAAATAGAGTTGAAGGGTGTCCCATCTTACCCTCACCACACTGTACTATAAAAGTTAAAAGTATTTTTTTAAAGCTGTATTACGACAAACCAACAAATAAGTGGCAAGAATTAGTTGCTACCCGAGTATAATTACTCGGTGAGAACAAATAATATTCGGGTTACCCGAACCCTATGTTGAGTCACGCTTAGCAGAAGGCGTGTGAATGTTGAAACCACTTCATATGTTTGGTTTCCCATCTTCTATCACGACATAATGCGGTAACCAGTGATTCAATAATGCTCTATTATTACGTTACGTACAATAACATAAGATGAAAGGAGTTACGTAACAATAAAGACAACGTAACGTTATTTCACGAAGAAGAGCGAAAATATTTTGCTATAAATGCTATTCATCTGCCGACCGCGGGCATGAGGCGTAGGGGATTTTGATATCATACACTATGGTATATTTAAAAGTTGACGTAATATGGTAGCTATAACAAAGAAAATGTTTGGTAATTTTAACAAGTTTTTATTGTATAACGTGAAAAAAAATTTAAACTATCGTTTAAACACGTCATAATATAAGTCATTTATTCCGTAAATATGAGGATTTTTTTAAAGTGGCAACAATAGTAAAAAAGAAGATCATTTTTTCATTTTCGTACTTCCGTTATTACCCGAGCATTATCATTGTTCCCATAATCGACGAAACAAATACGTTTTATGCGCTAACAATCCCTATTATCAACACCCCTCAATCACTGTGACGCAATAAAGACAGCATTGTTGACAGCCGAGTTAAATCCAAGCAACCTTTACATCCGGTCATCTCGTCAACTTCGAGCGATCGCGCTGCCGTAAACCAACATTATGACGTCATAAAGACACGTCGGTCACTCAAAATTGTGAGAACCGCGTTAAAAACTGCGAGGCAGATATATAGGCAGAGGGTGATAAAGAGTCACATCAACGAAAAATCGAAAATTGTGTTTACATAAAGATGCCCAGATGTAATTTTTTACTTCAGCAGTTTAATTTCACGCGACTTTTCAGAAGCTGTTCTGGTTTTTAAAACTTTGTTGGTAGCTTTAGATTACATTTGAGCATTTTTATCAAAACACAAATTTTGATTTTTCGTTGGTATGCTCCTTTAAGTTTTCTCGCATATTTTAACGACTTTACTACCATATATCACGCATCGTCAATCATGCGTGTCTGAAGTGCGATGACAATTGTGACGTAACACAGGCCACTTAATGTTGACGAGTTAAACCTTTGTGTGGTTTGTTGGGTCGCGTGGAATGCGTCGAGCTCTTCCCCAATGTACATTGTGACATCACATATATGCGCTGTGACGTCATATACAAACAACAAGAACAAATAGTGACGTAACAATACAAATATCGAGTAAATTCGACGTCACGGTTGAACCGTTGTGTGGATAAGTTAACCATGACGTCACCGGTATAAAGGTAATGCGGTGACGTCACAGATAAGATGAAAGTCTTCAACGCGAATATAAAACTTCTTGCATCAATTTCCGGACGACGCCATTCCAACTCCCGCGGGACGTCCTATGTGACGTCATACACCACTATTTAACCGTTAGCGGTGAAGGGAAGATTGTAACTTGTTTTATCCTCGCGTGGCAGGCCAACGACAGTCTTTATAGCACGAATGTTCGGTTTCGTACACGTCATGCCTGCTTACGAATTACAACGTATATGTAACTTTGTGGGTGATAAAAAGTTTGTTTTCTCTTTTTTGATTTTTTTTTGGTTGTGGAATAAATGAATGTGCACGTAGTGAAAACGTGATTACCAGGTGGAAGTTGCAGCTTCCGTGATTAATCCCCTTGTCATCCAAGTTGGGAGTGGCACGGAATTCACACAACCCCTCATCGATAACAAATCACTTACTGTATTGTGACGTGGCACAACATACAATAGAATATAAGCACGTGACTTTTAGCCCATCACAAAAATATTCAGGATATTTTATAAAATACACACGCGACTAAATGTGCGGTTTATATTCGGTAAAGGCCGTTCTTTACACACACGCTATTTTTAGGCGACACCAAAATAGAATGTCGTTTGTCGTTATTTCCTGTCGCTCTTTCGTCATTAAAATAACGAAGAATCCGTAGCTATAACGACGAGCACTATATTATCTCCATTCGTAGCTATAACGACGAATGGAGATAATATAATACAGATTCGCGTTGTCACGATCTATTCAAGCATTTCTTCGTAAGTAACAAAAGTCATATTTAAGTTGTATTCGATTAAACTATTACAGTGTGGCATAAAGTATGGTGTGAAATGCTGCAACCTTTTTGGAGCGATTATAATAAGTTATACGAAACTATCAGCATTGCTACATAAGATAATGCTGTAGTAGCATTGCGCAAACGCCAGCAAATACATCAAACAAACCTCAGTGTAGGTAAGTTGGGTTTGGGTGAAGATAAACGTTCAAACATATACGATGGTTAAGTGTGGAGGGTTGGTCACGAATGGATGGAAATACGTGTTGCTTGCTCGGGGTTACGGGGTGTGCCGCATTCCACGCTTACCCGGCAAATACAAAACACTTCCCTAGTTTATATAACAACATAGCGTGTCAGTGTCACTCTTAACATTGAAGAGATGCCTAGAATTTCGAGTCCGCAGATGCTTGAATGCTATCGCAAGAAGCGTGGGGTTTAAGGTTCAAAACCCGTGCAGGTGACAACAAACTAATTTATCTGTCACGTGTTGGTAAATAAGGTTGAAGGCTAAGGGTTAACCGGGTTCAAATCTATCTGAGGTAAACAAACAGACTCAACGTCACATAGAGAAGAAAATTAATTATTTGTGACGTCAAGGGGACTTGGGCAATATTAAACATTTCTAGTGGTACTTAGCAACACTTGTAAGCTGAACAAACCACGGTCGGAAATATGCGTAATATGGGAAGCTGATAATGGTCGTTTAATTAAGGGTTAATATTCGCTGAATTTTGTTTATTCAAAAGATAGTTTTGTGACGACAGAATCAACGAGCGCTTTCAGTCTGTGACGTAACAAACGGTCATTATTACGATATGATTGTTGCATTGTGAGGTAATAATAACCCGCGGGTGGCAGAACAAATGTGCGTGCGAAGATTCTCACGTGACTGGCAAAAATACTTCGCGGAGAAAAAAGCAAAAACCGAAGACCTTTAGTAAACCTTCAGAATAGCAAGGTTTGGTACTGTAGGGTAAGATGGATGCCGTTAACACATAATATCCCACATTTTCATATCGTGTTTTGAACAATTAACAACACCCTTTTAGAGTCGTGGGGATACGGTTATATGATCCGTAAATGCTCTTTGTTTGCTACCAAATGGGACGATAAAGGAGAATGAAAACTTTGACCATCTTACCCCACCCTACTGTTTGGCAAAACATTTTAAACATTTTTCGTATTAAGAAAGTTTTTATGATATTTGCACAAATCTGGTTCAACAAACTTAACAATATTTTGAAACATCCGATATTTGTGCTGACGTAACAAAGCATGACTCAACGAAATTTGATCCCAATATTCCCACAAATATGGTTTACACGTCACAATTAAGTAAGATCACGCTACGAGCGCTTCGGTCTTGAGTTTCGGGTCATTCGCGTTTGCATTGTTGCGAAACAAAAAAGCACTTTCGCTTTTCTAACGCGCTAACTCGTGTACGAAACCTCTAGATTAGATTACTCTATTTTGTCACAAAGGCCACAGCGCTGACGGGAATTAGTAGAACACAATTCAAGTTGTTAGCTATTACACGTCACAATCGACAATAATGGACTCACCGAACGAACGATTCCCTTGTCTATACATCGAGCTGTGAAAGAAAAAGACAATTTAAAAATTCTGACAACAACAGATGTTCGTACGTTGGGGTATTTCCCAACAAATGTGTTTTGTAATACACAGGAGAATAAACAAATAAAAATATTGCGGAATATGTTATTTTATAGCGGATTTTTTACTTTTTTTGTAAGATACAAAGGGCGTAGTGTGACTTCAACGGAATAATATAACAGCCTTGTGGGAATTCCTAGAATTTCAAAGCGGCATATGTTTAAATACAGGTTTATAATATTTACCCTAAAACTGATACGTAGGATAAGTTACAAACAGTATACCGGTGATCACGATGAAATATAAACGCGTCTTGTTTTTATTATTATTAATAAAATAAGAACTTTTTAGAAAATGTTTCACATTTTTTCAATTCGCTAAGGTTCATAAAGAGTCAAACATCGTTACGTCATAATGTGTAAATAAAAATGCCAAAGTCCATTGTTGTGTTGGAACAGCGATCGCTGCGAACGCGAGTGGTTTGTTCCGAATATTTTAAGCTTAGATAACAAAGTGATTGCAGCGAGACGCATTTTTTGGGTTTGGGTCAAAAACCGGCAAAGCAGACACTTAGTTTCCTGTTAGCGAGGCCCGTCGGTGCCCGCGGCAAACAGATAAAGGACTTCTTCCGGGTCTTCATTGTAGACAGACTAAGTTTGTGTTGATGATAAAATTTATGCCAAAAACCGAAGTCTTGTGAATTAAGGTTTTTATTTTATGAATCATGCGTTGAAACGAGGCTGCGAAACGCCTGCTGCTACCAGCTGTGAATACTTCGGTGGTAATAAAACTACGAACAAATTGAGCATTTGCTTTGTAATACCGCTCCGTTACAATAACTCAAGAGCTGGTCAAACGCTCGGCCCTTAACAATGATAACATTTATGACGTCATATACTTACATGTGACGCCGGTAAAGAGTAAAATAAATAGAAAGCAACGTGTTTCCATTGTTGCGAAACAGAGGTGGTTCATTTCAATAAATAACCATGTTAAATATATATAAAATAAGCGGTCTACGGTATTGGCAACTATAACCAATTGTCTGTAATGAAGAGATTGCGTAATACATGTTTGAACATCAAATATTAGCTTGAATACAGTAGCATGTCGAGCACAGCTTTATATTGCACAAACTAAACAGTAATAAACGTCTCTTACTCAAATTAATAACCCTATACTTTACCAACTGTTAAATAAACTGCATATAAATGTACATAAGCTCCAAAACAATCTAGTTTCAATGAAGCTATACCTGAATACTCTGCAGTAACATTAACACGTTCACAGTGCTAACTATTTCAAGTCTCGTTTTAAACTTTGCGTGCCTTGGCTGGAGTCAGCTCTACAACAAGAATGAGGTGGGTCGGTTAATCTTGTTTGCTTACGCCTCGCTCGTCGCCCGCAATGAAAAAAGGAGCGCGCGTGCTGATATAAAAGCAATAAAGCGCTCTTTATCACCACCTAACCTTAATTATTTTACCCGGTAGATGGCGCAGAGGCGTATAGTTAATTATGTCGTTTTTCTGTAACAGCGATCTATATTCCTAATCAAGTGCATACGTGGTGAAGGCTAAGAAGATAAATTAGTTTACGCTTGTCGGCTTAATAAATGTTCTGCTGTTTATTACTTGTTTAGTTGTTTTAATTACTTCCTCTTGGTTAACGTATTCAAATAAAAAATGTCATGTTTTGTTTATTTTATTTTATTGTAAATTAAAATGTTTCCAGATAAATAAAAAACACTTTTCGTTGAGCAACACTGAAACTTTATTGGACACGTAAGTGGTTTAACATTGCACATACAACATTGGAAATTGCGGATTTAAATCCTTGTTAAATTATTGCTCGTGTATACAGCAAAGACATAAAGACTAAAAACAACGTTTAACAAAAAACAATTAGTGTAAATTCTTCGTCTATTTATAATAAAGTAAGCCTGAAAATGCAGCTTTTTTCATAAAATCTATTTACAGAAAACATACTAAAACATAATTACTAAGAAAACGCAAAACTGTTAATCTGGTAATGTAGCGTTTGTACGGTCTCTTAAAAAACACATCTAACGTTTACAATGAAAATCACTAATTCGAATCAAAACTTTACGGATCGGTTTATAAACCATTAAGTGAGACTATATGGCCCAACTTTAAAGTTGAAAGTAGACAAATAATACTGTTTAGATTTGTGGGTATAAGTTGCCACGTGGGTTAGGGTGGAAGGAGTATTGGCAGGAATGATATTGGTAACCGACTCTTGCCTGTGAATTGAAATGTACATCAGTACATGGACCAGTATTATGTCTATTCGAAGCAGGGAAATAAAGAAGTTAGATCATTTAAGCATCAGCCACATAAGAGTTATAAGGGTTATGGCAAAGAGAGTTAAGAATTAGTTGTGCCCAGAAGTTATCAGGTTTTGGGCCATGCGGTCCCCTTTGTGGCTTATATATTATCTAAGGTCAAACACATCACTGTTGAATCGAAAGTAGAACAGATCGCAGTCGTTGAAGTGTGTCATCGGTTTCCTTAGCGGTTTCACGTCGGTTAGTTTTCTTCAGGTTGAAGTTTAGTTCAACGGCTGAATCTGGTGATACGTTGTTGTTATATAGTGGGGTAAGATGGATACCGTTAGCAAATAATTTCCCAAATCTCCCAAATAATGAATGCAATTCCCTTTATTCTTGCGCGGCTGGCAACCTTGTTCCCGCTTACAATTTACCACATATGTAACTTTGTGAGTGATCGTTTTATTTTCGTAGAGCTGACAGTTTGGTCAACACATAAGTGCCCACTGGGTTGTAGCAATTGCCATGAAATGTATAATTAACGAGGCTATTTTAAAGTCTTAAGGATATAGATATATCTCCGTAAATATACTTTGTTTTCGTAACGATTTAAACAACTAAATATAACAACTTACATGGCCGACACTCAGGGATTTGGACAGTTTTAATTTCACTGAGTTCGTATCCTTGAGCCTGGACACGAATTGCGTAGTTTCCTGCCACGAGGAGGCGCCAGTAATCGCCATCAGCAGCAGAATATACCACGTGATGTATTCCCTCCACTATTACAGCGGCATCAGGCACTGGGGCGCCGCTAGCGGCGTCGTAGAGGAACCCCTTAACGCCACATGTGGACTGAAATAAAATATCGAAGGGTTAAAGCTTTACAAACATAAGATATATTGGCGGAAATAGAAAGGTTCTGGGTTCTATTCTAGGCCAGGGTAGATATATGTTGAGTAAAAGTAGAAAAAACATATATTCAGTATAGCGTATAAACCACTACATTCAACAACACGAATAGACCAACTCTATGGGTGAACTGATATGCGACTCGGCAATGCAGACAGACAGGGATGCATAGGTCAAAATTTCGCAGTATCCTCGCATTCCAACATTTAGGACTGTGAACTATGAGATGGGTATACACTAAGGACATAATATCCCAGATTTCACAATTGTGTTTTTGGCGGTTAACAACACCTTTTAGAGTTGTAAGGATGCGGGTATAAAATTTTATAAATGTTTTTTTGTTTATTATAAAATGGGACGGTAAAAGAAAAACAAGTCCCATCTTACCCGAACCAATTATACATGCAGAAAACAGGTCAATATTGTCTGTCAACGATTAATTAAACAGAAGGATCCCATATTAAATGGCCGAGCATATTGTTGTTTATACACAAACCAGTCAAGTTGTTTGTCCGCATGTCACAACGTCACTCGTTTTACAATGGGATTATTCGTCACAAATTAATTGTTATTTTTGTTCTCGAATCAAATTAGGACAGGATGCTGTCACAACCGCATTTATGACGTCACACGGGTCGGGACACATGAATTATCGAAAGTCTACGTCACATACATTATGCAGAGAAGAGATTATATTTAAATAAAGATCAGGAATGAACCGGCTCACTGCTGTGTATGTACGGTTAAATTTAGATGAAAGGCATTTGGGAATTTTGTCCGAACATAAAATTAAAATGTTGTTAAGGTAAGAATTCATGCTTCCCAGACATCACATATAGTTTAATTCAACAACATGTGTTGGGCCCATGTATTGGTTGACAAAGAATCCGCATTTTATTTTTAACTGAGGTGTGGGCAGCATATCGACAGTTGGGGTAAAATGGGACATGTTTTTCCCCTATTTATCGTCCAACTTGACAGTAAACAAAGAACATTTACAGAATAATAACTGTATCCTCACAACTCTATATGGGTGATGTTGTTGTTTGTTTAAAACCCAAAATCGAATTATGGAGTATTGTGTGCCAACGGTATCCCATCCTACACTAAAGGCCTATATTTGTTAGATAACATATTGGGTTATTATGCAATTTCTATTGCCATCCGATTTTGAGGTTAATAAACACATTCCATTTGTACAGACGAATTACAACTGTATAGTAGGATGAGGGGAGATGGGACACCTTTTATTCCATTTTTTTCATTTTATTTGGTAGTAAACAAAGAACATTCAAAGAATTATAAAATTGTATTCTACGACACCCATAGACTGTTGTTAATTGTTTAAAACACGATCAGGATGCCCCATCTTACCCCACAGAACTACATATGTTAACACACACCTGGTAAATATAATCGATCATTGCGTTTTGGTTTAGTTGCCAGAACACGGGTAATGAATAAGCGGGTGGAAACTTAACACAACTCATCTCAATCGTGATCTCAAAACAATTGCTGGCAAGATAATTGAAGTCCTGCATGCCTGGTGAAGGAATGTAACTTTTTCAGGTTGTAATGTTCCAGCTTTTACCAATTAAGTTTTGTATTTTTTTTTTCTTTAACTTGTTATTGATAGCGAGTTATTTTCTAAACTTACCTCCCCCTATACTGTACCACGCAGCGCCATTAGTGGTCCCATCATGAAAGTCATCGTCTTGGGAGCAACCGGTTGAACCCGCCATTTGACTGTTACCGTTGCTATATGCCGATGAGAGTTGACGAAATATTGCGTCATCCGGGCAACCTGGGCAAATCGACAGTGAGCATGAGGTGTATGAATACACCATATGTGTCTGGTGTATAAGAAGACACCCATGTTATAACTCGACAGTGAGCATGGGGTGTATGAATACACCATGTGTGTCTGTTGTATAAGAAGACACCCATGTTATAACTCGCAGTGCTTAAAACAACGCGTATAGTTTCCTACCTTGGTAGTGCCTTAGTTCACCATCACACGATTCGTCAAATGGATAATTAGCAACTACGTCACCGCCATGCAGATTTGCTGATAAAACAAATGGAACGCTCATTATCCATTCAGCGACAGCTTCGGTTTCGGGTTGAATCTGTTAATATTTGAAATCAATCGATATTGTGATTTTACTGGTATTGATAACGCTGTAAAAATGACAATAACATGTCGTTTGGTTGGTTTGGTCATTTATATCCTCGTGGGTGGGAACTTGAGTGACTTATTCATGTTTGCCACTCCCATGCCCACAGTCAAGTTGCTGAAGCTATTACAGTGTGTGGATAAGCAGACATGACTTTTGGTTGGTTTGGTCATTTATATCCTTGTGGGTGGGAACTTGAGTGACTTATTCATGTTTGCCACTCCCATGCCCACAGTCGAGTTGCTAAAGCTAATGCAAACCTATTACTTTACCCAATCAATTTCAACACAGCAACATCTAACAAGGTCCCTGTTATGTTGTACAAAGTTCGCAACAAAGGTTTATTATAAAACAATCAATTTTCATCGTTAGAATAAATCCCCCCCGTGCGGTTTCAGCCGGTAATGGTGAGGGGGAATAAATTACATTTTCGTGTTGATGCCCTGGCTGCGGTTGACACATGAGAGGGGCTATCGATTTTACGTGACGTTCTCCAGGTTTGATGTATCCTGCTTGACAGATGTGACATTTGGTCGCTTGTTTTACGACAGCGAGCAAACGAAGGGTCGGTCTCTAATATATGGCTTGTCACATGTAGTTCCAATGCTTATGAAGGAGTTACATAATTACATAAATATTTCAATGAATGAATGAATGAATGTAACTTATGTATTCCAGTAGTCGGGGCAACGACAGTCACTAAAACACGGGTGTTTTGTTTCATTTTCATAAGTTACATGCACTATTACGAGTAACCAGCAGCATGTGTTTGTTGTGTGGTACTTGACTTGATGTAAGAGCTGCATAATTCCGTAATATAGTAAGATGAGGGAAGATGGGACACTATTTCATTCTATTTTCTCGACCTACTTGGTAGTAAACAAAATACATTTAAAGAATTATAAAACCGTATCCTTACGACTCCAATAAATTATTGTTAATTGTTTAAAATACGATCAGAAAATTTGGTTATTTTGTGCTAAATGTGTCCCATCTTCCCCCACCCTACTATAGAATTTTGATTTATCTCATCGAATACAATAACGACGGTTATAGATTAGTTCAAAACGAAGATAAAGGAATTAACAGCAAATAAACGATAGTCGTTAAAATACGCGATATGTAATAACGTATATGCAAAATAGCATCAGTTTAAACATATTAGGCCACTTTGTTTGTTTTTTTTGCGTTTTATTTTTAAAAACTGATTTTTTTAAAACCTTATTAAAAAATTCCAAACTGTTTTTTCGTGACCTTTAGTGAACGTTTCCTATATGTAAGCCAGTTTTAATACAGTTCGAAAAGCCGTAATTTGAACCCTTGTCATTCAATAATGAGCATACGTGTTATTGTAAGTTCATACGGTCGTGAACATACGGTCGTGAACGCCCAATGCAAATACGAAGTTATAGGCCGTAATCGATTAAATATAAATGAAGGTTGCTTTATACTCGCGTGGCTGGAAAACGAGAGTCGTTATAACACGGGTGTTTATTTATATATATATATATATACCTCGTGCCAGCTTACGAGTTACCCCGATTTTTTTGGCCAGGTAAATACTAATTAGCACCTAAAAATACGCCCAAACAAAGAAAATACGACGCATGACCCAACGATACCGAGTTCAAAGCTCGGCATTTCCACCGGAGTTTATTTTTAAATGTCAATACAACTGACGCATTGTTAATGGTTCTGTTAGGTCATAATGCGTGGACAACGCAGAACGAAGATGAAAAGAATGTTCAATTGTTAATAGGGGATTCTGTTTGATCGATATTGAAGAATATTGGTGCGTGGTGGTGGTCGATATATGAAGATGAATTATTGATTTTCCTGGGGGTTGTGGAATAGACAAGTTATTGTCTCATTGTGTGTGGGATTATAGCAAGGTGAGGGTGTTTTATGGTTGTGGTGAGTATGGCAAATACATTGTGGTGTTATTAATACTGTGATTCATATACGGGCATCCATTCACCTGTGTGTTTCTAATCGGACAATGTTTGAGTAAAAACTGTTGCTCCAACCCATTGGTCACTAATGGGTTGTCTAAATTGTCAGCCATATACATAAAAACAATCACCCACACATAGTCACATAGGTGGTAACCCGTAATTGGGCCATATCGTTACTTTGCAAGTTATAAAAATAGTTTTAAAGGGTAAGGGCCGAACTCTGGCTGAAATCCCAGGTTCCATGACGTGCCTTACTGTAGGACCTCTCAAATATAATAGAATGTTCATATACACTGTTGGGTAATTGGTCAACTCTGGCTGAAATTCCAGGTTCCATGATGTGACTTATTATAGGACATCACCCATGTAGAATAGATATACTTATACAATGTTGGGGTAATGTGCCAAGTCTGGCCTAAATCCTGGGTCCTATATAACAAGAACCCGACCCAAACAGGATAGAATGTGCATATACAATTTTGAAGTATATAAAATGGGCAAAATCGGCCCAAATAATGAGTTCTATAACAGTGAAATTACCCATATAGTAGAGTGGGGAAGATGGGACACCTTTTTAGTCTGTTTTCTCATTCCATTAGGTAGAAAACAAAGAAAATTCAAAGAATTTTAAAACCGTATCTCCACGACTCCCATGGATCGTTGTTATTTGTTTAAAACACGATCAGGATATTTGAATATTATGTGCTAAATGTGTCCCATCTTCCCCCGCAGTACTGTATATATAATAGAACATCACCTTGATTCCCCTCACAGCTTCAGAAACATAAGCTCTATTGTAAGCGAGACGGTTCGAATCCCCGGTCCGGCAAGCGATCTTATCAAAGTCGGGAAAGTTACGGTTCAGATCATAATTTGCCGCGTTCTTTCGCCCCCTGACGTAATCTTTAGGGTAGCCCTGTAAAATGACAATACCTTATGCCGTATGTTGCACAACTTAATTGAATATCTTTATAAGGAAAACTAACGTTCGAGTGATATACTGGTAATAATATCCCATATTTCCTAATTGCTGTTTTTTAAACAATTTACAATGAGTTATCTACCAAATTAACGCTATTTAGAGTCGTGAGACTAAAGTTATATAATTCTATAAATATAGTCTTTGTTTACCACCAAACGGGACGGGAAAAGAAAATGAAAACATGTCCCAACTTACCCCGACCTTTATTGATGCCAATATCACGAATTTAATTTACGACAAAACGAGATTCATTATAAAACACAACATAGTTTAAATGAAAAAAAAACACTTGTTACAAACGCTTTTACAATGTTGCTCTTTCAAAATTCAATTCTCATCGAACGTTGATTTGGTGAAATAAATTATGTAAGATGTCAATCAATAATTTACGATTGTGGTTGTTGGTCTTATAGTGGGCTACAAATCTCATTCGTGTCATATTAGCTTATCCACACACTACAATATAGCTTTAGCAACTTGACTGTGGGCATGGGAGTGGCAACCATGGATAAGTCACTCAAGTTCCCACCCACAAGGATTTAAATGACCAAACCAACCAAAAGTCATGTCTGCCTATCCACACACT
Organism: Ciona robusta; assembly: GCF_009617815.1. Taxonomy (NCBI): domain Eukaryota; kingdom Metazoa; phylum Chordata; class Ascidiacea; order Phlebobranchia; family Cionidae; genus Ciona; species Ciona robusta. Next base: position 1,227,076 of record NC_143246.1, read on the forward strand.
GCAATAACTTCAGCAACTCGACTGTGGTCATGGGAGTGGCAACCATGGATAAGTCACTCAAGTTTTCACCCACGAAAATATAAATGACGAAACCAACCTTATATTTTGCGGCCTTTTCGTAGCCATCCGGGTTCATAGATGGCATAATATGGATCCTCACATTCGTGATCAGATCAACAATGGTCTTGTTGCCCTACGAAACAACAACGTTATATAGGATGTCTATGTGAGATGAATAATTGATGACGTACCTTGTGATATTCGTCACAGAAATACTGAACGAGGTCGATAAGGACTTCCCGCCCAACTACTTCGTTGCCATGCATGTTTGCAACGTATTTAAACTCCGGTACACCTTTAAATGCACAATCATATAATGTAGAATATGTACCCACTCACGTTACATACATAGTTACTAGTTCCGCTACACCACGGTTTTTAAAACACTTTGTATTCTATAGATATAAACTAAAAGAATGCATAAAACGATAAAGTGTTATATATTATGATAGGGGAAAAGTGTCTTATTTCCATTCTATTTTACCCCACAGTATACTATAATGCTTGAAATACGTGTAGTAACTAAAACAACGGAAGCAATTAACGGCAAAACAATACACGGTATAATAGGCTATGGATAAAACAACTATGTATAGTATAGGTTGGGATTTTGTGCATAGTGTAGAGTGGGAAAAGATGGGACACCTTTCGCATATAATATCCAAACATACTGGTTATATTTTAAACAATTGACAGCGGTTTATGGGAGTCGTGAGAATACGGTTTTATAATGATATATTCTATGTTTACTATCAAATAGGACGAGAAATAAAATGAATACATATCCCATCTTCCCCATCTTACTATATCAATACTTTCTATTTTATCCCACAGTGCTATATGAAAAAATAAGTTAAAAATAAAGATGTTACCTGGTGTATGATGTGTGCTGTTAATAGAAAACACCATCACCCATAATTCCCTTCCTTCGACCGACCTCCCGATTGATGTTAAACTTGTTATGTCTGGATGAAATATAAACAACATAAATGTTATTACATACAGCTGGGGTTGGATATGCGAGACTTGATTTGTCTCTTTGGTTACGAAAGACGATAAACATATACCCCATTTAAATTTATCCCTTAGATTATATTAACAAAGGTACATGACATGTATTAATATATCGATACAATGGGAATTATAACGGAAACGATGGCCGTTATAATATGCAGGTAAAACTAATACATATTTGTTAAAAGGCGCGACTTTTTAAAGAAAAGAGCGAAACTACGGAGATTAATGAACCAACTTCAATAAATTGTTGATATATCTTATTATATAGTACTGTGGGAAAAGATGGGACACCTTTAGCACATAATATACAAAAAAAACTGATCGTGTTTTAAACAATTAACAATGGTCTATGGTATTTATAGGGATACAGTTTTATAATTCTTTGAATGTTCTTTGTTTACTACCAAATAGGACGAGTAAATAAAATGAAAAGGTGTCCCATCTTCCCCCACCCTACTATAAATATATGTCTAACCTTTGCATCTGGCATTCGTTGTTCTTAAAACTTGCGTCAATTCTTCATAATCGTGGTGTCTGTTTAACGGGAAAGTTGTGTCACTAGATTCAACAGCTTTAAGCAAACTGATAACAATTAAACACCAGATATTCATCTTGTCCTGCATTAACACCAACGTAGAATATTATATTAACTTGTTGGTTAGACCAACTGGCAGACTACTACCTAATACAGGTCTAACATGGCTATACGATTACAGTTTACATCGGCAACAAAGAATATGCGTTTCTGGTCTTATTTATTACAGAAGAGCCATATACGCCAATATTTAAACAAAACATAACATACCAAATTGTTTAAGCCAAATACAACCTGTTATAACAACAAAATATAATTTCCAACACTTATAACATTTCTACAAAAACACCAATATATTGTTAGTCTAAAACTCGAAAACAACATATTCATATAGCGTACGATGTATAAAAACAATGGCGTTCTATACACAAAGTATAGGATTCTCCATCATTTTACTAAAGACTCACAGAGACTACCTACATAACTACACCGTGCCGTCTACAAGAAACTGCCAAACTCAATCTCCACTGTAAACGTGAACTGTCCAATGAATGCAAACACAAGAATATTTACTCGCCTTCGCCTTTTTTCTTTTCCGCCCATTCTACAAACACGATTTCCAAGGCGCCCTTCGTCTAATAAGCGACAGATTAACGTTGCAGAGTTCTGCTTTATGACGTTTTTTGTAGATCTAATATAGTAGGGTGGGGGTAGATGGAACACTTTTAGCACATAATATCCAAAGAACCCGATCGTGTTTTAAACAATTAACAACGGTCTATGGGAGTCGTGAGGATATAGTTCTATAATTCTGTGAATGTTCTTTGTTTATTACTAAATGGGACGAGAAAATAAAGTTAAAAGGTGTCCCATCTTCCCCCACTCTACTTTATGTATCGTGCGGTTAATCCTGATATAAATAACTCGATTTCGTAGGATGAGGGAAGATGGGACACCTTTTCATTATATTTTCTTGTCCCACTTGGTAGTAAACAAAGAACATTCAAAAAATTATAAAACCGTATCAGCAATTAACGCTAAGTTTGTTTGTTTTTGGAACAAACACAGAAATTTAAAAACGTACCTTAATTCATAATCGTGCATCAGCGCCACCAGCCGGTTAAATTTTATAAATAACTTAGTCGCTGGGGGGTTTTAAAATTTAAACTGTTGCAGCAAGGGAGTCTTATTCACCAGACACACATGGTACATTCATACACCTCATGCTTACTGTCAAGTTACAACATGGGTGTCTCCTTATACACCAGACACACATTGTGTGTTCATACACCTCATGCTCACTGTCGAGTTATAACATGGGTGTCTTCTTATACACCAGACACACATGGTGTATTCATACACCTCATGCTCACTGTTAAGTTATAACATGGGTGTCTTCTTATACACCAGACACACATGGTGTATTCATACACCTCATGCTCACTGTCGAGTTATAACATGGGTGTCTTCTTATACACCAGACACACATGGTGTATTCATACACCTCATGCTCACTGTTAAGTTATAACATGGGTGTCTTCTTATACACCAGACACACATGGTGTATTACTATTTATACACCTCATGCTCGCTGTCAGGTTAAAATATGGGTGTCTCACAACATGGTGACCAAACACATAGTGTATACACAATACACACAATAAACAGCGCAAGTAAAAAGTTCACAAAAGATTAATTTATTGAACAAAGTGGATTACGACACAGTGCGTGAAATATTGAAGTAAAAAGCACTGAAGATTGTTGCATAATAATAATATACACACTAAATACAAGGCACCTTACCGGATGATTTATACAATATGTATATTTAACTTGTAATAATAATAATAATACTTATGTCACAGTGAGCATAAACGTAGTGCCTTAGTGACCTCTCAGTGTGGATTGTTAGGATTCAGTGCTTGTAATGTTTGCATCTGATATAGAATGAGGTAACTGCACATTGTGTTGATTGGACGCTTCATGAAGGAAACCATCATTAGAATATTGATGAGAAGCTGTTGGAAACTTAGGAAGGGGTCTCGCTATTCTACCTTTCTTATTCTTCACCAAACCGTTCCCATTGTATAGATCCGATTTAGGGATTTCTCCGCTGGATTGGGGTAAGGGGTGAGCGGTTGGGGTGTCTGGGATTTCCCTCGGGTCATCCATGTTTGCAACGCTCTCGCTATCAACACCTAGTGGCTCGTTACAAAAAGTTCCGTTCTCAATATTCTCTTCTTCTCTTTTTGCCTTTTTCTCATTCTTCTTTCTCTCCTTTCTCTTCACGTATTCATACGTCGTTAGTTCCCGATGATCTGAGCAAACAAACTTCATCTAAATGTGTCGTTGACCAACACATAACTGACAAGGCTTTCAGAATTTTGAAAAACAATCTCTTTATAGTTATACACCTTCCTTATAAAGTTAGCACGGCACCGCTTGTACCCAAGGGTTTGACTTATGCACGAGCGTACCGTTACAGAGGTGCGAGGAGGCACAAAACCTTAACCTCTGCAATAATTTTAAACAGACAACTTGTAACCCCTTACGAATTGTCTGTATTAAATTAATATGAAAAGCTTTTTGCCATTTTTATATTTGTGGTTTTAAATCAATATGCCAGGCCAGTAAACCCCTAACTCCCAGCCATCAGCTTTAACACGTCAAGTTTCTAAGTTTGTGAGCTTTAAATATCCTGTGTTCAATTGTGCGCATTATGACACACAAAGACATAGATGCCTAATGTTTTAAAATGTAGAGAAGGCAGTGGTCAGCGGTAGTTAGACACATAGTTCTAACTTTGGTTCAAACATTTACTGAATAACACGGTGCATAACACTAACTTACTGAGCATGACGTGGAACAATAGTAGTTGTGAAAGCAAAAGAATGGAAAGACCAAGGAAAATGATCTTTAGGAAAATGAAGATCTCTATAACGATGGCCAAAGCATGAGATGTTTTCCACCAAACATTGACTACAAACATGAGGGATTATTAAACTGAATATGTATATTGTTGATATAAATATTTTGTGGGTCTGCTTTATTTGGTTTAAATTTTAAGTAGAAGTTAAACAGAGATATTGTTTTTTTACTTTTGAAAACCCTAGTCACCCTTTTATTGATAGACCTCCTCACCCAATTAAACAACATGTTATAACTGTTTTGTCGGTGTTGTAACAATCGTATTAAGACAATTAAAAATATGCTGCTTTCATTGCTCCCCTAGCTTAAGATAAAAACAACAGTTTAAAAACCATATTACCTGAAGCACTTGTAGGTGAAGAAAGAAAAGGAATTGTTTCAACAAACACTATTATTGATACCACGATCATTCCAATACAACCAAGCAATGCACTTGTTATTGTTGCCAAGAAAAACCTGGGAAAAAATGTGTTATAAATGCAGTGTGTGTGTATTGCATATTGTATAGTTATGTACTTATGGGTTGGGGTGACGCTTTATCAAATAAATGTAGTGTGTGCATATTGCATATTGTATATTATATGGGTATGTACTTGGGGGTTGGGGAATGCTGGAAGCTCTCCCAGTAGGTGGGGTGAAGCTGCATTTGTGGTTTAAATTTAAAACGTTATAGAATAATGTGTGATGTCATAATGATGCTTGTTATATTACCTGTAGTTTTTGTCCCCAACACAGTTGTTCAACCATTTACAATGATGGTCAAACACAGACACACATTTGTTGCACGCACTGCAGTGTTTGCTGCTTTCTCCACTGTGGGAAAAATATCGTGATTAATCAATTGAATTAAATTGAGAAATGAATGAACGTAGTATGGAATATACTAGTGGCTCATCTGGTAAAAAAACGTAGTGTCATTCCAGCGTTTCATCTGCCATACGGCGAGACTTCATCAGGGAAATTATGACAGACAAAACATTTGAAATACACTATGTTTTTATACCAGATGAGCCACTAATATATTATTTAATATGCCTGGTAGCAGAAGTAACAGAACATAATATGATTGGTAAATTTGCTATAGAGTCATTCCATTGTGTCTACACCCTGGCACAGTAGTTAGTGAGCCTGCCCAGCACAAAGGTTACATTCGCGAGTCTCAATGGTGCCATCCTGGGCTATGTTTCTTTTTGGGCAAGACGCTTAACTGCAATTGCTTTAACCCCGTGGTCACTAATAAGTTGTCTGAGTTATCAGTCAAAAATACAAAACAATCACCCACAAAGTAACACACATGCAAACTCTTATTCGGGCACAAGGTGTATAAAAGAATGTTATAATGATTGTTGCACCTGGTATGTCTGGTGCCCAATACCCAATTTACACAGACAACACACAACTACTCACACATTTGTTTCACAGAGATGGCAATAATTATTCTCAATAACATGTTTGTGGAGTTTTCGATTGAATTTCAACACGGGACGAGACGTTGCTTTCCACTTGGTGGAATTATCGTCAGCTGGGTTGATTGTTGTCGATGTTGTGTGGAAAATGATGTTTGTGACATACACAACGGAGATTATCTGCGATGCAATTCGGATAAACTTGATCAAATAAATAAACAAAATTGAAACTAACGATACAAAAAAACCTAAAACGTGTATACATATGTAAATATTTTGTAATTACATCAATAGATAACAAATATAAAATAAAATATTCTTCATACGAACTCCACGTGGGCATTACATCGAACATTACAGATTTTAAAACTAAAACATCTGTTCTATAACATTTGATTGACAAGGCAAAATAGCTGTACTGGTTATGCTATTGTTTTTGAGTATTTGAGAGGTAAATTATATAACATATAATATATATTATAATATGCTCTATTAAAGCTGAACGAGGCTCAGGTTTGTACTTTATAGCTTGGAGTCCTTAAATTAGTGGCAATTAATATCAATGTTATTATGTATACATACTACTGCGTGTGAAGACTAATAATTTTTTGGGTTCACCAAATTCAGGTATTTGAAATAATAAGCCTTTATGAACAGATGCTAACATGTATATCAAGCTCTGCGGTAATTTGTCTTATGAGACAAGTTTACCAATTAAAAAATGATGCGAATTATTTCGGAAAACAACAAAATTATTATCAAATGAAAAATAAAACATTGTGCAAATGATGAATGTGCACTATGATGTCATAGAAATATGTATTAATGCTGAGTCACTACAACTGACACAATTATGACATTATAATTTGTGATTAAAAACATTTATATTAAAAAAAACAATATACACGGATATGTTTCAATTTAATGAAAGTGCTCTTCTTTGTTTTTAAAATACAGTCGGAAACTTTTTTATGGTCATTGAATTAGCACTTTCAAAAAATTCATTTTGAATCTGTAATTATTATGTGGTAGAGATAATACATATTGTATGACACACAATGGGCCTTTGTTACCAACACACACACCCAAACCCAAATATTAGATCAACAATAGCCATTGTTATAAAATTCAATGTTTTAAAACCCTTATAATTATTTCTTATTATTAACTGAAGACAAAATAGTGTGCTATACTTCTATATAAAGTTTAACATATTAATCTTAACAACAAAGTTAAAAAAACACTTTTGCGATTTATCTTTACAAAAAATGACCCTTTTTTTTAGTTCCAATTAAAGATTTATTTATTTGTGGGTTGGTGGCCCGGTGCTACCATCTTGGTTGATTGTTTTTACTTTTAAAGAACTTTTGCATTAGGGGTTTGGTTGGATGACATTCACAGCCCATGCGTGTCCCAAGATATTTCCCACTACTGTGTATTTATAATTTGCAAAAGTGAAACATAACACCAACAATGGAAAGCCAATGAAGTATATTAGACTTAACCATATGTCCATACGTACTATTACACTAAACATTTTTGTGTTAAAATCCCATATGTGTTATTTTTGTGGTAAAAGTCACAGAAATTGGCTAAAACATGGAAAATGGGGTGATGCTTATAGACAAGTAAAAAAATTGGATTTGGTATTTAAGAAATATTGAAAACATAACTTGCTGTGTTTTTATGTCAGAAGGCAGGCTGTTGCATGAAATATTGATGGTTATTTAAATGTTTAAATATTCATATGGGCAATACTTGTCAGCTTTCATGTTTAATTTAGAAACACATGTCTTAAAACCTAAGCTATATAGCTTTTCGTCACTTTTACCAAAGAACTAGAAATAACACAAATGTTAATATATATTTTCTCAATTAAATTATCTGAAATTAATGTAATTGTTTACATGAACTTAGCAAAATATTATATTTATATATATACACAATTATACACAATACACTTTAAATATTTATACAATTTTTTACACTAACAAAGGTCATATTTAATTAATATAGCGGAGAGATGAGAAATAACAGCAAAACGGCTGTCATATTACCAATGACATCCTGGTAAAATAAAGAGAATTGGTTTAAAAGCCTGGCAATTAATTCTATTCCTGTAAGAATAATTAAGCTGGTTATTAAAACAGGATTGCAACAGGAAAAACTGACAGTGGGTTACTAACATTTAATTAAAATAGATTACTAATACTATGTAATTAAAAGAAAACTTTTGCATGCTAGACCACGTACCGTACGTATATAATACATTATAATATATATCAGTGATCTTCAACCTTTTTTGGGTTGGTGAACCACTAAAGCTGTTGCGACGAACTCATGCACCCCTGATTGCTTTAACGTAAAACTAATGACGTTTCTCAATTCTCAATGATACAAGATATAGAATTCTTATAAAAAAACTGTAGGAAAGTGGCTAAATTTGTTAAAAATGTTCAAAACTGAATATTATTGCTGAAAATTGTTGAAGTTTGTGATGCACCCTTGTATACACTTTTGTACTGGTGCACCCCCGGCATATTTTGGATATAGATCAAAGCACTTTTATCTAACAAACTTACAGAAAACACAATGGGCCACCAATATGGTTCCAATGCAAGTCCCTCCACTGCGTAGAACACCACACCAAAATATAAAATCAACAACCACGCCAGTATCTGTAACAAATAAAGATATTTAAATTCTGAAATACAGTCATTCCCGCTTAATCGGCCCATGTTTAATCGGACCACCCGCTTAATCGGACCGGTTTGGCTTGGTCCCGATGTGGTCCGATTAAGCGGGGTTGACTGTACTGCCGCTGATGACCACTGAAAATTTTGTCTCAAAATGTTCCTTACATCTCCCTGATACTTGCTGTATAATTATTATTTTTTTAAACTTGGCCTTTCGTGTCGAAAATTTACTTTAAAAATGCGCAAAAATTTTTATAAATAAAAACTTAAGTTTGCATTCTTCTTCATAAATTGGGTTGCACAGACATGGTAATTAAATGCAATTCGAAGTAAATCAAAATAAAATACTAATTATATGTATAACATTACCTGTAAACCATTCAAGGGCAAAGACCATCCATTTTTCCGCACGAACGGTCGTTCTTCTGCTTGAGCTTCGTCTATTCTGTTGTGACAGCACATTACTGAAACTAAAGTGATTTGGCTAAAAACAGACCACCTAATTACAGCATAAATAGACTTTTAAAAGCTCAAAATAGTTTACACGCGAACAACAACAACATTGCAAATTGTTTCTACATCATAGTTACAGCCACCAAAGTATTTTGTAAGTATATATTGTATATTAAACGGCCATTTTTGGTCTTTTTAGACCAGTGCACCTTTCCACTGCGAATACAAGCTATAAATTTGACATTTAAAGATAAATATATATGTCTACCAAATAAATTGATCTAAAGTTAAATTGACTAACAAACGACGTAATACTGGTTTGTAAACAAAGTCCCCATCAAAAATGTACTTAAGCGCTGCAAAGACGTATTTACATATTGATAAATCTGCTTTCAAATTTAATTGTATGCCTTCGTCTTTGGCAACTTCTTGGGGTTGCAATTATGCCTTTCCAGCATGTTTCGATAAGACACCCAGGAAAAACCTATCTGTGACCAAATTCGTACAAGGGTTAAGGGGTACACAAATTCAGGGTCCTACTAAAACACGCCCGGCGGGGCCCGGTGGAAAAAATATACTAAAACACGCCCGGTGGGGCCCGGTGGGGCCCGGTGGGACCCGGTGAGGACCCGGTGTTACGAATCATACTAAAACACGCCCGGTGGGGGGCCCGATGCAAGAGCCACCAAAATGCGTGTGTGAAACAGAACTTGTGAAAAAATTGGAAGATATTGTCTGTCTTCAAAGCATAAAGATGGCAATTTTCGGTGATAGAAATTACATTCTTGCTCCGCACGTCATCGCTGAAACAAAATGTGCATAGGAAATAAAACATGATGATGAAAATGGACACGTAATTCGCAAGTTCTTTAATTATCGCTCTGTTAAAACGGAAACAAACGTGGGATCGCGCTACTGAGGGCTTGTCCGAATACGTAAAAGCCTAACACGCTAACTAAAAGACACATCATGTCTAATATTTACATTTTTCGTTTTAAAAGTTACATTGTTCGTCTTTTAATAATAAAACTTTGATCAAGTATAAGTGTATGTATAGTACTGTGGCCTAAGGTAGGACACTTATAGCACATATAGTAGGGTGGGGTAAGATGGGACACCTTTTCATTCTGTTTCTCGTCCCATTTGGTAGTAAGCAAAGAACATTCAAAGAATTATAAAACTATGTCCTCACGACTCCCATAGACTGTTGTTAATTGTTTAAAACACGATCAGGATATTTAAATATTATGGTAGGACGGGGGGAGACGGGACACCTTTAGCACATAAGATCCAAATTTTCTGTTCGTGTTTTAAACAATTAACAACGTTCTATGGGAGTCGTAAGAATATAGTTTTATAATACTTTGAATGTTCTTTGCTTACTACCAAATGGGACGAGAAACAGAATGAAAAGGTGTCCCATATTACCCCACCCTACTATATGTGCTATAAGTGTCCTACCTAAGGCCACAGTACTATACATACACTTATACTTGATCGAAGTTTTATTATTAAAAACTTTAAAAGACGAACAATGTAACTTTTAAAACGAAAAATGTAAATATTAGACATGATGTGTCCACGTTTGTTTCCGTTTTAGCAGAGCGATAATTAAAGGACTTGCGAATTACGTGTCCATTTTCATTATCATGTTTTATTTCCTATGCACATTTTGTTTCAGCGATGACGTGCGAAGCAAGAATGTAACTTCTACCACCGAAAATTGCCATCTTTATGCCTTGAAGACAGACAATATCTTCCAATTTTTTCACAAGTTCTGTTTCACACACGCATTTTGGTGGCTCTTGCATAGGGAAAGCTCCCCTTTCAAGAAATACTCACCGGGCCCCCCACCGGGCGTGTTTTAGTATGACTCGTAACACCGGGTCCTCACCGGGTCCCACCGGGTCCCACCGGGCCCCGCACCGGGCGTGTTTTAGTATATTTTTTTCCACCGGGCCCCACCGGGCCCCGCCGGGCGTGTTTTAGTAGGACCCTCATAAACAAACCACAAAATCCATAAGTTGCCGAAGTGTTAACCCTTTTATGCTGACACCAAATTTCCCACAACAGTAGAGTTCGGAAGTGCTGAATTTGCAGTAACCTGTGTATTGTGTACGCTTGGTGTCAAAGGTTAACAATTGCGTCATCACCATATTTTGCGACAACAACAAAGCAAAGTCAGTAAGTCACATAAATACACTTAGTCACAAAGAACTTATAAAAGCAGCACAGTTACAAGAAGATTGTTAGTGATCAGAGATTATTTTATTTAAGATTTACTGTTGGCAATATTGTATATTTTATATTTATACTGGGTGTCTTTGCCTTATATTAACTTTAAAATCACCGAAAATTTTCTAGGTAATACATCTGTATTTAACAAGAGTTACATAACTGCTAGTATGAAGTATATTGTGTTTGTTTTGGTAGCCAGCTCTGCTATTGTATGTGCATATGGGTTGTTAGCTTCTCCTTATAATCCACCACATTACTGGGAAAAAGCAAAACGCGCGAGGTATGCAATTCACTACAACAGCTGGGGAGTTATTGGAACAATATCAACACAACCAAAAATCTCAGGATTTCCATTCACAAATATTATCTCATATAGTGATGGACCAGATAGTAATAGCACTGGTACCCCATACTTCTATGTTATGAATGGGGATCCAAGTGTTCAAGATTTGGCAAAGAATAATTCCATGTCTTTCTCTGTGTCGGAGATGGAACCTGGATATTGCATGATCCATAAATACGACGCAGAGGATCCAAGATGTGCTCGAATCACAATAATCGGACACTTTGAAAAAGTCACTTCGCCGTCCGAGAACAAATTTGCGATTGCCACTTTATTTAAAAAACATCCAGAAATGCAAACATGGCCTGCTGGTCATGACTTTTTCACAGCAAAAATAAGAATCAATTTTGTTTGGATTTTAGATTACTTTGGTGGTAGTTCTTTTATTAAAGCTGCAGATTATTACGCTGCTGATCCAAGTAAAGCAGTGACAAACCCAAATTTAATGGTAAACTGAAATATATTTACTTTTCTGTTTTAAAATTTTCTGTAATTGGATATTGCTTTTAATAGTGTATATACACATTTTTTATTAGGGTAAACGACCTTTATTGAAACAAACTTTAACACCAGAGTCATACGCCTAATATATATTGTTATATATATATGATATAACTTGATTTTTATTTTCATTGTACAATTTGCAACATACCGATATCAGGGTAGTAAATAATCCTCCTTCAGCCCCCCAACCCAATGGGAGGTACAGATGCTGCCACATTATTTTAGTTTTTAAAGAAGGTATTGCTATTTTCTAACTTTCAAAGTTGCAATGTCAGATAATTTGTTTTATTGATTTCTGTATTTTAATAATAATACTTTACCGTTGTTTGTAAATACAAGTGTATTTTAAAAAATCATATGATCGAGATATCAAAAAACAACTTTAAGTTTAATGTTTTTATTAAAAGCTGCTTAATAAAATTCTACTTTATTATTCATTTTATTATCTAGGTTTTAACTGTGCGAAATGAGAATTCTGTAACATATTTTTGAACTACTACCCTTATATTCTATGTTTGCTTTTATTTTATGACAGTCAACATCTAACATGTACATGAAAATAAAGCTGAATGAAATGAATGACTTACTTTATCCTCACGTTGCCGGAAAACGACAGTCATTATCACACATGTTTAACACCTCGTGCCAGCTTACAAGTTACTTTGTGGTCGGGTATATTTTTGTTTGGGGGGGGGGGTTCCATGACAACCCGTTAGTGACCACCGGGTCGGAGCAATTTATGTTAAGTGTCTTCCCTACACCCACAATGGTAGCAGCGTCGAGCCTTGAACACATTACCTCTGGTTTACAATTCCTCATGTGGTTTGTAATAAAACTTAGCGTCGAGCCTTGAACACATTACCTCTGGTTTACAATTCCTCATGTGATTTGTAATAAACCTTATAACAATCTTGAATTTGTAGAAATGCAAACATCAATATATATACCTGACATCAAGTAAGGATTAGTTTTTGAGCACGTAGTGGTCTTATAAACTCTTTTCCACTGATCATTTTATTTTGTTGGGCACGTAGTGGCCGTGCATCCCTTTTCATCATTACAATACAACTGCATTAAACTATTTACTCTTTAAGGATTAAGCGATTGAAACAGTACTACTATTCAAACATTTGAATATTATTGTAAACTTTTAATGATATAAAATTATTCTGTGTAATTAACGTATTTAATTTTATAATAATACGTACCCATTTATTAAAGCTTTACTCTCTTGTTCTGTTCTAATTATATTTCATTAAATTCGGCAGTGACTTCGATATAAGCTATGTATTAGTGCATGTAAGTTATATTACATACATAGTGTGCAATACTACAAATGCCAAAATAGCGCATACATCTCTGGTAATTTCAAAGCTGTAAAAAACTTTGCGTTAATATATTGTGTATTAAAAAGAAAGTTATGTCGGTTGATGCTTTCTTTGATCTTAGGCAAGAACTAGTTAAAATTTAACTCCAAAAAACAAAAATACTTCACACAGTTGTTAAAGAGACGTTTTTGCCATTTTTTGAACTTCGTTTCTTTTTCTCAGCACCGACTTTATAACGTAGGTCGAACAAATGCTCCAGTTCGTCACGTGACCGACCCATAGTCTCAGGCAAGCACCACCAGCAGAAAGCAACATATGCCGCGGAGAGTCCAGATAAAAGCCAAAACACTCCGTATATATGAATAAGCACCTAAACAAATTGACAGTTTAGTTCAAAAGTTGGGCGTTAAGTGGCCTGTTCAAAGATGCGAGCATCTAACCACTGAGTTACGGCAAAGCACAAATTAATGGTTTGCATCACTCTAACCGACTTGTACTTTTGGTTCCCTATGTTGGTCGTAATCCTTTTATAAAACCGCAGTCAACTTACCACGAAAGAAGGGAAACATTTGACCATCACGAAAGCTGTAACACAGTTTGTGGCGCTAGCAATTCCACCACCGACCCCTCGTGTTTTAAGCGGCATCAGTTCGGCTTGAACGACAAATGGAATAGGTCCAAGTCCGAAGGCATAAAACACAATAAAGAGAATTGCGCTCACAAGCGTTAACCATGCTGTAACTGCAATTGAGGAAAGAGAAAAGAGAATAAAAAACAATCTCTTTCTACCCCATCCTAGTACACAACACTATAAACTCGATGCTGTGTTATTTCGAACCTGGAGGATGCTGCACAGCTTCATCAATGCCCAGCCCACTAACGTTGTAACTCGTGGTATTATCTCCAAGTGTGGCTGATAAGTCAAAAGACTCCATATACATACAAACCCCCAATGATACATTGCACAACGTGGCCCCAATGCCAGATATAAACGCCATTTTCCTTCGACCCCATTTGTCCATTAATACCAGCGGAACAAAAAAAGCAAAAACTTGAATACCACTCACTACAACAGAAGGAATGCTTTCTGGAAAGGAAAAACACAATATAGAACATATAAATAAATGAATGCAACTTATTTATCCTTTAAACTGTAATCTTAGGGCAACCTGCTGAGGCGAGTTAACCATTTTGCCACCGCGCCGATAAAATCTTACTAAATAAGCCTCAAATAACGGAATAAAAAAATATACAATAAATGCTAACAGCGCAAAGCTAAATAAGTTTAATCCCTTACTTACCGTTTTGGAAGTTCGCCATTCGAAATATTGAATGCGCATAAAAGATAATCACGTTAATTCCACTTAAGTGTTGAAAGGCGTTGAGAAAAATTAGGATTGTCACTGGTTTTATAAAGTTTGACTCAAGTGCATCCCGTAAGTGCATGCCCGCCTGTTTAAAACAGAGTTATTTATAGTGCGTGCGCTATAGGGAGGGCTGTATTTGTAGAATCAGAGCCTTTGGAACAATAAGTTTTTTTTCAGATTTTAAGGCAATTGGGTTTATTTCATGCCTGTTAACACACTGTAATAGCTTCCCCAATTCGACTGTGAGCCTATATGGAAGTGGCAATCATGGATAAGTCACTCAAGTTCCCACCCACTAGGATATACAGTAGGGTGGGGGAAGATGGGACACATTTTATTCTATTTTCTCGTCCCATTTAGTAGTAAACAAAGAAAATTAAAATAATTATAAAATCATATCCTGACGACTCCCATAGGCCGTTGTTAATTGCTTAAAACACGGTTAGGATATTTGGATATTATGTGCTAAATGTGTCCCATCTTCCCCCATCCTAATATATAAATGACCATACCAACCAAAAGTCCTGTCTTCTTATCCACACAATAATGAAGCATATGGCTGGCTTAAGACTTAACTATTAGAAAAAGTTACCTTTACCAAATATCAAAAGTACAATATACTGTCTGTAAAAACTTCACCTCATGATCCAAAACACTTTCAGCAATCGTGTCAACCTCGCTGGTTATTTCTTTCCTACTTTTTCTTCTCCCTTGTAGAAATCTTAGACTTTTTCTTGCCTTTTCCCGACGCCCCTTCTTTACCAGCCAACTTGGTGATTCAGGAATCCAAAGACAAAGAAGAAATGAAATAGAAGCTGAAATGACAGAAACTATTTATAATAATAATAAATAGATTTAGATTTTACGGCGCCGTTTCACAGTGGTTACTCGTCTATGTCTCTATAAACCATATAGGTGGCAAGTTTGTTTGGGCCAGCACACTGATCGCTATATAAGTTCAAGGTTCGATCTATAAACTAGTCTATATAGGCATGCAAGCGCGCTAATTTGCCACGGCGCTGGCAAGAACAAGAAAATATATAAGGAAACAAATAAGGTGGGTGGGGAAAGATGGGACACTTTTTCATTCTATTTTCTCGTCTCAGTTGGTGATAAACAAATAACACTCAAAGAATTGTTAAACTATATCCTCATGACTCCCAAAAACTGTTGTTAATTGTTTAAAACACAAATCAGGATGTTTGAATATTATGTAATAAAGGTGTCCGGCGCCCGTCTTCTCCCACCATACTATATATATAGGTTCAGATTTTAGGAAGCCGTGGTTAAGTGCTTACTAGCATGCCTCCAATCCATATAGGCAATATAGGCAAGGGCGCTAATTTGCAACGCGTCGGTATTGTTTTATAGGAAAATTTGTTTCGTGAGCAAGAACAAACATGAAGAACCAAATATTTCAATCAACTTTGTGAAATAAATATAAGTCTCATCCTACACTAATCATTGCGGAGAATTGACCAGACTCAAATACAATCATAACCAAGATATTAAAATAAACAAGCCGAGATAAGGTAATCGGTAACGGATATTGCATTCCTGACCGCGATATTTAAACTCAAGTCAGGTATCAGGCACATATAGTGCAGATATCAGTTTAGACTCTAGTAACCACTGAGCCACGGCCCCGTAAAGTCTGAACCTATATATATAGTATGGTGGGAGAAGACGGGACACCTTTATTACATAATATTCAAACATCCTGATTTGTGTTTTAAACAATTAACAACGGTTTTTGGGAGTCGTAAGGATACAGTTTATAATTCTTTGAATGTTATTTGTTTCCCATCAACTGGGACGAGAAAATAGAAAAGTGTCTCATCTTCTCCCACCACTCCACCATATTTGGTTCTTTATATTTTTTCTTGCTCAATGCCGGCGCCGTGGCAAATTAGCGCTCGTGCTTATATAGACGAGACTACAGCCCCGGCACTATTTTTTCAAGCTGGCACATTTATGTTGCACGGCCCAGCATGTGGTAGCACCCTGGGTGTTGTAGTAATGTGCAACACTGATCGTAATCCTTGGTCCCATGCCTTGTTGTAAGACCTTACTCACGTAGAACAGAACTTCATTTTGATATTTTTACATGATTTTGTTCCTGCCTAACCCAAAACTGTGACAAATGATCAGTATAAACAGAACCCCGTGTTAAAAAACTGTCATTTTCACAAGCACGCGAGGATAAAGCGCGAGCTACATTCATCAGCATCATAACACAATACCTATGTAGTCTAATAGTTCTTGGCTCCAATACACACGCATGTAATGGATATCTAATCTCACCTATTATGGCTCCAATATGCGACAGGCTTCGCCATCGGAAATGAAACCCGAAAGCGTACGCTACCAGTATGCCGATCGCTAGGAACAAATTGAATAAAGTACCCAGACTCCCACGAATAAAAGGAGGACCAACTTCGACAAGATATACCTATGACGTAATAAAAAGTCACGTCACGGAATTTCCGTAATATCTGGCAATTAATATAAATATTTAATCGTTGGCAAAAGCACTTGTCGTCAAAGAATAATAGATATAACACAGATGTTCTGTGTATATCATACTCCTCGTGCACGCCCTTTACGAGTTATCATGCATATCACTCTGTGAGTAATTGTTTTTCTGTGTGGCTGACAATTTTTACAACAGAATATTTAGAACTGGGTTAAGCAATTGTCGTAAAGACTGTTGCCAAAGATCATCTTCGGCAACAATGGTAGCAGGGTTGAGCCTCGAACCCGTTTATTATGTGTGCTACAGGGTGTGCTAACTATGGCGAAGGACCCAAATATGACGTTAACGTAACAAATCATTTAAACGCCGGCACGGAAATTAAACATATAACGTCATTTGACATTACATGACGTCATTAAATATTAGGTAAAGTATAAGCAAACCGGCGTGGCGGTGTAAGAAGCCCCCATAGCGAACCCACTGAGACAACGACCGATAAACAAAGGAAGATGCGAACCAGACAAACTGATTGAGACCCAACCACTCGCGTAGATAAGTAGCTGAAGAAGAATTGAAAGTTTGCGGCCGAACTTGTCCATGAACACCCCACATGCAATGCTGCCTGCTATTGCTGTAAGCACCAATAAACTCTGTGGGGAAAAATACGAGTGGAGCCCTGATAGTGTTTCTACACAGAAACAATTTGCAGCTAATTTGGCAAGTTTTAAAATCATATATATACCAGATATACATAGTGTTTCATACACCTTATGCTCACTGCCAAAGTTACGTACAAAAGTATAAGAAAACTTAAGTATGCTGCAGATCTTGTACTTACAGCTTCTTAATCAAGTGGTAGCATTAAGTACAAGAGTATTGTATTCCACACTTATGGTGAAAGTGTGATGTCGTAAGTCTTGGCACCTTTAGCATAATATTTAAATATAATCCTAATCATGTTTTCAACAATTAACAACGGTCTATGGGAGTCGTGAGGATTTGTTGTATAATTACTGGAATGTTCTTTGTTTACAACCAAGCAAACGGGACGTAAAGGGTGTCCCATCTCCCCCCCAACCTACTGCACATGCTAAACAGTGTACTGAACGTAAACGCAAGACCATTTACCCCAAACCATGTCGTCTGCTCCGTCGTTAAGTTTAACTGTGTTTCGTGGACCTCGAAGTCACGTGCAGCAGGAGAACTGAACCCGATCGCATACCCGATGTTTAATGAAGGAAGTGCTGCACAAAATATAACGAGGGATTCTATGACGTAACCGCCGAACCTGAAAGAAAGCTTTGTTATAATGTTTCTATGGATGAAGTTTAACTGTGTGGGTTAGTTTAGCATACACTAGTACGTCATGTCCTGTTTGCATTAACTAACGACTGTTGTTGCCCGGCCACGCAAGTATATTAATGAGTTATATTTATTCATTTATTCGTTCAACCACAAGTGTTGATAAAACTTGTTAACTGGGTGCAGCATCACACGCGTGCATTTATTATTCAAGATGATGTTGGGACAGCCGCTGGTGACGTCACTGTGGGTTAGCGGCAATTTCTTAACAGGAAACCTCGCAAGAAGTAACTTATGAAGCAATCATCTCCTCTTGCAATTAGTTTGTGCAACGCCGTGGCTGCTAAACCAAACCTAAAGGCAATACTACCCGCTCCGTACATACGCAACGAAGGGGAAATAGGAAACACGTACTGCTATACCGTATTGTGTGAACGCACTGAACAATGCGCGCTATTATGCAAGATCATAATGGGCCATATAAACTAATACATACTGCGTTACCTTGCTTTATTATTGACGCGTTCATTGGATTGGTATTTATCTTTGCACAATGCATCGGTTCCATTGCAGGATTCAGTATCGTCTTGAATTACTTCCGTTGTTTCGTCTTTATTATCCATTTCCTCACACTTGTTTACACCTTATAAACTGAGCAGAACTATGCCCTTGGCATTCCTAAACCTAGTCTTTCTTCTCCAAGCCTCTAGCGCATACAGTACAACTGAACAGTTCAGCAATTACTCGGTCCCTATGTACGATAGAAACGCAAAAGAAGGCAGCGAATTCTCGCTTGCAATTGCACTGACAGGCACTGGCAGGCACTGGCAAAGCTAAGCTAAGAAAACAGGTGTTATGGTCGAAACGATGCGACTTTACGTAAAAATTGAACTGTTTCTGCGACCAGGTGTAATTAAATGTATATATTGACCTCTGGCATAAAACAAATACCAATATTTCGTCATCCATATGGAAATGCGTTGTAGTGATTGAGTGTATTTCGAGCACAGACGTAGATTATAGGTTATTCAAACTTAATGCAAAAAAATGAATATTAAACAGCCGTGTTGCATTACATCTAGCGTAACTGTGTTTATGTTTGAGCGACACATGCTGCGTGTTTCCTATCACTATAAGAAAATGTTAGACAGCCCCCTATTCTTTGGTATCTTGTGTTCGCGCACACGTTTCATGTTATAGAAGCCCTCCTATTTTTTTGTGTTACGAAGCAGTAGGGGCTTTCTTATATTCTTGCTGTCCTCACGCTCGTTTGTCCGCTAATAATCTGAGTTGTCGACCTAGCGTATGAAGTCTTTACGTTGAGATAGGCGCGACCAAAGTTGGGCGCGACCGCTGAATGATATTCCCGCACCCCCACAGCGTTTTCTTCGAGAAACAAAATGTATAGTGTCTTTGGCGTAAGATGGGATAAACTTATTTCTGATTGTGTTTTGAACAATTAACAACGTTCTTTTATAAATCGCGGGCCTGCAGTTATATAATTCTGTAAATAATCTTAGATTAATACTAAATGGGACGATAAAAGAGAATAAAACATGTCTCATCTTACCCCAAGGAACTACACCTGGCACAATTAAAAGACTATGCGTCCAAGAAAACGATTTTATTGTCTGCTAAACCATAGCCTATACATGTATGTATAGGCTATGGCTAAACTGTGGTATGAGGCAACTCGTTACCTTCATATACGAAATCATGTATCTATCATAAAGCATGTAGCACGAAACCTGCGTACATTTATTTTTCTGTTGACTGCAAAGTTTTCATTCACAATGAATTTATTCAGAAATATAGACCCCGCTTCATAAAAAAAACGTTAGCGTCACCTAGCGAATTTTCTGGCGCACGAAAGGTTTAAATTTCAAAACAAAAGCGAAAATTCTGATTCGAAGTAAGGCGATCAATTTAATCAAAGGGAATAAAAGTTGCTTTATCACTATATTGCTGGTTCATTGTGTAGCTTGTTTTCGAACAGAATTTGCTCCGCTTAAGCTTTAAAAGCCTACAGTTTATAATTGTTAAACCCTTTAACTGTTTGCGCAAAACTAATTTTACAGCATGACGTTTTAACCTCTTTTTACAGCACTGCCAATACAGTTATACATAAACTCCGATTCACTTTGCTGTGGAAAATGGAAAGTGTTGGATCTTCAACCCCATCTTCAATACAAAATATTATTAAAAAAGCAAAAGAAGCACGAATAAAAGAGAAAAGGGGGAATTATTCCGGTGATAGCAGCTTATTAAAACTAAGAAAAAAACGTAAATCAAAAAGTAAGTTTTAAATACCTGTATTTGTACCTTTTCCTAAATCGAAAACTTTAAGCTACATAAATATAGTCTGTATATATATTTATATCTTAACTAGGTTGTTTCTTAAATTCTAGGTCAGTCTTTTGTAATGAGACATGCAAGTGCTTTAGTTGAAAAGAACAAAACTCTTGCTCTTATGTTGGTTCAAACAAAGAACTTAAACCGAAAATTAGAAACCTCAATTCATTTACTTCAGGTATGAAGACAATCAATACCAAACAACAAAGCTTAGCACTATAAATTTGTAATTGATCTGATTATTTAATGTTTCCAGAGAAATCAAATGGACATGATGGTTCGAATGAATTCGTATAGAGTGGAAAATGAAGCTCTGCGTGGAAAGCTGGAAACAACACAGGTAGTTTTTTTTGGATTTATTTTTTTTTCTATTGAACTATTTTCACTTTCCAGTCGTACACAACGTTGCTGTTTGTAGCTTATTCTAAATGACAGAGTCGGAAAATTGTTTAAATTAAATGTTGTTTTTATTTGTATGATGTGGCACTGTCTGTAGTAATGATTTTAAAACTCACCGACAAAGCAAAGAGATAAGTAAGATAGAATGTATTGTCAAAAATGTCTTATCTATGTCAAAAATGGCCCGGTCTTCAGTATATGGCAGTTCTTGACAACATCACAATTGCGTTGATACAAACTGGCGTACAAAATACGCACATTTCCGAGCCATGTTAAAAATACTGTATGTGGCATCAATTTGGTTCATTGTTTAATAATGACGTAAACAAAATTTTGCGTGTGCACTTGTCATAACGTGCAGACAGTGGCATGACCATGAAGCTACTACATTGTCAGGTAAACTAGCAGTAAAAGATAGAAACTGCTAAAATATTTGATTGACAGGATAAATTAGATGGACAGGCATCAACATTTGACAAGTTTATTGAAGATTTTATGACAATGGCAGAAGCTACGAGAGAAAAATTAATTTTAGAAGATGCAATTGAACTGTAAGCTTTATATTTATAGTGTAGGCCTAGCATGCACAATTTATATTTGTGAAATTGTTTATTTAATAAAATAGCATTCACTGGTAATTTTGTTTTACATTTCAGTTCTCAACCAGAATTGGAACAAACTAATATAAACAAACCAACATCAGCTATTGCAGCCAAGGTTGTGAAAGACAAGGTTTGTTTAATGTTTAGTAGCGGACTTTATTAGTAAACCACCAGAACGCTGTTGCAGAAATAGTTAACATAAATTTAATTGCTTTGTCTGAAATAAGTTATAGTTTCAGAAGCTAATATATAAATAATTCTCATTCAGTTTCTTGCTTGATTTATTTAAACCCTTCGTTCATAATGAATTTTACTTTTCATAACTTAAAATTATCTGCACCAATTAAAAAGCACCAACATAGTTTTACTATATATGAACCAATGAACGTAGTGTTAAAAACTTAAAATATTTCTAAATAACCTGATTTTTCCTTTTAGTGGAAGCCGAATTTAGATTCAATTAAATCCCCGGATGAAACTGATCCGGAAACAGATCCAGGGATGTTGGAAAGTCCGCAACCTCCCAACCTTCATCAGGTGGAAGATCAACAAGATGTAGAATCTTCAATGCTTGAACACAGGTTGGTGCTATGCACAAGTCTCGGGGTGTGTAGATTACGTTGGTGTATGTAACATTATGAAGTGTATATGGTCATACTGATGTATCAGTATGTGACTTCTGTAAAGTATGCTTGATTGGCTGATAATTAGGCATAGTGTACTTAGGTGTATACTTGCTTAATGCATGTCTGGCTCGATTCACAGGTTCTATGGCATTATTTACCCATGTATTTCACAAAACTTTGCAGTATTGTACTCGATACAACAGAAGAAGCAGAAGATTCTTTTTTTCTTGGTATTAGTCCTACATGTAAAAAGTAAGTGTAAATCAACCTTGTTATAACTCAACAGTAGATAAAGGTGTCAGGACACACCATGTGCCTGGTCTATAAGAAGACATCCATGTTATAACTCGACAGTGAGCATAAGGTGTATGGATACACCATGTGTGTCTGGTGTATAAGAAGACACCAATGTTATAACTCGACAGTGAGCATGAGGTGTATGAATACACCATGTGTCTGGTGTATAAGAAGACACCCATGTTATAACTCGACAGTGAGCATGGGGTGTATGGATACACCATGTGTCTGGTGTATAAGAAGACACCCATGTTATAACTCGACAGTGAGCATGAGGTATATGAATACACCATGTGTCTGGTCTATAAGAAGACATCCATGTTATAACTCAACAGTAGATAAAGGTGTCAGGACACACCATGTGTGTCTGGTGTATAAGAAGACACCCATGTTATAACTCTACAGTGAGCATGGGGTGTATGGATACACCATGTGTCTGGTGTATGAGAAGACACCCATGTTATAACTTGACAGTGAGCATGAGGAGTATGAATACACCATGTGTATGGTGTATAAGAAGACACCCATGTTATAACTCGAAAGTGAGCATGGGGTGTATGATTGAATACACCATGTGTGTCTGATGTATAAGAAGACACCCATGTTATAACTTGACAGTGAGCATGAGGTGTATGAATACACCATGTGTCTGGTGTATAAGAAGACACCCATGTTATAACTCGACATTAACATGAGGTGTATGAATGTCAACAACAAATATTTACAGTCGGCGCTCTTCAATTTTAACATCCGAACCCCCAATTCTTCAAATGTTGTCACTGGATGAAAAACCTTTGGAACCACCATCAGCTGCAGAAGTCAAGAAAAGGAAAACAATTGGTACAGTCCATTTTGCTGATGAAGAACAATTATCTGTGATTTCTATGGAGCTCACAAATCCAATTATGGCGGAAATAGAACTTGGAAAACCTGAAGATCAACCACAGAAAAAATTTAAAAAGGATCTGAAGTCTGTGAAACGGAAACCACGAAAAAGTGTGAAGAGTAAAAAACCATTAAAGAAAAATGAAGATAAATACGCAGATATAAGTGCTGATAGTTTTCTTGTGGATTCCAACAAAAAGATTGAGGTATGGTTGTAAAGTAAATCGGTTATTATGTTAGATTTTTTCATAACATTGGTATATATAGTTGAACATTTAAGATCTTATGTTTAAGTTTTATTTTATGCAAAACAATCGGTTTTTAAGGTTGTTTTTATAAAAAAATTTCTGACATTTGGTGGCATTAAGGGGCACGGTATTTAATGAATAAAATCCTAGTTTTTCGTTTTTATTTTTCTGCATCATATGAATATATGATATTAACTGCTGACATTTATCAACCCTTGGCTGTCAATTCCCTTAATTGCGTTGCCAACACTATGATACCAACCTATCTAACATAATAACCAATAATCTTACAGTGGCCATTTATAACTTCCTTTATTCTTAGCTTGGAACATCTGCTCGCAAAAGAGCTATGGAAGATATTACGAACATGTAAGTTACCTACAATAGTTACCACAAGTATGCTGTAAGGTTTTCAGTAGAAAAATGATGATTGTATTTATACACACGAGGCTGGTGAGAGTATTTAACATGGGGGAATTAACATACTTTATCGAATTGAAGGAGCCAGACAACCTAGTCCTCTAATAAGGGTTTTTGAGGTAGAATTGTTTCATTACTATAATACAGCAATGTTATGCACACAGACAAGACAGTATACGACCCCGACGCAGAAGAACGACCCCTGTTTCATACAAGGAACCAAAGCTGACCACGTGAGTTGATGTAAACAATATATTACATTAATACAATACAATTTATAATACATATTAGATGATAAATATAAAGTGGAGTATATGTGCTCACCTGCTTACAATATCTGTGTAGTTCTATTTCATGTAGTCGTATTCTATTGGATAAGCAAGCGTAAAAATAACCAAACCAATCAAAAGTCATGTTCGCTTATTCACACACTGCAATAGCTTCAGCAGCTCGACTCTGGGCAGTAATTAACCATATTCACAAATTATCACAAACATAACATTGCCGCAGATTTATCTAAACTTAAGCTTTAACTGGAATTTATATCTCCAGCAAACTACGACAAGGAGACAAGTTCACGGACGCAACCTTGTACAAGGCCATGAAATAATCCCTATTTTTGTTAAAACACTGAATACCTGTGAAAATGTTATATCCTCTTATCCCATGTTTTTAAACGATATATAATTTGGTAAAATCCAATGAATGTATCAGTAACGGGTATTTATTTTATTGCTTTGGGTAGATTTTGTTTAAAGTAAAAGTTAAAAGGTGTTGAATTGTTTTAAATAAAGACATTTCTCCGTTCATTAATTATGGTATTAAATTTTAACCATATTACAAAATAAACACTTAAATATAAATAATTTGAAGGAAAAATTAACAAATAAGATTAGTTTAACATTGGCAACTTTTCAAAGTATGAATTAATGTATATTGAAACTTCAAGACAGTGGGAATGGCTTTGAAAAATTATTTAATTGACATTGACACATCAATAACTTTTATGGCTCCCCATTTTGCAATGTCTGCATTAACTGTACCATGTTAAATTATATTTGCATAGAAAAATGTTCCCCATATAAAGCTAAATTATTTTCTATATTCTGCCAATAATCGTCCAGCAATAACAAGACGCTGTATTTCACTGGTGCCTTCATAAATCTCGGTAATTCTTGCATCTCTGTAATGCCTCTCCGCTGGCATGTCTGATACAAATCCCATACCTCCTAATATTTGAATCGCCTGGTGAGAAGCAAATGTTGCTGTTTCTGACGCTGCTAACTTGGCCATTGCAGCCTCTTTTGTGAAATTCATACCAGCATCCTTAAGCTTAGCAGCTCTCCATGTTAAAAGTCTTGCGCTTTCAATTTTAAGAGCCATGTCTGATAGTTTGAATTGGATAGATTGTAACTTGCTTATTGGAGCCCCGAAAGCTTTCCTATCATCAGCGTATGCGATTGCGCAATCCAAAGAAGCTTGCGCGATCCCTAGAGCCTGTGAAGCGATCCCAATACGCCCGGCATCCAACGTAGACATCGCTATTTTAAACCCAAACCCTGATTCTCCAACAAGATTCTCTTTTGGTATTTTGCAATCATCAAATATGAGGTTAGCAGTTGAGGAACCACGGATACCGAGTTTGTCTTCTTTTTTACCGAGGCTCAAACCCTCTGTAGGCATAGGAACTATGAAAGCACTGATGCCTTTATGTTTCTTTGACTTATCAGTTGTAGCGAAAACAACAGCAGCGAAGGCTTCATATGAGTTAGTTATCCACGATTTGGTTCCATTTAGCACCCAACAATCTCCATCGTCTCGTGCAGTGGTTGAAGCAGCACCCGCATCTGATCCATTACCGGGTTCACTTAAAGCAAAACAACCAACCTTCTCACCGGTTGAAAACGGGAGCACATACTTCTGTAGTTGCTGCTCTGAGCCCCAATATTTAATCGGACCCAAATAAAGTGAATTATGCGCACTCATGATAACACCAGCCGTAGCGCATCCTCTACTTATTTCTTCCATAGCCACAGCATAAGCCAAACTATCCAACCCAGCGCCGCCATATTCTTCTTTCTGATCAATTGCCATTAATCCAAGATCTCCCATTTTTCGTACCTGTTCAGTTGGATACAGGTGTTTCTTATCTGTTGTCCACGCCAACGGGGCAAGTTCCTTTTCTGCAAAATCTGCGCATGTTTGTCTTAACATTTGATGAGTGTCGGGTAATGAAGAATTGTCAGTTAATATGCTGCTCATTCGAACTTGCAGCTTTAAATTTAGGTTTGTACATTTTTTAAAGGCAGTCTCCATGTTTAGGAACTGTCTGGCAACAAAATTTACCCTTAACGCCATTTTAATAGCTGGGGACTCCGTTTAAATAAATTTGTAAAATTAAACAAAACTGAAACCTTTAAGTAATAACACAACGTTAGAATGCCATTGTTTTAAACCCAGCTGCCAGCTTATTTGACTAGCCAAATTCTAAGAAACTTATATAACTAGATTTTCCTACTAACCCGCATGCGGCATATATATTATACATGTGTGTCCTTGGTCCCTTGGACAATAACCTAGATACCGAGACGTGAAGGTCGATGAGTCGATCAATCTAACAGATTTGACACTTGATAACTAAAAGCACGATATGTATGAAACTACTGTGCACGGCTGCACAGTGTTACAAAGTTTTTAATTTGAGCGAAT
Source organism: Ciona robusta (assembly GCF_009617815.1). Classification (NCBI taxonomy): domain Eukaryota; kingdom Metazoa; phylum Chordata; class Ascidiacea; order Phlebobranchia; family Cionidae; genus Ciona; species Ciona robusta. The sequence goes on from NC_143246.1 coordinate 1,254,267, forward strand.
ACTGCAATCAAGAAATAACGCCTAACGAATCTGCAATATGCTTTGCAAGTTTAAAATCGAACAATATTTTGTCAAAATATGTTCCAAATAATTTTGACAAAAAAATTTTGGGCACGCAGTAAGCGCCTAAAGCCCATAGAAATAATTTTATTTCTGTGCCAAAGCCCTATACGGAGCAGTTGCGTATATAGTAGGGTGGGGGAAGATGGAACACCTTTAATACATAATATACAAATAGCCTGATCGTGTTTTAAACCATTAACAACGGTCTGTGGAAGTCGTGAGGATACGGTTTTATAATTCACTGAATGTTCTTTGTTTACAACCAAATGGAAAGAGAAAACGAACGAAAAGGTGTCCCATCTTCACCCACCCTACTATATATTGCGCAATAGAGAACATTCCTGCTCTAACCTGCCCAGTTGTCCTGAACGCCAGGATGAAATATTAATATAGTAGGGTGGGGGAAGATGGGACATCTTTTCAATCTATTTTCTCGTCCAATTTGGTAGAAAACGAAGAACATTCAAAGAATTATAAAACCATATCCTGACGACTCCCACAGACCGTTGTTAATTGCTTAAAACACGATTGGGATATTTGGAAATTATGTGTTAAAGGTGTCCCATCTCCCCCCACACTACTGTAATTATGACAAATATCATACAGGCTTGGGACTCTATCATGTCAACTTCCCCAGAAGACCATTTCAATCAGAGTCCGTATATAAACAGTTCGGATTCCAATTGTATCTTTATTGTGAATTAATATTTGATGAAAAAAAAACAATACTGCAATTATAATTGTTATTTTTATTCATATCCTAATCATAACTGATGCCTTACTAGTTTACATATATGTTTTAACATGTTTTTTATGTGTTACATTTGTTTATATACAACACATGTTGATGCAGATTGTGAACAATTCGACCGTATGTTATGATTATGACCAGAGTCCGTATATAAACCTTATATAACTCATGTTTATATACAGACTCTGATTATAATTGATGGAAATAATATTAAAATGTATTTAAAAAAAAATCCATATAGTGCGAATTTCTTGGACACCCTGTATAATGATATAGTTTATGTTACATATTTTTAATGCTGAGCGATAACTAATCAGCTTAATTTTCATTATAATACATCCTGAAACTCATAATACAGAATTTCAACACCATTGGTATAAGTATAACATGTCCAAAATATAGCTCTTATAATAGTCTTACTCCTATGTTCAAAATATAAACTTGTGTGCTTAATAGAATTACTTTCATAACTATAACCAAAATATACTTTTGATCAAAAAATGTCAAATATAGCAAGAATATTAAAAGCAAGACTAAAGTCATGGATTCAACACAAGGCTTATGGAGCAGACGACAGTTGTTTTGATTGGTTTGCGTCTGACGTTATGCATTCCTGTATCGTTTTTAGGATTATGATGGCGAATTGTAACAGCTAATTCAGTATCATCATGGTGAGAGGAAGGCAAACCAATTGTCCAATTCCCATTGTAACCAGGTTCCCCGTTGCTCTGCGTAACTTCTCCAGTCTAATTATAAGAATTGTATTTAAGTAAAATGTTTGGTAATGAATGGGAGATCTTTCTTTGGCAGTATAGTTAAAGAGAAAGTAAAGTTTTATATTAAGAATATACTATCTGATAGGACTAGAAACAAGCTCCAAAAAAGTATATCAGTGCATTTTATGGTCTAAACTAAACTTCTGCCTTTTAAAAAAACTATGATTTCCACTTACTTTGGGGTTGTAATCAGAGGCCAGCCAGATATTAATGTACCAACCACCAGAACCTTGGTATACAAAGTTTTTCCGTACATAACTATAAACCAACTCGTACGTTTCTCTATCTGCAATATCCGGCAGTTTACCACCACGTTCTGTGCAGTAAGTTGCCGCTTCTTCTCGGTTCTGTGTTATAACACCAACATGTTGCGGCAGCCAGAAAACTAAGCCATTATGTACTACAGCAACACCTGTTTAAAGCAAGCAAATTAAGACTGAAACTGCCATTTTACTATCATTTCACACACAAATTCACTCACATATTTTTACTACTGTTTTAAACAAATGACTTTTGTTTAACTACTGTATTTTGAACAGGCAAATCAAACTTGCAATTCACTATTATTTCACACTATATGACTTACCTATATACATGAACCAATCCACAGTAACCATCGTATCCCAGCCTATAGGTTGATCAACTCGTTCTAATCTGACAGCAAAACTGAGTTTCTTAATAACAAGGATATTCAGATTAAACCTGTGGGGCAAAGATGGGTTGCTCGGTCTTGCTGTCGCGTGAACGAAATCAGGAACTGCAGGCAAGCAGAAGTTGTAAATCACCTCTGCTATAGCATTCGGTTT